>NW_027518740.1:1200000-1939808 GCF_043159265.1 Tasmannia lanceolata | reverse complement strand
AAAGCCAAGTATTTTGAGAGATATGGTGGAAATAGTTAGACTCGCACTTTGGTCTAGTAGTTTACAGACCTACCTCCGATTGATTGACCATAACTCACTCAATTCAACTCAGAATTGAATCAAATTCATGGCATTGCGAAGATGTCGAAGTGTAGTTGGAAATGTAGATGAAAAACTCCAAGTAATTTAAGAGTTATGATGGACATTGTTAGACTCGCGCTTTCGCCTAGCAGTTTACAGACCTACCTCCGAGTCAATGACCATAACTCACTCAATTCAACTCGGAATTCATTGAAATTTGTTCCATTTCGAAGGACTCGAACTGTAGTTTAAAACGGAAGAAACGGAGATGAAAAAAGCAAGTATTCTGAGAGTTATGGTGGAAATAGTTACACTCGCACTTTGGTCTAGCAGTTTACAGACCAACCTGCAATTGATTGACCATAACTTACTCAATTTAACTCGGAATTGATTCAAATTCATGCCATTTTGAAGGTGTGGAAGTGTAGTTGAAAACGAAAGAAACAGAGATGAAAAATTCCAAGTATCTTAAGAGTTATGATGGAAATAGTTAGACTCGCGCTTTGGTCTAGCAGTTTACAGACCTGCTTCCGATTCATTGACCATAAGTCACTCAATTCGACTCGGAATTTATTCAAATTCATGCCATTTGGAAGATGTCGAAGAGTAGCTGAAAACGAAAGAAACGGAGACGAAAAACTCCAAGTATTTTAAGAGTTATGATAGAAATAGTTAGACTCGCGCTTTCGCCTAGCAGTTTACAGACCTACCTCCGATTTAATGACCACAACTCACTCAATTGAACATGTAATTCAATGAAATTTGTTGCATTTCGAAGTAGTCGAAGTGTAGTTTAAAATGGAAGAAACGGAGATGAAAAACTACTTGTATTTTGAGAGTTATGATGGAAATAGTTAGATTCGCGCTTTGGTCTAGCAGTTTGCAGACATACCTCCGATTGAATGACCATAACTCACTCAATTCAACCTGGAATTCATTGAAATTTATTCCATTTCGAAGGAGTCGAAGTGTAGTCTAAAACGGAAGAAACAGAGATGAAAAAGTCCTAGTATTTTGAGAGTTATGACGGAAATAGTTAGACTCGCGCTTTGGTCTAGCAGTTTATAGACCTACGTCCGGTTGATTGACCATAACTCAGTCAATTCAACTCGGAATTGAGTCAAATTCATGCCATTTCGAAGATGTCGAAGTGTAGTTGAAAACATTAGAAACGGAGATGAAAAACTCCAAGTATTTTAAGAGTTATGACGGAAATAGTTAGACTCGCCCTTTCGCCTAGCAGTTTACAGACCTATCTCCGATTGAATGACCATAACTCACTCAATTCAACCCGGAATTAATTGAAATTTGTTCCATTTCGAATGAGTAGAAGTGTAGTTTAAAAAGAAAGAAACGGAGGTTAAAAAAGCCGAGTATTTCGGGAGTTATGATGGAAATAGTTAGACTCGCACTTTAGTGTAGCAGTTTACAGACCTACCTCCGATTGATTGACCATAACTCTGTCAATTCAACTCGGAATTTAGTCAAATTCATGCCGTTTCGAAGATGTCGAAGTGTAGTTGAAAACATAAGAAACGGAGATGAAAAACTCCAAGTATTTTAAGAGTTACGATGGAAATAGTTAGACTCGCGCTTTCGCCTAGCAGTTTACTGACCTACCTCCGATTGAATGACCATAACCCACTCAATTCAACTCGGAATTCATTGAAATTCGTTCCATTACGAAGGAGTCGAAAGTGTAGCTGAAAACGGAAGAAACGGAGAAGAAAACTCCAAGTATTTTGAGAGTTATGGTGGAAATAGTTAGACTCGTGTTTTCGCCGAGCAGTTTACAGACCTACCTCCGATTGAATGACAATAAGTCACTAAATTCAACTCGGATTTCATTGAAATTTGTTCCATTTCGAAGGAGTCGAAGTGTAGTTTATCACGGAAGAAACGGAGATGCAAAAAGCCAAGTATTTTGAGACTTATGGTGGAAATAGTTAGACTCGCACTTTGGTCTAGGAATTTACAGACCTACCTCGGATTGATTGACCATAACTCACTCAATTCAACTCAGAAGTGAATCAAATTCATGGCATTGCGAAGATGTCGAAGTGTAGTTGGAAATGGAGATGAAAAACTCCAAGTAATTTAAGAGTTATGATGGACATAGTTAGACTCGCGCTTTCGCCTAACAGTTTACAGACATACCTCCGAGTCAATGACCATAACTCACTCAATTCAACTCGGAATTCATTGAAATTTGTTCCATTTCGAAGGACTCGAACTGTAGTTTAAAACGGAAGAAACGGAGATGAAAAAAGCCAAGTATTTTGAGAGTTATGGTGGAAATAGTTAGACTCGCACTTTGGTCTAGCAGTTTACAGACCAACCTGCAATTGATTGACCATAACTTACTCAATTTAACTCGGAATTGATTCAAATTCATGCCATTTTGAAGCTGTGGAAGTGTAGTTGAAAACGAAAGAAACAGAGATGAAAAATTCCAAGTATCTTAAGAGTTATGATGGAAATAGTTAGACTCGCGCTTTGGTCTAGCAGTTTACAGACCTGCTTCCGATTCATTCACCATAAGTCACTCAATTCGACTCGGAATTTATTCAAATTCATGCCATTTGGAAGATGTCGAAGAGTAGCTGAAAATGAAAGAAACGGAGACGAAAAACTCCAAGTATTTTAAGACTTATGATAGAAATAGTTAGACTCGCGCTTTCGCCTAGCAGTTTACAGACGTACCTCCGATTTAATGACCACAACTCACTCAATTGAACATGTAATTCAATGAAATTTGTTGAATTTCGAAAGAGTCGAAGTGTAGTTTAAAACGGAAGAAACGGAGATGAAAAACTACTTGTATTTTGAGAGTTATGATGGAAATAGTTAGATTCGCGCTTTGGTCTAGCAGTTTGCAGACATACCTCCGATTGAATGACCATAACGCACTCAATTCAACCCGGAATTCATTGAAATTTATTCCATTTCGAAGGAGTCGAAGTGTAATCTAAAACGGAAGAAACAGAGATGAAAAAGTCCTAGTATTTTGAGAGTTATGACGGAAATAGTTAGACTCGCGCTTTGGTCTAGCAGTTTACAGACCTACGTCCGGTTGATTGACCATAACTCAGCCAATTCAACTCGGAATTGAGTCAAATTCATGCCATTTCGAAGATGTCGAAGTGTAGTTGAAAACATAAGAAACGGAGATGAAAAACTTCAAGTATTTTAAGAGTTATGACGGAAATAGTTAGACTCGCCCTTTCGCCTAGCAGTTTACAGACCTACCTCCGATTGAATGACCATAACTCACTCAATTCAACCCCGAATTATTTGAAATTTGTTCCATTTCGAATGAGTAGAAGTGTAGTTTAAAACGACAGAAACGGAGGTTAAAAAAGCCAAGTATTTCGGGAGTTATGATGGAAATAGTTAGACTCGCACTTTAGTGTAGCAGTTTACAGACCTAACTCCGATTGATTGACCATAACTCAGTCAATTCAACTCAGAATTTAGTCAAATACATGCCGTTTCGAAGATGTCGAAGTGTAGTTGAAAACATAAGAAACGGAGATGAAAAACTCCAAGTATTTTAAGAGTTACGATGGAAATAGTTAGACTCGCGCTTTCGCCTAGCAGTTTACTGACCTACCTCCGATTGAATGACCATAACCCACTCAATTCAACTCGGAATTCATTGAAATTCGTTCCATTACGAAGGAGTCGAAAGTGTAGCTGAAAACGGAAGAAACGGAGATGAAAACTCCAAGTATTTTGAGAGTTATGGTGGAAATAGTTAGACTCGCGTTTTCGCCTAGCAGTTTACAGACCTACCTCCGATTGAATGACCATAAGTCACTAAAATTCAACTCAGAATTCATTGAAATTTGTTCCATTTCGAAGGAGTCGAAGTGTAGTTTAAAACAGAAGAAACGGAGATAAAAAAACCAAGTATTTTGAGATTTATGGTGGAAATTGTTAGACTCGCACTTTGGTCTAGCAGTTTACAGACAAACCTCCGATTGCTTGACTATAACTCACTCAATTCAACTCGAAATTGATTCAAATTCATGCAATTTCGAAGATGTCGAAGTGAAGTTGAAAACGGAAGAAACGGAGATGAAACACTCCAAGTATTTTAAGAGTTATGATGGAAATAGTTGGACTCTTGCTTTCGCCTTGCAGTTTACAGACCTACCTCCGATTGAATGACCCTAACTCACTCAATTCAACCCAGATTTCATTGAAATTTGTTCCATTTCGAAGGAGTCGAAGTGTAGTTTAAAACGGAAGAAACGGATATGCAAAAAGCCAAGTATTTTGAGAGTTATGGTGGAAATAGTTAGACTCGCACTTTGGTCTAGTAGTTTACAGACCTACCTCCGATTGATTGACCATAACTCACTCAATTCAACTCAGAATTGAATCAAATTAATGGCATTGCGAAGATGTCGAAGTGTAGTTGGAAATGGAGATGAAAAACTCCAAGTAATTTAAGAGTTATGATGGACATAGTTTGACTCGCGCTTTCGCCTAGCAGTTTACAGACCTACCTCCGAGTCAATGACCATAACTCACTCAATTCAACTCGGAATTCATTGAAATTTGTTCCATTTCGAAGGACTCGAACTGTAGTTTAAAACGGAAGAAACGGAGATGAAAATAGCAAGTATTCTGAGAGTTATGGTGGAAATAGTTAGACTCGCACTTTGGTCTAGCAGTTTACAGACCAACCTGCAATTGATTGACCATAACTTACTCAATTTAACTCGGAATTGATTCAAATTCATGCCATTTTGAAGGTGTGGAAGTGTAGTTGAAAACGAAAGAAACAGAGATGAAAAATTCCAAGTATCTTAAGAGTTATGATGGAAATAGTTAGACTCGCGCTTTGGTCTAGCAGTTTACAGACCTGCTTCCGATTCATTGACCATAAGTCACTCAATTCGACTCGGAATTTATTCAAATTCATGCCATTTGGAAGATGTCGAAGAGTAGCTGAAAACGAAAGAAACGGAGACGAAAAACTCCAAGTATTTTAAGAGTTATGATAGAAATAGTTAGACTCGCGCTTTCGCCTAGCAGTTTACAGACCTACCTCCGATTTAATGACCACAACTCACTCAATTGAACATGTAATTCAATGAAATTTGTTGCATTTCGAAGTAGTCGAAGTGTAGTTTAAAACGGAAGAAACGGAGATGAAAAACTACTTGTATTTTGAGAGTTATGATGGAAATAGTTAGATTCGCGCTTTGGTCTAGCAGTTTGCAGACATACCTCCGATTGAATGACCATAACTCACTCAATTCAACCCGGAATTCATTTAAATTTATTCCATTTCGAAGGAGTCGAAGTGTAGTCTAAAACGGAAGAAACAGAGATGAAAAACTCCTAGTATTTTGAGAGTTATGAAGGAAATAGTTAGACTCGCGCTTTGGTCTAGCAGTTTATAGACCTACGTCCGGTTGATTGACCATAACTCAGTCAATTCAACTCGGAATTGAGTCAAATTCATGCCATTTCGAAGATGTCGAAGTGTAGTTGAAAACATTAGAAACGGAGATGAAAAACTCCAAGTATTTTAAGAGTTATGACGGAAATAGTTAGACTCGCCCTTTCGCCTAGCAGTTTACAGACCTATCTCTGATTGAATGACCATTACTCACTCAATTCAACCCGGAATTAATTGAAATTTGTTCCATTTCGAATGAGTAGAAGTGTAGTTTAAAAAGAAAGAAACGGAGGTTAAAAAAGCCGAGTATTTCGGGAGCTTTGATGGAAATAGTTAGACTCGCACTTTAGTGTAGCAGTTTACAAACCTACCTCCGATTGATTGACCATAACTCTGTCAATTCAACTCGAAATTTAGTCAAATTCATGCCGTTTCGAAGATGTCGAAGTGTAGTTGAAAACATAAGAAACGGAGATGAAAAACTCCAAGTATTTTAAGAGTTACGATGGAAATAGTTAGACTCGCGCTTTCGCCTAGCAGTTTACTGACCTACCTCCGATTGAATGACCATAACCCACTCAATTCAACTCGGAATTCATTGAAATTCGTTCCATTACGAAGGAGTCGAAAGTGTAGCTGAAAACGGAAGAAACGGAGATGAAAACTCCAAGTATTTTGAGAGTTATGGTGGAAATAGTTAGACTCGTGTTTTCGCCTAGCAGTTTACAGACCTACCTCCGATTGAATGACCATAAGTCACTAAATTCAACTCGGATTTCATTGAAATTTGTTCCATTTCGAAGGAGTCGAAGTGTAGTTTATAACGGAAGAAACGGAGATGCAAAAAGCCAAGTATTTTGAGAGTTATGGTGGAAATAGTTAGACTCGCACTTTGGTCTAGGAGTTTACAGACCTACCTCGGATTGATTGACCATAACTCACTCAATTCAACTCAGAATTGAATCAAATTCATGGCATTGCGAAGATGTCGAAGTGTAGTTGGAAATGGAGATGAAAAACTCCAAGTAATTTAAGAGTTATGATGGACATAGTTAGACTCGCGCTTTCGCCTAACAGTTTACAGACATACCTCCGAGTCAATGACCATAACTCACTCAATTCAACTCGGAATTCATTGAAATTTGTTCCATTTCGAAGGACTCGAACTGTAGTTTAAAACGGAAGAAACGGAGATGAAAAAAGCCAAGTATTTTGAGAGTTATGGTGGAAATAGTTAGACTCGCACTTTGGTCTAGCAGTTTACAGATCAACCTGCAATTGATTGACCATAACTTACTCAATTTAACTCGGAATTGATTCAAATTCATGCCATTTTGAAGCTGTGGAAGTGTAGTTGAAAACGAAAGAAACAGAGATGAAAAATTCCAAGTATCTTAAGAGTTATGATGGAAATAGTTAGACTCGCGCTTTGGTCTAGCAGTTTACAGACCTGCTTCCGATTCATTCACCATAAGTCACTCAATTCGACTCGGAATTTATTCAAATTCATGCCATTTGGAAGATGTCGAAGAGTAGCTGAAAACGAAAGAAACGGAGACGAAAAACTCCAAGTATTTTAAGACTTATGATAGAAATAGTTAGACTCGCGCTTTCGCCTAGCAGTTTACAGACGTACCTCCGATTTAATGACCACAACTCACTCAATTGAACATGTAATTCAATGAAATTTGTTGCATTTCGAAGTAGTCGAAGTGTAGTTTAAAACGGAAGAAACGGAGATAAAAAACTACTTGTATTTTGAGAGTTATGATGGAAATAGTTAGATTCGCGCTTTGGTCTAGCAGTTTGCAGACATACCTCCGATTGAATGACCATAACGCACTCAATTCAACCCGGAATTCATTGAAATTTATTCCATTTCGAAGGAGTCGAAGTGTAATCTAAAACGGAAGAAACAGAGATGAAAAAGTCCTAGTATTTTGAGAGTTATGACGGAAATAGTTAGACTCGCGCTTTGGTCTAGCAGTTTACAGACCTACGTCCGGTTGATTGACCATAACTCAGTCAATTCAACTCGGAATTGAGTCAAATTCATGCCATTTCGAAGATGTCGAAGTGTAGTTGAAAACATAAGAAACGGAGATGAAAAACTCCAAGTATTTTAAGAGTTATGACGGAAATAGTTAGACTCGCCCTTTCGCCTAGCAGTTTACAGACCTACCTCCGATTGAATGACCATAACTCACTCAATTCAACCCGGAATTAATTGAAATTTGTTCCATTTCGAATGAGTAGAAGTGTAGTTTAAAACGACAGAAACGGAGGTTAAAAAAGCCAAGTATTTCGGGAGTTATGATGGAAATAGTTAGACTCGCACTTTAGTGTAGCAGTTTACAGACCATAACTCAGTCAATTCAACTCAGAATTTAGTCAAATTCATGCCGTTTCGAAGATGTCGAAGTGTAGTTGAAAACATAAGAAACGGAGTTGAAAAACTCCAAGTATTTTAAGAGTTACGATGGAAATAGTTAGACTCGCGCTTTCGCCTAACAGTTTACTGACCTACCTCCGATTGAATGACCATAACCCACTCAATTCAACTCGGAATTCATTGAAATTCGTTCCATTACGAAGGAGTCGAAAGTGTAGCTGAAAACGGAAGAAACGGAGATGAAAACTCCAAGTATTTTGAGAGTTATGGTGGAAATAGTTAGACTCGCATTTTTCGCCTAGCAGTTTACAGACCTACCTCCGATTGAATGACCATAAGTCACTAAAATTCAACTCGGAATTCATTGAGCTTTGTTCCATTTCGAAGGAGTCGAAGTGTAGTTTAAAACAGAAGAAACTGAGATAAAAAAAACCAAGTATTTTGAGATTTATGGTGGAAATTGTTAGACTCGCACTTTGGTCTAGCAGTTTACAGACATACCTCCGATTGCTTGACTATAACTCACTCAATTCAACTCGAAATTGATTCAAATTCATGCAATTTCGAAGATGTCGAAGTGAAGTTGAAAACGGAAGAAACGGAGATGAAACACTCCAAGTATTTTAAGAGTTATGATGGAAATAGTTGGACTCTTGCTTTCGCCTTGCAGTTTACAGACCTACCTCCGATTGAATGACCCTAACTCACTCAATTCAACCCGGATTTCATTGAAATTTGTTCCATTTCGAAGGAGTCGAAGTGTAGTTTAAAACGGAAGAAACGGATATGCAAAAAGCCAAGTATTTTGAGAGTTATGGTGGAAATAGTTAGACTCGCACTTTGGTCTAGTAGTTTACAGACCTACCTCCGATTGATTGACCATAACTCACTCAATTCAACTCAGAATTGAATCAAATTAATGGCATTGCGAAGATGTCGAAGTGTAGTTGGAAATGGAGATGAAAAACTCCAAGTAATTTAAGAGTTATGATGGACATAGTTTGACTCGCGCTTTCGCCTAGCAGTTTACAGACCTACCTCCGAGTCAATGACCATAACTCACTCAATTCAACTCGGAATTCATTGAAATTTGTTCCATTTCGAAGGACTCGAACTGTAGTTTAAAACGGAAGAAACGGAGATGAAAATAGCAAGTATTCTCAGAGTTATGGTGGAAATAGTTAGACTCGCACTTTGGTCTAGCAGTTTACAGACCAACCTGCAATTGATTGACCATAACTTACTCAATTTAACTCGGAATTGATTCAAATTCATGCCATTTTGAAGGTGTGGAAGTGTAGTTGAAAACGAAAGAAACAGAGATGAAAAATTCCAAGTATCTTAAGAGTTATGATGGAAATAGTTAGACTCGCGCTTTGGTCTAGCAGTTTACAGACCTGCTTCCGATTCATTGACCATAAGTCACTCAATTCGACTCGGAATTTATTCAAATTCATGCCATTTGGAAGATGTCGAAGAGTAGCTGAAAACGAAAGAAACGGAGACGAAAAACTCCAAGTATTTTAAGACTTATGATAGAAATAGTTAGACTCGCGCTTTCGCCTAGCAGTTTACAGACCTACCTCCGATTTAATGACCACAACTCACTCAATTGAACATGTAATTCAATGAAATTTGTTGCATTTCGAAGTAGTCGAAGTGTAGTTTAAAACGGAAGAAACGGAGATGAAAAACTACTTGTATTTTGAGAGTTATGATGGAAATAGTTAGATTCGCGCTTTGGTTTAGCAGTTTGCAGACATACCTCCGATTGAATGACCATAACTCACTCAATTCAACCCGGAATTCATTTAAATTTATTCCATTTCGAAGGAATCGAAGTGTAGTCTAAAACGGAAGAAACAGAGATGAAAAACTCCTAGTATTTTGAGAGTTATGACGGAAATAGTTAGACTCGCGCTTTGGTCTAGCAGTTTATAGACCTACGTCCGGTTGATTGACCATAACTCAGTCAATTCAACTCGGAATTGAGTCAAATTCATGCCATTTCGAAGATGTCGAAGTGTAGTTGAAAACATTAGAAACGGAGATGAAAAACTCCAAGTATTTTAAGAGTTATGACGGAAATAGTTAGACTCGCCCTTTCGCCTAGCAGTTTACAGACCTATCTCTGATTGAATGACCATTACTCACTCAATTCAACCCGGAATTAATTGAAATTTGTTCCATTTCGAATGAGTAGAAGTGTAGTTTAAAAAGAAAGAAACGGAGGTTAAAAAAGCCGAGTATTTCGGGAGTTATGATGGAAATAGTTAGACTCGCACTTTAGTGTAGCAGTTTACAAACCTACCTCCGATTGATTGACCATAACTCTGTCAATTCAACTCGAAATTTAGTCAAATTCATGCCGTTTCGAAGATGTCGAAGTGTAGTTGAAAACATAAGAAACGGAGATGAAAAACTCCAAGTATTTTAAGAGTTACGATGGAAATAGTTAGACTCGCGCTTTCGCCTAGCAGTTTACTGACCTACCTCCGATTGAATGACCATAACCCACTCAATTCAACTCGGAATTCATTGAAATTCGTTCCATTACGAAGGAGTCGAAAGTGTAGCTGAAAACGGAAGAAACGGAGATGAAAACTCCAAGTATTTTGAGAGTTATGGTGGAAATAGTTAGACTCGTGTTTTCGCCTAGCAGTTTACAGACCTACCTCCGATTGAATGACCATAAGTCACTAAATTCAACTCGGATTTCATTGAAATTTGTTCCATTTCGAAGGAGTCGAAGTGTAGTTTATAACGGAAGAAACGGAGATGCAAAAAGCCAAGTATTTTGAGAGTTATGGTGGAAATAGTTAGACTCGCACTTTGGTCTAGGAGTTTACAGACCTACCTCGGATTGATTGACCATAACTCACTCAATTCAACTCAGAATTGAATCAAATTCATGGCATTGCGAAGATGTCGAAGTGTAGTTGGAAATGGAGATGAAAAACTCCAAGTAATTTAAGAGTTATGATGGACATAGTTAGACTCCCGCTTTCGCCTAGCAGTTTACAGACATACCTCCGAGTCAATGACCATAACTCACTCAATTCAACTCGGAATTCATTGAAATTTGTTCCATTTCGAAGGACTCGAACTGAAGTTTAAAACGGAAGAAACGGAGATGAAAAAAGCCAAGTATTTTGAGAGTTATGGTGGAAATAGTTAGACTCGCACTTTGGTCTAGCAGTTTACAGACCAACCTGCAATTGATTGACCATAACTTACTCAATTTAACTCGGAATTGATTCAAATTCATGCCATTTTGAAGGTGTGGAAGTGTAGTTGAAAACGAAAGAAACAGAGATGAAAAATTCCAAGTATCTTAAGAGTTATGATGGAAATAGTTAGACTCGCGCTTTGGTCTAGCAGTTGACAGACCTGCTTCCGATTCATTCACCATAAGTCACTAAATTCGACTCGGAATTTATTCAAATTCATGCCATTTGGAAGATGTCGAAGAGTAGCTGAAAACGAAAGAAACGGAGACGAAAAACTCCAAGTATTTTAAGAGTTATGATAGAAATAGTTAGACTCGCGCTTTCGCCTAGCAGTTTACAGACGTACCTCCGATTTAATGACCACAACTCACTCAATTGAACATGTAATTCAATGAAATTTGTTGCATTTCAAAAGAGTCGAAGTGTAGTTTAAAACGGAAGAAACGGAGATGAAAAACTACTTGTATTTTGAGAGTTATGATGGAAATAGTTAGATTCGCGCTTTGGTCTAGCAGTTTGCAGACATACCTCCGATTGAATGACCATAACTCACTCAATTCAACCCGGAATTCATTAAAATTTATTCCATTTCGAAGGAGTCGAAGTGTAATCTAAAACGGAAGAAACAGAGATGAAAAAGTCCTAGTATTTTGAGAGTTATGACGGGAATAGTTAGACTCGCGCTTTGGTCTAGCAGTTTACAGACCTACGTCCGGTTGATTGACCATAACTCAGTCAATTCAACTCGGAATTGTGTCAAATTCATGCCATTTCGAAGATGTCGAAGTGTAGTTGGAAACATAAGAAACGGAGATGAAAAACTCCAAGTATTTTAAGAGTTATGACGGAAATAGTTAAACTCGCCCTTTCGCCTAGCAGTTTACAGACCTACCTCCGATTGAATGACCATAACTCACTCAATTCAACCCGGAATTAATTGAAATTTGTTCAATTTCGAATGAGTAGAAGTGTAGTTTAAAACGAAAGAAACGGAGGTTAAAAAAGCCAAGTATTTCGGGAGTTATGATGGAAATAGTTAGACTCGCACTTTAGTGTAGCAGTTTACAGACCTACCTCCGATTGATTGACCAAAACTCAGTCAATTCAACTCGGAATTTAGTCAAATTCATGCCGTTTCGAAGATGTCGAAGTGTAGTTGAAAACATAAGAAACGGAGATGAAAAACTCCAAGTATTTTAAGAGTTACGATGGAAATAGTTAGACTCGCGCTTTCGCCTAGCAGTTTACTGACCTACCTCCGATTGAATGACCATAACCCACTCAATTCAACTCGGAATTCATTGAAATTCGTTCCATTACGAAGGAGTCGAAAGTGTAGCTGAAAACGGAAGAAACGGAGATGAAAACTCCAAGTATTTTGAGAGTTATGGTGGAAATAGTTAGACTCGCGTTTTCGCCTAGCAGTTTACAGACCTACCTTCGATTGAATGACCATAAGTCTCTAAAATTCAACTCAGAATTCATTGAACTTTGTTCCATTTCGAAGGAGTCGAAGTGTAGTTTAAAACAGAAGAAACAGAGATAAAAAAAACCAAGTATTTTGAGATTTATGGTGGAAATTGTTACACTCGCACTTTGGTCTAGCAGTTTACAGACATACCTCCGATTGCTTGACTATAACTCACTCAATTCAACTCGAAATTGATTCAAATTCATGCAATTTCGAAGATGTCGAAGTGAAGTTGAAAACGGAAGAAACGGAGATGAAACACTCCAAGTATTTTAAGAGTTATGATGGAAATAGTTGGACTCTTGCTTTCGCCTAGCAGTTTACAGACCTACCTCCGATTGAATGACCCTAACTCACTCAATTCAACCCGGATTTCATTGAAATTTTTTCCATTTCGAAGGAGTCGAAGTGTAGTTTAAAACGGAAGAAACGGAGATGCAAAAAGCCAAGTATTTTGAGAGTTATGGTGGAAATAGTTAGACTCGCACTTTGGTCTAGTAGTTTACAGACCTACCTCCGATTGATTGACCATAACTCACTCAATTCAACTCAGAATTGAATCAAATTAATGGCATTGCGAAGATGTCGAAGTGTAGTTGGAAATGGAGATGAAAAACTCCAAGTAATTTAAGAGTTATGATGGACATAGTTAGACTCGCGCTTTCGCCTATCAGTTTACAGACCTACCTCCGAGTCAATGACCATAACTCACTCAATTCAACTCGGAATTCATTGAAATTTGTTCCATTTCGAAGGACTCGAACTGTAGTTTAAAACGGAAGAAACGGAGATGAAAAAAGCAAGTATTCTGAGAGTTATGGTGGAAATAGTTAGACTCGCACTTTGGTCTAGCAGTTTACAGACCAACCTGCAATTGATTGACCATAACTTACTCAATTTAACTCGGAATTGATTCAAATTCATGCCATTTTGAAGGTGTGGAAGTGTAGTTGAAAACGAAAGAAACAGAGATGAAAAATTCCAAGTATCTTAAGAGTTATGATGGAAATAGTTAGACTCGCGCTTTGGTCTAGCAGTTTACAGACCTGCTTGCGATTCATTGACCATAAGTCACTCAATTCGACTCGGAATTTATTCAAATTCATGCCATTTGGAAGATGTCGAAGAGTAGCTCAAAACGAAAGAAACGGAGACGAAAAACTCCAAGTATTTTAAGAGTTATGATAGAAATAGTTAGACTCGCGCTTTCGCCTAGCAGTTTACAGACCTACCTCCGATTTAATGACCACAACTCACTCAATTGAACAAGTAATTCAATGAAATTTGTTGCATTTCGAAGTAGTCGAAGTGTAGTTTAAAACGGAAGAAACGGAGATGAAAAACTACTTGTATTTTGAGAGTTATGATGGAAATAGTTAGATTCACGCTTTGGTCTAGCAGTTTGCAGACATACCTCCGATTGAATGACCATAACTCACTCAATTCAACCCGGAATTCATTGAAATTTATTCCATTTCGAAGGAGTCGAAGTGTAGTCTAAAACGGAAGAAACAGAGATGAAAAAGTCCTAGTATTTTGAGAGTTATGACGGAAATAGTTAGACTCGCGCTTTGGTCTAGCAGTTTATAGACCTACGTCCGGTTGATTGACCATAACTCAGTCAATTCAACTCGGAATTGAGTCAAATTCATCCCATTTCGAAGATGTCGAAGTGTAGTTGAAAACATTAGAAACGGAGATGAAAAACTCCAAGTATTTTAAGAGTTATGACGGAAATAGTTAGACTCGCCCTTTCGCCTAGCAGTTTACAGACCTATCTCCGATTGAATGACCATAACTCACTCAATTCAACCCGGAATTAATTGAAATTTGTTCCATTTCGAATGAGTAGAAGTGTAGTTTAAAAAGAAAGAAACGTAGGTTAAAAAAGCCGAGTATTTCGGGAGTTATGATGGAAATAGTTAGACTCGCACTTTAGTGTAGCAGTTTACAGACCTACCTCCGATTGATTGACCATAACTCTGTCAATTCAACTCGGAATTTAGTCAAATTCATGCCGTTGCGAAGATGTCGAAGTGTAGTTGGAAATGGAGATGAAAAACTCCAAGTAATTTAAGAGTTATGATGGACATAGTTAGACTCGCGCTTTCGCCTAGCAGTTTACTGACCTACCTCCGATTGAATGACCATAACCTACTCAATTCAACTCGGAATTCATTGAAATTCGTTCCATTACGAAGGAGTCGAAAGTGTAGCTGAAAACGGAAGAAACGGAGATGAAAACTCCAAGTATTTTGAGAGTTATGGTGGAAATAGTTAGACTCGCGTTTTCGCCTAGCAGTTTACAGACCTACCTCCGATTGAATGACCATAACTCACTCAATTCAACCCGGAATTCATTGAAATTTATTCCATTTCGAAGGAGTCGAAGTGAAGTCTAAAACGGAAGAAACAGAGATGAAAAAGTCCTAGTATTTGAGAGTTATGACGGAAATAGTTAGACTCGCGCTTTGGTCTAGCAGTTTATAGACCTACGTCCGGTTGATTGACCATAACTCAGTCAATTCAACTCGGAATTGAGTCAAATTCATGCCATTTCGAAGATGTCGAAGTGTAGTTGAAAACATTAGAAACGGAGATGAAAAACTCCAAGTATTTTAAGAGTTATGACGGAAATAGTTAGACTCGCCCTTTCGCCTAGCAGTTTACAGTCCTACCTCCGATTGAATGACCATAACTCACTCAATTCAACCCGGATTTCATTGAAATTTGTTCCATTTCGAAGGAGTCAAAGTGTAGTTTAAAACGGAAGAAACGGAGATGCAAAAAGCCAAGTATTTTGAGAGTTATGGTGGAAATAGTTAGACTCGCACTTTGGTCTAGTAGTTTACAGACCTACCTCCGATTGATTGACCATAACTCACTCAATTCAACTCAGAATTGAATCAAATTCATGGCATTGCGAAGATGTCGAAGTGTAGTTGGAAATGGAGATGAAAAACTCCAAGTAATTTAAGAGTTATGATAGACATAGTTAGACTCGCGCTTTCGCCTAGCAGTTTACAGACCTACCTCCGAGTCAATGACCATAACTCACTCAATTCAACTCGGAATTCATTGAAATTTGTTCCATTTTGAAGGACTCGAACTGTAGTTTAAAACGGAAGAAACGGAGATGAAAAAAGCAAGTATTCTGAGAGTTATGGTGGAAATAGTTACACTCGCACTTTGGTCTAGCAGTTTACAGACCAACCTGCAATTGATTGACCATAACTTACTCAATTTAACTCGGAATTGATTCAAATTCATGCCATTTTGAAGGTGTGGAAGTGTAGTTGAAAACGAAAGAAACAGAGATGAAAAATTCCAAGTATCTTAAGAGTTATGATGGAAATAGTTAGACTCGCGCTTTGGTCTAGCAGTTTACAGACCTGCTTCCGATTCATTGACCATAAGTCACTCAATTCGACTCGGAATTTATTCAAATTCATGCCATTTGGAAGATGTCGAAGAGTAGCTGAAAACGAAAGAAACGGAGACGAAAAACTCCAAGTATTTTAAGAGTTATGATAGAAATAGTTAGACTCGCGCTTTCGCCAAGCAGTTTACAGACCTACCTCCGATTTAATGACCACAACTCACTTAATTGAACATGTAATTCAATGAAATTTGTTGCATTTCGAAGTAGTCGAAGTGTAGTTTAAAACGGAAGAAACGGAGATGAAAAACTACTTGTATTTTGAGAGTTATGATGGAAATAGTAAGATTCGCGCTTTGGTCTAGCAGTTTGCAGACATACCTACGATTGAATGACCATAACTCACTCAATTCAACCCGGAATTCATTGAAATTTATTCCATTTCGAAGGAGTCGAAGTGTAGTCTAAAACGGAAGAAACAGAGATGAAAAAGTCCTAGTATTTTGAGAGTTATGACGGAAATAGTTAGACTCGCGCTTTGGTCTAGCAGTTTATAGACCTACGTCCGGTTGATTGACCATAACTCAGTCAATTCAACTCGGAATTGAGTCAAATTCATGCCATTTCGATGATGTCGAAGTGTAGTTGAAAACATTAGAAACGGAGATGAAAAACTCCAAGTATTTTAAGAGTTATGCCGGAATTAGTTAGACTCGCCCTTTCGCCTAGCAGTTTAGAGACCTATCTCCGATTGAATGACCATAACTCACTCAATTCAACCCGGAATTAATTGAAATTTTTTCCATTTCGAATGAGTAGAAGTGTAGTTTAAAAAGAAAGAAACGGAGGTTAAAAAAGCCAAGTATTTCGGGAGTTATGATAGAAATAGTTAGACTCGCACTTTAGTGTAGCAGTTTACAGACCTACCTCCGATTGATTGACCATAACTCTGTCAATTCAACTCGGAATTTAGTCAAATTCATGCCGTTTCGAAGATGTCGAAGTGTAGTTGAAAACATAAGAAACGGAGATGAAAAACTCCAAGTATTTTAAGAGTTACGATGGAAATAGTTAGACTCGCGCTTTCGCCTAGCAGTTTACTGACCTACCTCCGATTGAATGACCATAACCCGCTCAATTCAACTCGGAATTCATTGAAATTCGTTCCATTACGAAGGAGTCGAAAGTGTAGCTGAAAACGGAAGAAACGGAGAAGAAAACTCCAAGTATTTTGAGAGTTATGGTGGAAATAGTTAGACTCGTGTTTTCGCCGAGCAGTTTACAGACCTACCACCGATTGAATGACCATAAGTCACTAAATTCAACTCGGATTTCATTGAAATTTGTTCCATTTCGAAGGAGTCGAAGTGTAGTTTATAACGGAAGAAACGGAGATGCAAAAAGCCAAGTATTTTGAGAGTTATGGTGGAAATAGTTAGACTCGCACTTTGGTCTAGGAGTTTACAGACCTACCTCGGATTGATTGACCATAACTCACTCAATTCAACTCAGAATTGAATCAAATTCATGGCATTGCGAAGATGTCGAAGTGTAGTTGGAAATGGAGATGAAAAACTCCAAGTAATTTAAGAGTTATGATGGACATAGTTAGACTCGCGCTTTCGCCTAGCAGTTTACAGACATACCTCCGAGTCAATGACCATAACTCACTCAATTCAACTCGGAATTCATTGGAATTTGTTCCATTTCGAAGGACTCGAACTGTAGTTTAAAACGGAAGAAACGGAGATGAAAAAAGCCAAGTATTTTGAGAGTTATGGTGGAAATAGTTAGACTCGCACTTTGGTCTAGCAGTTTACAGACCAACCTGCAATTGATTGACCATAACTTACTCAATTTAACTCGGAATTGATTCAAATTCATGCCATTTTGAAGGTGTGGAAGTGTAGTTGAAAACGAAAGAAACAGAGATGAAAAATTCCAAGTATCTTAAGAGTTATGATGGAAATAGTTAGACTCGCGCTTTGGTCTAGCAGTTTACAGACCTGCTTCCGATTCATTCACCATAAGTCACTCAATTCGACTCGGAATTTATTCAAATTCATGCCATTTGGAAGATGTCGAAGAGTAGCTGAAAACGAAAGAAACGGAGACGAAAAACTCCAAGTATTTTAAGAGTTATGATAGAAATAGTTAGACTCGCGCTTTCGCCTAGCAGTTTACAGACGTACCTCCGATTTAATGACCACAACTCACTCAATTGAACATGTAATTCAATGAAATTTGTTGCATTTCAAAAGAGTCGAAGTGTAGTTTAAAACAGAAGAAACGGAGATGAAAAACTACTTGTATTTTGAGAGTTATGATGGAAATAGTTAGATTCGCGCTTTGGTCTAGCAGTTTGCAGACATACCTCCGATTGAATGACCATAACTCACTCAATTCAACCCGGAATTCATTGAAATTTATTCCATTTCGAAGGAGTCGAAGTGTAATCTAAAACGGAAGAAACAGAGATGAAAAAGTCCTAGTATTTTGAGAGTTATGACGGAAATAGTTAGACTCGCGCTTTGGTCTAGCAGTTTACAGACCTACGTCCGGTTGATTGACCATAACTCAGTCAATTCAACTCGGAATTGTGTCAAATTCATGCCATTTCGAAGATGTCGAAGTGTAGTTGAAAACATAAGAAACGGAGATGAAAAACTCCAAGTATTTTAAGAGTTATGACGGAAATAGTTAAACTCGCCCTTTCGCCTAGCAGTTTACAGACCTACCTCCGATTGAATGACCATAACTCACTCAATTCAACCCGGAATTAATTGAAATTTGTTCAATTTCGAATGAGTAGAAGTGTAGTTTAAAACGAAAGAAACGGAGGTTAAAAAAGCCAAGTATTTCGGGAGTTATGATGGAAATAGTTAGACTCGCACTTTAGTGTAGCAGTTTACAGACCTACCTCCGATTGATTGACCAAAACTCAGTCAATTCAACTCGGAATTTAGTCAAATTCATGCCGTTTCGAAGATGTCGAAGTGTAGTTGAAAACATAAGAAACGGAGATGAAAAACTCCGAGTATTTTAAGAGTTACGATGGAAATAGTTAGACTCGCGCTTTCGCCTAGCAGTTTACTGACCTACCTCCGATTGAATGACCATAACCCGCTCAATTCAACTCGGAATTCATTGAAATTCGTTCCATTACGAAGGAGTCGAAAGTGTAGCTGAAAACGGAAGAAACGGAGAAGAAAACTCCAAGTATTTTGAGAGTTATGGTGGAAATAGTTAGACTCGTGTTTTCGCCGAGCAGTTTACAGACCTACCACCGATTGAATGACCATAAGTCACTAAATTCAACTCGGATTTCATTGAAATTTGTTCCATTTCGAAGGAGTCGAAGTGTAGTTTATAACGGAAGAAACGGAGATGCAAAAAGCCAAGTATTTTGAGAGTTATGGTGGAAATAGTTAGACTCGCACTTTGGTCTAGGAGTTTACAGACCTACCTCGGATTGATTGACCATAACTCACTCAATTCAACTCAGAATTGAATCAAATTCATGGCATTGCGAAGATGTCGAAGTGTAGTTGGAAATGGAGATGAAAAACTCCAAGTAATTTAAGAGTTATGATGGACATAGTTAGACTCGCGTTTTCGCCTAGCAGTTTACAGACCTACCTCCGATTGAATGACCATAAGTCTCTAAAATTCAACTCAGAATTCATTGAACTTTGTTCCATTTCGAAGGAGTCGAAGTGTAGTTTAAAACAGAAGAAACAGAGATAAAAAAAACCAAGTATTTTGAGATTTATGGTAGAAATTGTTAGACTCGCACTTTGGTCTAGCAGTTTACAGACATACCTCCGATTGCTTGACTATAACTCACTCAATTCAACTCGAAATTGATTCAAATTCATGCAATTTCGAAGATGTCGAAGTGAAGTTGAAAACGGAAGAAACGGAGATGAAACACTCCAAGTATTTTAAGAGTTATGATGGAAATAGTTGGACTCTTGCTTTCGCCTAGCAGTTTACAGACCTACCTCCGATTGAATGACCCTAACTCACTCAATTCAACCCGGATTTCATTGAAATTTTTTCCATTTCGAAGGAGTCAAAGTGTAGTTTAAAACGGAAGAAACGGAGATGCAAAAAGCCAAGTATTTTGAGAGTTATGGTGGAAATAGTTAGACTCGCACTTTGGTCTAGTAGTTTACAGACCTACCTCCGATTGATTGACCATAACTCACTCAATTCAACTCAGAATTAAATCAAATTAATGGCATTGCGAAGATGTCGAAGTGTAGTTGGAAATGGAGATGAAAAACTCCAAGTAATTTAAGAGTTATGATGGACATAGTTAGACTCGCGCTTTCGCCTATCAGTTTACAGACCTACCTCCGAGTCAATGACCATAACTCACTCAATTCAACTCGGAAGTCATTGAAATTTGTTCCATTTCGAAGGACTCGAACTGTAGTTTAAAACGGAAGAAACGGAGATGAAAAAAGCAAGTATTCTGAGAGTTATGGTGGAAATAGTTAGACTCGCACTTTGGTCTAGCAGTTTACAGACCAACCTGCAATTTATTGACCATAACTTACTCAATTTAACTCGGAATTGATTCAAATTCATGCCATTTTGAAGGTGTGGAAGTGTAGTTGAAAACGAAAGAAACAGAGATGAAAAATTCCAAGTATCTTAAGAGTTATGATGGAAATAGTTAGACTCGCGCTTTGGTCTAGCAGTTTACAGACCTGCTTCCGATTCATTGACCATAAGTCACTCAATTCGACTCGGAATTTATTCAAATTCATGCCATTTGGAAGATGTCGAAGAGTAGCTCAAAACGAAAGAAACGGAGACGAAAAACTCCAAGTATTTTAAGAGTTATGATAGAAATAGTTAGACTCGCGCTTTCGCCTAGCAGTTTACAGACCTACCTCCGATTTAATGACCACAACTCACTCAACTGAACAAGTAATTCAATGAAATTTGTTGCATTTCGAAGTAGTCGAAGTGTAGTTTAAAACGGAAGAAACGGAGATGAAAAACTACTTGTATTTTGAGAGTTATGATGGAAATAGTTAGATTCACGCTTTGGTCTAGCAGTTTGCAGACATACCTCCGATTGAATGACCATAACTCACTCAATTGAACCCGGAATTCATTGAAATTTATTCCATTTCGAAGGAGTCGAAGTGTAGTCTAAAACGGAAGAAACAGAGATGAAAAAGTCCTAGTATTTTGAGAGTTATGACGGAAATAGTTAGACTCGCGCTTTGGTCTAGCAGTTTATAGACCTACATCCGGTTGATTGACCATAACTCAGTCAATTCAACTCGGAATTGAGTCAAATTCATCCCATTTCGAAGATGTCGAAGTGTAGTTGAAAACATTAGAAACGGAGATGAAAAACTCCAAGTATTTTAAGAGTTATGACGGAAATAGTTAGACTCGCCCTTTCGCCTAGCAGTTTACAGACCTATCTCCGATTGAATGACCATAACTCACTCAATTCAACCCGGAATTAATTGAAATTTGTTCCATTTCGAATGAGTAGAAGTGTAGTTTAAAAAGAAAGAAACGTAGGTTAAAAAAGCCGAGTATTTCGGGAGTTATGATGGAAATAGTTAGACTCGCACTTTAGTGTAGCAGTTTACAGACCTACCTCCGATTGATTGACCATAACTCTGTCAATTCAACTCGGAATTTAGTCAAATTCATGCCGTTGCGAAGATGTCGAAGTGTAGTTGGAAATGGAGATGAAAAACTCCAAGTAATTTAAGAGTTATGATGGACATAGTTAGACTCGCGCTTTCGCCTAGCAGTTTACAGACCTACCTCCGATTGAATGACCATAACTCACTCAATTCAACCCGGAATTCATTGAAATTTATTCCATTTCGAAGGAGTCGAAGTGAAGTCTAAAACGGAAGAAACAGAGATGAAAAAGTCCTAGTATTTGAGAGTTATGACGGAAATAGTTAGACTCGCGCTTTGGTCTAGCAGTTTATAGACCTACGTCCGGTTGATTGACCATAACTCAGTCAATTCAACTCGGAATTGAGCCAATTCATGCCATTTCGAAGATGTCGAAGTGTAGTTGAAAATATTAGAAACGGAGATGAAAAACTCCAAGTATTTTAAGAGTTATGACGGAAATAGTTAGACTCGCCCTTTCGCCTAGCAGTTTACAGTCCTACCTCCGATTGAATGACCATAACTCACTCAATTCAACCCGGATTTCATTGAAATTTGTTCCATTTCGAAGGAGTCAAAGTGTAGTTTAAAACGGAAGAAACGGAGATGCAAAAAGCCAAGTATTTTGAGAGTTATGGTGGAAATAGTTAGACTCGCACTTTGGTCTAGTAGTTTACAGACCTACCTCCGATTGATTGACCATAACTCACTCAATTCAACTCAGAATTGAATCAAATTCATGGCATTGCGAAGATGTCGAAGTGTAGTTGGAAATGGAGATGAAAAACTCCAAGTAATTTAAGAGTTATGATGGACATAGTTAGACTCGCGCTTTCGCCTAGCAGTTTACAGACCTACCTCCGAGTCAATGACCATAACTCACTCAATTCAACTCGGAATTCATTGAAATTTGTTCCATTTCGAAGGACTCGAACTGTAGTTTAAAACGGAAGAAACGAAGATGAAAAAAGCAAGTATTCTGAGAGTTATGGTGGAAATAGTTACACTCGCACTTTGGTCTAGCAGTTTACAGACCAACCTGCAATTGATTGACCATAACTTACTCAATTTAACTCGGAATTGATTCAAATTCATGCCATTTTGAAGGTGTGGAAGTGTAGTTGAAAACGAAAGAAACAGAGATGAAAAATTCCAAGTATCTTAAGAGTTATGATGGAAATAGTTAAACTCGCGCTTTGGTCTAGCAGTTTACAGACCTGCTTCCGATTCATTGACCATAAGTCACTCAATTCGACTCGGAATTTATTCAAATTCATGCCATTTGGAAGATGTCGAAGAGTAGCTGAAAACGAAAGAAACGGAGACGAAAAACTCCAAGTATTTTAAGAGTTATGACAGAAATAGTTAGACTCGCGCTTTCGCCTAGCAATTTACAGACCTACCTCCGATTTAATGACCACAACTCACTCAATTGAACATGTAATTCAATGAAATTTGTTGCATTTCGAAGTAGTCGAAGTGTAGTTTAAAACGGATGAAACGGAGATGAAAAACTACTTGTATTTTGAGAGTTATGATGGAAATAGTTAGATTCGCGCTTTGGTCTAGCAGTTTGCAGACATACCTCCGATTGAATGACCATAACTCACTCAATTCAACCTGGAATTCATTGAAATTTATTCCATTTCGAAGGAGTCGAAGTGTAGTCTAAAACGGAAGAAACAGAGATGAAAAAGTCCTAGTATTTTGAGAGTTATGACGGAAATAGTTAGACTCGCGCTTTGGTCTAGCAGTTTATAGACCTACGTCCGGTTGATTGACCATAACTCAGTCAATTCAACTCGGAATTGAGTCAAATTCATGCCATTTCGAAGATGTCGAAGTGTAGTTGAAAACATTAGAAACGGAGATGAAAAACTCCAAGTATTTTAAGAGTTATGACGGAAATAGTTAGACTCGCCCTTTCGCCTAGCAGTTTAGAGACCTATCTCCGATTGAATGACCATAACTCACTCAATTCAACCCGGAATTAATTGAAATTTTTTCCATTTCGAATGAGTAGAAATGTAGTTTAAAAAGAAAGAAACGGAGGTTAAAAAAGCCGAGTATTTCGGGAGTTATGATAGAAATAGTTAGACTCGCACTTTAGTGTAGCAGTTTACAGACCTACCTCCGATTGATTGACCATAACTCTGTCAATTCAACTCGGAATTTAGTCAAATTCATGCCGTTTCGAAGATGTCGAAGTGTAGTTGAAAACATAAGAAACGGAGATGAAAAACTCCAAGTATTTTAAGAGTTACGATGGAAATAGTTAGACTCGCGCTTTCGCCTAGCAGTTTACTGACCTACCTCCGATTGAATGACCATAACCCACTCAATTCAACTCGGAATTCATTGAAATTCGTTCCTTACGAAGGAGTCGAAAGTGTAGCTGAAAACGGAAGAAACGGAGAAGAAAACTCCAAGTATTTTGAGAGTTATGGTGGAAATAGTTAGACTCGTGTTTTCGCCGAGCAGTTTACAGACCTACCTCCGATTGAATGACCATAAGTCACTAAATTCAACTCGGATTTCATTGAAATTTGTTCCATTTCGAAGGAGTCGAAGTGTAGTTTATAACGGAAGAAACGGAGATGCAAAAAGCCAAGTATTTTGAGAGTTATGGTGGAAATAGTTAGACTCGCACTTTGGTCTAGGAGTTTACAGACCTACCTCGGATTGATTGACCATAACTCACTCAATTCAACTCAGAATTGAATCAAATTCATGGCATTGCGAAGATGTCGAAGTGTAGTTGGAAATGGAGATGAAAAACTCCAAGTAATTTAAGAGTTATGATGGACATAGTTAGACTCGCGCTTTCGCCTAGCAGTTTACAGACATACCTCCGAGTCAATGACTATAACTCACTCAATTCAACTCGGAATTCATTGAAATTTGTTCCATTTCGAAGGACTCGAACTGAAGTTTAAAACGGAAGAAACGGAGATGAAAAAAGCCAAGTATTTTGAGAGTTATGGTGGAAATAGTTAGACTCGCACTTTGGTCTAGCAGTTTACAGACCAACCTGCAATTGATTGACCATAACTTACTCAATTTAACTCGGAATTGATTCAAATTCATGCCATTTTGAAGGTGTGGAAGTGTAGTTGAAAACGAAAGAAACAGAGATGAAAAATTCCAAGTATCTTAAGAGTTATGATGGAAATAGTTAAACTCGCGCTTTGGTCTAGCAGTTTACAGACCTGCTTCCGATTCATTGACCATAAGTCACTCAATTCGACTCGGAATTTATTCAAATTCATGCCATTTGGAAGATGTCGAAGAGTAGCTGAAAACGAAAGAAACGGAGACGAAAAACTCCAAGTATTTTAAGAGTTATGACAGAAATAGTTAGACTCGCGCTTTCGCCTAGCAATTTACAGACCTACCTCCGATTTAATGACCACAACTCACTCAATTGAACATGTAATTCAATGAAATTTGTTGCATTTCGAAGTAGTCGAAGTGTAGTTTAAAACGGAAGAAACGGAGATGAAAAACTACTTGTATTTTGAGAGTTATGATGGAAATAGTTAGATTCGCGCTTTGGTCTAGCAGTTTGCAGACATACCTCCGATTGAATGACCATAACTCACTCAATTCAACCTGGAATTCATTGAAATTTATTCCATTTCGAAGGAGTCGAAGTGTAGTCTAAAACGGAAGAAACAGAGATGAAAAAGTCCTAGTATTTTGAGAGTTATGACGGAAATAGTTAGACTCGCGCTTTGGTCTAGCAGTTTATAGACCTACGTCCGGTTGATTGACCATAACTCAGTCAATTCAACTCGGAATTGAGTCAAATTCATGCCATTTCGAAGATGTCGAAGTGTAGTTGAAAACATTAGAAACGGAGATGAAAAACTCCAAGTATTTTAAGAGTTATGACGGAAATAGTTAGACTCGCCCTTTCGCCTAGCAGTTTAGAGACCTATCTCCGATTGAATGACCATAACTCACTCAATTCAACCCGGAATTAATTGAAATTTTTTCCATTTCGAATGAGTAGAAATGTAGTTTAAAAAGAAAGAAACGGAGGTTAAAAAAGCCGAGTATTTCGGGAGTTATGATAGAAATAGTTAGACTCGCACTTTAGTGTAGCAGTTTACAGACCTACCTCCGATTGATTGACCATAACTCTGTCAATTCAACTCGGAATTTAGTCAAATTCATGCCGTTTCGAAGATGTCGAAGTGTAGTTGAAAACATAAGAAACGGAGATGAAAAACTCCAAGTATTTTAAGAGTTACGATGGAAATAGTTAGACTCGCGCTTTCGCCTAGCAGTTTACTGACCTACCTCCGATTGAATGACCATAACCCACTCAATTCAACTCGGAATTCATTGAAATTCGTTCCTTACGAAGGAGTCGAAAGTGTAGCTGAAAACGGAAGAAACGGAGAAGAAAACTCCAAGTATTTTGAGAGTTATGGTGGAAATAGTTAGACTCGTGTTTTCGCCGAGCAGTTTACAGACCTACCTCCGATTGAATGACCATAAGTCACTAAATTCAACTCGGATTTCATTGAAATTTGTTCCATTTCGAAGGAGTCGAAGTGTAGTTTATAACGGAAGAAACGGAGATGCAAAAAGCCAAGTATTTTGAGAGTTATGGTGGAAATAGTTAGACTCGCACTTTGGTCTAGGAGTTTACAGACCTACCTCGGATTGATTGACCATAACTCACTCAATTCAACTCAGAATTGAATCAAATTCATGGCATTGCGAAGATGTCGAAGTGTAGTTGGAAATGGAGATGAAAAACTCCAAGTAATTTAAGAGTTATGATGGACATAGTTAGACTCGCGCTTTCGCCTAGCAGTTTACAGACATACCTCCGAGTCAATGACTATAACTCACTCAATTCAACTCGGAATTCATTGAAATTTGTTCCATTTCGAAGGACTCGAACTGAAGTTTAAAACGGAAGAAACGGAGATGAAAAAAGCCAAGTATTTTGAGAGTTATGGTGGAAATAGTTAGACTCGCACTTTGGTCTAGCAGTTTACAGACCAACCTGCAATTGATTGACCATAACTTACTCAATTTAACTCGGAATTGATTCAAATTCATGCCATTTTGAAGGTGTGGAAGTGTAGTTGAAAACGAAAGAAACAGAGATGAAAAATTCCAAGTATCTTAAGAGTTATGATGGAAATAGTTAGACTCGCGCTTTGGTCTAGCAGTTTACAGACCTGCTTCCGATTCATTCACCATAAGTCACTCAATTCGACTCGGAATTTATTCAAATTCATGCCATTTGGAAGATGTCGAAGAGTAGCTGAAAACGAAAGAAACGGAGACGAAAAACTCCAAGTATTTTAAGACTTATGATAGAAATAGTTAGACTCGCGCTTTCGCCTAGCAGTTTACAGACGTACCTCCGATTTAATGACCACAACTCACTCAATTGAACATGTAATTCAATGAAATTTGTTGCATTTCGAAAGAGTCGAAGTGTAGTTTAAAACGGAAGAAACGGAGATGAAAAACTACTTGTATTTTGAGAGTTATGATGGAAATAGTTAGATTCGCGCTTTGGTCTAGCAGTTTGCAGACATACCTCCGATTGAATGACCATAACTCACTCAATTCAACCCGGAATTCATTGAAATTTATTCCATTTCGAAGGAGTCGAAGTGTAATCTAAAACGGAAGAAACAGAGATGAAAAAGTCCTAGTATTTTGAGAGTTATGACGGAAATAGTTAGACTCGCGCTTTGGTCTAGCAGTTTACAGACCTACGTCCGGTTGATTGACCATAACTCAGTCAATTCAACTCGGAATTGAGTCAAATTCATGCCATTTCGAAGATGTCGAAGTGTAGTTGAAAACATAAGAAACGGAGATGAAAAACTCCAAGTATTTTAAGAGTTATGACGGAAATAGTTAGACTCGCCCTTTCGCCTAGCAGTTTACAGACCTACCTTCGATTGAATGACCATAACTCACTCAATTCAACCCGGAATTAATTGAAATTTGTTCCATTTCGAATGAGTAGAAGTGTAGTTTAAAACGAAAGAAACGGAGGTTAAAAAAGCCAAGTATTTCGGGAGTTATGATGGAAATAGTTAGACTCGCACTTTAGTGTAGCAGTTTACAGACCTACCTCCGATTGATTGACCATAACTCAGTCAATTCAACTCGGAATTTAGTCAAATTCATGCCGTTTCGAAGATGTCGAAGTGTAGTTGAAAACATAAGCAACGGAGATGAAAAACTCCAAGTATTTTAAGAGTTACGATGGAAATAGTTAGACTCGCGCTTTCGCCTAGCAGTTTACTGACCTACCTCCGATTGAATGACCATAACCCACTCAATTCAACTCGGAATTCATTGAAATTCGTTCCATTACGAAGGAGTCGAAAGTGTAGCTGAAAACGGATGAAACGGAGATGAAAACTCCAAGTATTTTGAGAGTTATGGTGGAAATAATTAGACTCGCGTTTTCGCCTAGCAGTTTACAGACCTACCTCCGATTGAATGACCATAACTCACTCAATTCAACCCGGAATTCATTGAAATTTATTCCATTTCGAAGGAGTCGAAGTGTAGTCTAAAACGGAAGAAACAGAGATGAAAAAGTCCTAGTATTTGAGATTTATGACGGAAATAGTTAGACTCGCGCTTTGGTCTAGCAGTTTATAGACCTACGTCCGGTTGATTGACCATAACTCAGTCAATTCAACTCGGAATTGAGTCAAATTCATGCCATTTCGAAGATGTCGAAGTGTAGTTGAAAACATAAGAAACGGAGATGAAAAACTCCAAGTATTTAAAGAGTTATGACGGAAATAGTTAAACTCGCCCTTTCGCCTAGCAGTTTACAGACCTACCTCCGATTGAATGACCATAACTCACTCAATTCAACCCGGAATTAATTGAAATTTGTTCCATTTCGAATGAGTAGAAGTGTAGTTTAAAACGAAAGAAACGGAGGTTAAAAAAGGCAAGTATTTCGGGAGTTATGATGAAAATAGTTAGACTCGCACTTTAGTGTAGCAGTTTACAGACCTACCTCCGATTGATTGACCATAACTCAGTCAATTCAACTCGGAATTTAGTCAAATTCATGCCGTTTCGAAGATGTCGAAGTGTAGTTGAAAACATAAGAAACGGAGATGAAAAACTCCAAGTATTTTAAGAGTTACGATGGAAATAGTTAGACTCGCGCTTTCGCCTAGCAGTTTACTGACCTACCTCCGATTGAATGACCATAACCCACTCAATTCAACTCGGAATTCATTGAAATTCGTTCCATTACGAAGGAGTCGAAAGTATAGCTGAAAACGGAAGAAACGGAGATGAAAACTCCAAGTATTTTGAGAGTTATGGTGGAAATAGTTAGACTCGCGTTTTCGCCTAGCAGTTTACAGACCTACCTCCGATTGAATGACCATAAGTCACTAAAATTCAACTCAGAATTCATTGAACTTTGTTCCATTTCGAAGGAGTCGAAGTGTAGTTTAAAACAGAAGAAACGGAGATAAAAAAACCAAGTATTTTGAGATTTATGGTGGAAATTGTTAGACTCGCACTTTGGTCTAGCAGTTTACAGACATACCTCCGATTGCTTGACTATAACTCACTCAATTCAACTCGAAATTGATTCAAATTCATGCAATTTCGAAGATGTCGAAGTGAAGTTGAAAACGGAAGAAACGGAGATGAAACACTCCAAGTATTTTAAGAGTTATGATGGAAATAGTTGGACTCTTGCTTTCGCCTAGCAGTTTACAGACCTACCTCCGATTGAATGACCCTAACTCACTCAATTCAACCCGGATTTCATTGAAATTTGTTCCATTTCGAACGAGTCGAAGTGTAGTTTAAAACGGAAGAAACGGATATGCAAATAGCCAACTATTTTGAGAGTTATGGTGGAAATAGTTAGACTCGCACTTTGGTCTAGTAGTTTACAGACCTACCTCCGATTGATTGACCATAACTCACTCAATTCAACTCAGAATTGAATCAAATTAATGGCATTGCAAAGATGTCGAAGTGTAGTTGGAAATGGAGGTGAAAAATTCCAAGTAATTTAAGAGTTATGATGGACATAGTTTGACTCGCGCTTTCGCCTAGCAGTTTACAGACCTACCTCCGAGTCAATGACCATAACTCACTCAATTCAACTCGGAATTCATTGAAATTTGTTCCATTTCGAAGGACTCGAACTGTAGTTTAAAACGGAAGAAACGGAGATGAAAAAAGCAAGTATTCTGAGAGTTATGGTGGAAATAGTTAGACTCGCACTATGGTCTAGCAGTTTACAGAACAACCTGCAATTGATTGACCATAACTTACTCAATTTAACTCGGAATTGATTCAAATTCATGTCATTTTGAAGGTGTGGAAGTGTAGTTGAAAACGAAAGAAACAGAGATGAAAAATTCCAAGTATCTTAAGAGTTATGATGGAAATAGTTAGACTCGCGCTTTGGTCTAGCAGTTTACAGTCCTGCTTCCGATTCATTGACCATAAGTCACTCAATTCGACTCGGAATTTATTCAAATTCATGCCATTTGGAAGATGTCGAAGAGTAGCTAAAAACGAAAGAAACGGAGACGAAAAACTCCAAGTATTTTAAGAGTTATGATAGAAATAGTTAGACTCGCGCTTTCGCCTAGCAGTTTACAGACCTACCTCCGATTTAATGACCACAACTCACTCAATGGAACATGTAATTCAATGAAATTTGTTGCATTTCGAAGTAGTCGAAGTGTAGTTTAAAACGGAAGAAACGGAGATGAAAAACTACTTGTATTTTGAGAGTTATGATGGAAATAGTTAGATTCGCGCTTTGGTCTAGCAGTTTGCAGACATACCTCCGATTGAATGACCATAACTCACTCAATTCAACCCGGAATTCATTTAAATTTATTCCATTTCGAAGGAGTCGAAGTGTAGTCTAAAACGGAAGAAACAGAGATGAAAAAGTCCTAGTATTTTGAGAGTTATGACGGAAATAGTTAGACTCGCGCTTTGGTCTAGCAGTTTATAGACCTACGTCCGGTTGATTGACCATAACTCAGTCAATTCAACTCGGAATTGAGTCAAATTCATGCCATTTCGAAGATGTTGAAGTGTAGTTGAAAACATTAGAAACGGAGATGAAAAACTCCAAGTATTTTAAGAGTTATGACGGAAATAGTTAGACTCGCCCTTTCGCCTAGCAGTTTACAGACCTATCTCCGATTGAATGACCATAACTCACTCAATTCAACCCGGAATTAATTGAAATTTGTTCCATTTCGAATGAGTAGAAGTGTAGTTTAAAAAGAAAGAAACGAAGGTTAAAAAAGCCGAGTATTTCGGGAGTTATGATGGAAATAGTTAGACTCACACTTTAGTGTAGCAGTTTACAGACCTACCTCCGATTGGTTGACCATAACTCTTTCAATTCAACTCGGAATTTAGTCAAATTCATGCCGTTTCGAAGATGTCGAAGTGTAGTTGAAAACATAAGAAACGGAGATGAAAAACTCCAAGTATTTTAAGAGTTACGATGGAAATAGTTAGACTCGCGCTTTCGCCTAGCAGTTTACTGACCTACCTCTGATTGAATGACCTTAACCCACTCAATTCAACTCGGAATTCATTGAAATTCGTTCCATTACGAAGGAGTCGAAAGTGTAGCTGAAAACGGAAGAAACGGAGATGAAAACTCCAAGTATTTTGAGAGTTATGGTGGAAATAGTTAGACTCGTGTTTTCGCCTAGCAGTTTACAGACCTACCTCCGATTGAATAACCATAAGTCACTAAATTCAACTCGGATTTCATTGAAATTTGTTCCATTTCGAAGGAGTCGAAGTGTAGTTTATAACGGAAGAAACGGAGATGCAAAAAGCCAAGTATTTTGAGAGTTATGGTGGAAATAGTTAGACTCGCACTTTGGTCTAGGAGTTTACAGACCTACCTCGGATTGATTGACCATAACTCACTCAATTCAACTCAGAATTGAATCAAATTCATGGAATTGCGAAGATGTCGAAGTGTAGTTGGAAATGGAGATGAAAAACTCCAAGTAATTTAAGAGTTATGATGGACATAGTTAGACTCGCGCTTTCGCCTAGCAGTTTACAGACATACCTCCGAGTCAATGACCATAACTCACTCAATTCAACTCGGAATTCATTGAAATTTGTTCCATTTCGAAGGACTCGAACTGAAGTTTAAAACGGAAGAAACGGAGATGAAAAAAGCCAAGTATTTTGAGAGTTATGGTGGAAATAGTTAGACTCGCACTTTGGTCTAGCAGTTTACAGACCAACCTGCAATTGATTGACCATAACTTACTCAATTTAACTCGGAATTGATTCAAATTCATGCCATTTTGAAGGTGTGGAAGTGTAGTTGAAAACGAAAGAAACAGAGATGAAAAATTCCAAGTATCTTAAGAGTTATGATGGAAATAGTTAGACTCGCGCTTTGGTCTAGCAGTTTACAGACCTGCTTCCGATTCATTGACCATAAGTCACTCAATTCGACTCGGAATTTATTCAAATTCATGCCATTTGGAAGATGTCGAAGAGTAGCTGAAAACGAAAGAAACGGAGACGAAAAACTCCAAGTATTTTAAGAGTTATGATAGAAATAGTTAGACTCGCGCTTTCGCCTAGCAGTTTACAGACCTACCTCCGATTTAATGACCACAACTCACTCAATTGAACATGTAATTCAATGAAATTTGTTGCATTTCGAAGTAGTCGAAGTGTAGTTTAAAACGGAAGAAACGGAGATGAAAAACTACTTGTATTTTGAGAGTTATGATGGAAATAGTTAGATTCGCGCTTTGGTCTAGCAGTTTGTAGACATACCTCCGATTGAATGACCATAACTCACTCAATTCAACCTGGAATTCATTGAAATTTATTCCATTTCGAAGGAGTCGAAGTGTAGTCTAAAACGGAAGAAACAGAGATGAAAAAGTCCTAGTATTTTGAGAGTTATGACGGAAATAGTTAGACTCGCGCTTTGGTCTAGCAGTTTATAGACCTACGTCCGGTTGATTGACCATAACTCAGTCAATTCAACTCGGAATTGAGTCAAATTCATGCCATTTCGAAGATGTCGAAGTGTAGTTGAAAACATTAGAAACGGAGATGAAAAACTCCAAGTATTTTAAGAGTTATGACGGAAATAGTTAGACTCGCCCTTTCGCCTAGCAGTTTACAGACCTATCTCCGATTGAATGACCATAACTCACTCAATTCAACCCGGAATTAATTGAAATTTGTTCCATTTCGAATGAGTAGAAGTGTAGTTTAAAAAGAAAGAAACGGAGGTTAAAAAAGCCGAGTATTTCGGGAGTTATGATGGAAATAGTTAGACTCGCACTTTAGTGTAGCAGTTTACAGACCTACCTCCGATTGATTGACCATAACTCTGTCAATTCAACTCGGAATTTAGTCAAATTCATGCCGTTTCGAAGATGTCGAAGTGTAGTTGAAAACATAAGAAACGGAGATGAAAAACTCCAAGTATTTTAAGAGTTACGATGGAAATAGTTAGACTCGCGCTTTCGCCTAGCAGTTTACTGACCTACCTCCGATTGAATGACCATAACCCACTCAATTCAACTCGGAATTCATTGAAATTCGTTCCATTACGAAGGAGTCGAAAGTGTAGCTGAAAACGGAAGAAACGGAGAAGAAAACTCCAAGTATTTTGAGAGTTACGGTGGAAATAGTTAGACTCGTGTTTTCGCCGAGCAGTTTACAGACCTACCTCCGATTGAATGACAATAAGTCACTAAATTCAACTCGGATTTCATTGAAATTTGTTCCATTTCGAAGGAGTCGAAGTTTAGTTTATCACGGAAGAAACGGAGATGCAAAAAGCCAAGTATTTTGAGAGTTATGGTGGAAATAGTTAGACTCGCACTTTGGTCTAGGAATTTACAGACCTACCTCGGATTGATTGACCATAACTCACTCAATTCAACTCAGAAGTGAATCAAATTCATGGCATTGCGAAGATGTCGAAGTGTAGTTGGAAATGGAGATGAAAAACTCCAAGTAATTTAAGAGTTATGATGGACATAGTTAGACTCGCGCTTTCGCCTAACAGTTTACAGACATACCTCCGAGTCAATGACCATAACTCACTCAATTCAACTCGGAATTCATTGAAATTTGTTCCATTTCGAAGGACTCGAACTGTAGTTTAAAACGGAAGAAACGGAGATGAAAAAAGCCAAGTATTTTGAGAGTTATGATAGAAATAGTTAGACTCGCACTTTGGTCTAGCAGTTTACAGACCAACCTGCAATTGATTGACCATAACTTACTCAATTTAACTCGGAATTGATTCAAATTCATGCCATTTTGAAGCTGTGGAAGTGTAGTTGAAAACGAAAGAAACAGAGATGAAAAATTCCAAGTATCTTAAGAGTTATGATGGAAATAGTTAGACTCGCGCTTTGGTCTAGCAGTTTACAGACCTGCTTCCGATTCATTCACCATAAGTCACTCAATTCGACTCGGAATTTATTCAAATTCATGCCATTTGGAAGATGTCGAAGAGTAGCTGAAAACGAAAGAAACGGAGACGAAAAACTCCAAGTATTTTAAGACTTATGATAGAAATAGTTAGACTCGCGCTTTCGCCTAGCAGTTTACAGACCTACCTCCGATTTAATGACCACAACTCACTCAACTGAACAAGTAATTCAATGAAATTTGTTGCATTTCGAAGTAGTCGAAGTGTAGTTTAAAACGGAAGAAACGGAGATGAAAAACTACTTGTATTTTGAGAGTTATGATGGAAATAGTTAGATTCACGCTTTGGTCTAGCAGTTTGCAGACATACCTCCGATTGAATGACCATAACTCACTCAATTGAACCCGGAATTCATTGAAATTTATTCCATTTCGAAGGAGTCGAAGTGTAGTCTAAAACGGAAGAAACAGAGATGAAAAAGTCCTAGTATTTTGAGAGTTATGACGGAAATAGTTAGACTCGCGCTTTGGTCTAGCAGTTTATAGACCTACGTCCGGTTGATTGACCATAACTCAGTCAATTCAACTCGGAATTGAGTCAAATTCATCCCATTTCGAAGATGTCGAAGTGTAGTTGAAAACATTAGAAACGGAGATGAAAAACTCCAAGTATTTTAAGAGTTATGACGGAAATAGTTAGACTCGCCCTTTCGCCTAGCAGTTTACAGACCTATCTCCGATTGAATGACCATAACTCACTCAATTCAACCCGGAATTAATTGAAATTTGTTCCATTTCGAATGAGTAGAAGTGTAGTTTAAAAAGAAAGAAACGTAGGTTAAAAAAGCCGAGTATTTCGGGAGTTATGATGGAAATAGTTAGACTCGCACTTTAGTGTAGCAGTTTACAGACCTACCTCCGATTGATTGACCATAACTCTGTCAATTCAACTCGGAATTTAGTCAAATTCATGCCGTTGCGAAGATGTCGAAGTGTAGTTGAAAACATAAGAAACGGAGATGAAAAACTCCAAGTATTTTAAGAGTTACGATGGAAATAGTTAGACTCGCGCTTTCGCCTAGCAGTTTACTGACCTACCTCCGATTGAATGACCATAACCCACTCAATTCAACTCGGAATTCATTGAAATTCGTTCCATTACAAAGGAGTCGAAAGTGTAGCTGAAAACGGAAGAAACGGAGATGAAAACTCCAAGTATTTTGAGAGTTATGGTGGAAATAGTTAGACTCGCGTTTTCGCCTAGCAGTTTACAGACCTACCTCCGATTGAATGACCATAAGTCACTAAAATTCAACTCGGAATTCATTGAGCTTTGTTCCATTTCGAAGGAGTCGAAGTGTAGTTTAAAACAGAAGAAACTGAGATAAAAAAAACCAAGTATTTTGAGATTTATGGTGGAAATTGTTAGACTCGCACTTTGGTCTAGCAGTTTACACACATACCTCCGATTGCTTGACTATAACTCACTCAATTCAACTCGAAATTGATTCAAATTCATGCAATTTCGAAGATGTCGAAGTGAAGTTGAAAACGGAAGAAACGGAGATGAAACACTCCAAGTATTTTAAGAGTTATGATGGAAATAGTTGGACTCTTGCTTTCGCCTTGCAGTTTACAGACCTACCTCCGATTGAATGACCCTAACTCACTCAATTCAACCCGGATTTCATTGAAATTTGTTCCATTTCGAAGGAGTCGAAGTGTAGTTTAAAACGGAAGAAACGGATATGCAAAAAGCCAAGTATTTTGAGAGTTATGGTGGAAATAGTTAGACTCGCACTTTGGTCTAGTAGTTTACAGACCTACCTCCGATTAATTGACCATAACTCACTCAATTCAACTCAGAATTGAATCAAATTAATGGCATTGCGAAGATGTCGAAGTGTAGTTGGAAATGGAGATGAAAAACTCCAAGTAATTTAAGAGTTATGATGGACATAGTTTGACTCGCGCTTTCGCCTAGCAGTTTACAGACCTACCTCCGAGTCAATGACCATAACTCACTCAATTCAACTCGGAATTCATTGAAATTTGTTCCATTTCGAAGGACTCGAACTGTAGTTTAAAACGGAAGAAACGGAGATGAAAATAGCAAGTATTCTGAGAGTTATGGTGGAAATAGTTAGACTCGCACTTTGGTCTAGCAGTTTACAGACCAACCTGCAATTGATTGACCATAACTTACTCAATTTAACTCGGAATTGATTCAAATTCATGCCATTTTGAAGGTGTGGAAGTGTAGTTGAAAACGAAAGAAACAGAGATGAAAAATTCCAAGTATCTTAAGAGTTATGATGGAAATAGTTAGACTCGCGCTTTGGTCTAGCAGTTTACAGACCTGCTTCCGATTCATTGACCATAAGTCACTCAATTCGACTCGGAATTTATTCAAATTCATGCCATTTGGAAGATGTCGAAGAGTAGCTGAAAACGAAAGAAACGGAGACGAAAAACTCCAAGTATTTTAAGACTTATGATAGAAATAGTTAGACTCGCGCTTTCGCCTAGCAGTTTACCGACCTACCTCCGATTTAATGACCACAACTCACTCAATTGAACATGTAATTCAATAAAATTTGTTGCATTTCTAAGTAGTCGAAGTGTAGTTTAAAACGGAAGAAACGGAGATGAAAAACTACTTGTATTTTGAGAGTTATGATGGAAATAGTTAGATTCGCGCTTTGGTCTAGCAGTTTGCAGACATACCTCCGATTGAATGACCATAACTCACTCAATTCAACCCGGAATTCATTTAAATTTATTCCATTTCGAAGGAGTCGAAGTGTAGTCTAAAACGGAAGAAACAGAGATGAAAAACTCCTAGTATTTTGAGAGTTATGACGGAAATAGTTAGACTCGCGCTTTGGTCTAGCAGTTTATAGACCTACGTCCGGTTGATTGACCATAACTCAGTCAATTCAACTCGGAATTGAGTCAAATTCATGCCATTTCGAAGATGTCGAAGTGTAGTTGAAAACATTAGAAACGGAGATGAAAAACTCCAAGTATTTTAAGAGTTATGACGGAAATAGTTAGACTCGCCCTTTCGCCTAGCAGTTTACAGACCTATCTCTGATTGAATGACCATTACTCACTCAATTCAACCCGGAATTAATTGAAATTTGTTCCATTTCGAATGAGTAGAAGTGTAGTTTAAAAAGAAAGAAACGGAGGTTAAAAAAGCCGAGTATTTCGGGAGTTATGATGGAAATAGTTAGACTCGCACTTTAGTGTAGCATTTTACAAACCTACCTCCGATTGATTGACCATAACTCTGTCAATTTAACTCGAAATTTAGTCAAATTCATGCCGTTTCGAAGATGTCGAAGTGTAGTTGAAAACATAAGAAACGGAGATGAAAAACTCCAAGTATTTTAAGAGTTACGATGGAAATAGTTAGACTCGCGCTTTCGCCTAGCAGTTTACTGACCTACCTCCGATTGAATGACCATAACCCACTCAATTCAACTCGGAATTCATTGAAATTCGTTCCATTACGAAGGAGTCGAAAGTGTAGCTGAAAACGGAAGAAACGGAGATGAAAACTCCAAGTATTTTGAGAGTTATGGTGGAAATAGTTAGACTCGTGTTTTCGCCTAGCAGTTTACAGACCTACCTCCGATTGAATGACCATAAGTCACTAAATTCAACTCGGATTTCATTGAAATTTGTTCCATTTCGAAGGAGTCGAAGTGTAGTTTATAACGGAAGAAACGGAGATGCAAAAAGCCAAGTATTTTGAGAGTTATGGTGGAAATAGTTAGACTCGCACTTTGGTCTAGGAGTTTACAGACCTACCTCGGATTGATTGACCATAACTCACTCAATTCAACTCAGAATTGAATCAAATTCATGGCATTGCGAAGATGTCGAAGTGTAGTTGGAAATGGAGATGAAAAACTCCAAGTAATTTAAGAGTTATGATGGACATAGTTAGACTCGCGCTTTCGCCTAGCAGTTTACAGACATACCTCCGAGTCAATGACCATAACTCACTCAATTCAACTCGGAATTCATTGAAATTTGTTCCATTTCGAAGGACTCGAACTGAAGTTTAAAACGGAAGAAACGGAGATGAAAAAAGGCAAGTATTTTGAGAGTTATGGTGGAAATAGTTAGACTCGCACTTTGGTCTAGCAGTTTACAGACCAACCTGCAATTGATTGACCATAACTTACTCAATTTAACTCGGAATTGATTCAAATTCATGCCATTTTGAAGGTGTGGAAGTGTAGTTGAAAACGAAAGAAACAGAGATGAAAAATTCCAAGTATCTTAAGAGTTATGATGGAAATAGTTAGACTCGCGCTTTGGTCTAGCAGTTTACAGACCTGCTTCCGATTCATTCACCATAAGTCACTCAATTCGACTCGGAATTTATTCAAATTCATGCCATTTGGAAGATGTCGAAGAGTAGCTGAAAACGAAAGAAACGGAGACGAAAAACTCCAAGTATTTTAAGAGTTATGATAGAAATAGTTAGACTCGCGCTTTCGCCTAGCAGTTTACAGACGTACCTCCGATTTAATGACCACAACTCACTCAATTGAACATGTAATTCAATGAAATTTGTTGCATTTCAAAAGAGTCGAAGTGTAGTTTAAAACGGAAGAAACGGAGATGAAAAACTACTTGTATTTTGAGAGTTATGATGGAAATAGTTAGATTCGCGCTTTGGTCTAGCAGTTTGCATACATACCTCCGATTGAATGACCATAACTCACTCAATTCAACCCGGAATTCATTGAAATTTATTCCATTTCGAAGGAGTCGAAGTGTAATCTAAAACGGAAGAAACAGAGATGAAAAAGTCCTAGTATTTTGAGAGTTATGACGGAAATAGTTAGACTCGCGCTTTGGTCTAGCAGTTTACAGACCTACGTCCGGTTGATTGACCATAACTCAGTCAATTCAACTCGGAATTGTGTCAAATTCATGCCATTTCGAAGATGTCGAAGTGTAGTTGAAAACATAAGAAACGGAGATGAAAAACTCCAAGTATTTTAAGAGTTATGACGGAAATAGTTAAACTCGCCCTTTCGCCTAGCAGTTTACAGACCTACCTCCGATTGAATGACCATAACTCACTCAATTCAACCCGGAATTAATTGAAATTTGTTCAATTTCGAATGAGTAGAAGTGTAGTTTAAAACGAAAGAAACGGAGGTTAAAAAAGCCAAGTATTTCGGGAGTTATGATGGAAATAGTTAGACTCGCACTTTAGTGTAGCAGTTTACAGACCTACCTCCGATTGATTGAGCAAAACTCAGTCAATTCAACTCGGAATTTAGTCAAATTCATGCCGTTTCGAAGATGTCGAAGTGTAGTTGAAAACATAAGAAACGGAGATGAAAAACTCCAAGTATTTTAAGAGTTACGATGGAAATAGTTAGACTCGCGCTTTCGCCTAGCAGTTTACTGACCTACCTCCGATTGAATGACCATAACCCACTCAATTCAACTCGGAATTCATTGAAATTCGTTCCATTACGAAGGAGTCGAAAGTGTAGCTGAAAACGGAAGAAACGGAGATGAAAACTCCAAGTATTTTGAGAGTTATGGTGGAAATAGTTAGACTCGCGTTTTCGCCTAGCAGTTTACAGACCTACCTCCGATTGAATGACCATAAGTCTCTAAAATTCAACTCAGAATTCATTGAACTTTGTTCCATTTCGAAGGAGTCGAAGTGTAGTTTAAAACAGAAGAAACAGAGATAAAAAAAACCAAGTATTTTGAGATTTATGGTGGAAATTGTTAGACTCGCACTTTGGTCTAGCAGTTTACAGACATACCTCCGATTGCTTGACTATAACTCACTCAATTCAACTCGAAATTGATTCAAATTCATGCAATTTCGAAGATGTCGAAGTGAAGTTGAAAACGGAAGAAACGGAGATGAAACACTCCAAGTATTTTAAGAGTTATGATGGAAATAGTTGGACTCTTGCTTTCGCCTAGCAGTTTACAGACCTACCTCCGATTGAATGACCCTAACTCACTCAATTCAACCCGGATTTCATTGAAATTTTTTCCATTTCGAAGGAGTCGAAGTGTAGTTTAAAACGGAAGAAACGGAGATGCAAAAAGCCAAGTATTTTGAGAGTTATGGTGGAAATAGTTAGACTCGCACTTTGGTCTAGTAGTTTACAGACCTACCTCCGATTGATTGACCATAACTCACTCAATTCAACTCAGAATTGAATCAAATTAATGGCATTGCGAAGATGTCGAAGTGTAGTTGGAAATGGAGATGAAAAACTCCAAGTAATTTAAGAGTTATGATGGACATAGTTAGACTCGCGCTTTCGCCTATCAGTTTACAGACCTACCTCCGAGTCAATGACCATAACTCACTCAATTCAACTCGGAATTCATTGAAATTTGTTCCATTTCGAAGGACTCGAACTGTAGTTTAAAACGGAAGAAACGGAGATGAAAAAAGCAAGTATTCTGAGAGTTATGGTGGAAATAGTTAGACTCGCACTTTGGTCTAGCAGTTTACAGACCAACCTGCAATTGATTGACCATAACTTACTCAATTTAACTCGGAATTGATTCAAATTCATGCCATTTTGAAGGTGTGGAAGTGTAGTTGAAAACGAAAGAAACAGAGATGAAAAATTCCAAGTATCTTAAGAGTTATGATGGAAATAGTTAGACTCGCGCTTTGGTCTAGCAGTTTACAGACCTGCTTCCGATTCATTGACCATAAGTCACTCAATTCGACTCGGAATTTATTCAAATTCATGCCATTTGGAAGATGTCGAAGAGTAGCTGAAAACGAAAGAAACGGAGACGAAAAACTCCAAGTATTTTAAGACTTATGATAGAAATAGTTAGACTCGCGCTTTCGCCTAGCAGTTTACCGACCTACCTCCGATTTAATGACCACAACTCACTCAATTGAACATGTAATTCAATAAAATTTGTTGCATTTCTAAGTAGTCGAAGTGTAGTTTAAAACGGAAGAAACGGAGATGAAAAACTACTTGTATTTTGAGAGTTATGATGGAAATAGTTAGATTCGCGCTTTGGTCTAGCAGTTTGCAGACATACCTCCGATTGAATGACCATAACTCACTCAATTCAACCCGGAATTCATTTAAATTTATTCCATTTCGAAGGAGTCGAAGTGTAGTCTAAAACGGAAGAAACAGAGATGAAAAACTCCTAGTATTTTGAGAGTTATGACGGAAATAGTTAGACTCGCGCTTTGGTCTAGCAGTTTATAGACCTACGTCCGGTTGATTGACCATAACTCAGTCAATTCAACTCGGAATTGAGTCAAATTCATGCCATTTCGAAGATGTCGAAGTGTAGTTGAAAACATTAGAAACGGAGATGAAAAACTCCAAGTATTTTAAGAGTTATGACGGAAATAGTTAGACTCGCCCTTTCGCCTAGCAGTTTACAGACCTATCTCTGATTGAATGACCATTACTCACTCAATTCAACCCGGAATTAATTGAAATTTGTTCCATTTCGAATGAGTAGAAGTGTAGTTTAAAAAGAAAGAAACGGAGGTTAAAAAAGCCGAGTATTTCGGGAGTTATGATGGAAATAGTTAGACTCGCACTTTAGTGTAGCATTTTACAAACCTACCTCCGATTGATTGACCATAACTCTGTCAATTTAACTCGAAATTTAGTCAAATTCATGCCGTTTCGAAGATGTCGAAGTGTAGTTGAAAACATAAGAAACGGAGATGAAAAACTCCAAGTATTTTAAGAGTTACGATGGAAATAGTTAGACTCGCGCTTTCGCCTAGCAGTTTACTGACCTACCTCCGATTGAATGACCATAACCCACTCAATTCAACTCGGAATTCATTGAAATTCGTTCCATTACGAAGGAGTCGAAAGTGTAGCTGAAAACGGAAGAAACGGAGATGAAAACTCCAAGTATTTTGAGAGTTATGGTGGAAATAGTTAGACTCGTGTTTTCGCCTAGCAGTTTACAGACCTACCTCCGATTGAATGACCATAAGTCACTAAATTCAACTCGGATTTCATTGAAATTTGTTCCATTTCGAAGGAGTCGAAGTGTAGTTTATAACGGAAGAAACGGAGATGCAAAAAGCCAAGTATTTTGAGAGTTATGGTGGAAATAGTTAGACTCGCACTTTGGTCTAGGAGTTTACAGACCTACCTCGGATTGATTGACCATAACTCACTCAATTCAACTCAGAATTGAATCAAATTCATGGCATTGCGAAGATGTCGAAGTGTAGTTGGAAATGGAGATGAAAAACTCCAAGTAATTTAAGAGTTATGATGGACATAGTTAGACTCGCGCTTTCGCCTAGCAGTTTACAGACATACCTCCGAGTCAATGACCATAACTCACTCAATTCAACTCGGAATTCATTGAAATTTGTTCCATTTCGAAGGACTCGAACTGAAGTTTAAAACGGAAGAAACGGAGATGAAAAAAGGCAAGTATTTTGAGAGTTATGGTGGAAATAGTTAGACTCGCACTTTGGTCTAGCAGTTTACAGACCAACCTGCAATTGATTGACCATAACTTACTCAATTTAACTCGGAATTGATTCAAATTCATGCCATTTTGAAGGTGTGGAAGTGTAGTTGAAAACGAAAGAAACAGAGATGAAAAATTCCAAGTATCTTAAGAGTTATGATGGAAATAGTTAGACTCGCGCTTTGGTCTAGCAGTTTACAGACCTGCTTCCGATTCATTCACCATAAGTCACTCAATTCGACTCGGAATTTATTCAAATTCATGCCATTTGGAAGATGTCGAAGAGTAGCTGAAAACGAAAGAAACGGAGACGAAAAACTCCAAGTATTTTAAGAGTTATGATAGAAATAGTTAGACTCGCGCTTTCGCCTAGCAGTTTACAGACGTACCTCCGATTTAATGACCACAACTCACTCAATTGAACATGTAATTCAATGAAATTTGTTGCATTTCAAAAGAGTCGAAGTGTAGTTTAAAACGGAAGAAACGGAGATGAAAAACTACTTGTATTTTGAGAGTTATGATGGAAATAGTTAGATTCGCGCTTTGGTCTAGCAGTTTGCATACATACCTCCGATTGAATGACCATAACTCACTCAATTCAACCCGGAATTCATTGAAATTTATTCCATTTCGAAGGAGTCGAAGTGTAATCTAAAACGGAAGAAACAGAGATGAAAAAGTCCTAGTATTTTGAGAGTTATGACGGAAATAGTTAGACTCGCGCTTTGGTCTAGCAGTTTACAGACCTACGTCCGGTTGATTGACCATAACTCAGTCAATTCAACTCGGAATTGTGTCAAATTCATGCCATTTCGAAGATGTCGAAGTGTAGTTGAAAACATAAGAAACGGAGATGAAAAACTCCAAGTATTTTAAGAGTTATGACGGAAATAGTTAAACTCGCCCTTTCGCCTAGCAGTTTACAGACCTACCTCCGATTGAATGACCATAACTCACTCAATTCAACCCGGAATTAATTGAAATTTGTTCAATTTCGAATGAGTAGAAGTGTAGTTTAAAACGAAAGAAACGGAGGTTAAAAAAGCCAAGTATTTCGGGAGTTATGATGGAAATAGTTAGACTCGCACTTTAGTGTAGCAGTTTACAGACCTACCTCCGATTGATTGAGCAAAACTCAGTCAATTCAACTCGGAATTTAGTCAAATTCATGCCGTTTCGAAGATGTCGAAGTGTAGTTGAAAACATAAGAAACGGAGATGAAAAACTCCAAGTATTTTAAGAGTTACGATGGAAATAGTTAGACTCGCGCTTTCGCCTAGCAGTTTACTGACCTACCTCCGATTGAATGACCATAACCCACTCAATTCAACTCGGAATTCATTGAAATTCGTTCCATTACGAAGGAGTCGAAAGTGTAGCTGAAAACGGAAGAAACGGAGATGAAAACTCCAAGTATTTTGAGAGTTATGGTGGAAATAGTTAGACTCGCGTTTTCGCCTAGCAGTTTACAGACCTACCTCCGATTGAATGACCATAAGTCTCTAAAATTCAACTCAGAATTCATTGAACTTTGTTCCATTTCGAAGGAGTCGAAGTGTAGTTTAAAACAGAAGAAACAGAGATAAAAAAAACCAAGTATTTTGAGATTTATGGTGGAAATTGTTAGACTCGCACTTTGGTCTAGCAGTTTACAGACATACCTCCGATTGCTTGACTATAACTCACTCAATTCAACTCGAAATTGATTCAAATTCATGCAATTTCGAAGATGTCGAAGTGAAGTTGAAAACGGAAGAAACGGAGATGAAACACTCCAAGTATTTTAAGAGTTATGATGGAAATAGTTGGACTCTTGCTTTCGCCTAGCAGTTTACAGACCTACCTCCGATTGAATGACCCTAACTCACTCAATTCAACCCGGATTTCATTGAAATTTTTTCCATTTCGAAGGAGTCGAAGTGTAGTTTAAAACGGAAGAAACGGAGATGCAAAAAGCCAAGTATTTTGAGAGTTATGGTGGAAATAGTTAGACTCGCACTTTGGTCTAGTAGTTTACAGACCTACCTCCGATTGATTGACCATAACTCACTCAATTCAACTCAGAATTGAATCAAATTAATGGCATTGCGAAGATGTCGAAGTGTAGTTGGAAATGGAGATGAAAAACTCCAAGTAATTTAAGAGTTATGATGGACATAGTTAGACTCGCGCTTTCGCCTATCAGTTTACAGACCTACCTCCGAGTCAATGACCATAACTCACTCAATTCAACTCGGAATTCATTGAAATTTGTTCCATTTCGAAGGACTCGAACTGTAGTTTAAAACGGAAGAAACGGAGATGAAAAAAGCAAGTATTCTGAGAGTTATGGTGGAAATAGTTAGACTCGCACTTTGGTCTAGCAGTTTACAGACCAACCTGCAATTGATTGACCATAACTTACTCAATTTAACTCGGAATTGATTCAAATTCATGCCATTTTGAAGGTGTGGAAGTGTAGTTGAAAACGAAAGAAACAGAGATGAAAAATTCCAAGTATCTTAAGAGTTATGATGGAAATAGTTAGACTCCCGCTTTGGTCTAGCAGTTTACAGACCTGCTTCCGATTCATTGACCATAAGTCACTCAATTCGACTCGGAATTTATTCAAATTCATGCCATTTGGAAGATGTCGAAGAGTAGCTCAAAACGAAAGAAACGGAGACGAAAAACTCCAAGTATTTTAAGAGTTATGATAGAAATAGTTAGACTTGCGCTTTCGCCTAGCAGTTTACAGACCTACCTCCGATTTAATGACCACAACTCACTCAATTGAACAAGTAATTCAATGAAATTTGTTGCATTTCGAAGTAGTCGAAGTGTAGTTTAAAACAGAAGAAACGGAGATGAAAAACTACTTGTATTTTGAGAGTTATGATGGAAATAGTTAGATTCACGCTTTGGTCTAGCAGTTTGCAGACATACCTCCGATTGAATGACCATAACTCACTCAATTCAACCCGGAATTCATTGAAATTTATTCCATTTCGAAGGAGTCGAAGTGTAGTCTAAAACGGAAGAAACAGAGATGAAAAAGTCCTAGTATTTTGAGAGTTATGACGGAAATAGTTAGACTCGCGCTTTGGTCTAGTAGTTTATAGACCTACGTCCGGTTGATTGACCATAACTCAGTCAATTCAACTCGGAATTGAGTCAAATTCATCCCATTTCGAAGATGTCGAAGTGTAGTTGAAAACATTAGAAACGGAGATGAAAAACTCCAAGTATTTTAAGAGTTATGACGGAAATAGTTAGACTCGCCCTTTCGCCTAGCAGTTTACAGATTATCTCCGATTGAATGACTATAACTCACTCAATTCAACCCGGAATTAATTGAAATTTGTTCCATTTCGAATGAGTAGAAGTGTAGTTTAAAAAGAAAGAAACGTAGGTTAAAAAAGCCGAGTATTTCGGGAGTTATGATGGAAATAGTTAGACTCGCACTTTAGTGTAGCAGTTTACAGACCTACCTCCGATTGATTGACCATAACTCTGTCAATTCAACTCGGAATTTAGTCAAATTCATGCCGTTGCGAAGATGTCGAAGTGTAGTTGGAAATGGAGATGAAAAACTCCAAGTAATTTAAGAGTTATGATGGACATAGTTAGACTCGCGCTTTCGCCTAGCAGTTTACTGACCTACCTCCGATTGAATGACCATAACCCACTCAATTCAACTCGGAATTCATTGAAATTCGTTCCATTACGAAGGAGTCGAAAGTGTAGCTGAAAACGGAAGAAACGGAGATGAAAACTCCAAGTATTTTGAGAGTTATGGTGGAAATAGTTAGACTCGCGTTTTCGCCTAGCAGTTTACAGACCTACCTCCGATTGAATGACCATAACTCACTCAATTCAACCCGGAATTCATTGAAATTTATTCCATTTCGAAGGAGTCGAAGTGAAGTCTAAAACGGAAGAAACAGAGATGAAAAAGTCCTAGTATTTGAGAGTTATGACGGAAATAGTTAGACTCGCGCTTTGGTCTAGCAGTTTATAGACCTACGTCCGGTTGATTGACCATAACTCAGTCAATTCAACTCGGAATTGAGTCAAATTCATGCCATTTCGAAGATGTCGAAGTGTAGTTGAAAACATTAGAAACGGAGATGAAAAACTCCAAGTATTTTAAGAGTTATGACGGAAATAGTTAGACTCGCCCTTTCGCCTAGCAGTTTACAGTCCTACCTCCGATTGAATGACCATAACTCACTCAATTCAACCCGGATTTCATTAAAATTTGTTCCATTTCGAAGGAGTCAAAGTGTAGTTTAAAACGGAAGAAACGGAGATGCAAAAAGCCAAGTATTTTGAGAGTTATGGTGGAAATAGTTAGACTCGCACTTTGGTGTAGTAGTTTACAGACCTACCTCCGATTGATTGACCATAACTCACTCAATTCAACTCAGAATTGAATCTAATTCATGGCATTGCGAAGATGTCGAAGTGTAGTTGGAAATGGAGATGAAAAACTCCAAGTAATTTAAGAGTTATGATGGACATAGTTAGACTCGCGCTTTCGCCTAGCAGTTTACAGACCTGCTTCCGATTCATTCACCATAAGTCACTCAATTCGACTCGGAATTTATTCAAATTCATGCCATTTGGAAGATGTCGAAGAGTAGCTGAAAACGAAAGAAACGGAGACGAAAAACTCCAAGTATTTTAAGAGTTATGATAGAAATAGTTAGACTCGCGCTTTCGCCTAGCAGTTTACAGACCTACCTCCGATTTAATGACCACAACTCACTCAATTGAACATGTAATTCAATGAAATTTGTTGCATTTCGAAGTAGTCGAAGTGTAGTTTAAAACGGAAGAAACGGAGATGAAAAACTACTTGTATTTTGAGAGTTATGATGGAAATAGTTAGATTCGCGCTTTGGTCTAGCAGTTTACAGACATACCTCCGATTGAATGACCATAACTCACTCAATTCAACCTGGAATTCATTGAAATTTATTCCATTTCGAAGGAGTCGAAGTGTAGTCTAAAACGGAAGAAACAGAGATGAAAAAGTCCTAGTATTTTGAGAGTTATGACGGAAATAGTTAGACTCGCGCTTTGGTCTAGCAGTTTATAGACCTACGTCCGGTTGATTGACCATAACTCAGTCAATTCAACTCGGAATTGAGTCAAATTCATGCCATTTCGAAGATGTCGAAGTGTAGTTGAAAACATTAGAAACGGAGATGAAAAACTCCAAGTATTTTAAGAGTTATGACGGAAATAGTTAGACTCGCCCTTTCGCCTAGCAGTTTAGAGACCTATCTCCGATTGAATGACCATAACTCACTCAATTCAACCCGGAATTAATTGAAATTTTTTCCATTTCGAATGAGTAGAAGTGTAGTTTAAAAAGAAAGAAACGGAGGTTAAAAAAGCCGAGTATTTCGGGAGTTATGATAGAAATAGTTAGACTCGCACTTTAGTGTAGCAGTTTACAGACCTACCTCCGATTGATTGACCATAAATCTGTCAATTCAACTCGGAATTTAGTCAAATTCATGCCGTTTCGAAGATGTCGAAGTGTAGTTGAAAACATAAGAAACGGAGATGAAAAACTCCAAGTATTTTAAGAGTTACGATGAAAATAGTTAGACTCGCGCTTTCGCCTAGCAGTTTACTGACCTACCTCCGATTGAATGACCATAACCCACTCAATTCAACTCGGAATTCATTGAAATTCGTTCCATTACGAAGGAGTCGAAAGTGTAGCTGAAAACGGAAGAAACGGAGAAGAAAACTCCAAGTATTTTGAGAGTTATGGTGGAAATAGTTAGACTCGTGTTTTCGCCGAGCAGTTTACAGACCTACCTCCGATTGAATGACCATAAGTCACTAAATTCAACTCGGATTTCATTGAAATTTGTTCCATTTCGAAGGAGTCGAAGTGTAGTTTATAACGGAAGAAACGGAGATGCAAAAAGCCAAGTATTTTGAGAGTTATGGTGGAAATAGTTAGACTCGCACTTTGGTCTAGGAGTTTACAGACCTACCTCGGATTGATTGACCATAACTCACTCAATTCAACTCAGAATTGAATCAAATTCATGGCATTGCGAAGATGTCGAAGTGTAGTTGGAAATGGAGATGAAAAACTCCAAGTAATTTAAGAGTTATGATGGACATAGTTAGACTCGCGCTTTCGCCTAGCAGTTTACAGACATACCTCCGAGTCAATGACCATAACTCACTCAATTCAACTCGGAATTCATTGGAATTTGTTCCATTTCGAAGGACTCGAACTGTAGTTTAAAACGGAAGAAACGGAGATGAAAAAAGCCAAGTATTTTGAGAGTTATGGTGGAAATAGTTAGACTCGCACTTTGGTCTAGCAGTTTACAGACCAACCTGCAATTGATTGACCATAACTTACTCAATTTAACTCGGAATTGATTCAAATTCATGCCATTTTGAAGCTGTGGAAGTGTAGTTGAAAACGAAAGAAACAGAGATGAAAAATTCCAAGTATCTTAAGAGTTATGATGGAAATAGTTAGACTCGCGCTTTGGTCTAGCAGTTTACAGACCTGCTTCCGATTCATTCACCATAAGTCACTCAATTCGACTCGGAATTTATTCAAATTCATGCCATTTGGAAGATGTCGAAGAGTAGCTGAAAACGAAAGAAACGGAGACGAAAAACTCCAAGTATTTTAAGACTTATGATAGAAATAGTTAGACTCGCGCTTTCGCCTAGCAGTTTACAGACGTACCTCCGATTTAATGACCACAACTCACTCAATTGAACATGTAATTCAATGAAATTTGTTGCATTTCGAAAGAGTCGAAGTGTAGTTTAAAACGGAAGAAACGGAGATGAAAAACTACTTGTATTTTGAGAGTTATGATGGAAATAGTTAGATTCGCGCTTTGGTCTAGCAGTTTGCAGACATACCTCCGATTGAATGACCATAACTCACTCAATTCAACCCGGAATTCATTGAAATTTATTCCATTTCGAAGGAGTCGAAGTGTAATCTAAAACGGAAGAAACAGAGATGAAAAAGTCCTAGTATTTTGAGAGTTATGACGGAAATAGTTAGACTGGCGCTTTGGTCTAGCAGTTTACAGACCTACGTCCAGTTGATTGACCATAACTCAGTCAATTCAACTCGGAATTGAGTCAAATTCATGCCATTTCGAAGATGTCGAAGTGTAGTTGAAAACATAAGAAACGGAGATGAAAAACTCCAAGTATTTTCAGAGTTATGACGGAAATAGTTAGACTCGCCCTTTCGCCTAGCAGTTTACAGACCTACCTTCGATTGAATGACCATAACTCACTCAATTCAACCCGGAATTAATTGAAATTTGTTCCATTCGAATGAGTAGAAGTGTAGTTTAAAACGAAAGAAACGGAGGTTAAAAAAGCCAAGTATTTCGGGAGTTATGATGGAAATAGTTAGACTCGCACTTTAGTGTAGCAGTTTACAGACCTACCTCCGATTGATTGACCATAATTCAGTCAATTCAACTCGGAATTTAGTCAAATTCATGCCGTTTCGAAGATGTCGAAGTGTAGTTGAAAACATAAGCAACGGAGATGAAAAACTCCAAGTATTTTAAGAGTTACGATGGAAATAGTTAGACTCGCGCTTTCGCCTAGCAGTTTACTGACCTACCTCCGATTGAATGACCATAACCCACTCAATTCAACTCGGAATTCATTGAAATTCGTTCCATTACGAAGGAGTCGAAAGTGTAGCTGAAAACGGAAGAAACGGAGATGAAAACTCCAAGTATTTTGAGAGTTATGGTGGAAATAATTAGACTCGCGTTTTCGCCTAGCAGTTTACAGACCTACCTCCGATTGAATGACCATAACTCACTCAATTCAACCCGGAATTCATTGAAATTTATTCCATTTCGAAGGAGTCGAAGTGTAGTCTAAAACGGAAGAAACAGAGATGAAAAAGTCCTAGTATTTGAGAGTTATGACGGAAATAGTTAGACTCGCGCTTTGGTCTAGCAGTTTATAGACCTACGTCCGGTTGATTGACCATAACTCAGTCAATTCAACTCGGAATTGAGTCAAATTCATGCCATTTCGAAGATGTCAAAGTATAGTTGAAAACATAAGAAACGGAGATGAAAAACTCCAAGTATTTAAAGAGTTATGACGGAAATAGTTAAACTCGCCCTTTCGCCTAGCAGTTTACAGACCTACCTCCGATTGAATGACCATAACTCACTCAATTCAACCCGGAATTAATTGAAATTTGTTCCATTTCGAATGAGTAGAAGTGTAGTTTAAAACGAAAGAAACGGAGGTTAACAAAGCCAAGTATTTCGGGAGTTATGATGGAAATAGTTAGACTCGCACTTTAGTGTAGCAGTTTACAGACCTACCTCCGATTGATTGACCATAACTCAGTCAATTCAACTCGGAATTTAGTCAAATTCATGCCGTGTCGAAGATGTCGAAGTGTAGTTGAAAACATAAGAAACGGAGATGAAAAACTCCAAGTATTTTAAGAGTTACGATGGAAATAGTTAGACTCGCGCTTTCGCCTAGCAGTTTACTGACCTACCTCCGATTGAATGACCATAACCCACTCAATTCAACTCGGAATTCATTGAAATTCGTTCCATTACGAAGGAGTCGAAAGTGTAGCTGAAAACGGAAGAAACGGAGATGAAAACTCCAAGTATTTTGAGAGTTATGGTGGAAATAGTTAGACTAGCGTTTTCGCCTAGCAGTTTACAGACCTACCTCCGATTGAATGACCATAAGTCACTAAAATTCAACTCAGAATTCATTGAACTTTGTTCCATTTCGAAGGAGTCGAAGTGTAGTTTAAAACAGAAGAAACGGAGATAAAAAAACCAAATATTTTGAGATTTATGGTGGAAATTGTTAGACTCACACTTTGGTCTAGCAGTTTACAGACATACCTCCGATTGCTTGACTATAACTCACTCAATTCAACTCGAAATTGATTCAAATTCATGCAATTTCGAAGATGTCGAAGTGAAGTTGAAAACGGAAGAAACGGAGATGAAACACTCCAAGTATTTTAAGAGTTATGATGGAAATAGTTGGACTCTTGCTTTCGCCTAGCAGTTTACAGACCTACCTCCGATTGAATGACCCTAACTCACTCAATTCAACCCGGATTTCATTGAAATTTGTTCCATTTCGAAGGAGTCGAAGTGTAGTTTAAAACGGAAGAAACGGATATGCAAAAAGCCAAGTATTTTGAGAGTTATGGTGGAAATAGTTAGACTCGCACTTTGGTCTAGTAGTTTACAGACCTACCTCCGATTGATTGACCATAACTCACTCAATTCAACTCAGAATTGAATCAAATTAATGGCATTGCAAAGATGTCGAAGTGTAGTTGGAAATGGAGGTGAAAAATTCCAAGTAATTTAAGAGTTATGATGGACATAGTTTGACTCGCGCTTTCGCCTAGCAGTTTACAGACCTACCTCCGAGTCAATGACCATAACTCACTCAATTCAACTCGGAATTCATTGAAATTTGTTCCATTTCGAAGGACTCGAACTGTAGTTTAAAACGGAAGAAACGGAGATGAAAAAAGCAAGTATTCTGAGAGTTATGGTGGAAATAGTTAGACTCGCACTATGGTCTAGCAGTTTACAGAACAACCTGCAATTGATTGACCATAACTTACTCAATTTAACTCGGAATTGATTCAAATTCATGTCATTTTGAAGGTGTGGAAGTGTAGTTGAAAACGAAAGAAACAGAGATGAAAAATTCTAAGTATCTTAAGAGTTATGATGGAAATAGTTAGACTCGCGCTTTGGTCTAGCAGTTTACAGACCTGCTTCCGATTCATTGACCATAAGTCACTCAATTCGACTCGGAATTTATTCAAATTCATGCCATTTGGAAGATGTCGAAGAGTAGCTAAAAACGAAAGAAACGGAGACGAAAAACTCCAAGTATTTTAAGAGTTATGATAGAAATAGTTAGACTCGCGCTTTCGCCTAGCAGTTTACAGACCTACCTCCGATTTAATGACCACAACTCACTCAATGGAACATGTAATTCAATGAAATTTGTTGCATTTCGAAGTAGTCGAAGTGTAGTTTAAAACGGAAGAAACGGAGATGAAAAACTACTTGTATTTTGAGAGTTATGATGGAAATAGTTAGATTCGCGCTTTGGTCTAGCAGTTTGCAGACATACCTCCGATTGAATGACCATAACTCACTCAATTCAACCCGGAATTCATTTAAATTTATTCCATTTCGAAGGAGTCGAAGTGTAGTCTAAAACGGAAGAAACAGAGATGAAAAAGTCCTAGTATTTTGAGAGTTATGACGGAAATAGTTAGACTCGCGCTTTGGTCTAGCAGTTTATAGACCTACGTCCGGTTGATTGACCATAACTCAGTCAATTCAACTCGGAATTGAGTCAAATTCATGCCATTTCGAAGATGTCGAAGTGTAGTTGAAAACATTAGAAACGGAGATGAAAAACTCCAAGTATTTTAAGAGTTATGACGGAAATAGTTAGACTCGCCCTTTCGCCTAGCAGTTTACAGACCTATCTCCGATTGAATGACCATAACTCACTCAATTCAACCCGGAATTAATTGAAATTTGTTCCATTTCGAATGAGTAGAAGTGTAGTTTAAAAAGAAAGAAACGAAGGTTAAAAAAGCTGAGTATTTCGGGAGTTATGATGGAAATAGTTAGACTCGCACTTTAGTGTAGCAGTTTACAGACCTACCTCCGATTGGTTGACCATAACTCTTTCAATTCAACTCGGAATTTAGTCAAATTCATGCCGTTTCGAAGATGTCGAAGTGTAGTTGAAAACATAAGAAACGGAGATGAAAAACTCCAAGTATTTTAAGAGTTACGATGGAAATAGTTAGACTCGCGCTTTCGCCTAGCAGTTTACTGACCTACCTCGGATTGAATGACCATAACTCACTCAATTCAACTCGGAATTCATTGAAATTCGTTCCATTACGAAGGAGTCGAAAGTGTAGCTGAAAACGGAAGAAACGGAGATGAAAACTCCAAGTATTTTGAGAGTTATGGTGGAAATAGTTAGACTCGTGTTTTCGCCTAGCAGTTTACAGACCTACCTCCGATTGAATGACCATAAGTCACTAAATTCAACTCGGATTTCATTGAAATTTGTTCCATTTCGAAGGAGTCGAAGTGTAGTTTATAACGGAAGAAACGGAGATGCAAAAAGCCAAGTATTTTGAGAGTTATGGTGGAAATAGTTAGACTCGCACTTTGGTCTAGGAGTTTACAGACCTACCTCGGATTGATTGACCATAACTCACTCAATTCAACTCAGAATTGAATCAAATTCATGGCATTGCGAAGATGTCGAAGTGTAGTTGGAAATGGAGATGAAAAACTCCAAGTAATTTAAGAGTTATGATGGACATAGTTAGACTCGCGCTTTCGCCTAGCAGTTTACAGACATACCTCCGAGTCAATGACCATAACTCACTCAATTCAACTCGGAATTCATTGAAATTTGTTCCATTTCGAAGGACTCGAACTGAAGTTTAAAACGAAAGAAACGGAGATGAAAAAAGCCAAGTATTTTGAGAGTTATGGTGGAAATAGTTAGACTCGCACTTTGGTCTAGCAGTTTACAGACCAACCTGCAATTGATTGACCATAACTTACTCAATTTAACTCGGAATTGATTCAAATTCATGCCATTTTGAAGGTGTGGAAGTGTAGTTGAAAACGAAAGAAACAGAGATGAAAAATTCCAAGTATCTTAAGAGTTATGATGGAAATAGTTAGACTCGCGCTTTGGTCTAGCAGTTTACAGACCTGCTTCCCATTCATTCACCATAAGTCACTCAATTCGACTCGGAATTTATTCAAATTCATGCCATTTGGAAGATGTCGAAGAGTAGCTGAAAACGAAAGAAACGGAGACGAAAAACTCCAAGTATTTTAAGACTTATGATAGAAATAGTTAGACTCGCGCTTTCGCCTAGCAGTTTACAGACGTACCTCCGATTTAATGACAACAACTCACTCAATTGAACATGTAATTCAATGAAATTTGTTGCATTTTAAAAGAGTCGAAGTGTAGTTTAAAACGGAAGAAACGGAGATGAAAAACTACTTGTATTTTGAGAGTTATGATGGAAATAGTTAGATTCGCGCTTTGGTCTAGCAGTTTGCAGACATACCTCCGATTGAATGACCATAACTCACTCAATTCAACCCGGAATTCATTGAAATTTATTCCATTTCGAAGGAGTCGAACTGTAATCTAAAACGGAAGAAACAGAGATGAAAAAGTCCTAGTATTTTGAGAGTTATGACGGAAATAGTTAGACTCGCGCTTTGGTCTAGCAGTTTACAGACTTACGTCCGGTTGATTGACCATAACTCAGTCAATTCAACTCGGAATTGAGTCAAATTCATGCCATTTCGAAGATGTCGAAGTGTAGTTGAAAACATAAGAAACGGAGATGAAAAACTCCAAGTATTTTAAGAGTTATGACGGAAATAGTTAAACTCGCCCTTTCGCCTAGCAGTTTACAGACCTACCTCCGATTGAATGACCATAACTCACTCAATTCAACCCGGAATTAATTGAAATTTGTTCCATTTCGAATGAGTAGAAGTGTAGTTTAAAACGAAAGAAACGGAGGTTAAAAAAGCCAAGTATTTCGGGAGTTATGATGGAAATAGTTAGACTCGCACTTTAGTGTAGCAGTTTACAGACCTACCTCCGATTGATTGACCATAACTCATTCAATTCAACTCGGAATTTAGTCAAATTCATGCAGTTTCGAAGATGTCGAAGTGTAGTTGAAAACATAAGAAACGGAGATGAAAAACTCCAAGTATTTTAAGAGTTACGATGGAAATAGTTACACTCGCGCTTTCGCCTAGCAGTTTACTGACCTACCTCCGATTGAATGACCATAACCCACTCAATTCAACTCGGAATTCATTGAAATTTGTTCCATTACGAAGGAGTCGAAAGTGTAGCTGAAAACGGAAGAAACGGAGATGAAAACTCCAAGTATTTTGAGAGTTATGGAGGAAATAGTTAGACTCGCGTTTTCGCCTAGCAGTTTACAGACCTACCTCCGATTGAATGACCATAAGTCACTAAAATTCAACTCGGAATTCATTGAGCTTTGTTCCATTTCGAAGGAGTCGAAGTGTAGTTTAAAACAGAAGAAACTGAGATAAAAAAAACCAAGTATTTTGAGATTTATGGTGGAAATTGTTAGACTCGCACTTTGGTCTAGCAGTTTACAGACATACCTCCGATTGCTTGACTATAACTCACTCAATTCAACTCGAAATTGATTCAAATTCATGCACTTTCGAAGATGTCGAAGTGAAGTTGAAAACGGAAGAAAGGGAGATGAAACACTCCAAGTATTTTAAGAGTTATGATGGAAATAGTTGGACTCTTGCTTTCGCCTAGCAGTTTACAGACCTACCTCCGATTGAATGACCATAACTCACTCAATTCAACCCGGATTTCATTGAAATTTGTTCCATTTCGAAGGAGTCGAAGTGTAGTTTAAAACGGAAGAAACGGAGATGCAAAAAGCCAAGTATTTTGAGAGTTATGGTGGAAATAGTTAGACTCGCACTTTGGTCTAGTAGTTTACAGACCTACCTCCGATTGATTGACCATAACTCACTCAATTCAACTCAGAATTGAATCAAATTCATGGCATTGCGAAGATGTCGAAGTGTAGTTGGAAATGGAGATGAAAAACTCCAAGTAATTTAAGAGTTATGATGGACATAGTTAGACTCCCGCTTTCGCCTAGCAGTTTACAGACCTACCTCCGAGTCAATGACCATAACTCACTCAATTCAACTCGGAATTCATTGAAATTTGTTCCATTTCGAAGGACTCGAACTGTAGTTTAAAACGGAAGAAACGGAGATGAAAAAAGCAAGTATTCTTAGAGTTATGGGGGAAATAGTTACACTCGCACTTTGGTCTAGCAGTTTACAGACCAACCTGCAATTGATTGACCATAACTTACTCAATTTAACTCGGAATTGATTCAAATTCATGCCATTTTGAAGGTGTGGAAGTGTAGTTGAAAACGAAAGAAACAGAGATGAAAAATTCCAAGTATCTTAAGAGTTATGATGGAAATAGTTAGACTCGCGCTTTGGTCTAGCAGTTTACAGACCTGCTTCCGATTCATTGACCATAAGTCACTCAATTCGACTCGGAATTTATTCAAATTCATGCCATTTGGAAGATGTCGAAGAGTAGCTGAAAACGAAAGAAACGGAGACGAAAAACTCCAAGTATTTTAAGAGTTATGATAGAAATAGTTAGACTCGCGCTTTCGCCTAGCAGTTTACAGACCTAAATCCGATTTAATGACCACAACTCACTCAATTGAACATGTAATTCAATGAAATTTGTTGCATTTCGAAGTAGTCGAAGTGTAGTTTAAAACGGAAGAAACGGAGATGAAAAACTATTTGTATTTTGAGAGTTATGATGGAAATAGTTAGATTCGAGCTTTGGTCTAGCAGTTTGCAGACATACCTCCGATTGAATGACCATAACGCACTCAATTCAACCCGGAATTCATTGAAATTTATTCCATTTCGAAGGAGTCGAAGTGTAATCTAAAACGGAAGAAACAGAGATGAAAAAGTCCTAGTATTTTGAGAGTTATGACGGAAATAGTTAGACTCGCGCTTTGGTCTAGCAGTTTACAGACCTACGTCCGGTTGATTGACCATAACTCAGTCAATTCAACTCGGAATTGAGTCAAATTCATGCCATTTCGAAGATGTCGAAGTGTAGTTGAAAACATAAGAAACGGAGATGAAAAACTCCAAGTATTTTAAGAGTTATGACGGAAATAGTTAGACTCGCCCTTTCGCCTAGCAGTTTACAGACCTACCTCCGATTGAATGACCATAACTCACTCAATTCAACCCGGAATTAATTGAAATTTGTTCCATTTCGAATGAGTAGAAGTGTAGTTTAAAACGACAGAAACGGAGGTTAAAAAAGCCAAGTATTTCGGGAGTTATGATGGAAATAGTTAGACTCGCACTTTAGTGTAGCAGTTTACAGACCTAACTCCGATTGATTGACCATAACTCAGTCAATTCAACTCAGAATTTAGTCAAATTCATGCCGTTTCGAAGATGTCGAAGTGTAGTTGAAAACATAAGAAACGGAGATGAAAAACTCCAAGTATTTTAAGAGTTACGATGGAAATAGTTAGACTCGCGCTTTCGCCTAGCAGTTTACTGACCTACCTCCGATTGAATGACCATAACCCACTCAATTCAACTCGGAATTCATTGAAATTCGTTCCATTACAAAGGAGTCGAAAGTGTAGCTGAAAACGGAAGAAACGGAGATGAAAACTCCAAGTATTTTGAGAGTTATGGTGGAAATAGTTAGACTCGCGTTTTCGCCTAGCAGTTTACAGACCTACCTCCGATTGAATGACCATAAGTCACTAAAATTCAACTCGGAATTCATTGAGCTTTGTTCCATTTCGAAGGAGTCGAAGTGTAGTTTAAAACAGAAGAAACTGAGATAAAAAAAACCAAGTATTTTGAGATTTATGGTGGAAATTGTTAGACTCGCACTTTGGTCTAGCAGTTTACACACATACCTCCGATTGCTTGACTATAACTCACTCAATTCAACTCGAAATTGATTCAAATTCATGCAATTTCGAAGATGTCGAAGTGAAGTTGAAAACGGAAGAAACGGAGATGAAACACTCCAAGTATTTTAAGAGTTATGATGGAAATAGTTGGACTCTTGCTTTCGCCTTGCAGTTTACAGACCTACCTCCGATTGAATGACCCTAACTCACTCAATTCAACCCGGATTTCATTGAAATTTGTTCCATTTCGAAGGAGTCGAAGTGTAGTTTAAAACGGAAGAAACGGATATGCAAAAAGCCAAGTATTTTGAGAGTTATGGTGGAAATAGTTAGACTCGCACTTTGGTCTAGTAGTTTACAGACCTACCTCCGATTAATTGACCATAACTCACTCAATTCAACTCAGAATTGAATCAAATTAATGGCATTGCGAAGATGTCGAAGTGTAGTTGGAAATGGAGATGAAAAACTCCAAGTAATTTAAGAGTTATGATGGACATAGTTTGACTCGCGCTTTCGCCTAGCAGTTTACAGACCTACCTCCGAGTCAATGACCATAACTCACTCAATTCAACTCGGAATTCATTGAAATTTGTTCCATTTCGAAGGACTCGAACTGTAGTTTAAAACGGAAGAAACGGAGATGAAAATAGCAAGTATTCTGAGAGTTATGGTGGAAATAGTTAGACTCGCACTTTGGTCTAGCAGTTTACAGACCAACCTGCAATTGATTGACCATAACTTACTCAATTTAACTCGGAATTGATTCAAATTCATGCCATTTTGAAGGTGTGGAAGTGTAGTTGAAAACGAAAGAAACAGAGATGAAAAATTCCAAGTATCTTAAGAGTTATGATGGAAATAGTTAGACTCGCGCTTTGGTCTTGCAGTTTACAGACCTGCTTCCGATTCATTGACCATAAGTCACTCAATTCGACTCGGAATTTATTCAAATTCATGCCATTTGGAAGATGTCGAAGAGTAGCTGAAAACGAAAGAAACGGAGACGAAAAACTCCAAGTATTTTAAGACTTATGATAGAAATAGTTAGACTCGCGCTTTCGCCTAGCAGTTTACCGACCTACCTCCGATTTAATGACCACAACTCACTCAATTGAACATGTAATTCAATGAAATTTGTTGCATTTCTAAGTAGTCGAAGTGTAGTTTAAAACGGAAGAAACGGAGATGAAAAACTACTTGTATTTTGAGAGTTATGATGGAAATAGTTAGATTCGCGCTTTGGTCTAGCAGTTTGCAGACATACCTCCGATTGAATGACCATAACTCACTCAATTCAACCCGGAATTCATTTAAATTTATTCCATTTCGAAGGAGTCGAAGTGTAGTCTAAAACGGAAGAAACAGAGATGAAAAACTCCTAGTATTTTGAGAGTTATGACGGAAATAGTTAGACTCGCGCTTTGGTCTAGCAGTTTATAGACCTACGTCCGGTTGATTGACCATAACTCAGTCAATTCAACTCGGAATTGAGTCAAATTCATGCCATTTCGAAGATGTCGAAGTGTAGTTGAAAACATTAGAAACGGAGATGAAAAACTCCAAGTATTTTAAGAGTTATGACGGAAATAGTTAGACTCGCCCTTTCGCCTAGCAGTTTACAGACCTATCTCTGATTGAATGACCATTACTCACTCAATTCAACCCGGAATTAATTGAAATTTGTTCCATTTCGAATGAGTAGAAGTGTAGTTTAAAAAGAAAGAAACGGAGGTTAAAAAAGCCGAGTATTTCGGGAGTTATGATGGAAATAGTTAGACTCGCACTTTAGTGTAGCATTTTACAAACCTACCTCCGATTGATTGACCATAACTCTGTCAATTCAACTCGAAATTTAGTCAAATTCATGTCGTTTCGAAGATGTCGAAGTGTAGTTGAAAACATAAGAAACGGAGATGAAAAACTCCAAGTATTTTAAGAGTTACGATGGAAATAGTTAGACTCGCGCTTTCGCCTAGCAGTTTACTGACCTACCTCCGATTGAATGACCATAACCCACTCAATTCAACTCGGAATTCATTGAAATTCGTTCCATTACGAAGGAGTCGAAAGTGTAGCTGAAAACGGAAGAAACGGAGATGAAAACTCCAAGTATTTTGAGAGTTATGGTGGAAATAGTTAGACTCGTGTTTTCGCCTAGCAGTTTACAGACCTACCTCCGATTGAATGACCATAAGTCACTAAATTCAACTCGGATTTCATTGAAATTTGTTCCATTTCGAAGGAGTCGAAGTGTAGTTTATAACGGAAGAAACGGAGATGCAAAAAGCCAAGTATTTTAAGAGTTATGGTGGAAATAGTTAGACTCGCACTTTGGTCTAGGAGTTTACAGACCTACCTCGGATTGATTGACCATAACTCACTCAATTCAACTCAGAATTGAATCAAATTCATGGCATTGCGAAGATGTCGAAGTGTAGTTGGAAATGGAGATGAAAAACTCCAAGTAATTTAAGAGTTATGATGGACATAGTTAGACTCGCGCTTTCGCCTAGCAGTTTACAGACATACCTCCGAGTCAATGACCATAACTCACTCAATTCAACTCGGAATTCATTGAAATTTGTTCCATTTCGAAGGACTCGAACTGAAGTTTAAAACGGAAGAAACGGAGATGAAAAAAGGCAAGTATTTTGAGAGTTATGGTGGAAATAGTTAGACTCGCACTTTGGTCTAGCAGTTTACAGACCAACCTGCAATTGATTGACCATAACTTACTCAATTTAACTCGGAATTGATTCAAATTCATGCCATTTTGAAGGTGTGGAAGTGTAGTTGAAAACGAAAGAAACAGAGATGAAAAATTCCAAGTATCTTAAGAGTTATGATGGAAATAGTTAGACTCGCGCTTTGGTCTAGCAGTTTACAGACCTGCTTCCGATTCATTCACCATAAGTCACTCAATTCGACTCGGAATTTATTCAAATTCATGCCATTTGGAAGATGTCGAAGAGTAGCTGAAAACGAAAGAAACGGAGACGAAAAACTCCAAGTATTTTAAGAGTTATGATAGAAATAGTTAGACTCGCGCTTTCGCCTAGCAGTTTACAGACGTACCTCCGATTTAATGACCACAACTCACTCAATTGAACATGTAATTCAATGAAATTTGTTGCATTTCAAAAGAGTCGAAGTGTAGTTTAAAACGGAAGAAACGGAGATGAAAAACTACTTGTATTTTGAGAGTTATGATGGAAATAGTTAGATTCGCGCTTTGGTCTAGCAGTTTGCATACATACCTCCGATTGAATGACCATAACTCACTCAATTCAACCCGGAATTCATTGAAATTTATTCCATTTCGAAGGAGTCGAAGTGTAATCTAAAACGGAAGAAACAGAGATGAAAAAGTCCTAGTATTTTGAGAGTTATGACGGAAATAGTTAGACTCGCGCTTTGGTCTAGCAGTTTACAGACCTACGTCCGGTTGATTGACCATAACTCAGTCAATTCAACTCGGAATTGTGTCAAATTCATGCCATTTCGAAGATGTCGAAGTGTAGTTGAAAACATAAGAAACGGAGATGAAAAACTCCAAGTATTTTAAGAGTTATGACGGAAATAGTTAAACTCGCCCTTTCGCCTAGCAGTTTACAGACCTACCTCCGATTGAATGACCATAACTCACTCAATTCAACCCGGAATTAATTGAAATTTGTTCAATTTCGAATGAGTAGAAGTGTAGTTTAAAACGAAAGAAACGGAGGTTAAAAAAGCCAAGTATTTCGGGAGTTATGATGGAAATAGTTAGACTCGCACTTTAGTGTAGCAGTTTACAGACCTACCTCCGATTGATTGACCAAAACTCAGTCAATTCAACTCGGAATTTAGTCAAATTCATGCCGTTTCGAAGATGTCGAAGTGTAGTTGAAAACATAAGAAACGGAGATGAAAAACTCCAAGTATTTTAAGAGTTACGATGGAAATAGTTAGACTCGCGCTTTCGCCTAGCAGTTTACTGACCTACCTCCGATTGAATGACCATAACCCACTCAATTCAACTCGGAATTCATTGAAATCGTTCCATTACGAAGGAGTCGAAAGTGTAGCTGAAAACGGAAGAAACGGAGATGAAAACTCCAAGTATTTTGAGAGTTATGGTGGAAATAGTTAGACTCGCATTTTCGCCTAGCAGTTTACAGACCTACCTCCGATTGAATGACCATAAGTCTCTAAAATTCAACTCAGAATTCATTGAACTTTGTTCCATTTCGAAGGAGTCGAAGTGTAGTTTAAAACAGAAGAAACAGAGATAAAAAAAACCAAGTATTTTGAGATTTATGGTGGAAATTGTTAGACTCGCACTTTGGTCTAGCAGTTTACAGACATACCTCCGATTGCTTGACTATAACTCACTCAATTCAACTCGAAATTGATTCAAATTCATGCAATTTCGAAGATGTCGAAGTGAAGTTGAAAACGGAAGAAACGGAGATGAAACACTCCAAGTATTTTAAGAGTTATGATGGAAATAGTTGGACTCTTGCTTTCGCCTAGCAGTTTACAGACCTACCTCCGATTGAATGACCCTAACTCACTCAATTCAACCCGGATTTCATTGAAATTTTTTCCATTTCGAAGGAGTCGAAGTGTAGTTTAAAACGGAAGAAACGGAGATGCAAAAAGCCAAGTATTTTGAGAGTTATGGTGGAAATAGTTAGACTCGCACTTTGGTCTAGTAGTTTACAGACCTACCTCCGATTGATTGACCATAACTCACTCAATTCAACTCAGAATTGAATCAAATTAATGGCATTGCGAAGATGTCGAAGTGTAGTTGGAAATGGAGATGAAAAACTCCAAGTAATTTAAGAGTTATGATGGACATAGTTAGACTCGCGCTTTCGCCTATCAGTTTACAGACCTACCTCCGAGTCAATGACCATAACTCACTCAATTCAACTCGGAATTCATTGAAATTTGTTCCATTTCGAAGGACTCGAACTGTAGTTTAAAACGGAAGAAACGGAGATGAAAAAAGCAAGTATTCTGAGAGTTATGGTGGAAATAGTTAGACTCGCACTTTGGTCTAGCAGTTTACAGACCAACCTGCAATTGATTGACCATAACTTACTCAATTTAACTCGGAATTGATTCAAATTCATGCCATTTTGAAGGTGTGGAAGTGTAGTTGAAAACGAAAGAAACAGAGATGAAAAATTCCAAGTATCTTAAGAGTTATGATGGAAATAGTTAGACTCCCGCTTTGGTCTAGCAGTTTACAGACCTGCTTCCGATTCATTGACCATAAGTCACTCAATTCGACTCGGAATTTATTCAAATTCATGCCATTTGGAAGATGTCGAAGAGTAGCTCAAAATGAAAGAAACGGAGACGAAAAACTCCAAGTATTTTAAGAGTTATGATAGAAATAGTTAGACTTGCGCTTTCGCCTAGCAGTTTACAGACCTACCTCCGATTTAATGACCACAACTCACTCAATTGAACAAGTAATTCAATGAAATTTGTTGCATTTCGAAGTAGTCGAAGTGTAGTTTAAAACAGAAGAAACGGAGATGAAAAACTACTTGTATTTTGAGAGTTATGATGGAAATAGTTAGATTCACGCTTTGGTCTAGCAGTTTGCAGACATACCTCCGATTGAATGACCATAACTCACTCAATTCAACCCGGAATTCATTGAAATTTATTCCATTTCGAAGGAGTCGAAGTGTAGTCTAAAACGGAAGAAACAGAGATGAAAAAGTCCTAGTATTTTGAGAGTTATGACGGAAATAGTTAGACTCGCGCTTTGGTCTAGCAGTTTATAGACCTACGTCCGGTTGATTGACCATAACTCAGTCAATTCAACTCGGAATTGAGTCAAATTCATCCCATTTCGAAGATGTCGAAGTGTAGTTGAAAACATTAGAAACGGAGATGAAAAACTCTAAGTATTTTAAGAGTTATGACGGAAATAGTTAGACTCGCCCTTTCGCCTAGCAGTTTACAGACCTATCTCCGATTGAATGACCATAACTCACTCAATTCAACCCGGAATTAATTGAAATTTGTTCCATTTCGAATGAGTAGAAGTGTAGTTTAAAAAGAAAGAAACGTAGGTTAAAAAAGCCGAGTATTTCGGGAGTTATGATGGAAATAGTTAGACTCGCACTTTAGTGTAGCAGTTTACAGACCTACCTCCGATTGATTGACCATAACTCTGTCAATTCAACTCGGAATTTAGTCAAATTCATGCCGTTGCGAAGATGTCGAAGTGTAGTTGGAAATGGAGATGAAAAACTCCAAGTAATTTAAGAGTTATGATGGACATAGTTAGACTCGCGCTTTCGCCTAGCAGTTTACTGACCTACCTCCGATTGAATGACCATAACCCACTCAATTCAACTCGGAATTCATTGAAATTCGTTCCATTACGAAGGAGTCGAAAGTGTAGCTGAAAACGGAAGAAACGGAGATGAAAACTCCAAGTATTTTGAGAGTTATGGTGGAAATAGTTAGACTCGCGTTTTCGCCTAGCAGTTTACAGACCTACCTCCGATTGAATGACCATAACTCACTCAATTCAACCCGGAATTCATTGAAATTTATTCCATTTCGAAGGAGTCGAAGTGAAGTCTAAAACGGAAGAAACAGAGATGAAAAAGTCCTAGTATTTGAGAGTTATGACGGAAATAGTTAGACTCGCGCTTTGGTCTAGCAGTTTATAGACCTACGTCCGGTTGATTGACCATAACTCAGTCAATTCAACTCGGAATTGAGTCAAATTCATGCCATTTCGAAGATGTCGAAGTGTAGTTGAAAACATTAGAAACGGAGATGAAAAACTCCAAGTATTTTAAGAGTTATGACGGAAATAGTTAGACTCGCCCTTTCGCCTAGCAGTTTACAGTCCTACCTCCGATTGAATGACCATAACTCACTCAATTCAACCCGGATTTCATTAAAATTTGTTCCATTTCGAAGGAGTCAAAGTGTAGTTTAAAACGGAAGAAACGGAGATGCAAAAAGCCAAGTATTTTGAGAGTTATGGTGGAAATAGTTAGACTCGCACTTTGGTCTAGTAGTTTACAGACCTACCTCCGATTGATTGACCATAACTCACTCAATTCAACTCAGAATTGAATCTAATTCATGGCATTGCGAAGATGTCGAAGTGTAGTTGGAAATGGAGATGAAAAACTCCAAGTAATTTAAGAGTTATGATGGACATAGTTAGACTCGCGCTTTCGCCTAGCAGTTTACAGACCTACCTCCGAGTCAATGACCATAACTCACTCAATTCAACTCGGAATTCATTGAAATTTGTTCCATTTCGAAGGACTCGAACTGTAGTTTAAAACGGAAGAAACGGAGATGAAAAAAGCAAGTATTCTGAGAGTTATGGTGGAAATAGTTACACTCGCACTTTGGTCTAGCAGTTTACAGACCAACCTGCAATTGATTGACCATAACTTACTCAATTTAACTCGGAATTGATTCAAATTCATGCCATTTTGAAGGTGTGGAAGTGTAGTTGAAAACGAAAGAAACAGAGATAAAAAATTCCAAGTATCTTAAGAGTTATGATGGAAATAGTTAGACTCGCGCTTTGGTCTAGCAGTTTACAGACCTGCTTCCGATTCATTGACCATAAGTCACTCAATTCGACTCGGAATTTATTCAAATTCATGCCATTTGGAAGATGTCGAAGAGTAGCTGAAAACGAAAGAAACGGAGACGAAAAACTCCAAGTATTTTAAGAGTTATGATAGAAATAGTTAGACTCGCGCTTTCGCCTAGCAGTTTACAGACCTACCTCCGATTTAATGACCACAACTCACTCAATTGAACATGTAATTCAATGAAATTTGTTGCATTTCGAAGTAGTCGAAGTGTAGTTTAAAACGGAAGAAACGGAGATGAAAAACTACTTGTATTTTGAGAGTTATGATGGAAATAGTTAGATTCGCGCTTTGGTCTAGCAGTTTGCAGACATACCTCCGATTGAATGACCATAACTCACTCAATTCAACCCGGAATTCATTGAAATTTATTCCATTTCGAAGGAGTCGAAGTGTAATCTAAAACGGAAGAAACAGAGATGAAAAAGTCCTAGTATTTTGAGAGTTATGACGGAAATAGTTAGACTCGCGCTTTGGTCTAGCAGTTTACATACCTACGTCCGGTTGATTGACCATAACTCAGTCAATTCAACTCGGAATTGAGTCAAATTCATGCCATTTCGAAGATGTCGAAGTGTAGTTGAAAACATAAGAAACGGAGATGAAAAACTCCAAGTATTTTAAGAGTTATGACGGAAATAGTTAGACTCGCCCTTTCGCCTAGCAGTTTACAGACCTACCTTCGATTGAATGACCATAACTCACTCAATTCAACCCGGAATTAATTGAAATTTGTTCCATTCGAATGAGTAGAAGTGTAGTTTAAAACGAAAGAAACGGAGGTTAAAAAAGCCAAGTATTTCGGGAGTTATGATGGAAATAGTTAGACTCGCACTTTAGTGTAGCAGTTTACAGACCTACCTCCGATTGATTGACCATAACTCAGTCAATTCAACTCGGAATTTAGTCAAATTCATGCCGTTTCGAAGATGTCGAAGTGTAGTTGAAAACATAAGCAACGGAGATGAAAAACTCCAAGTATTTTAAGAGTTACGATGGAAATAGTTAGACTCGCGCTTTCGCCTAGCAGTTTACTGACCTACCTCCGATTGAATGACCATAACCCACTCAATTCAACTCGGAATTCATTGAAATTCGTTCCATTACGAAGGAGTCGAAAGTGTAGCTGAAAACGGAAGAAACGGAGATGAAAACTCCAAGTATTTTGAGAGTTATGGTGGAAATAATTAGACTCGCGTTTTCGCCTAGCAGTTTACAGACCTACCTCCGATTGAATGACCATAACTCACTCAATTCAACCCGGAATTCATTGAAATTTATTCCATTTCGAAGGAGTCGAAGTGTAGTCTAAAACGGAAGAAACAGAGATGAAAAAGTCCTAGTATTTGAGAGTTATGACGGAAATAGTTAGACTCGCGCTTTGGTCTAGCAGTTTATAGACCTACGTCTGGTTGATTGACCATAACTCAGTCAATTCAACTCGGAATTGAGTCAAATTCATGCCATTTCGAAGATGTCGAAGTGTAGTTGAAAACATAAGAAACGGAGATGAAAAACTCCAAGTATTTAAAGAGTTATGACGGAAATAGTTAAACTCGCCCTTTCGCCTAGCAGTTTACAGACCTACCTCCGATTGAATGACCATAACTCACTCAATTCAACCCGGAATTAATTGAAATTTGTTCCATTTCGAATGACTAGAAGTGTAGTTTAAAACGAAAGAAACGGAGGTTAACAAAGCCAAGTATTTCGGGAGTTATGATGGAAATAGTTAGACTCGCACTTTAGTGTAGCAGTTTACAGACCTACCTCCGATTGATTGACCATAACTCAGTCAATTCAACTCGGAATTTAGTCAAATTCATGCCGTTTCGAAGATGTCGAAGTGTAGTTGAAAACATAAGAAACGGAGATGAAAAACTCCAAGTATTTTAAGAGTTACGATGGAAATAGTTAGACTCGCGCTTTCGCCTAGCAGTTTACTGACCTACCTCCGATTGAATGACCATAACCCACTCAATTCAACTCGGAATTCATTGAAATTCGTTCCATTACGAAGGAGTCGAAAGTGTAGCTGAAAACGGAAGAAACGGAGATGAAAACTCCAAGTATTTTGAGAGTTATGGTGGAAATAGTTAGACTCGCGTTTTCGCCTAGCAGTTTACAGACCTACCTTCGATTGAATGACCATAAGTCACTAAAATTCAACTCAGAATTCATTGAACTTTGTTCCATTTCGAAGGAGTCGAAGTGTAGTTTAAAACAGAAGAAACGGAGATAAAAAAACCAAATATTTTGAGATTTATGGTGGAAATTGTTAGACTCGCACTTTGGTCTAGCAGTTTACAGACATACCTCCGATTGCTTGACTATAACTCACTCAATTCAACTCGAAATTGATTCCAATTCATGCAATTTCGAAGATGTCGAAGTGAAGTTGAAAACGGAAGAAACGGAGATGAAACACTCCAAGTATTTTAAGAGTTATGATGGAAATAGTTGGACTCTTGCTTTCGCCTAGCAGTTTACAGACCTACCTCCGATTGAATGACCCTAACTCACTCAATTCAACCCGGATTTCATTGAAATTTGTTCCATTTCGAAGGAGTCGAAGTGTAGTTTAAAACGGAAGAAACGGATATGCAAAAAGCCAAGTATTTTGAGAGTTATGGTGGAAATAGTTAGACTCGCACTTTGGTCTAGTAGTTTACAGACCTACCTCCGATTGATTGACCATAACTCACTCAATTCAACTCAGAATTGAATCAAATTAATGGCATTGCAAAGATGTCGAAGTGTAGTTGGAAATGGAGGTGAAAAATTCCAAGTAATTTAAGAGTTATGATGGACATAGTTTGACTCGCGCTTTCGCCTAGCAGTTTACAGACCTACCTCCGAGTCAATGACCATAACTCACTCAATTCAACTCGGAATTCATTGAAATTTGTTCCATTTCGAAGGACTCGAACTGTAGTTTAAAACGGAAGAAACGGAGATGAAAAAAGCAAGTATTCTGAGAGTTATGGTGGAAATAGTTAGACTCGCACTATGGTCTAGCAGTTTACAGAACAACCTGCAATTGATTGACCATAACTTACTCAATTTAACTCGGAATTGATTCAAATTCATGTCATTTTGAAGGTGTGGAAGTGTAGTTGAAAACGAAAGAAACAGAGATGAAAAATTCCAAGTATCTTAAGAGTTATGATGGAAATAGTTAGACTCGCGCTTTGGTCTAGCAGTTTACAGACCTGCTTCCGATTCATTGACCATAAGTCACTCAATTCGACTCGGAATTTATTCAAATTCATGCCATTTGGAAGATGTCGAAGAGTAGCTAAAAACGAAAGAAACGGAGACGAAAAACTCCAAGTATTTTAAGAGTTATGATAGAAATAGTTAGACTCGCGCTTTCGCCTAGCAGTTTACAGACCTACCTCCGATTTAATGACCACAACTCACTCAATGGAACATGTAATTCAATGAAATTTGTTGCATTTCGAAGTAGTCGAAGTGTAGTTTAAAACGGAAGAAACGGAGATGAAAAACTACTTGTATTTTGAGAGTTATGATGGAAATAGTTAGATTCGCGCTTTGGTCTAGCAGTTTGCAGACATACCTCCGATTGAATGACCATAACTCACTCAATTCAACCCGGAATTCATTTAAATTTATTCCATTTCGAAGGAGTCGAAGTGTAGTCTAAAACGGAAGAAACAGAGATGAAAAAGTCCTAGTATTTTGAGAGTTATGACGGAAATAGTTAGACTCGCGCTTTGGTCTAGCAGTTTACAGACCTACGTCCGGTTGATTGACCATAACTCAGTCAATTCAACTCGGAATTGAGTCAAATTCATGCCATTTCGAAGATGTCGAAGTGTAGTTGAAAACATAAGAAACGGAGATGAAAAACTCCAAGTATTTTAAGAGTTATGACGGAAATAGTTAGACTCGCCCTTTCGCCTAGCAGTTTACAGACCTACCTTCGATTGAATGACCATAACTCACTCAATTCAACCCGGAATTAATTGAAATTTGTTCCATTCGAATGAGTAGAAGTGTAGTTTAAAACGAAAGAAACGGAGGTTAAAAAAGCCAAGTATTTCGGGAGTTATGATGGAAATAGTTAGACTCGCACTTTAGTGTAGCAGTTTACAGACCTACCTCCGATTGATTGACCATAACTCAGTCAATTCAACTCGGAATTTAGTCAAATTCATGCCGTTTCGAAGATGTCGAAGTGTAGTTGAAAACATAAGCAACGGAGATGAAAAACTCCAAGTATTTTAAGAGTTACGATGGAAATAGTTAGACTCGCGCTTTCGCCTAGCAGTTTACTGACCTACCTCGGATTGAATGACCATAACCCACTCAATTCAACTCGGAATTCATTGAAATTCATTCCATTACGAAGGAGTCGAAAGTGTAGCTGAAAACGGAAGAAACGGAGATGAAAACTTCAAGTATTTTGAGAGTTATGGTGGAAATAGTTAGACTCGTGTTTTCGCCTAGCAGTTTACAGACCTACCTCCGATTGAATGACCATAAGTCACTAAATTCAACTCGGATTTCATTGAAATTTGTTCCATTTCGAAGGAGTCGAAGTGTAGTTTATAACGGAAGAAACGGAGATGCAAAAAGCCAAGTATTTTGAGAGTTATGGTGGAAATAGTTAGACTCGCACTTTGGTCTAGGAGTTTACAGACCTACCTCGGATTGATTGACCATAACTCACTCAATTCAACTCAGAATTGAATCAAATTCATGGCATTGCGAAGATGTCGAAGTGTAGTTGGAAATGGAGATGAAAAACTCCAAGTAATTTAAGAGTTATGATGGACATAGTTAGACTCGCGCTTTCGCCTAGCAGTTTACAGACATACCTCCGAGTCAATGACCATAACTCACTCAATTCAACTCGGAATTCATTGAAATTTGTTCCATTTCGAAGGACTCGAACTGAAGTTTAAAACGAAAGAAACGGAGATGAAAAAAGCCAAGTATTTTGAGAGTTATGGTGGAAATAGTTAGACTCGCACTTTGGTCTAGCAGTTTACAGACCAACCTGCAATTGATTGACCATAACTTACTCAATTTAACTCGGAATTGATTCAAATTCATGCCATTTTGAAGGTGTGGAAGTGTAGTTGAAAACGAAAGAAACAGAGATGAAAAATTCCAAGTATCTTAAGAGTTATGATGGAAATAGTTAGACTCGCGCTTTGGTCTAGCAGTTTACAGACCTGCTTCCGATTCATTCACCATAAGTCACTCAATTCGACTCAGAATTTATTCAAATTCATGCCATTTGGAAGATGTCGAAGAGTAGCTGAAAACGAAAGAAACGGAGACGAAAAACTCCAAGTATTTTAAGACTTATGATAGAAATAGTTAGACTCGCGCTTTCGCCTAGCAGTTTACAGACGTACCTCCGATTTAATGACAACAACTCACTCAATTGAACATGTAATTCAATGAAATTTGTTGCATTTCAAAAGAGTCGAAGTGTAGTTTAAAACGGAAGAAACGGAGATGAAAAACTACTTGTATTTTGAGAGTTATGATGGAAATAGTTAGATTCGCGCTTTGGTCTAGCAGTTTGCAGACATACCTCCGATTGAATGACCATAACTCACTCAATTCAACCCGGAATTCATTGAAATTTATTCCATTTCGAAGGAGTCGAAGTGTAATCTAAAACGGAAGAAACAGAGATGAAAAAGTCCTAGTATTTTGAGAGTTATGACGGAAATAGTTAGACTCGCGCTTTGGTCTAGCAGTTTACAGACTTACGTCCGGTTGATTGACCATAACTCAGTCAATTCAACTCGGAATTGAGTCAAATTCATGCCATTTCGAAGATGTCGAAGTGTAGTTGAAAACATAAGAAACGGAGATGAAAAACTCCAAGTATTTTAAGAGTTATGACGGAAATAGTTAAACTCGCCCTTTCGCCTAGCAGTTTACAGACCTACCTCCGATTGAATGACCATAACTCACTCAATTCAACCCGGAATTAATTGAAATTTGTTCCATTTCGAATGAGTAGAAGTGTAGTTTAAAACGAAAGAAACGGAGGTTAAAAAAGCCAAGTATTTCGGGAGTTATGATGGAAATAGTTAGACTCGCACTTTAGTGTAGCAGTTTACAGACCTACCTCCGATTGATTGACCATAACTCATTCAATTCAACTCGGAATTTAGTCAAATTCATGCAGTTTCGAAGATGTCGAAGTGTAGTTGAAAACATAAGAAACGGAGATGAAAAACTCCAAGTATTTTAAGAGTTACGATGGAAATAGTTACACTCGCGCTTTCGCCTAGCAGTTTACTGACCTACCTCCGATTGAATGACCATAACCCACTCAATTCAACTCGGAATTCATTGAAATTTGTTCCATTACGAAGGAGTCGAAAGTGTAGCTGAAAACGGAAGAAACGGAGATGAAAACTCCAAGTATTTTGAGAGTTATGGTGGAAATAGTTAGACTCGCGTTTTCGCCTAGCAGTTTACAGACCTACCTCCGATTGAATGACCATAAGTCACTAAAATTCAACTCGGAATTCATTGAGCTTTGTTCCATTTCGAAGGAGTCGAAGTGTAGTTTAAAACAGAAGAAACTGAGATAAAAAAAACCAAGTATTTTGAGATTTATGGTGGAAATTGTTAGACTCGCACTTTGGTCTAGCAGTTTACAGACATACCTCCGATTGCTTGACTATAACTCACTCAATTCAACTCGAAATTGATTCAAATTCATGCACTTTCGAAGATGTCGAAGTGAAGTTGAAAACGGAAGAAAGGGAGATGAAACACTCCAAGTATTTTAAGAGTTATGATGGAAATAGTTGGACTCTTGCTTTCGCCTAGCAGTTTACAGACCTACCTCCGATTGAATGACCATAACTCACTCAATTCAACCCGGATTTCATTGAAATTTGTTCCATTTCGAAGGAGTCGAAGTGTAGTTTAAAACGGAAGAAACGGAGATGCAAAAAGCCAAGTATTTTGAGAGTTATGGTGGAAATAGTTAGACTCGCACTTTGGTCTAGTAGTTTACAGACCTACCTCCGATTGATTGACCATAACTCACTCAATTCAACTCAGAATTGAATCAAATTCATGGCATTGCGAAGATGTCGAAGTGTAGTTGGAAATGGAGATGAAAAACTCCAAGTAATTTAAGAGTTATGATGGACATAGTTAGACTCCCGCTTTCGCCTAGCAGTTTACAGACCTACCTCCGAGTCAATGACCATAACTCACTCAATTCAACTCGGAATTCATTGGAATTTGTTCCATTTCGAAGGACTCGAACTGTAGTTTAAAACGGAAGAAACGGAGATGAAAAAAGCCAAGTATTTTGAGAGTTATGGTGGAAATAGTTAGACTCGCACTTTGGTCTAGCAGTTTACAGACCAACCTGCAATTGATTGACCATAACTTACTCAATTTAACTCGGAATTGATTCAAATTCATGCCATTTTGAAGCTGTGGAAGTGTAGTTGAAAACGAAAGAAACAGAGATGAAAAATTCCAAGTATCTTAAGAGTTATGATGGAAATAGTTAGACTCGCGCTTTGGTCTAGCAGTTTACAGACCTGCTTCCGATTCATTCACCATAAGTCACTCAATTCGACTCGGAATTTATTCAAATTCATGCCATTTGGAAGATGTCGAAGAGTAGCTGAAAACGAAAGAAACGGAGACGAAAAACTCCAAGTATTTTAAGACTTATGATAGAAATAGTTAGACTCGCGCTTTCGCCTAGCAGTTTACAGACGTACCTCCGATTTAATGACCACAACTCACTCAATTGAACATGTAATTCAATGAAATTTGTTGCATTTCGAAAGAGTCGAAGTGTAGTTTAAAACGGAAGAAACGGAGATGAAAAACTACTTGTATTTTGAGAGTTATGATGGAAATAGTTAGATTCGCGCTTTGGTCTAGCAGTTTGCAGACATACCTCCGATTGAATGACCATAACTCACTCAATTCAACCCGGAATTCATTGAAATTTATTCCATTTCGAAGGAGTCGAAGTGTAATCTAAAACGGAAGAAACAGAGATGAAAAAGTCCTAGTATTTTGAGAGTTATGACGGAAATAGTTAGACTCGCGCTTTGGTCTAGCAGTTTACAGACCTACGTCCGGTTGATTGACCATAACTCAGTCAATTCAACTCGGAATTGAGTCAAATTCATGCCATTTCGAAGATGTCGAAGTGTAGTTGAAAACATAAGAAACGGAGATGAAAAACTCCAAGTATTTTAAGAGTTATGACGGAAATAGTTAGACTCGCCCTTTCGCCTAGCAGTTTACAGACCTACCTTCGATTGAATGACCATAACTCACTCAATTCAACCCGGAATTAATTGAAATTTGTTCCATTCGAATGAGTAGAAGTGTAGTTTAAAACGAAAGAAACGGAGGTTAAAAAAGCCAAGTATTTCGGGAGTTATGATGGAAATAGTTAGACTCGCACTTTAGTGTAGCAGTTTACAGACCTACCTCCGATTGATTGACCATAACTCAGTCAATTCAACTCGGAATTTAGTCAAATTCATGCCGTTTCGAAGATGTCGAAGTGTAGTTGAAAACATAAGCAACGGAGATGAAAAACTCCAAGTATTTTAAGAGTTACGATGGAAATAGTTAGACTCGCGCTTTCGCCTAGCAGTTTACTGACCTACCTCCGATTGAATGACCATAACCCACTCAATTCAACTCGGAATTCATTGAAATTCGTTCCATTACGAAAGAGTCGAAAGTGTAGCTGAAAACGGAAGAAACGGAGATGAAAACTCCAAGTATTTTGAGAGTTATGGTGGAAATAATTAGACTCGCGTTTTCGCCTAGCAGTTTACAGACCTACCTCCGATTGAATGACCATAACTCACTCAATTCAACCCGGAATTCATTGAAATTTATTCCATTTCGAAGGAGTCGAAGTGTAGTCTAAAACGGAAGAAACAGAGATGAAAAATTCCTAGTATTTGAGAGTTATGACGGAAATAGTTAGACTCGCGCTTTGGTCTAGCAGTTTATAGACCTACGTCCGGTTGATTGACCATAACTCAGTCAATTCAACTCGGAATTGAGTCAAATTCATGCCATTTCGAAGATGTCGAAGTGTAGTTGAAAACATAAGAAACGGAGATGAAAAACTCCAAGTATTTAAAGAGTTATGACGGAAATAGTTAAACTCGCCCTTTCGCCTAGCAGTTTACAGACCTACCTCCGATTGAATGACCATAACTCACTCAATTCAACCCGGAATTAATTGAAATTTGTTCCATTTCGAATGAGTAGAAGTGTAGTTTAAAACGAAAGAAACGGAGGTTAACAAAGCCAAGTATTTCGGGAGTTATGATGGAAATAGTTAGACTCGCACTTTAGTGTAGCAGTTTACAGACCTACCTCCGATTGATTGACCATAACTCAGTCAATTCAACTCGGAATTTAGTCAAATTCATGCCGTTTCGAAGATGTCGAAGTGTAGTTGAAAACATAAGAAACGGAGATGAAAAACTCCAAGTATTTTAAGAGTTACGATGGAAATAGTTAGACTCGCGCTTTCGCCTAGCAGTTTACTGACCTACCTCCGATTGAATGACCATAACCCACTCAATTCAACTCGGAATTCATTGAAATTCGTTCCATTACGAAGGAGTCGAAAGTGTAGCTGAAAACGGAAGAAACGGAGATGAAAACTCCAAGTATTTTGAGAGTTATGGTGGAAATAGTTAGACTCGCGTTTTCGCCTAGCAGTTTACAGACCTACCTCCGATTGAATGACCATAAGTCACTAAAATTCAACTCAGAATTCATTGAACTTTGTTCCATTTCGAAGGAGTCGAAGTGTAGTTTAAAACAGAAGAAACGGAGATAAAAAAACCAAATATTTTGAGATTTATGGTGGAAATTGTTAGACTCGCACTTTGGTCTAGCAGTTTACAGACATACCTCCGATTGCTTGACTATAACTCACTCAATTCAACTCGAAATTGATTCAAATTCATGCAATTTCGAAGATGTCGAAGTGAAGTTGAAAACGGAAGAAACGGAGATGAAACACTCCAAGTATTTTAAGAGTTATGATGGAAATAGTTGGACTCTTGCTTTCGCCTAGCAGTTTACAGACCTACCTCCGATTGAATGACCCTAACTCACTCAATTCAACCCGGATTTCATTGAAATTTGTTCCATTTCGAAGGAGTCGAAGTGTAGTTTAAAACGGAAGAAACGGAGATGCAAAAAGCCAAGTATTTTGAGAGTTATGGTGGAAATAGTTAGACTCGCACTTTGGTCTAGTAGTTTACAGACCTACCTCCGATTGATTGACCATAACTCACTCAATTCAACTCAGAATTGAATCAAATTCATGGCATTGCGAAGATGTCGAAGTGTAGTTGGAAATGGAGATGAAAAACTCCAAGTATTTTAAGAGTTATGATAGAAATAGTTAGACTCGCGCTTTCGCCTAGCAGTTTACAGACCTACCTCCGATTTAATGACCACAACTCACTCAATGGAACATGTAATTCAATGAAATTTGTTGCATTTCGAAGTAGTCGAAGTGTAGTTTAAAACGGAAGAAACGGAGATGAAAAACTACTTGTATTTTGAGAGTTATGATGGAAATAGTTAGATTCGCGCTTTGGTCTAGCAGTTTGCAGACATACCTCCGATTGAATGACCATAACTCACTCAATTCAACCCGGAATTCATTTAAATTTATTCCATTTCGAAGGAGTCGAAGTGTAGTCTAAAACGGAAGAAACAGAGATGAAAAAGTCCTAGTATTTTGAGAGTTATGACGGAAATAGTTAGACTCGCGCTTTGGTCTAGCAGTTTATAGACCTACGTCCGGTTGATTGACCATAACTCAGTCAATTCAACTCGGAATTGAGTCAAATTCATGCCATTTCGAAGATGTCGAAGTGTAGTTGAAAACATTAGAAACGGAGATGAAAAACTCCAAGTATTTTAAGAGTTATGACGGAAATAGTTAGACTCGCCCTTTCGCCTAGCAGTTTACAGACCTATCTCCGATTGAATGACCATAACTCACTCAATTCAACCCGGAATTAATTGAAATTTGTTCCATTTCGAATGAGTAGAAGTGTAGTTTAAAAAGAAAGAAACGAAGGTTAAAAAAGCTGAGTATTTCGGGAGTTATGATGGAAATAGTTAGACTCGCACTTTAGTGTAGCAGTTTACAGACCTACCTCCGATTGGTTGACCATAACTCTTTCAATTCAACTCGGAATTTAGTCAAATTCATGCCGTTTCGAAGATGTCGAAGTGTAGTTGAAAACATAAGAAACGGAGATGAAAAACTCCAAGTATTTTAAGAGTTACGATGGAAATAGTTAGACTCGCGCTTTCGCCTAGCAGTTTACTGACCTACCTCGGATTGAATGACCATAACCCACTCAATTCAACTCGGAATTCATTGAAATTCGTTCCATTACGAAGGAGTCGAAAGTGTAGCTGAAAACGGAAGAAACGGAGATGAAAACTCCAAGTATTTTGAGAGTTATGGTGGAAATAGTTAGACTCGTGTTTTCGCCTAGCAGTTTACAGACCTACCTCCGATTGAATGACCATAAGTCACTAAATTCAACTCGGATTTCATTGAAATTTGTTCCATTTCGAAGGAGTCGAAGTGTAGTTTATAACGGAAGAAACGGAGATGCAAAAAGCCAAGTATTTTGAGAGTTATGGTGGAAATAGTTAGACTCGCACTTTGGTCTAGGAGTTTACAGACCTACCTCGGATTGATTGACCATAACTCACTCAATTCAACTCAGAATTGAATCAAATTCATGGCATTGCGAAGATGTCGAAGTGTAGTTGGAAATGGAGATGAAAAACTCCAAGTAATTTAAGAGTTATGATGGACATAGTTAGACTCGCGCTTTCGCCTAGCAGTTTACAGACATACCTCCGAGTCAATGACCATAACTCACTCAATTCAACTCGGAATTCATTGAAATTTGTTCCATTTCGAAGGACTCGAACTGAAGTTTAAAACGAAAGAAACGGAGATGAAAAAAGCCAAGTATTTTGAGAGTTATGGTGGAAATAGTTAGACTCGCACTTTGGTCTAGCAGTTTACAGACCAACCTGCAATTGATTGACCATAACTTACTCAATTTAACTCGGAATTGATTCAAATTCATGCCATTTTGAAGGTGTGGAAGTGTAGTTGAAAACGAAAGAAACAGAGATAAAAAATTCCAAGTATCTTAAGAGTTATGATGGAAATAGTTAGACTCGCGCTTTGGTCTAGCAGTTTACAGACCTGCTTCCGATTCATTCACCATAAGTCACTCAATTCGACTCGGAATTTATTCAAATTCATGCCATTTGGAAGATGTCGAAGAGTAGCTGAAAACGAAAGAAACGGAGACGAAAAACTCCAAGTATTTTAAGACTTATGATAGAAATAGTTAGACTCGCGCTTTCGCCTAGCAGTTTACAGACGTACCTCCGATTTAATGACAACAACTCACTCAATTGAACATGTAATTCAATGAAATTTGTTGCATTTCAAAAGAGTCGAAGTGTAGTTTAAAACGGAAGAAACGGAGATGAAAAACTACTTGTATTTTGAGAGTTATGATGGAAATAGTTAGATTCGCGCTTTGGTCTAGCAGTTTGCAGACATACCTCCGATTGAATGACCATAACTCACTCAATTCAACCCGGAATTCATTGAAATTTATTCCATTTCGAAGGAGTCGAAGTGTAATCTAAAACGGAAGAAACAGAGATGAAAAAGTCCTAGTATTTTGAGAGTTATGACGGAAATAGTTAGACTCGCGCTTTGGTCTAGCAGTTTACAGACTTACGTCCGGTTGATTGACCATAACTCAGTCAATTCAACTCGGAATTGAGTCAAATTCATGCCATTTCGAAGATGTCGAAGTGTAGTTGAAAACATAAGAAACGGAGACGAAAAACTCCAAGTATTTTAAGAGTTATGACGGAAATAGTTAAACTCGCCCTTTCGCCTAGCAGTTTACAGACCTACCTCCGATTGAATGACCATAACTCACTCAATTCAACCCGGAATTAATTGAAATTTGTTCCATTTCGAATGAGTAGAAGTGTAGTTTAAAACGAAAGAAACGGAGGTTAAAAAAGCCAAGTATTTCGGGAGTTATGATGGAAATAGTTAGACTCGCACTTTAGTGTAGCAGTTTACAGACCTACCTCCGATTGATTGACCATAACTCATTCAATTCAACTCGGAATTTAGTCAAATTCATGCAGTTTCGAAGATGTCGAAGTGTAGTTGAAAACATAAGAAACGGAGATGAAAAACTCCAAGTATTTTAAGAGTTACGATGGAAATAGTTACACTCGCGCTTTCGCCTAGCAGTTTACTGACCTACCTCCGATTGAATGACCATAACCCACTCAATTCAACTCGGAATTCATTGAAATTTGTTCCATTACGAAGGAGTCGAAAGTGTAGCTGAAAACGGAAGAAACGGAGATGAAAACTCCAAGTATTTTGAGAGTTATGGTGGAAATAGTTAGACTCGCGTTTTCGCCTAGCAGTTTACAGACCTACCTCCGATTGAATGACCATAAGTCACTAAAATTCAACTCGGAATTCATTGTGCTTTGTTCCATTTCGAAGGAGTCGAAGTGTAGTTTAAAACAGAAGAAACTGAGATAAAAAAAACCAAGTATTTTGAGATTTATGGTGGAAATTGTTAGACTCGCACTTTGGTCTAGCAGTTTACAGACATACCTCCGATTGCTTGACTATAACTCACTCAATTCAACTCGAAATTGATTCAAATTCATGCACTTTCGAAGATGTCGAAGTGAAGTTGAAAACGGAAGAAAGGGAGATGAAACACTCCAAGTATTTTAAGAGTTATGATGGAAATAGTTGGACTCTTGCTTTCGCCTAGCAGTTTACAGACCTACCTCCGATTGAATGACCATAACTCACTCAATTCAACCCGGATTTCATTGAAATTTGTTCCATTTCGAAGGAGTCGAAGTGTAGTTTAAAACGGAAGAAACGGAGATGCAAAAAGCCAAGTATTTTGAGAGTTATGGTGGAAATAGTTAGACTCGCACTTTGGTCTAGTAGTTTACAGACCTACCTCCGATTGATTGACCATAACTCACTCAATTCAACTCAGAATTGAATCAAATTCATGGCATTGCGAAGATGTCGAAGTGTAGTTGGAAATGGAGATGAAAAACTCCAACTAATTTAAGAGTTATGATGGACATAGTTAGACTCCCGCTTTCGCCTAGCAGTTTACAGACCTACCTCCGAGTCAATGACCATAACTCACTCAATTCAACTCGGAATTCATTGAAATTTGTTCCATTTCGAAGGACTCGAACTGTAGTTTAAAACGGAAGAAACGGAGATGAAAAAAGCAAGTATTCTTAGAGTTATGGGGGAAATAGTTACACTCGCACTTTGGTCTAGCAGTTTACAGACCAACCTGCAATTGATTGACCATAACTTACTCAATTTAAGTCGGAATTGATTCAAATTCATGCCATTTTGAAGGTGTGGAAGTGTAGTTGAAAACGAAAGAAACAGAGATGAAAAATTCCAAGTATCTTAAGAGTTTTGATGGAAATAGTTAGACTCGAGCTTTGGTCTAGCAGTTTACAGACCTGCTTCCGATTCATTGACCATAAGTCACTCAATTCGACTCGGAATTTATTCAAATTCATGCCATTTGGAAGATGTCGAAGAGTAGCTGAAAACGAAAGAAACGGAGACGAAAAACTCCAAGTATTTTAAGAGTTATGATAGAAATAGTTAGACTCGCGCTTTCGCCTAGCAGTTTACAGACCTAAATCCGATTTAATGACCACAACTCACTCAATTGAACATGTAATTCAATGAAATTTGTTGCATTTCGAAGTAGTCGAAGTGTAGTTTAAAACGGAAGAAACGGAGATGAAAAACTATTTGTATTTTGAGAGTTATGATGGAAATAGTTAGATTCGCGCTTTGGTCTAGCAGTTTGCAGACATACCTCCGATTGAATGACCATAACTCACTCAATTCAACCCGGAATTCATTGAAATTTATTCCATTTCGAAGGAGTCGAAGTGTAGTCTAAAACGGAAGAAACAGAGATGAAAAAGTCCTAGTATTTTGAGAGTTATGACGGAAATAGTTAGACTCGCGCTTTGGTCTAGCAGTTTATAGACCTACGTCCGGTTGATTGACCATAACTCAGTCAATTCAACTCGGAATTGAGTCAAATTCATGCCATTTCGAAGATGTCGAAGTGTAGTTGAAAACATTAGAAACGGAGATGAAAAACTCCAAGTATTTTAAGAGTTATGACGAAAATAGTTAGACTCGCCCTTTCGCCTAGCAGTTTACAGACCTATCTCCGCTTGAATGACCATAACTCACTCAATTCAACCCGAAATTAATTGAAATTTGTTCCATTTCGAATGAGTATAAGTGTAGTTTAAAAAGAAAGAAACGGAGGTTAAAAAAGCTGAGTATTTCGGGAGTTATGATGGAAATAGTTAGACTCGCACTTTAGTGTAGCAGTTTACAGACCTACCTCCGATTGATTGACCATAACTCTGTCAATTCAACTCGGAATTTAGTCAAATTCATGCCGTTTCGAAGATGTCGAAGTGTAGTTGAAAACATAAGAAACGGAGATGAAAAACTCCAAGTATTTTAAGAGTTACGAACGAAATAGTTAGACTCGCGCTTTCGCCTAGCAGTTTACTGACCTACCTCCGATTGAATGACCATAACCCACTCAATTCAACTCGGAATTCATTGAAATTCGTTCCATTACGAAGGAGTCGAAAGTGTAGCTGAAAACGGAAGAAACGGAGAAGAAAACTCCAAGTATTTTGAGAGTTATGGTGGAAATAGTTAGACTCGTGTTTTCGCCGAGCAGTTTACAGACCTACCTCCGATTGAATGACCATAAGTCACTAAATTTCAACTCGGATTTCATTGAAATTTGTTCCATTTCGAAGGAGTCGAAGTGTAGTTTATAACGGAAGAAACGGAGATGCAAAAAGCCAAGTATTTTGAGAGTTATGGTGGAAATAGTTAGACTCGCACTTTGGTCTAGGAGTTTACAGACCTACCTCGGATTGATTGACCATAACTCACTCAATTCAACTTAGAATTGAATCAAATTCATGGCATTGCGAAGATGTCGAAGTGTAGTTGGAAATGGAGATTAAAAACTCCAAGTAATTTAAGAGTTATGATGGACATAGTTAGACTCGCGCTTTCGCCTAGCAGTTTACAGACATACCTCCGAGTCAATGACCATAACTCACTCAATTCAACTCGGAATTCATTGAAATTTGTTCCATTTCGACGGACTCGAACTGTAGTTTAAAACGGAAGAAACGGAGATGAAAAAAAGCCAAGTATTTTTAGAGTTATGGTGGAAATAGTTAGACTCGCATTTTGGTGTAGCAGTTTACAGACCAACCTGCAATTGATTGACCATAACTTACTCAATTTAACTCGGAATTGATTCAAATTCATGCCATTTTGAAGCTGTGGAAGTGTAGTTGAAAACGAAAGAAACAGAGATGAAAAATTCCAAGTATCTTAAGAGTTATGATGGAAATAGTTAGACTCGCGCTTTGGTCTAGCAGTTTACAGACCTGCTTCCGATTCATTCACCATAAGTCACTCAATTCGACTCGGAATTTATTCAAATTCATGCCATTTGGAAGATGTCAAAGAGTAGCTGAAAACGAAAGAAACGGAGACGAAAAACTCCAAGTATTTTAAGACTTATGATAGAAATAGTTAGACTCGCGCTTTCGCCTAGCAGTTTACAGACGTACCTCCGATTTAATGACCACAACTCACTCAATTGAACATGTAATTCAATGAAATTTGTTGCATTTCGAAAGAGTCGAAGTGTAGTTTAAAACGGAAGAAACGGAGATGAAAAACTACTTGTATTTTGAGAGTTATGATGGAAATAGTTAGATTCGCGCTTTGGTCTAGCAGTTTGCAGACATACCTCCGATTGAATGACCATAACTCACTCAATTCAACCCGGAATTCATTGAAATTTATTCCATTTCGAAGGAGTCAAAGTGTAATCTAAAACGGAAGAAACAGAGATGAAAAAGTCCTAGTATTTTGAGAGTTATGACGGAAATAGTTAGACTCGCGCTTTGGTCTAGCAGTTTACAGACCTACGTCCGGTTGATTGACCATAACTCAGTCAATTCAACTCGGAATTGAGTCAAATTCATGCCATTTCGAAGATGTCGAAGTGTAGTTGAAAACATAAGAAACGGAGATGAAAAACTCCAAGTATTTTAAGAGTTATGACGGAAATAGTTAGACTCGCCCTTTCGCCTAGCAGTTTACAGACCTACCTCCGATTGAATGACCATAACTCACTCAATTCAACCCGGAATTAATTGAAATTTGTTCCATTTCGAATGAGTAGAAGTGTAGTTTAAAACGAAAGAAACGGAGATTAAAAAAGCCAAGTATTTCGGGAGTTATGATGGAAATAGTTAGACTCGCACTTTAGTGTAGCAGTTTACAGACCTACCTCCGATTGATTGACCATAACTCAGTCAATTCAACTCGGAATTTAGTCAAATTAATGCCGTTTCGAAGATGTCGAAGTGTAGTTGAAAACGTAAGAAACGGAGATGAAAAACTCCAAGTATTTTAAGAGTTACGATGGAAATAGTTAGACTCGTGCTTTCGCCTAGCAGTTTACTGACCTACCTCCGATTGAATGACCATAACCCACTCAATTCAACTCGGAATTCATTGAAATTCGTTCCATTACGAAGGAGTCGAAAGTGTAGCTGAAAACGGAAGAAACAGAGATGAAAACTCCAAGTATTTTGAGACTTATGGTGGAAATAGTTAGACTCGCGTTTTCGCCTAGCAGTTTACAGACCTACCTTCGATTGAATGACCTTATCACTAAAATTCAACTCGGAATTCATTGAACTTTGTTCCATTTCGAAGATGTCGAAGTGTAGTTGAAAACGTAAGAAACGGAGATGAAAAACTCCAAGTATTTTAAGAGTTACGATGGAAATAGTTAGACTCGTGCTTTCGCCTAGCAGTTTACTGACCTACCTCCGATTGAATGACCATAACCCACTCAATTCAACTCGGAATTCATTGAAATTCGTTCCATTACGAAGGAGTCGAAAGTGTAGCTGAAAACGGAAGAAACGGAGAAGAAAACTCCAAGTATTTTGAGAGTTATGGTGGAAATAGTTAGACTCGTGTTTTCGCCGAGCAGTTTACAGACCTACCTCCGATTGAATGACCATAAGTCACTAAATTCAACTCGGATTTCATTGAAATTTGTTCCATTTCGAAGGAGTCGAAGTTTAGTTTATAACGGAAGAAACGGAGATGCAAAAAGCCAAGTATTTTGAGAGTTATGGTGGAAATAGTTAGACTCGCACTTTGGTCTAGGAGTTTACAGACCTACCTCGGATTGATTGACCATAACTCACTCAATTCAACTCAGAATTGAATCAAATTCATGGCATTGCGAAGATGTCGAAGTGTAGTTGGAAATGGAGATGAAAAACTCCAAGTAATTTAAGAGTTATGATGGACATAGTTAGACTCGCGCTTTCGCCTAGCAGTTTACAGACATACCTCCGAGTCAATGACCATAACTCACTCAATTCAACTCGGAATTCATTGAAATTTGTTCCATTTCGAAGGACTCGAACTGTAGTTTAAAACGGAAGAAACGGAGATGAAAAAAGCCAAGTATTTTGAGAGTTATGGAGGAAATAGTTACACTCGCACTTTGGTCTAGCAGTTTACATACCAACCTGCAATTGATTGACCATAACTTACTCAATTTAACTCGGAATTGATTCAAATTCATGCCATTTTGAAGCTGTGGAAGTGTAGTTGAAAACGAAAGAAACAGAGATGAAAAATTCCAAGTATCTTAAGAGTTATGATGGAAATAGTTAGACTCGCGCTTTGGTCTAGCAGTTTACAGACCTGCTTCCGATTCATTCACCATAAGTCACTCAATTCGACTCGGAATTTATTCAAATTCATGCCATTTGGAAGATGTCAAAGAGTAGCTGAAAACGAAAGAAACGGAGACGAAAAACTCCAAGTATTTTAAGAGTTATGATAGAAATAGTTGGACTCGCGCTTTCGCCTAGCAGTTTACAGACCAACCTCTTATTTAATGACCACAACTCACTCAATTGAACATGTAATTCAATGAAATTTGTTGCATTTCGAAGGAGTCGAAGTGTAGTTTAAAACGGAAGAAACGGAGATGAAAAACTACTTGTATTTTGAGAGTTAGATGGAAATAGTTAGATTCGCGCTTTGGTCTAGCAGTTTGCAGACATACCTCCGATTGAATGACCATAACTCACTCAATTCAACCCGGAATTCATTGAAATTTATTCCATTTCGAAGGAGTCGAAGTGTAGTCTAAAACGGAAGAAACAGAGATGAAAAAGTCCTAGTATTTTGAGAGTTATGACGGAAATAGTTAGACTCGCGCTTTCGCCTAGCAGTTTACAGACCTACCTCCGATTTAATGACCACAACTCACTCAATTGAACATGTAATTCAATGAAATTTGTTGCATTTCGAAAGAGTCGAAGTGTAGTTTAAAACGGAAGAAACGGAGATGAAAAACTACTTGTATTTTGAGAGTTATGATGGAAATAGTTAGATTCGCGCTTTGGTCTAGCAGTTTGCAGACATACCTCCGATTGAATGGTCATAACTCAGTCAATTCAACCCGGAATTCATTGAAATTTATTCCATTTCGAAGGAGTCGAAGTGTAGTCTAAAACGGAAGAAACAGAGATGAAAAAGTCCTTGTATTTTGAGAGTTATGACAGAAATAGTTAGACTCGCGCTTTGGTCTAGCAGTTTACAGACCTACGTCCGGTTGATTGACCATAACTCAGTCAATTCAACTCGGAATTGAGTCAAATTCATGCCATTTCGAAGATGTCGAAGTGTAATTGAAAACATAAGAAACGGAGATGAAAAACTCCAAGTATTTTAAGAGTTATGACGGAAATAGTTAGACTCGCCCTTTCGCTTAGCAGTTTACAGACCTACCTCCGATTGAATGACCATAACTCACTCAATTGAACTCGGAATTCATTGAAATTTGTTCCATTTCGAAGGACTCGAACTGTAGTTTAAAACGGAAGAAACGGAGATGAAAAAAGTCAAGTATTTTGAGAGTTATGGTGGAAATAGTTAGACTCGCACTTTGGTCAAGCAGTTTACAGACCAACCTGCAATTGATTGACAATAACTTACTCAATTTAACTCGGAATTGATTCAAATTCATGCCATTTTGAAGGTGTTTAAGTGTAGTTGAAAACGAAAGAAACAGAGATGAAAAATTCCAAGTATCTTAAGAGTTATGATGGAAATAGTTAGACTCGCGCTTTGGTCTAGCAGTTTACAGACCTGCTTCCGATTCATTGACCATAAGTCACTCAATTCGACTCGGAATTTATTCAAATTCATGCCATTTGGAAGATGTCGAAGAGTAGCTGAAAACGAAAGAAACGGAGACGAAAAACTCAAAGTATTTTAAAAGTTATGATAGAAATAGTTGGACTCGCGCTTTCGCCTAGCAGTTTACAGACCAACCTCCGATTTAATGACCACAACTCACTCAATTGAACATGTAATTCAATGAAATTTGTTGCATTTCGAAGGAGTCGAAGTGTAGTTTAAAACGGAAGAAACGGAGATGAAAAACTACTTGTATTTTGAGAGTTAGATGGAAATAGTTAGATTCGCGCTTTGGTCTAGCAGTTTGCAGACATACCTCCGATTGAATGACCATAACTCACTCAATTCAACCCGGAATTCATTGAAATTTATTCCATTTCGAAGGAGTCGAAGTGTAGTCTAAAACGGAAGAAACAGAGATGAAAAAGTCCTAGTATTTTGAGAGTTATGACGGAAATAGTTAGACTCGCGCTTTCGCCTAGCAGTTTACTGACCTACCTCCGATTGAATGACCATAACCCACTCAATTTAACTCGGAATTCATTGAAATTCGTTCCATTACGAAGGAGTCGAAAGTGTAGCTGAAAACGGAAGAAACGGAGATGAAAACTCCAAGTATTTTGAGAGTTATGGTGGAAATAGTTAGACTCGTGTTTTCGCCTAGCAGTTTACAGACCTACCTCCGATTGAATGACCATAAGTCACTAAAATTCAACTCGGAATTCATTGAACTTTGTTCCATTTCGAAGGAGTCGAAGTGTAGTTTAAAACAGAAGAAACGGAGATAAAAAAACAAAGTATTTTCAGATTTATGGTGGAAATTGTTAGACTCGCACTTTGGTCTAGCAGTTAACAGACATACCTCCGATTGATTGACTATAACTCACTCAATTCAACTCGAAATTGATTCAAATTCATGCAATTTCGAAGATGTCGAACTGAAGTTGAAAACGGAAGAAACGGAGATGAAACACTCCAAGTATTTTAAGAGTTATGATGGAAATAGTTGGACTCTTGCTTTCGCCTAGCAGTTTACAGACCTACCTCCGATTGAATGACCATAACTCACTCAATTCAACCCGGATTTCATTGAAATTTGTTCCATTTCGAAGGAGTCGAAGTGTAGTTTAAAACGGAAGAAACGGAGATGCAAAAAGCCAAGTATTTTGAAAGTTATGGTGGAAATAGTTAGACTCGCACTTTGGTCTAGTAGTTTACAGACCTACCTCCGATTGATTGACCATAACTCACTCAATTCAACTCAGAATTGAATCAAATTCATGGCATTGCGAAGATGTCGAAGTGTAGTTGGAAATGGAGATGAAAAACTCCAAGTAATTTAAGAGTTATGATGGACATAGTTAGACTCGCGCTTTCGCCTAGCAGTTTACAGACCTACCTCCGAGTCAATGACCATAACTCACTCAATTCAACTCGGAATTCATTGAAATTTGTTCCATTTCGAAGGACTCGAACTGTAGTTTAAAACGGAAGAAACGGAGATGAAAAAAGCCAAGTATTTTGAGAGTTATGGTGGAAATAGTTAGACTCGCACTTTGGTCTAGCAGTTTACAGACCAACCTGCAATTGATTGACCATAACTTACTCAATTTAACTCGGAATTGATTCAAATTCATGCCATTTTGAAGGTGTGGAAGTGTAGTTGAAAACGAAAGAAACAGAGATGAAAAATTCCAAGTATCTTAAGAGTTATGATGGAAATAGTTAGACTCGCGCTTTGGTCTAGCAGTTTACAGACCTGCTTCCGATTCATTCACCATAAGTCACTCAATTCGACTCGGAATTTATTCAAATTCATGCCATTTGGAAGATGTCGAAGAGTAGCTGAAAACGAAAGAAACGGAGACGAAAAACTCCAAGTATTTTAAAACTTATGATAGAAATAGTTAGACTCGCGCTTTCGCCTAGCAGTTTACAGACGTACCTCCGATTTAATGACCACAACTCACTCAATTGAACATGTAATTCAATGAAATTTGTTGCATTTCGAAAGAGTCGAAGTGTAGTTTAAAACGGAAGAAACGGAGATGAAAAACTACTTGTATTTTGAGAGTTATGATGGAAATAGTTAGATTCGCGCTTTGGTCTAGCAGTTTGCAGACATACCTCCGATTGAATGACCATAACTCACTCAATTCAACCCGGAATTCATTGAAATTTATTCCATTTCGAAGGAGTCGAAGTGTAATCTAAAACGGAAGAAACAGAGATGAAAAAGTCCTAGTATTTTGAGAGTTATGACGGAAATAGTTAGACTCGCGCTTTGGTCTAGCAGTTTACAGACCTACGTCCGGTTGATTGACCATAACTCAGTCAATTCAACTCGGAATTTAGTCAAATTCATGCCGTTTCGAAGATGTCGAAGTGTAGTTGAAAACATAAGAAACGGAGATGAAAAACTCCAAGTATTTTAAGAGTTACGATGGAAATAGTTAGACTCGCGCTTTCGCCTAGCAGTTTACTGACCTACCTCCGATTGAATGACCATAACCCACTCAATTCAACTCGGAATTCATTGAAATTCGTTCCATTACGAAGGAGTCGAAAGTGTAGCTGAAAACGGAAGAAACGGAGAAGAAAACTCCAAGTATTTTGAGAGTTATGGTGGAAATAGTTAGACTCGTGTTTTCGCCGAGCAGTTTACAGACCTACCTCCGATTGAATGACCATAAGTCACTAAATTCAACTCGGATTTCATTGAAATTTGTTCCATTTCGAAGGAGTCGAAGTGTAGTTTATAACGGAAGAAACGGAGATGCAAAAAGCCAAGTATTTTGAGAGTTATGGTGGAAATAGTTAGACTCGCACTTTGGTCTAGGAGTTTACAGACCTACCTCGGATTGATTGACCATAACTCACTCAATTCAACTCAGAATTGAATCAAATTCATGGCATTGCGAAGATGTCGAAGTGTAGTTGGAAATGGAGATGAAAAACTCCAAGTAATTTAAGAGTTATGATGGACATAGTTAGACTCTCTCTTTCGCCTAGCAGTTTACAGACCTACCTCCGAGTCAATGACCATAACTCACTCAATTCAACTCGGAATTCATTGAAATTTGTTCCATTTCGAAGGACTCGAACTGTAGTTTAAAATGGAAGAAACGGAGATGAAAAAAGCAAGTATTCTGAGAGTTATGGTGGAAATAGTTACACTCGCACTTTGGTCTAGCAGTTTACAGACCAACCTGCAATTGATTGACCATAACTTACTCAATTTAACTCGGAATTGATTCAAATTCATGCCATTTTGAAGGTGTGGAAGTGTAGTTGAAAATGAAAGAAACAGAGATGAAAAATTCCAAGTATCTTAAGAGTTATGATGGAAATAGTTAGACTCGCGCTTTGGTCTAGAAGTTTGCAGACATACCTCCGATTGAATGACCATAACTCACTCAATTCAACCCGGAATTCATTGAAATTTATTCCATTTCGAAAAAGTCGAAGTGTAGTCTAAAACGGAAGAAACAGAGATGAAAAAGTCCTAGTATTTTGAGAGTTATGACGGAAATAGTTAGACTCGCGCTTTGGTCTAGCAGTTTATAGACCTACGTCCGGTTGATTGACCATAACTCAGTCAATTCAACTCGGAATTGAGTCAAATTCATGCCATTTCGAAGATGTCGAAGTGTAGTTGAAAACATTAGAAACGGAGATGAAAAACTCCAAGTATTTTAAGAGTTATGACGGAAATAGTTAGACTCGCCCTTTCGCCTAGCAGTTTACAGACCTATCTCCGATTGAATGACCATAACTCACTCAATTCAACCCGGAATTAATTGAAATTTGTTCCATTTCGAATAAGTAGAAGTGTAGTTTAAAAAGAAAGAAACGGAGGTTAAAAAAGCCGAGTATTTCGGGAGTTATGATGGAAATAGTTAGACTCGCACTTTAGTGTAGCAGTTTACAGACCTACCTCCGATTGATTGACCATAACTCTGTCAATTCAACTCGGAATTTAGTCAAATTCATGCCGTTTCGAAGATGTCGAAGTGTAGTTGAAAACATAAGAAACGGAGATGAAAAACTCCAAGTATTTTAAGAGTTACGATGGAAATAGTTAGACTCGCGCTTTCGCCTAGCAGTTTACTGACCTACCTCCGATTGAATGACCATAACCCACTCAATTCAACTCGGAATTCATTGCAATTCGTTCCTTTACGAAGGAGTCGAAAGTGTAGCTGAAAACGGAAGAAACGGAGATGAAAACTCCAAGTATTTTGAGAGTTATGATGGAAATAGTTAGACTCGTGTTTTCGCCTAGCAGTTTAGAGACCTACCTCCGATTGAATGACCATAAGTCACTAAATTCAACTCGGATTTCATTGAAATTTGTTCCATTTCGAAGGAGTAGAAGTATAGTTTATAACGGAAGAAACGGAGATGCAAAAAGCCAAGTATTTTGAGAGTTATGGTGGAAATAGTTAGACTCGCACTTTGGTCTAGGAGTTTACAGACCTACCTCCGATTGATTGACCATAACTCACTCAATTCAACTCAGAATTGAATCAAATTCATGGCATTGCGAAGATGTCAAAGTGTAGTTGGAAATGGAGATGAAAAACTCCAGGTAATTTAAGAGTTATGATGGACATAGCTAGACTCGCGCTTTCGCCTAGCAGTTTACAGACATACCTCCGAGTCAATGACCATAACTCACTCAATTCAACTCGGAATTCATTGAAATTTGTTCCATTTCGAAGGACTCGAACTGTAGTTTAAAACGGAAGAAACGGAGATGAAAAAAGTCAAGTATTTTGAGAGTTATGGTGGAAATAGTTAGACTCCCACTTTGGTCTAGCAGTTTACAGACCAACCTGCAATTGATTGACCATAACTTACTCAATTTAACTCGGAATTGATTCAAATTCATGCCATTTTGAAGGTGTGGAAGTGTAGTTGAAAACGAAAGAAACAGAGATGAAAAATTCCAAGTATATTAAGAGTTATGATGGAAATAGTTAGACTCGCGCTTTGGTCTAGCAGTTTACAGACCTGCTTCCGATTCATTGACCATAAGTCACTCAATTCGACGCGGAATTTATTCAAATTCATGGCATTTGGAAGATGTCGAAGAGTAGCTGAAAACGAAAGAAACGGAGACGAAAAACCCAAAGTATTTTAAGAGTTATGATAGAAATAGTTGGACTCGCGCTTTCGCCTAGCAGTTTACAGACCAACCTCCGATTTAATGACCACAACTCACTCAATTGAACATGTAATTCAATGAAATTTGTTGCATTTCGAAGGAGTCGAAGTGTAGTTTAAAACGGAAGAAACGGAGATGAAAAACTACTTGTATTTTGAGAGTTAGATGGAAATAGTTAGATTCGCGCTTTGGTCTAGCAGTTTGCAGACATACCTCCGATTGAATGACCATAACTCACTCAATTCAACCCGGAATTCATTGAAATTTATTCCATTTCGAAGGAGTCGAAGTGTAGTCTAAAACGGAAGAAACAGAGATGAAAAAGTCCTAGTATTTTGAGAGTTATGACGGAAATAGTTAGACTCGCGCTTTCGCCTAGCAGTTTACAGACCTACCTCCGATTTAATGACCACAACTCACTCAATTGAACATGTAATTCAATGAAATTTGTTGCATTTCGAAAGAGTCGAAGTGTAGTTTAAAACGGAAGAAACGGAGATGAAAAACTACTTGTATTTTGAGAGTTATGATGGAAATAGTCAGATTCGCGCTTTGGTCTAGCAGTTTGCAGACATACCTCCGATTGAATGGTCATAACTCAGTCAATTCAACCCGGAATTCATTGAAATTTATTCCATTTCGAAGGAGTCGAAGTGTAGTCTAAAACGGAAGAAACAGAGATGAAAAAGTCCTTGTATTTTGAGAGTTATGACAGAAATAGTTAGACTCGCGCTTTGGTCTAGCAGTTTACAGACCTACGTCCGGTTGATTGACCATAACTCAGTCAATTCAACTCGGAATTGAGTCAAATTCATGCCATTTCGAAGATGTCGAAGTGTAATTGAAAACATAAGAAACGGAGATGAAAAACTCCAAGTATTTTAAGAGTTATGACGGAAATAGTTAGACTCGCCCTTTCGCTTAGCAGTTTACAGACCTACCTCCGATTGAATGACCATAACTCACTCAATTGAACTCGGAATTCATTGAAATTTGTTCCATTTCGAAGGACTCGAACTGTAGTTTAAAACGGAAGAAACGGAGATGAAAAAAGTCAAGTATTTTGAGAGTTATGGTGGAAATAGTTAGACTCGCACTTTGGTCTAGCAGTTTACAGACCAACCTGCAATTGATTGACAATAACTTACTCAATTTAACTCGGAATTGATTCAAATTCATGCCATTTTGAAGGTGTTTAAGTGTAGTTGAAAACGAAAGAAACAGAGATGAAAAATTCCAAGTATCTTAAGAGTTATGATGGAAATAGTTAGACTCGCGCTTTGGTCTAGCAGTTTACAGACCTGCTTCCGATTCATTGACCATAAGTCACTCAATTCGACTCGGAATTTATTCAAATTCATGCCATTTGGAAGATGTCGAAGAGTAGCTGAAAACGAAAGAAACGGAGACGAAAAACTCAAAGTATTTTAAAAGTTATGATAGAAATAGTTGGACTCGCGCTTTCGCCTAGCAGTTTACAGACCAACCTCCGATTTAATGACCACAACTCACTCAATTGAACATGTAATTCAATGAAATTTGTTGCATTTCGAAGGAGTCGAAGTGTAGTTTAAAACGGAAGAAACGGAGATGAAAAACTACTTGTATTTTGAGAGTTAGATGGAAATAGTTAGATTCGCGCTTTGGTCTAGCAGTTTGCAGACATACCTCCGATTGAATGACCATAACTCACTCAATTCAACCCGGAATTCATTGAAATTTATTCCATTTCGAAGGAGTCGAAGTGTAGTCTAAAACGGAAGAAACAGAGATGAAAAAGTCCTAGTATGTTGAGAGTTATGACGGAAATAGTTAGACTCGCGCTTTCGCCTAGCAGTTTACTGACCTACCTCCGATTGAATGACCATAACCCACTCAATTTAACTCGGAATTCATTGAAATTCGTTCCATTACGAAGGAGTCGAAAGTGTAGCTGAAAACGGAAGAAACGGAGATGAAAACTCCAAGTATTTTGAGAGTTATGGTGGAAATAGTTAGACTCGTGTTTTCGCCTAGCAGTTTACAGACCTACCTCCGATTGAATGACCATAAGTCACTAAAATTCAACTCGGAATTCATTGAACTTTGTTCCATTTCGAAGGAGTCGAAGTGTAGTTTAAAACAGAAGAAACGGAGATAAAAAAACAAAGTATTTTCAGATTTATGGTGGAAATTGTTAGACTCGCACTTTGGTCTAGCAGTTAACAGACATACCTCCGATTGATTGACTATAACTCACTCAATTCAACTCGAAATTGATTCAAATTCATGCAATTTCGAAGATGTCGAACTGAAGTTGAAAACGGAAGAAACGGAGATGAAACACTCCAAGTATTTTAAGAGTTATGATGGAAATAGTTGGACTCTTGCTTTCGCCTAGCAGTTTACAGACCTACCTCCGATTGAATGACCATAACTCACTCAATTCAACCCGGATTTCATTGAAATTTGTTCCATTTCGAAGGAGTCGAAGTGTAGTTTAAAACGGAAGAAACGGAGATGCAAAAAGCCAAGTATTTTGAAAGTTATGGTGGAAATAGTTAGACTCGCACTTTGGTCTAGTAGTTTACAGACCTACCTCCGATTGATTGACCATAACTCACTAAATTCAACTCAGAATTGAATCAAATTCATGGCATTGCGAAGATGTCGAAGTGTAGTTGGAAATGGAGATGAAAAACTCTAAGTAATTTAAGAGTTATGATGGACATAGTTAGACTCGCGCTTTCGCCTAGCAGTTTACAGACCTACCTCCGAGTCAATGACCATAACTCACTCAATTCAACTCGGAATTCATTGAAATTTGTTCCATTTCGAAGGACTCGAACTGTAGTTTAAAACGGAAGAAACGGAGATGAAAAAAGCCAAGTATTTTGAGAGTTATGGTGGAAATAGTTAGACTCGCACTTTGGTCTAGCAGTTTACAGACCAACCTGCAATTGATTGACCATAACTTACTCAATTTAACTCGGAATTGATTCAAATTCATGCCATTTTGAAGGTGTGGAAGTGTAGTTGAAAACGAAAGAAACAGAGATGAAAAATTCCAAGTATCTTAAGAGTTATGATGGAAATAGTTAGACTCGCGCTTTGGTCTAGCAGTTTACAGACCTGCTTCCGATTCATTCACCATAAGTCACTCAATTCGACTCGGAATTTATTCAAATTCATGCCATTTGGAAGATGTCGAAGAGTAGCTGAAAACGAAAGAAACGGAGACGAAAAACTCCAAGTATTTTAAAACTTATGATAGAAATAGTTAGACTCGCGCTTTCGCCTAGCAGTTTACAGACGTACCTCCGATTTAATGACCACAACTCACTCAATTGAACATGTAATTCAATGAAATTTGTTGCATTTCGAAAGAGTCGAAGTGTAGTTTAAAACGGAAGAAACGGAGATGAAAAACTACTTGTATTTTGAGAGTTATGATGGAAATAGTTAGATTCGCGCTTTGGTCTAGCAGTTTGCAGACATACCTCCGATTGAATGACCATAACTCACTCAATTCAACCCGGAATTCATTGAAATTTATTCCATTTCGAAGGAGTCGAAGTGTAATCTAAAACGGAAGAAACAGAGATGAAAAAGTCCTAGTATTTTGAGAGTTATGACGGAAATAGTTAGACTCGCGCTTTGGTCTAGCAGTTTACAGACCTACGTCCGGTTGATTGACCATAACTCAGTCAATTCAACTCGGAATTGAGTCAAATTCATGCCATTTCGAAGATGTCGAAGTGTAGTTGAAAACATTAGAAACGGAGATGAAAAACTCCAAGTATTTTAAGAGTTATGATGGAAATAGTTAGACTCGCCCTTTCGCCTAGCAGTTTACAGACCTACCTCCGATTGAATGACCATAACTCACTCAATTCAACCCGGAATTAATTGAAATTTGTTCCATTTCGAATGAGTAGAAGTGTAGTTTAAAAAGAAAGAAACGGAGGTTAAAAAAGCGGAGTATTTCGGGAGTTATGATGGAAATAGTTAGACTCGCACTTTAGTGTAGCAGTTTACAGACCTACCTCCGATTGATTGACCATAACTCTGTCAATTCAACTCGGAATTTAGTCAAATTCATGCCGTTTCGAAGATGTCGAAGTGTAGTTGAAAACATAAGAAACGGAGATGAAAAAAACCAAGTATTTTAAGAGTTACGATGGAAATAGTTAGACTCGCGCTTTCGCCTAGCAGTTTACTGACCTACCTCCGATTGAATGACCATAACCCACTCAATTCAACTCGGAATTCATTGAAATTCGTTCCATTACGAAGGAGTCGGAAGTGTAGCTGAAAACGGAAGAAACGGAGAAGAAAACTCCAAGTATTTTGAGAGTTATGGGGGAAATAGTTAGACTCGTGTTTTCGCCTAGCAGTTTACAGACCTACCTCCGATTGAATGACCATAAGTCACTAAATTCAACTCGGATTTCATTGAAATTTGTTCCATTTCGAAGGAGTCGAAGTGTAGTTTATAACGGAAGAAACGGAGATGCAAAAAGCCAAGTATTTTGAGAGTTATGGTGGAAATAGTTAGACTCGCACTTTGGTCTAGGAGTTTACAGACATACCTCGGATTGATTGACCATAACTCACTCAATTCAACTCAGAATTGAATCAAATTCATGGCATTGCGAAGATGTCGAAGTGTAGTTGGAAATGGAGATGAAAAACTCCAAGTAATTTAAGAGTTATGATGGACATAGTTAGACTCGCGCTTTCGCCTAGCAGTTTACAGACCTACCTCCGAGTCAATGACCATAACTCACTCAATTCAACTCGGAATTCATTGAAATTTGTTCCATTTCGAAGGACTCGAACTGTAGTTTAAAACGGAAGAAACGGAGATGAAAAAAGCCAAGTATTTTGAGAGTTATGGTGGAAATAGTTAGACTCGCACTTTGGTCTAGCAGTTTACAGACCAACCTGCAATTGATTGACCATAACTTACTCAATTTAACTCGGAATTGATTCAAATTCATGTCATTTTGAAGGTGTGGAAGTGTAGTTGAAAAGGAAAAAAACAGAGATGAAAAATTCCAAGTATCTTAAGAGTTATGATGGAAATAGTTAGACTCGCGCTTTGGTCTAGCAGTTTACAGACCTGCTTCCGATTCATTCACCATAAGTCACTCAATTCGACTCGGAATTTATTCAAATTCATGCCATTTGGAAGATGTCGAAGAGTAGCTGAAAACGAAAGAAACGGAGACGAAAAACTCCAAGTATTTTAAGACTTATGATAGAAATAGTTAGACTCGTGCTTTCGCCTAGCAGTTTACAGACGTACCTCCGATTTAATGACCACAACTCACTCAATTGAACATGTAATTCAATGAAATTTGTTGCATTTCGAAAGAGTCGAAGTGTAGTTTAAAACGGAAGAAACGGAGATGAAAAACTACTTGTATTTTGAGAGTTATGATGAAAATAGTTAGATTCGCGCTTTGGTCTAGCAGTTTGCAGACATACCTCCGATTGAATGACCATAACTCACTCAATTCAACCCGGAATTCATTGAAATTTATTCCATTTCGAAGGAGTCGAAGTGTAATCTAAAACGGAAGAAACAGAGATGAAAAAGTCCTAGTATTTTGAGAGTTATGACGGAAATAGTTAGACTCGCGCTTTGGTCTAGCAGTTTACAGACCTACGTCCGGTTGATTGACCATAACTCAGTCAATTCAACTCGGAATTGAGTCAAATTCATGCCATTTCGAAGATGTCGAAGTGTAGTTGAAAACATAAGAAACGGAGATGAAAAACTCCAAGTATTTTAAGAGTTATGACGGAAATAGTTAGACTCGCCCTTTCGCCTAGCAGTTTACAGACCTACCTCCGATTGAATGACCATAACTCACTCAATTCAACCCGGAATTAATTTAAATTTGTTCCATTTCGAATGAGTAGAAGTGTTGTTTAAAACGAAAGAAACGGAGGTTAAAAAAGCCAAGTATTTCGGGAGTTATGATGGAAATAGTTAGACTCGCACTTTAGTGTAGCAGTTTACAGACCTACCTCCGATTGATTGACCATAACTCAGTCAATTCAACTCGGAATTTAGTCAAATTCATGCCATTTCGAAGATGTCGAAGTGTAATTGAAAACATAAGAAACGGAGATGAAAAACTCCAAGTATTTTAAGAGTTACGATGGAAATAGTTAGACTCGCGCTTTCGCCTAGCAGTTTACTGACATACCTCCGATTGAATGACCATAACCCACTCAATTCAACTCGGAATTCATTGAAATTTGTTCCATTTCGAAGGACTCGAACTGTAGTTTAAAACGGAAGAAACGGAGATGAAAAAAGTCAAGTATTTTGAGAGTTATGGTGGAAATAGTTAGACTCCCACTTTGGTCTAGCAGTTTACAGACCAACCTGCAATTGATTGACCATAACTTACTCAATTTAACTCGGAATTGATTCAAATTCATGCCATTTTGAAGGTGTGGAAGTGTAGTTGAAAACGAAAGAAACAGAGATGAAAAATTCCAAGTATCTTAAGAGTTATGATGGAAATAGTTAGACTCGCGCTTTGGTCTAGCAGTTTACAGACCTGCTTCCGATTCATTGACCATAAGTCACTCAATTCGACGCGGAATTTATTCAAATTCATGGCATTTGGAAGATGTCGAAGAGTAGCTGAAAACGAAAGAAACGGAGACGAAAAACTCAAAGTATTTTAAGAGTTATGATAGAAATAGTTGGACTCGCGCTTTCGCCTAGCAGTTTACAGACCAACCTCCGATTTAATGACCACAACTCACTCAATTGAACATGTAATTCAATGAAATTTGTTGCATTTCGAAGGAGTCGAAGTGTAGTTTAAAACGGAAGAAACGGAGATGAAAAACTACTTGTATTTTGAGAGTTAGATGGAAATAGTTAGATTCGCGCTTTGGTCTAGCAGTTTGCAGACATACCTCCGATTGAATGACCATAACTCACTCAATTCAACCCGGAATTCATTGAAATTTATTCCATTTCGAAGGAGTCGAAGTGTAGTCTAAAACGGAAGAAACAGAGATGAAAAAGTCCTAGTATTTTGAGAGTTATGACGGAAATAGTTAGACTCGCGCTTTCGCCTAGCAGTTTACAGACCTACCTCCGATTTAATGACCACAACTCACTCAATTGAACATGTAATTCAATGAAATTTGTTGCATTTCGAAAGAGTCGAAGTGTAGTTTAAAACGGAAGAAACGGAGATGAAAAACTACTTGTATTTTGAGAGTTATGATGGAAATAGTCAGATTCGCGCTTTGGTCTAGCAGTTTGCAGACATACCTCCGATTGAATGGTCATAACTCAGTCAATTCAACCCGGAATTCATTGAAATTTATTCCATTTCGAAGGAGTCGAAGTGTAGTCTAAAACGGAAGAAACAGAGATGAAAAAGTCCTTGTATTTTGAGAGTTATGACAGAAATAGTTAGACTCGCGCTTTGGTCTAGCAGTTTACAGACCTACGTCCGGTTGATTGACCATAACTCAGTCAATTCAACTCGGAATTGAGTCAAATTCATGCCATTTCGAAGATGTCGAAGTGTAATTGAAAACATAAGAAACGGAGATGAAAAACTCCAAGTATTTTAAGAGTTATGACGGAAATAGTTAGACTCGCCCTTTCGCTTAGCAGTTTACAGACCTACCTCCGATTGAATGACCATAACTCACTCAATTGAACTCGGAATTCATTGAAATTTGTTCCATTTCGAAGGACTCGAACTGTAGTTTAAAACGGAAGAAACGGAGATGAAAAAAGTCAAGTATTTTGAGAGTTATGGTGGAAATAGTTAGACTCGCACTTTGGTCTAGCAGTTTACAGACCAACCTGCAATTGATTGACAATAACTTACTCAATTTAACTCGGAATTGATTCAAATTCATGCCATTTTGAAGGTGTTTAAGTGTAGTTGAAAACGAAAGAAACAGAGATGAAAAATTCCAAGTATCTTAAGAGTTATGATGGAAATAGTTAGACTCGCGCTTTGGTCTAGCAGTTTACAGACCTGCTTCCGATTCATTGACCATAAGTCACTCAATTCGACTCGGAATTTATTCAAATTCATGCCATTTGGAAGATGTCGAAGAGTAGCTGAAAACGAAAGAAACGGAGACGAAAAACTCAAAGTATTTTAAAAGTTATGATAGAAATAGTTGGACTCGCGCTTTCGCCTAGCAGTTTACAGACCAACCTCCGATTTAATGACCACAACTCACTCAATTGAACATGTAATTCAATGAAATTTGTTGCATTTCGAAGGAGTCGAAGTGTAGTTTAAAACGGAAGAAACGGAGATGAAAAACTACTTGTATTTTGAGAGTTAGATGGAAATAGTTAGATTCGCGCTTTGGTCTAGCAGTTTGCAGACATACCTCCGATTGAATGACCATAACTCACTCAATTCAACCCGGAATTCATTGAAATTTATTCCATTTCGAAGGAGTCGAAGTGTAGTCTAAAACGGAAGAAACAGAGATGAAAAAGTCCTAGTATGTTGAGAGTTATGACGGAAATAGTTAGACTCGCGCTTTCGCCTAGCAGTTTACTGACCTACCTCCGATTGAATGACCATAACCCACTCAATTTAACTCGGAATTCATTGAAATTCGTTCCATTACGAAGGAGTCGAAAGTGTAGCTGAAAACGGAAGAAACGGAGATGAAAACTCCAAGTATTTTGAGAGTTATGGTGGAAATAGTTAGACTCGTGTTTTCGCCTAGCAGTTTACAGACCTACCTCCGATTGAATGACCATAAGTCACTAAAATTCAACTCGGAATTCATTGAACTTTGTTCCATTTCGAAGGAGTCGAAGTGTAGTTTAAAACAGAAGAAACGGAGATAAAAAAACAAAGTATTTTCAGATTTATGGTGGAAATTGTTAGACTCGCACTTTGGTCTAGCAGTTAACAGACATACCTCCGATTGATTGACTATAACTCACTCAATTCAACTCGAAATTGATTCAAATTCATGCAATTTCGAAGATGTCGAACTGAAGTTGAAAACGGAAGAAACGGAGATGAAACACTCCAAGTATTTTAAGAGTTATGATGGAAATAGTTGGACTCTTGCTTTCGCCTAGCAGTTTACAGACCTACCTCCGATTGAATGACCATAACTCACTCAATTCAACCCGGATTTCATTGAAATTTGTTCCATTTCGAAGGAGTCGAAGTGTAGTTTAAAACGGAAGAAACGGAGATGCAAAAAGCCAAGTATTTTGAAAGTTATGGTGGAAATAGTTAGACTCGCACTTTGGTCTAGTAGTTTACAGACCTACCTCCGATTGATTGACCATAACTCACTAAATTCAACTCAGAATTGAATCAAATTCATGGCATTGCGAAGATGTCGAAGTGTAGTTGGAAATGGAGATGAAAAACTCTAAGTAATTTAAGAGTTATGATGGACATAGTTAGACTCGCGCTTTCGCCTAGCAGTTTACAGACCTACCTCCGAGTCAATGACCATAACTCACTCAATTCAACTCGGAATTCATTGAAATTTGTTCCATTTCGAAGGACTCGAACTGTAGTTTAAAACGGAAGAAACGGAGATGAAAAAAGCCAAGTATTTTGAGAGTTATGGTGGAAATAGTTAGACTCGCACTTTGGTCTAGCAGTTTACAGACCAACCTGCAATTGATTGACCATAACTTACTCAATTTAACTCGGAATTGATTCAAATTCATGCCATTTTGAAGGTGTGGAAGTGTAGTTGAAAACGAAAGAAACAGAGATGAAAAATTCCAAGTATCTTAAGAGTTATGATGGAAATAGTTAGACTCGCGCTTTGGTCTAGCAGTTTACAGACCTGCTTCCGATTCATTCACCATAAGTCACTCAATTCGACTCGGAATTTATTCAAATTCATGCCATTTGGAAGATGTCGAAGAGTAGCTGAAAACGAAAGAAACGGAGACGAAAAACTCCAAGTATTTTAAAACTTATGATAGAAATAGTTAGACTCGCGCTTTCGCCTAGCAGTTTACAGACGTACCTCCGATTTAATGACCACAACTCACTCAATTGAACATGTAATTCAATGAAATTTGTTGCATTTCGAAAGAGTCGAAGTGTAGTTTAAAACGGAAGAAACGGAGATGAAAAACTACTTGTATTTTGAGAGTTATGATGGAAATAGTTAGATTCGCGCTTTGGTCTAGCAGTTTGCAGACATACCTCCGATTGAATGACCATAACTCACTCAATTCAACCCGGAATTCATTGAAATTTATTCCATTTCGAAGGAGTCGAAGTGTAATCTAAAACGGAAGAAACAGAGATGAAAAAGTCCTAGTATTTTGAGAGTTATGACGGAAATAGTTAGACTCGCGCTTTGGTCTAGCAGTTTACAGACCTACGTCCGGTTGATTGACCATAACTCAGTCAATTCAACTCGGAATTGAGTCAAATTCATGCCATTTCGAAGATGTCGAAGTGTAGTTGAAAACATTAGAAACGGAGATGAAAAACTCCAAGTATTTTAAGAGTTATGATGGAAATAGTTAGACTCGCCCTTTCGCCTAGCAGTTTACAGACCTACCTCCGATTGAATGACCATAACTCACTCAATTCAACCCGGAATTAATTGAAATTTGTTCCATTTCGAATGAGTAGAAGTGTAGTTTAAAAAGAAAGAAACGGAGGTTAAAAAAGCGGAGTATTTCGGGAGTTATGATGGAAATAGTTAGACTCGCACTTTAGTGTAGCAGTTTACAGACCTACCTCCGATTGATTGACCATAACTCTGTCAATTCAACTCGGAATTTAGTCAAATTCATGCCGTTTCGAAGATGTCGAAGTGTAGTTGAAAACATAAGAAACGGAGATGAAAAAAACCAAGTATTTTAAGAGTTACGATGGAAATAGTTAGCCTCGCGCTTTCGCCTAGCAGTTTACTGACCTACCTCCGATTGAATGACCATAACCCACTCAATTCAACTCGGAATTCATTGAAATTCGTTCCATTACGAAGGAGTCGGAAGTGTAGCTGAAAACGGAAGAAACGGAGAAGAAAACTCCAAGTATTTTGAGAGTTATGGGGGAAATAGTTAGACTCGTGTTTTCGCCTAGCAGTTTACAGACCTACCTCCGATTGAATGACCATAAGTCACTAAATTCAACTCGGATTTCATTGAAATTTGTTCCATTTCGAAGGAGTCGAAGTGTAGTTTATAACGGAAGAAACGGAGATGCAAAAAGCCAAGTATTTTGAGAGTTATGGTGGAAATAGTTAGACTCGCACTTTGGTCTAGGAGTTTACAGACATACCTCGGATTGATTGACCATAACTCACTCAATTCAACTCAGAATTGAATCAAATTCATGGCATTGCGAAGATGTCGAAGTGTAGTTGGAAATGGAGATGAAAAACTCCAAGTAATTTAAGAGTTATGATGGACATAGTTAGACTCGCGCTTTCGCCTAGCAGTTTACAGACCTACCTCCGAGTCAATGACCATAACTCACTCAATTCAACTCGGAATTCATTGAAATTTGTTCCATTTCGAAGGACTCGAACTGTAGTTTAAAACGGAAGAAACGGAGATGAAAAAAGCCAAGTATTTTGAGAGTTATGGTGGAAATAGTTAGACTCGCACTTTGGTCTAGCAGTTTACAGACCAACCTGCAATTGATTGACCATAACTTACTCAATTTAACTCGGAATTGATTCAAATTCATGTCATTTTGAAGGTGTGGAAGTGTAGTTGAAAAGGAAAAAAACAGAGATGAAAAATTCCAAGTATCTTAAGAGTTATGATGGAAATAGTTAGACTCGCGCTTTGGTCTAACAGTTTACAGACCTGCTTCCGATTCATTCACCATAAGTCACTCAATTCGACTCGGAATTTATTCAAATTCATGCCATTTGGAAGATGTCGAAGAGTAGCTGAAAACGAAAGAAACGGAGACGAAAAACTCCAAGTATTTTAAGACTTATGATAGAAATAGTTAGACTCGTGCTTTCGCCTAGCAGTTTACAGACGTACCTCCGATTTAATGACCACAACTCACTCAATTGAACATGTAATTCAATGAAATTTGTTGCATTTCGAAAGAGTCGAAGTGTAGTTTAAAACGGAAGAAACGGAGATGAAAAACTACTTGTATTTTGAGAGTTATGATGAAAATAGTTAGATTCGCGCTTTGGTCTAGCAGTTTGCAGACATACCTCCGATTGAATGACCATAACTCACTCAATTCAACCCGGAATTCATTGAAATTTATTCCATTTCGAAGGAGTCGAAGTGTAATCTAAAACGGAAGAAACAGAGATGAAAAAGTCCTAGTATTTTGAGAGTTATGACGGAAATAGTTAGACTCGCGCTTTGGTCTAGCAGTTTACAGACCTACGTCCGGTTGATTGACCATAACTCAGTCAATTCAACTCGGAATTGAGTCAAATTCATGCCATTTCGAAGATGTCGAAGTGTAGTTGAAAACATAAGAAACGGAGATGAAAAACTCCAAGTATTTTAAGAGTTATGACGGAAATAGTTAGACTCGCCCTTTCGCCTAGCAGTTTACAGACCTACCTCCGATTGAATGACCATAACTCACTCAATTCAACCCGGAATTAATTTAAATTTGTTCCATTTCGAATGAGTAGAAGTGTTGTTTAAAACGAAAGAAACGGAGGTTAAAAAAGCCAAGTATTTCGGGAGTTATGATGGAAATAGTTAGACTCGCACTTTAGTGTAGCAGTTTACAGACCTACCTCCGATTGATTGACCATAACTCAGTCAATTCAACTCGGAATTTAGTCAAATTCATGCCATTTCGAAGATGTCGAAGTGTAATTGAAAACATAAGAAACGGAGATGAAAAACTCCAAGTATTTTAAGAGTTACGATGGAAATAGTTAGACTCGCGCTTTCGCCTAGCAGTTTACTGACATACCTCCGATTGAATGACCATAACCCACTCAATTCAACTCGGAATTCATTGAAATTCGTTCCATTACGAAGGAGTTGAAAGTGTAGCTGAAAACGGAAGAAACGGAGATGAAAACTCCAAGTATTTTGAGAGTTATGGTGGAAATAGTTAGACTCGCGTTTTCGCCTAGCAGTTTACAGACCTACCTCCGATTGAATGACCATAAGTCACTAAAATTCAACTCGGAATTCATTGAACTTTGTTCCATTTCGAAGGAGTCGAAGTGTAGTTTAAAACAGAAGAAACGGAGATAAAAAAAACCAAGTATTTTGAGATTTATGGTGGAAATTGTTAGACTCGCACTTTGGTCTAGCAGTTTGCAGACATACCTCCGATTGATTCACTATAACTCACTCAATTCAACTCGAAATTGATTCAAATTCATGCAATTTCGAAGATGTCGAAGTGAAGTTGAAAACGGAAGAAACGGAGATGAAACACTCCAAGTATTTTAAGAGTTATGATGGAAATAGTTGGACTCTTGCTTTCGCCTAGCAGTTTACAGACCTACCTCCGATTGAATGACCATAACTCACTCAATTCAACCCGGATTTCATTGAAATTTGTTCCATTTCGAAGGAGTCGAAGTGTAGTTTAAAACGGAAGAAACGGAGATGCAAAAAGCCAAGTATTTTGAGAGTTATGGTGGAAATAGTTAGACTCGCACTTTGGTCTAGTAGTTTACAGACCTACCTCGGATTGATTGACCATAACTCACTCAATTCAACTCAGAATTGAATCAAATTCATGGCATTGCGAAGATGTCGAAGTGTAGTTGGAAATGGAGATGAAAAACTCCAAGTAATTTAAGAGTTATGATGGACATAGTTAGACTCGCGCTTTCGCCTAGCAGTTTACAGACCTACCTCCGAGTCAATGACCATAACTCACTCAATTCAACTCGGAATTCATTGAAATTTGTTCCATTTCGAAGGACTCGAACTGTAGTTTAAAACGGAAGAAACGGAGATGAAAAAAGCAAGTATTCTGAGAGTTATGGTGGAAATAGTTACACTCGCACTTTGGTCTAGCAGTTTACAGACCAACCTGCAATTGATTGACCATAACTTACTCAATTTAACTCGGAATTGATTCAAATTCATGCCATTTTGAAGGTGTGGAAGTGTAGTTGAAAACGAAAGAAACAGAGATGAAAAATTCCAAGTATCTTAAGAGTTATGATGGAAATAGTTAGACTCGCGCTTTGGTCTAGCAGTTTACAGACCTGCTTCCGATTCATTCACCATAAGTTACTCAATTCGACTCGGAATTTATTCAAATTCATGCCATTTGGAAGATGTCGAAGAGTAGCTGAAAACGAAAGAAACGGAGACGAAAAACTCCAAGTATTTTAAGAGTTATGATAGAAATAGTTAGACTCGCGCTTTCGCCTAGCAGTTTACAGACCTACCTCCGATTTAATGACCACAACTCACTCAATTGAACATGTAATTCAATGAAATTTGTTGCATTTCGAAGTAGTCGAAGTGTAGTTTAAAACGGAAGAAACGGAGATGAAAAACTACTTGTATTTTGAGAGTTATGATGGAAATAGTTAGATTCGCGCTTTGGTCTAGCAGTTTGCAGACATACCTCCGATTGAATGACCATAACTCACTCAATTCAACCCGGAATTCATTGAAATTTATTCCATTTCGAAGGAGTCGAAGTGTAGTCTAAAACGGAAGAAACAGAGATGAAAAAGTCCTAGTATTTTGAGAGTTATGACGGAAATAGTTATTCAACTCGGAATTGAGTCAAATTCATGCCATTTCGAAGATGTCGAAGTGTAGTTGAAAACATTAGAAACGGAGATGAAAAACTCCAAGTATTTTAAGAGTTATGACGGAAATAGTTAGACTCGCCCTTTCGCCTAGCAGTTTACAGACCTATCTCCGATTGAATGACCATAACTCACTCAATTCAACCCGGAATTAATTGAAATTTGTTCCATTTCGAATGAGTAGAAGTGTAGTTTAAAAAGAAAGAAACGGAGGTTAAAAAAGCCGAGTATTTCGGGAGTTATGATGGAAATAGTTAGACTCGCACTTTAGTATAGCAGTTTACAGACCTACCTCCGATTGATTGACCATAACTCTGTCAATTCAACTCGGAATTTAGTCAAATTCATGCCGTTTCGAAGATGTCGAAGTGTAGTTGAAAACATAAGAAACGGAGATAAAAAAAACCAAGTATTTTAAGAGTTACGATGGAAATAGTTAGACTCGCGCTTTCGCCTAGCAGTTTACTGACCTACCTCCGATTGAATGACCATAACCCACTCAATTCAACTCGGAATTCATTGAAATTTGTTCCATTACGAAGGAGTCGGAAGTGTAGCTGAAAACGGAAGAAACGGAGAAGAAAACTCCAAGTATTTTGAGAGTTATGGGGGAAATAGTTAGACTCGTGTTTTCGCCTAGCAGTTTACAGACCTACCTCCGATTGAATGACCATAAGTCACTAAATTCAACTCGGATTTCATTGAAATTTGTTCCATTTCGAAGGAGTCGAAGTGTAGTTTATAACGGAAGAAACGGAGATGCAAAAAGCCAAGTATTTTGAGAGTTATGGTGGAAATAGTTAGACTCGCACTTTGGTCTAAGAGTTTACAGACATACCTCGGATTGATTGACCATAACTCACTCAATTCAACTCAGAATTGAATCAAATTCATGGCATTGCGAAGATGTCGAAGTGTAGTTGGAAATGGAGATGAAAAACTCCAAATAATTTAAGAGTTATGATGGACATAGTTAGACTCGCGCTTTCGCCTAGCAGTTTACAGACCTACCTCCGAGTCAATGACCATAACTCACTCAATTCAACTCGGAATTCATTGAAATTTGTTCCATTTCGAAGGACTCGAACTGTAGTTTAAAACGGAAGAAACGGAGATGAAAAAAGCCAAGTATTTTGAGAGTTATGGTGGAAATAGTTAGACTCGCACTTTGGTCTAGCAGTTTACAGACCAACCTGCAATTGATTGACCATAACTTACTCAATTTAACTCGGAATTGATTCAAATTCATGTCATTTTGAAGGTGTGGAAGTGTAGTTGAAAACGAAAAAAACAGAGATGAAAAATTCCAAGTATCTTAAGAGTTATGATGGAAATAGTTAGACTCGCGCTTTGGTCTAGCAGTTTACAGACCTGCTTCCGATTCATTCACCATAAGTCACTCAATTCGACTCGGAATTTATTCAAATTCATGCCATTTGGAAGATGTCGAAGAGTAGCTGAAAACGAAAGAAACGGAGACGAAAAACTCCAAGTATTTTAAGACTTATGATAGAAATAGTTAGACTCGCGCTTTCGCCTAGCAGTTTACAGACGTACCTCCGATTTAATGACCACAACTCACTCAATTGAACATGTAATTCAATGAAATTTGTTGCATTTCGAAAGAGTCGAAGTGTAGTTTAAAACGGAAGAAACAGAGATGAAAAACTACTTGTATTTTGAGAGTTATGATGGAAATAGTTAGATTCGCGCTTTGGTCTAGCAGTTTGCAGACATACCTCCGATTGAATGACCATAACTCACTCAATTCAACCCGGAATTCATTGAAATTTATTCCATTTCGAAGGAGTCGAAGTGTAATCTAAAACGGAAGAAACAGAGATGAAAAAGTCCTAGTATTTTGAGAGTTATGACGGAAATAGTTAGACTCGCGCTTTGGTCTAGCAGTTTACAGACCTACGTCCGGTTGATTGACCATAACTCAGTCAATTCAACTCGGAATTGAGTCAAATTCATGCCATTTCGAAGATGTCGAAGTGTAGTTGAAAACATAAGAAACGGAGATGAAAAACTCCAAGTATTTTAAGAGTTATGACGGAAATAGTTAGACTCGCCCTTTCGCCTAGCAGTTTACAGACCTACCTCCGATTGAATGACCATAACTCACTCAATTCAACCCGGAATTAATTGAAATTTGTTCCATTTCGAATGAGTAGAAGTGTTGTTTAAAACGAAAGAAACGGAGGTTAAAAAAGCCAAGTATTTCGGGAGTTATGATGGAAATAGTTAGACTCGCACTTTAGTGTAGCAGTTTACAGACCTACCTCCGATTGATTGACCATAACTCAGTCAATTCAACTCGGAATTTAGTCAAATTCATGCCGTTTCGAAGATGTCGAAGTGTAGTTGAAAACATAAGAAACGGAGATGAAAAACTCCAAGTATTTTAAGAGTTACGATGGAAATAGTTAGACTCGCGCTTTCGCCTAGCAGTTTACTGACCTACCTCCGATTGAATGACCATAACCCACTCAATTCAACTCGGAATTCATTGAAATTCGTTCCATTACGAAGGAGTCGAAAGTGTAGCTGAAAACGGAAGAAACGGAGATGAAAACTCCAAGTATTTTGAGAGTTATGGTGGAAATAGTTAGACTCGCGTTTTCGCCTAGCAGTTTACAGACCTACCTCCGATTGAATGACCATAAGTCACTAAAATTCAACTCGGAATTCATTGAACTTTGTTCCATTTCGAAGGAGTCGAAGTGTAGTTTAAAACAGAAGAAACGGAGATAAAAAAAACCAAGTATTTTGAGATTTATGGTGGAAATTGTTAGACTCGCACTTTGGTCTAGCAGTTTACAGACATACCTCCGATTGATTGACTATAACTCACTCAATTCAACTCGAAATTGATTCAAATTCATGCAATTTCGAAGATGTCGAACTGAAGTTGAAAACGGAAGAAACGGAGATGAAACACTCCAAGTATTTTAAGAGTTATGATGGAAATAGTTGGACTCTTGCTTTCGCCTAGCAGTTTATAGACCTACCTCCGATTGAATGACCATAACTCACTCAATTCAACCCGGATTTCATTGAAATTTGTTCCATTTCGAAGGAGTCGAAGTGTAGTTTAAAACGGAAGAAACAGAGATGCAAAAAGCCAAGTATTTTGAGAGTTATGGTGGAAATAGTTAGACTCGCACTTTAGTGTAGCAGTTTACAGACCTACCTCGGATTGATTGACCATAACTCACTCAATTCAACTCAGAATTGAATCAAATTCATGGCATTGCGAAGATGTCGAAGTGTAGTTGGAAATGGAGATGAAAAACTCCAAGTAATTTAAGAGTTATGATGGACATAGTTAGACTCGCACTTTCGCCTAGCAGTTTACAGACCTACCTCCGAGTCAATGACCATAACTCACTCAATTCAACTCGGAATTCATTGAAATTTGTTCCATTTCGAAGGACTCGAACTGTAGTTTAAAACGGAAGAAACGGAGATGAAAAAAGCAAGTATTCTGAGAGTTATGGTGGAAATAGTTACTCTCGCACTTTGGTCTAGCAGTTTACAGACCAACCTGCAATTGATTGACCATAACTTACTCAATTTAACTCGGAATTGATTCAAATTCATGCCATTTTGAAGGTGTGGAAGTGTAGTTGAAAACGAAAGAAACAGAGATGAAAAATTCCAAGTATCTTAAGAGTTATGATGGAAATAGTTAGACTCGCGCTTTGGTCTAGCAGTTTACAGACCTGCTTCCGATTCATTCACCATAAGTCACTCAATTCGACTCGGAATTTATTCAAATTCATGCCATTTGGAAGATGTCGAAGAGTAGCTGAAAACGAAAGAAACGGAGACGAAAAACTCTAAGTATTTTAAGAGTTATGATAGAAATAGTTAGACTCGCGCTTTCGCCTAGCAGTTTACAGACCTACCTCCGATTTAATGACCACAACTCACTCAATTGAACATGTAATTCAATGAAATTTGTTGCATTTCGAAGTAGTCGAAGTGTAGTTTAAAACGGAAGAAACGGAGATGAAAAACTACTTGTATTTTGAGAGTTATGATGGAAATAGTTAGATTCGCGCTTTGGTCTAGCAGTTTGCAGACATACCTCCGATTGAATGACCATAACTCACTCAATTCAACCCGGAATTCATTGAAATTTATTTCATTTCGAAGGAGTCGAAGTGTAGTCTAAAACGGAAGAAACAGAGATGAAAAAGTCCTAGTATTTTGAGAGTTATGACGGAAATAGTTAGACTCGCGCTTTGGTCTAGCAGTTTATAGACCTACGTCCGGTTGATTGACCATAACTCAGTCAATTCAACTCGGAATTGAGTCAAATTCATGCCATTTCGAAGATGTCGAAGTGTAGTTGAAAACATTAGAAACGGAGATGAAAAACTCCAAGTATTTTAAGAGTTATGACGGAAATAGTTAGACTCGCCCTTTCGCCTAGCAGTTTACAGACCTATCTCCGATTGAATGACCATAACTCACTCAATTCAACCCGGAATTAATTGAAATTTGTTCCATTTCGAATGAGTAGAAGTGTAGTTTAAAAAGAAAGAAACGGAGGTTAAAAAAGCCGAGTATTTCGGGAGTTATGATGGAAATAGTTAGACTCGCACTTTAGTGTAGCAGTTTACAGACCTACCTCCGATTGATTGACCATAACTCTGTCAATTCAACTCGGAATTTAGTCAAATTCATGCCGTTTCGAAGATGTCGAAGTGTAGTTGAAAACATAAGAAACGGAGATAAAAAAAACCAAGTATTTTAAGAGTTACGATGGAAATAGTTAGACTCGCGCTTTCGCCTAGCAGTTTACTGACCTACCTCCGATTGAATGACCATAACCCACTCAATTCAACTCGGAATTCATTGAAATTTGTTCCATTACGAAGGAGTCGGAAGTGTAGCTGAAAACGGAAGAAACGGAGAAGAAAACTCCAAGTATTTTGAGAGTTATGGGGGAAATAGTTAGACTCGTGTTTTCGCCTAGCAGTTTACAGACCTACCTCCGATTGAATGACCATAAGTCACTAAATTCAACTCGGATTTCATTGAAATTTGTTCCATTTCGAAGGAGTCGAAGTGTAGTTTATAACGGAAGAAACGGAGATGCAAAAAGCCAAGTATTTTGAGAGTTATGGTGGAAATAGTTAGACTCGCACTTTGGTCTAAGAGTTTACAGACATACCTCGGATTGATTGACCATAACTCACTCAATTCAACTCAGAATTGAATCAAATTCATGGCATTGCGAAGATGTCGAAGTGTAGTTGGAAATGGAGATGAAAAACTCCAAATAATTTAAGAGTTATGATGGACATAGTTAGACTCGCGCTTTCGCCTAGCAGTTTACAGACCTACCTCTGAGTCAATGACCATAACTCACTCAATTCAACTCGGAATTCATTGAAATTTGTTCCATTTCGAAGGACTCGAACTGTAGTTTAAAACGGAAGAAACGGAGATGAAAAAAGCCAAGTATTTTGAGAGTTATGGTGGAAATAGTTAGACTCGCACTTTGGTCTAGCAGTTTACAGACCAACCTGCAATTGATTGACCATAACTTACTCAATTTAACTCGGAATTGATTCAAATTCATGCCATTTTGAAGGTGTGGAAGTGTAGTTGAAAAGGAAAAAAACAGAGATGAAAAATTCCAAGTATCTTAAGAGTTATGATGGAAATAGTTAGACTCGCGCTTTGGTCTAGCAGTTTACAGACCTGCTTCCGATTCATTCACCATAAGTCACTCAATTCGACTCGGAATTTATTCAAATTCATGCCATTTGGAAGATGTCGAAGAGTAGCTGAAAACGAAAGAAACGGAGACGAAAAACTCCAAGTATTTTAAGACTTATGATAGAAATAGTTAGACTCGCGCTTTCGCCTAGCAGTTTACAGACGTACCTCCGATTTAATGACCACAACTCACTCAATTGAACATGTAATTCAATGAAATTTGTTGCATTTCGAAAGAGTCGAAGTGTAGTTTAAAACGGAAGAAACGGAGATGAAAAACTACTTGTATTTTGAGAGTTATGATGGAAATAGTTAGATTCGCGCTTTGGTCTAGCAGTTTGCAGACATACCTCCGATTGAATGACCATAACTCACTCAATTCAACCCGGAATTCATTGAAATTTATTCCATTTCGAAGGAGTCGAAGTGTAATCTAAAACGGAAGAAACAGAGATGAAAAAGTCCTAGTATTTTGAGAGTTATGACGGAAATAGTTAGACTCGCGCTTTGGTCTAGCAGTTTACAGACCTACGTCCGGTTGATTGACCATAACTCAGTCAATTCAACTCGGAATTGAGTCAAATTCATGCCATTTCGAAGATGTCGAAGTGTAGTTGAAAACATAAGAAACGGAGATGAAAAACTCCAAGTATTTTAAGAGTTATGACGGAAATAGTTAGACTCGCCCTTTCGCCTAGCAGTTTACAGACCTACCTCCGATTGAATGACCATAACTCACTCAATTCAACCCGGAATTAATTGAAATTTGTTCCATTTCGAATGAGTAGAAGTGTTGTTTAAAACGAAAGAAACGGAGGTTAAAAAAGCCAAGTATTTCTGGAGTTATGATGGAAATAGTTAGACTCGCACTTTAGTGTAGCAGTTTACAGACCTACCTCCGATTGATTGACCATAACTCAGTCAATTCAACTCGGAATTTAGTCAAATTCATGCCGTTTCGAAGATGTCGAAGTGTAGTTGAAAACATAAGAAACGGAGATGAAAAACTCCAAGTATTTTAAGAGTTACGATGGAAATAGTTAGACTCGCGCTTTCGCCTAGCAGTTTACTGACCTACCTCCGATTGAATGACCATAACCCACTCAATTCAACTCGGAATTCATTGAAATTCGTTCCATTACGAAGGAGTCGAAAGTGTAGCTGAAAACGGAAGAAACGGAGATGAAAACTCCAAGTATTTTGAGAGTTATGGTGGAAATAGTTAGACTCGCGTTTTCGCCTAGCAGTTTACAGACCTACCTCCGATTGAATGACCATAAGTCACTAAAATTCAACTCGGAATTCATTGAACTTTGTTCCATTTCGAAGGAGTCGAAGTGTAGTTTAAAACAGAAGAAACGGAGATAAAAAAAACCAAGTATTTTGAGATTTATGGTGGAAATTGTTAGACTCGCACTTTGGTCTAGAAGTTTACAGACATACCTCCGATTGATTGACTATAACTCACTCAATTCAACTCGAAATTGATTCAAATTCATGCAATTTCGAAGATGTCGAACTGAAGTTGAAAACGGAAGAAACGGAGATGAAACACTCCAAGTATTTTAAGAGTTATGATGGAAATAGTTGGACTCTTGCTTTCGCCTAGCAGTTTATAGACCTACCTCCGATTGAATGACCATAACTCACTCAATTCAACCCGGATTTCATTGAAATTTGTTCCATTTCGAAGGAGTCGAAGTGTAGTTTAAAACGGAAGAAACAGAGATGCAAAAAGCCAAGTATTTTGAGAGTTATGGTGGAAATAGTTAGACTCGCACTTTAGTGTAGCAGTTTACAGACCTACCTCGGATTGATTGACCATAACTCACTCAATTCAACTCAGAATTGAATCAAATTCATGGCATTGCGAAGATGTCGAAGTGTAGTTGGAAATGGAGATGAAAAACTCCAAGTAATTTAAGAGTTATGATGGACATAGTTAGACTCGCACTTTCGCCTAGCAGTTTACAGACCTACCTCCGAGTCAATGACCATAACTCACTCAATTCAACTCGGAATTCATTGAAATTTGTTCCATTTCGAAGGACTCGAACTGTAGTTTAAAACGGAAGAAACGGAGATGAAAAAAGCAAGTATTCTGAGAGTTATGGTGGAAATAGTTACTCTCGCACTTTGGTCTAGCAGTTTACAGACCAACCTGCAATTGATTGACCATAACTTACTCAATTTAACTCGGAATTGATTCAAATTCATGCCATTTTGAAGGTGTGGAAGTGTAGTTGAAAACGAAAGAAACAGAGATGAAAAATTCCAAGTATCTTAAGAGTTATGATGGAAATAGTTAGACTCGCGCTTTGGTCTAGCAGTTTACAGACCTGCTTCCGATTCATTCACCATAAGTCACTCAATTCGACTCGGAATTTATTCAAATTCATGCCATTTGGAAGATGTCGAAGAGTAGCTGAAAACGAAAGAAACGGAGACGAAAAACTCTAAGTATTTTAAGAGTTATGATAGAAATAGTTAGACTCGCGCTTTCGCCTAGCAGTTTACAGACCTACCTCCGATTTAATGACCACAACTCACTCAATTGAACATGTAATTCAATGAAATTTGTTGCATTTCGAAGTAGTCGAAGTGTAGTTTAAAACGGAAGAAACGGAGATGAAAAACTACTTGTATTTTGAGAGTTATGATGGAAATAGTTAGATTCGCGCTTTGGTCTAGCAGTTTGCAGACATACCTCCGATTGAATGACCATAACTCACTCAATTCAACCCGGAATTCATTGAAATTTATTCCATTTCGAAGGAGTCGAAGTGTAGTCTAAAACGGAAGAAACAGAGATGAAAAAGTCCTAGTATTTTGAGAGTTATGACGGAAATAGTTAGACTCGCGCTTTGGTCTAGCAGTTTATAGACCTACGTCCGGTTGATTGACCATAACTCAGTCAATTCAACTCGGAATTGAGTCAAATTCATGCCATTTCGAAGATGTCGAAGTGTAGTTGAAAACATTAGAAACGGAGATGAAAAACTCCAAGTATTTTAAGAGTTATGACGGAAATAGTTAGACTCGCCCTTTCGCCTAGCAGTTTACAGACCTATATCCGATTGAATGACCATAACTCACTCAATTCAACCCGGAATTAATTGAAATTTGTTCCATTTCGAATGAGTAGAAGTGTAGTTTAAAAAGAAAGAAACGGAGGTTAAAAAAGCGGAGTATTTCGGGAGTTATGATGGAAATAGTTAGACTCGCACTTTAGTGTAGCAGTTTACAGACCTACCTCCGATTGATTGACCATAACTCTGTCAATTCAACTCGGAATTTAGTCAATTCATGCCGTTTCGAAGATGTCGAAGTGTAGTTGAAAACATAAGAAACGGAGATGAAAAACTCCAAGTATTTTAAGAGTTACGATGGAAATAGTTAGACTCGCGCTTTCGCCTAGCAGTTTACAGACCAACCTCCGATTGAATGACCATAACCCACTCAATTCAACTCGGAATTCATTGAAATTCGTTCCATTACGAAGGAGTCGAAAGTGTAGCTGAAAACGGAAGAAACGGAGATGAAAACTCCAAGTATTTTGAGAGTTATGGTGGAAATAGTTAGACTCGCGTTTTCGCCTAGCAGTTTACAGACCTACCTCCGATTGAATGACCATAAGTCACTAAAATTCAACTCGGAATTCATTGAACTTTGTTCCATTTCGAAGGAGTCGAAGTGTAGTTTAAAACAAAAGAAACGGAGATAAAAAAAACCAAGTATTTTGAGATTTATGGTGGAAATTGTTAGACTCGCACTTTGGTCTAGCAGTTTACAGACATACCTCTTATTGATTGACTATAACTCACTCAATTCAACTCGAAATTGATTCAAATTCATGCAATTTCGAAGATGTCGAACTGAAGTTGAAAACGGAAGAAACGGAGATGAAACACTCCAAGTATTTTAAGAGTTATGATGGAAATAGTTGGACTCTTGCTTTCGCCTAGCAGTTTACAGACCTACCTCCGATTGAATGACCATAACTCACTCAATTCAACCCGGATTTCATTGAAATTTGTTCCATTTCGAAGGAGTCGAAGTGTAGTTTAAAACGGAAGAAACGGAGATGCAAAAAGCCAAGTATTTTGAGAGTTATGGTGGAAATAGTTAGACTCGCACTTTGGTCTAGTAGTTTACAGACCTACCTCGGATTGATTGACCATAACTCACTCAATTCAACTCAGAATTGAATCAAATTCATGGCATTGCGAAGATGTCGAAGTGTAGTTGGAAATGGAGATGAAAAACTCCAAGTAATTTAAGAGTTATGATGGACATAGTTAGACTCGCGCTTTCGCCTAGCAGTTTACAGACCTACCTCCGAGTCAATGACCATAACTCACTCAATTCAACTCGGAATTCATTGAAATTTGTTCCATTTCGAAGGACTCGAACTGTAGTTTAAAACGGAAGAAACGGAGATGAAAAAAGCAAGTATTCTGAGAGTTATGGTGGAAATAGTTACACTCGTACTTTGGTCTAGCAGTTTACAGACCAACCTGCAATTGATTGACCATAACTTACTCAATTTAACTCGGAATTGATTCAAATTCATGCCATTTTGAAGGTGTGGAAGTGTAGTTGAAAACGAAAGAAACAGAGGTGAAAAATTCCAAGTATCTTAAGAGTTATGATGGAAATAGTTAGACTCGCGCTTTGGTCTAGCAGTTTACAGACCTGCTTCCGATTCATTGACCATAAGTCACTCAATTCGACTCGGAATTTATTCAAATTCATGCCATTTGGAAGATGTCGAAGAGTAGCTGAAAACGAAAGAAACGGAGACGAAAAACTCCAAGTATTTTAAGAGTTATGATAGAAATAGTTAGACTCGCGCTTTCGCCTAGCAGTTTACAGACCTACCTCCGATTTAATGACTACAACTCACTCAATTGAACATGTAATTCAATGAAATTTGTTGCATTTCGAAGTAGTCGAAGTGTAGTTTAAAACGGAAGAAACGGAGATGAAAAACTACTTGTATTTTGAGAGTTATGATGGAAATAGTTAGATTCGCGCTTTGGTCTAGCAGTTTGCAGACATACCTCCGATTGAATGACCATAACTCACTCAATTCAACCCGGAATTCATTGAAATTTATTCCATTTCGAAGGAGTCGAAGTGTAGTCTAAAACGGAAGAAACAGAGATGAAAAAGTCCTAGTATTTTGAGAGTTATGACGGAAATAGTTAGACTCGCGCTTTGGTCTAGCAGTTTATAGACCTACGTCCGGTTGATTGACCATAACTCAGTCAATTCAACTCGGAATTTAGTCAAATTCATGCCGTTTCGAAGATGTCGAAGTGTAGTTGAAAACATTAGAAACGGAGATGAAAAACTCCAAGTATTTTAAGAGTTATGACGGAAATAGTTAGACTCGCCCTTTCGCCTAGCAGTTTACAGACCTATCTCCGATTCAATGACCATAACTCACTCAATTCAACCCGGAATTAATTGAAATTTGTTCCATTTCGAATGAGTAGAAGTGTAGTTTAAAAAGAAAGAAACGGAGGTTAAAAAAGTGGAGTATTTCGGGAGTTATGATGGAAATAGTTAGACTCGCACTTTAGTGTAGCAGTTTACAGACCTAACTCCGATTGATTGACCATAACTCTGTCAATTCAACTCGGAATTTAGTCAAATTCATGCCGTTTCGAAGATGTCGAAGTGTAGTTGAAAACATAAGAAACGGAGATGAAAAACTCCAAGTATTTTAAGAGTTACGATGGAAATAGTTAGACTCGCGCTTTCGCCTAGCAGTTTACTGACCTACCTCCGATTGAATGACCATAACCCACTCAATTCAACTCAGAATTCATTGAAATTCGTTCCATTACGAAGGAGTCGAAAGTGTAGCTGAAAACGGAAGAAACGGAGAAGAAAACTCCAAGTATTTTGAGAGTTATGGTGGAAATAGTTAGACTCGTGTTTTCGCCTAGCAGTTTACAGACCTACCTCCGATTGAATGACCATAAGTCACTAAATTCAACTCGGATTTCATTGAAATTTGTTTCATTTCGAAGGAGTCGAAGTGTAGTTTATAACGGAAGAAACGGAGATGCAAAAAGCCAAGTATTTTGAGAGTTATGGTGGAAATAGTTAGACTCGCACTTTGGTCTAGGAGTTTACAGACCTACCTCGGATTGATTGACCATAACTCACTCAATTCAACTCAGAATTGAATCAAATTCATGGCATTGCGAAGATGTCGAAGTGTAGTTGGAAATGGAGATGAAAAACTCCAAGTAATTTAAGAGTTATGATGGACATAGTTACACTCGCGCTTTCGCCTAGCAGTTTACAGACATACCTCCGAGTCAATGACCATAACTCACTCAATTCAACTCGAAATTCATTGAAATTTGTTCCATTTCGAAGGACTCGAACTGTAGTTTAAAACGGAAGAAACGGAGATGAAAAAAGCCAAGTATTTTGAGAGTTATGTTGGAAATAGTTAGACTCGCACTTTGGTCTAGCAGTTTACAGACCAACCTGCAATTGATTGACCATAACTTACTCAATTTAACTCGGAATTGATTCAAATTCATGCCATTTTGAAGGTGTGGAAGTGTAGTTGAAAACGAAAAAAACAGAGATGAAAAATTCCAAGTATCTTAAGAGTTATGATGGAAATAGTTAGACTCGCGCTTTGGTCTAGCAGTTTACAGACCTGCTTCCGATTCATTCACCATAAGTCACTCAATTCGACTCGGAATTTATTCAAATTCATGCCATTTGGAAGATGTCGAAGAGTAGCTGAAAACGAAAGAAACGGAGACGAAAAACTCCAAGTATTTTAAGACTTATGATAGAAATAGTTAGACTCGCGCTTTCGCCTAGTAGTTTACAGACGTACCTCCGATTTAATGACCACAACTCACTCAATTGAACATGTAATTCAATGAAATTTGTTGCATTTCGAAAGAGTCGAAGTGTAGTTTAAAACGGAAGAATAGGGAGATGAAAAACTACTTGTATTTTGAGAGTTATGATGGAAATAGTTAGATTCGCGCTTTGGTCTAGCAGTTTGCAGACATACCTCCGATTGAATGACCATAACTCACTCAATTCAACCCGGAATTCATTGAAATTTATTCCATTTCGAAGGAGTCGAAGTGTAATCTAAAACGGAAGAAACAGAGATGAAAAACTCCAAGTATTTTAAGAGTTATGACGGAAATAGTTAGACTCGCCCTTTCGCCTAGCAGTTTACAGACCTACCTCCGATTGAATGACCATAACTCACTCAATTCATCCCGGAATTAATTGAAATTTGTTCCATTTCGAATGAGTAGAAGTGTAGTTTAAAACGAAAGAAACGGAGGTTAAAAAAGCCAAGTATTTCGGGAGTTATGATGGAAATAGTTAGACTCGCACTTTAGTGTAGCAGTTTACAGACCTACCTCCGATTGATTGACCATAACTCAGTCAATTCAACTCGGAATTTAGTCAAATTCATGCTGTTTCGAAGATATCGAAGTGTAGTTGAAAACATAAGAAACGGAGATGAAAAACTCCAAGTATTTTAAGAGTTACGATGGAAATAGTTAGACTCGCGCTTTCGCCTAGCAGTTTAGTGACCTACCTCCAATTGAATGACCATAACCCACTCAATTCAACTCGGAATTCATTGAAATTCGTTCCATTACGAAGGAGTCGAAAGTGTAGCTGAAAACGGAAGAAACGGAGATGAAAACTCCAAGTATTTTGAGAGTTATGGTGGAAATAGTTAGACTCGCGTTTTCGCCTAGCAGTTTACAGACCTACCTCCGATTGAATGACCATAAGTCACTAAAATTCAACTCGGAATTCATTGAACTTTGTTCCATTTCGAAGGAGTCGAAGTGTAGTTTAAAACGGAAGAAACGGAGATGCAAAAAGCCAAGTATTTTGAGAGTTATGGTGGAAATAGTTAGACTCGCACTTTGGTCTAGTAGTTTACAGACCTACCTCGGATTGATTGACCATAACTCACTCAATTCAACTCAGAATTGAATCAAATTCATGGCATTGCGAAGATGTCGAAGTGTAGTTGGAAATGGAGATGAAAAACTCCAAGTAATTTAAGAGTTATGATGGACATAGTTAGACTCGCGCTTTCGCCTAGCAGTTTACAGACCTACCTCCGAGTCAATGACCATAACTCACTCAATTCAACTCGGAATTCATTGAAATTTGTTCCATTTCGAAGGACTCGAACTGTAGTTTAAAACGGAAGAAACGGAGATGAAAAAAGCAAGTATTCTGAGAGTTATGGTGGAAATAGTTACACTCGTACTTTGGTCTAGCAGTTTACAGACCAACCTGCAATTGATTGACCATAACTTACTCAATTTAACTCGGAATTGATTCAAATTCATGCCATTTTGAAGGTGTGGAAGTGTAGTTGAAAACGAAAGAAACAGAGATGAAAAATTCCAAGTATCTTAAGAGTTATGATGGAAATAGTTAGACTCGCGCTTTGGTCTAGCAGTTTACAGACCTGTTTCCGATTCATTGACCATAAGTCACTCAATTCGACTCGGAATTTATTCAAATTCATGCCATTTGGAAGATGTCGAAGAGTAGCTGAAAACGAAAGAAACGGAGACGAAAAACTCCAAGTATTTTAAGAGTTATGATAGAAATAGTTAGACTCGCGCTTTCGCCTAGCAGTTTACAGACCTACCTCCGATTTAATGACCACAACTCACTCAATTGAACATGTAATTCAATGAAATTTGTTGCATTTTGAAGTAGTCGAAGTGTAGTTTAAAACGGAAGAAACGGAGATGAAAAACTACTTGTATTTTGAGAGTTATGATGGAAATAGTTAGATTCGCGCTTTGGTCTAGCAGTTTGCAGACATACCTCCGATTGAATGACCATAACTCACTCAATTCAACCCGGAATTCATTGAAATTTATTCCATTTCGAAGGAGTCGAAGTGTAGTCTAAAACAGAAGAAACAGAGATGAAAAAGTCCTAGTATTTTGAGAGTTATGACTGAAATAGTTAGACTCGCGCTTTGGTCTAGCAGTTTATAGACCTACGTCCGGTTGATTGACCATAACTCAGTCAATTCAACTCGGAATTTAGTCAAATTCATGCCGTTTCGAAGATGTCGAAGTGTAGTTGAAAACATTAGAAACGGAGATGAAAAACTCCAAGTATTTTAAGAGTTACGATGGAAATAGTTAGACTCGCGCTTTCGCCTAGCAGTTTACTGACCTACCTCCGATTCAATGACCATAACCCACTCAATTCAACTCGGAATTCATTGAAATTCGTTCCATTACGAAGGAGTCGAAAGTGTAGCTGAAAACGGAAGAAACGGAGAAGAAAACTCCAAGTATTTTGAGAGTTATGGTGGAAATAGTTAGACTCGTGTTTTCGCCTAGCAGTTTACAGACCTACCTCCGATTGAATGACCATAAGTCACTAAATTCAACTCGGATTTCATTGAAATTTGTTCCATTTCGAAGGAGTCGAAGTGTAGTTTATAACGGAAGAAACGGAGATGCAAAAAGCCAATTATTTTGAGAGTTATGGTGGAAATAGTTAGACTCGCACTTTGGTCTAGGAGTTTACAGACCTACCTCGGATTGATTGACCATAACTCACTCAATTCAACTCAGAATTGAATCAAATTCATGGCATTGCGAAGATGTCGAAGTGTAGTTGGAAATGGAGATGAAAAACTCCAAGTAATTTAAGAGTTATGATGGACATAGTTACACTCGCGCTTTCGCCTAGCAGTTTACAGACATACCTCCGAGTCAATGACCATAACTCACTCAATTCAACTCGGAATTCATTGAAATTTGTTCCATTTCGAAGGACTCGAACTGTAGTTTAAAACGGAAGAAACGGAGATGAAAAAAGCCAAGTATTTTGAGAGTTATGTTGGAAATAGTTAGACTCGCACTTTGGTCTAGCAGTTTACAGACCAACCTGCAATTGATTGACCATAACTTACTCAATTTAACTCGGAATTGATTCAAATTCATGCCATTTTGAAGGTGTGGAAGTGTAGTTGAAAACGAAAAAAACAGAGATGAAAAATTCCAAGTATCTTAAGAGTTATGATGGAAATAGTTAGACTCGCGCTTTGGTCTAGCAGTTTACAGACCTGCTTCCGATTCATTCACCATAAGTCACTCAATTCGACTCGGAATTTATTCAAATTCATGCCATTTGGAAGATGTCGAAGAGTAGCTGAAAACGAAAGAAACGGAGACGAAAAACTCCAAGTATTTTAAGACTTATGATAGAAATAGTTAGACTCGCGCTTTCGCCTAGTAGTTTACAGACGTACCTCCGATTTAATGACCACAACTCACTCAATTGAACATGTAATTCAATGAAATTTGTTGCATTTCGAAAGAGTCGAAGTGTAGTTTAAAACGGAAGAATAGGGAGATGAAAAACTACTTGTATTTTGAGAGTTATGATGGAAATAGTTAGATTCGCGCTTTGGTCTAGCAGTTTGCAGACATACCTCCGATTGAATGACCATAACTCACTCAATTCAACCCGGAATTCATTGAAATTTATTCCATTTCGAAGGAGTCGAAGTGTAATCTAAAACGGAAGAAACAGAGATGAAAAACTCCAAGTATTTTAAGAGTTATGACGGAAATAGTTAGACTCGCCCTTTCGCCTAGCAGTTTACAGACCTACCTCCGATTGAATGACCATAACTCACTCAATTCATCCCGGAATTAATTGAAATTTGTTCCATTTCGAATGAGTAGAAGTGTAGTTTAAAACGAAAGAAACGGAGGTTAAAAAAGCCAAGTATTTCGGGAGTTATGATGGAAATAGTTAGACTCGCACTTTAGTGTAGCAGTTTACAGACCTACCTCCGATTGATTGACCATAACTCAGTCAATTCAACTCGGAATTTAGTCAAATTCATGCTGTTTCGAAGATATCGAAGTGTAGTTGAAAACATAAGAAACGGAGATGAAAAACTCCAAGTATTTTAAGAGTTACGATGGAAATAGTTAGACTCGCGCTTTCGCCTAGCAGTTTAGTGACCTACCTCCAATTGAATGACCATAACCCACTCAATTCAACTCGGAATTCATTGAAATTCGTTCCATTACGAAGGAGTCGAAAGTGTAGCTGAAAACGGAAGAAACGGAGATGAAAACTCCAAGTATTTTGAGAGTTATGGTGGAAATAGTTAGACTCGCGTTTTCGCCTAGCAGTTTACAGACCTACCTCCGATTGAATGACCATAAGTCACTAAAATTCAACTCGGAATTCATTGAACTTTGTTCCATTTCGAAGGAGTCGAAGTGTAGTTTAAAACGGAAGAAACGGAGATGCAAAAAGCCAAGTATTTTGAGAGTTATGGTGGAAATAGTTAGACTCGCACTTTGGTCTAGTAGTTTACAGACCTACCTCGGATTGATTGACCATAACTCACTCAATTCAACTCAGAATTGAATCAAATTCATGGCATTGCGAAGATGTCGAAGTGTAGTTGGAAATGGAGATGAAAAACTCCAAGTAATTTAAGAGTTATGATGGACATAGTTAGACTCGCGCTTTCGCCTAGCAGTTTACAGACCTACCTCCGAGTCAATGACCATAACTCACTCAATTCAACTCGGAATTCATTGAAATTTGTTCCATTTCGAAGGACTCGAACTGTAGTTTAAAACGGAAGAAACGGAGATGAAAAAAGCAAGTATTCTGAGAGTTATGGTGGAAATAGTTACACTCGTACTTTGGTCTAGCAGTTTACAGACCAACCTGCAATTGATTGACCATAACTTACTCAATTTAACTCGGAATTGATTCAAATTCATGCCATTTTGAAGGTGTGGAAGTGTAGTTGAAAACGAAAGAAACAGAGATGAAAAATTCCAAGTATCTTAAGAGTTATGATGGAAATAGTTAGACTCGCGCTTTGGTCTAGCAGTTTACAGACCTGTTTCCGATTCATTGACCATAAGTCACTCAATTCGACTCGGAATTTATTCAAATTCATGCCATTTGGAAGATGTCGAAGAGTAGCTGAAAACGAAAGAAACGGAGACGAAAAACTCCAAGTATTTTAAGAGTTATGATAGAAATAGTTAGACTCGCGCTTTCGCCTAGCAGTTTACAGACCTACCTCCGATTTAATGACCACAACTCACTCAATTGAACATGTAATTCAATGAAATTTGTTGCATTTTGAAGTAGTCGAAGTGTAGTTTAAAACGGAAGAAACGGAGATGAAAAACTACTTGTATTTTGAGAGTTATGATGGAAATAGTTAGATTCGCGCTTTGGTCTAGCAGTTTGCAGACATACCTCCGATTGAATGACCATAACTCACTCAATTCAACCCGGAATTCATTGAAATTTATTCCATTTCGAAGGAGTCGAAGTGTAGTCTAAAACAGAAGAAACAGAGATGAAAAAGTCCTAGTATTTTGAGAGTTATGACGGAAATAGTTAGACTCGCGCTTTGGTCTAGCAGTTTATAGACCTACGTCCGGTTGATTGACCATAACTCAGTCAATTCAACTCGGAATTTAGTCAAATTCATGCCGTTTCGAAGATGTCGAAGTGTAGTTGAAAACATTAGAAACGGAGATGAAAAACTCCAAGTATTTTAAGAGTTACGATGGAAATAGTTAGACTCGCGCTTTCGCCTAGCAGTTTACTGACCTACCTCCGATTCAATGACCATAACCCACTCAATTCAACTCGGAATTCATTGAAATTCGTTCCATTACGAAGGAGTCGAAAGTGTAGCTGAAAACGGAAGAAACGGAGAAGAAAACTCCAAGTATTTTGAGAGTTATGGTGGAAATAGTTAGACTCGTGTTTTCGCCTAGCAGTTTACAGACCTACCTCCGATTGAATGACCATAAGTCACTAAATTCAACTCGGATTTCATTGAAATTTGTTCCATTTCGAAGGAGTCGAAGTGTAGTTTATAACGGAAGAAACGGAGATGCAAAAAGCCAATTATTTTGAGAGTTATGGTGGAAATAGTTAGACTCGCACTTTGGTCTAGGAGTTTACAGACCTACCTCGGATTGATTGACCATAACTCACTCAATTCAACTCAGAATTGAATCAAATTCATGGCATTGCGAAGATGTCGAAGTGTAGTTGGAAATGGAGATGAAAAACTCCAAGTAATTTAAGAGTTATGATGGACATAGTTACACTCGCGCTTTCGCCTAGCAGTTTACAGACATACCTCCGAGTCAATGACCATAACTCACTCAATTCAACTCGGAATTCATTGAAATTTGTTCCATTTCGAAGGACTCGAACTGTAGTTTAAAACGGAAGAAACGGAGATGAAAAAAGCCAAGTATTTTGAGAGTTATGTTGGAAATAGTTAGACTCGCACTTTGGTCTAGCAGTTTACAGACCAACCTGCAATTGATTGACCATAACTTACTCAATTTAACTCGGAATTGATTCAAATTCATGCCATTTTGAAGGTGTGGAAGTGTAGTTGAAAACGAAAAAAACAGAGATGAAAAATTCCAAGTATCTTAAGAGTTATGATGGAAATAGTTAGACTCGCGCTTTGGTCTAGCAGTTTACAGACCTGCTTCCGATTCATTCACCATAAGTCACTCAATTCGACTCGGAATTTATTCAAATTCATGCCATTTGGAAGATGTCGAAGAGTAGCTGAAAACGAAAGAAACGGAGACGAAAAACTCCAAGTATTTTAAGACTTATGATAGAAATAGTTAGACTCGCGCTTTCGCCTAGCAGTTTACAGACGTACCTCCGATTTAATGACCACAACTCACTCAATTGAACATGTAATTCAATGAAATTTGTTGCATTTCGAAAGAGTCGAAGTGTAGTTTAAAACGGAAGAATAGGGAGATGAAAAACTACTTGTATTTTGAGAGTTATGATGGAAATAGTTAGATTCGCGCTTTGGTCTAGCAGTTTGCAGACATACCTCCGATTGAATGACCATAACTCACTCAATTCAACCCGGAATTCATTGAAATTTATTCCATTTCGAAGGAGTCGAAGTGTAATCTAAAACGGAAGAAACAGAGATGAAAAACTCCAAGTATTTTAAGAGTTATGACGGAAATAGTTAGACTCGCCCTTTCGCCTAGCAGTTTACAGACCTACCTCCGATTGAATGACCATAACTCACTCAATTCATCCCGGAATTAATTGAAATTTGTTCCATTTCGAATGAGTAGAAGTGTAGTTTAAAACGAAAGAAACGGAGGTTAAAAAAGCCAAGTATTTCGGGAGTTATGATGGAAATAGTTAGACTCGCACTTTAGTGTAGCAGTTTACAGACCTACCTCCGATTGATTGACCATAACTCAGTCAATTCAACTCGGAATTTAGTCAAATTCATGCTGTTTCGAAGATATCGAAGTGTAGTTGAAAACATAAGAAACGGAGATGAAAAACTCCAAGTATTTTAAGAGTTACGATGGAAATAGTTAGACTCGCGCTTTCGCCTAGCAGTTTAGTGACCTACCTCCAATTGAATGACCATAACCCACTCAATTCAACTCGGAATTCATTGAAATTCGTTCCATTACGAAGGAGTCGAAAGTGTAGCTGAAAACGGAAGAAACGGAGATGAAAACTCCAAGTATTTTGAGAGTTATGGTGGAAATAGTTAGACTCGCGTTTTCGCCTAGCAGTTTACAGACCTACCTCCGATTGAATGACCATAAGTCACTAAAATTCAACTCGGAATTCATTGAACTTTGTTCCATTTCGAAGGAGTCGAAGTGTAGTTTAAAACGGAAGAAACGGAGATGCAAAAAGCCAAGTATTTTGAGAGTTATGGTGGAAATAGTTAGACTCGCACTTTGGTCTAGTAGTTTACAGACCTACCTCGGATTGATTGACCATAACTCACTCAATTCAACTCAGAATTGAATCAAATTCATGGCATTGCGAAGATGTCGAAGTGTAGTTGGAAATGGAGATGAAAAACTCCAAGTAATTTAAGAGTTATGATGGACATAGTTAGACTCGCGCTTTCGCCTAGCAGTTTACAGACCTACCTCCGAGTCAATGACCATAACTCACTCAATTCAACTCGGAATTCATTGAAATTTGTTCCATTTCGAAGGACTCGAACTGTAGTTTAAAACGGAAGAAACGGAGATGAAAAAAGCAAGTATTCTGAGAGTTATGGTGGAAATAGTTACACTCGTACTTTGGTCTAGCAGTTTACAGACCAACCTGCAATTGATTGACCATAACTTACTCAATTTAACTCGGAATTGATTCAAATTCATGCCATTTTGAAGGTGTGGAAGTGTAGTTGAAAACGAAAGAAACAGAGATGAAAAATTCCAAGTATCTTAAGAGTTATGATGGAAATAGTTAGACTCGCGCTTTGGTCTAGCAGTTTACAGACCTGTTTCCGATTCATTGACCATAAGTCACTCAATTCGACTCGGAATTTATTCAAATTCATGCCATTTGGAAGATGTCGAAGAGTAGCTGAAAACGAAAGAAACGGAGACGAAAAACTCCAAGTATTTTAAGAGTTATGATAGAAATAGTTAGACTCGCGCTTTCGCCTAGCAGTTTACAGACCTACCTCCGATTTAATGACCACAACTCACTCAATTGAACATGTAATTCAATGAAATTTGTTGCATTTTGAAGTAGTCGAAGTGTAGTTTAAAACGGAAGAAACGGAGATGAAAAACTACTTGTATTTTGAGAGTTATGATGGAAATAGTTAGATTCGCGCTTTGGTCTAGCAGTTTGCAGACATACCTCTGATTGAATGACCATAACTCACTCAATTCAACCCGGAATTCATTGAAATTTATTCCATTTCGAAGGAGTCGAAGTGTAGTCTAAAACAGAAGAAACAGAGATGAAAAAGTCCTAGTATTTTGAGAGTTATGACGGAAATAGTTAGACTCGCGCTTTGGTCTAGCAGTTTATAGACCTACGTCCGGTTGATTGACCATAACTCAGTCAATTCAACTCGGAATTTAGTCAAATTCATGCCGTTTCGAAGATGTCGAAGTGTAGTTGAAAACATTAGAAACGGAGATGAAAAACTCCAAGTATTTTAAGAGTTACGATGGAAATAGTTAGACTCGCGCTTTCGCCTAGCAGTTTACTGACCTACCTCCGATTCAATGACCATAACCCACTCAATTCAACTCGGAATTCATTGAAATTCGTTCCATTACGAAGGAGTCGAAAGTGTAGCTGAAAACGGAAGAAACGGAGAAGAAAACTCCAAGTATTTTGAGAGTTATGGTGGAAATAGTTAGACTCGTGTTTTCGCCTAGCAGTTTACAGACCTACCTCCGATTGAATGACCATAAGTCACTAAATTCAACTCGGATTTCATTGAAATTTGTTCCATTTCGAAGGAGTCGAAGTGTAGTTTATAACGGAAGAAACGGAGATGCAAAAAGCCAAGTATTTTGAGAGTTATGGTGGAAATAGTTAGACTCGCACTTTGGTCTAGGAGTTTACAGACCTACCTCGGATTGATTGACCATAACTCACTCAATTCAACTCAGAATTGAATCAAATTCATGGCATTGCGAAGATGTCGAAGTTTAGTTGGAAATGGAGATGAAAAACTCCAAGTAATTTAAGAGTTATGATGGACATAGTTACACTCGCGCTTTCGCCAGCAGTTTACAGACATACCTCCGAGTCAATGACCATAACTCACTCAATTCAACTCGGAATTCATTGAAATTTGTTCCATTTCGAAGGACTCGAACTGTAGTTTAAAACGGAAGAAACGGAGATGAAAAAAGCCAAGTATTTTGAGAGTTATGTTGGAAATAGTTAGACTCGCACTTTGGTCTAGCAGTTTACAGACCAACCTGCAATTGATTGACCATAACTTACTCAATTTAACTCGGAATTGATTCAAATTCATGCCATTTTGAAGGTGTGGAAGTGTAGTTGAAAACGAAAAAAACAGAGATGAAAAATTCCAAGTATCTTAAGAGTTATGATGGAAATAGTTAGACTCGCGCTTTGGTCTAGCAGTTTACAGACCTGCTTCCGATTCATTCACCATAAGTCACTCAATTCGACTCGGAATTTATTCAAATTCATGCCATTTGGAAGATGTCGAAGAGTAGCTGAAAACGAAAGAAACGGAGACGAAAAACTCCAAGTATTTTAAGACTTATGATAGAAATAGTTAGACTCGCGCTTTCGCCTAGTAGTTTACAGACGTACCTCCGATTTAATGACCACAACTCACTCAATTGAACATGTAATTCAATGAAATTTGTTGCATTTCGAAAGAGTCGAAGTGTAGTTTAAAACGGAAGAAACGGAGATGAAAAACTACTTGTATTTTAAGAGTTATGATGGAAATAGTTAGATTCGCGCTTTGGTCTAGCAGTTTGCAAACATACCTCCGATTGAATGACCATAACTCACTCAATTCAACCCGGAATTCATTGAAATTTATTCCATTTCGAAGGAGTCGAAGTGTAATCTAAAACGGAAGAAACAGAGATGAAAAACTCCAAGTATTTTAAGAGTTATGACGGAAATAGTTAGACTCGCGCTTTCGCCTAGCAGTTTACAGACCTACCTCCGATTGAATGACCATAACTCACTCAATTCAACCCGGAATTAATTGAAATTTGTTCCATTTCGAATGAGTAGAAGTGTAGTTTAAAACGAAAGAAACGGAGGTTAAAAAAGCCAAGTATTTCGGGAGTTATGATGGAAATAGTTAGACTCGCACTTTAGTGTAGCAGTTTACAGACCTACCTCCGATTGATTGACCATAACTCAGTCAATTCAACTCGGAATTTAGTCAAATTCATGCTGTTTCGAAGATATCGAAGTGTAGTTGAAAACATAAGAAACGGAGATGAAAATCTCCAAGTATTTTAAGAGTTACGATGGAAATAGTTAGACTCGCGCTTTCGCCTAGCAGTTTAGTGACCTACCTCCAATTGAATGACCATAACCCACTCAATTCAACTCGGAATTCATTGAAATTCGTTCCATTACGAAGGAGTCGAAAGTGTAGCTGAAAACGGAAGAAACGGAGATGAAAACTCCAAGTATTTTGAGAGTTATGGTGGAAATAGTTAGACTCGCGTTTTCGCCTAGCAGTTTACAGACCTACCTCCGATTGAATGACCATAAGTCACTAAAATTCAACTCGGAATTCATTGAACTTTGTTCCATTTCGAAGGAGTCGAAGTGTAGTTTAAAACGGAAGAAACGGAGATGCAAAAAGCCAAGTATTTTGAGAGTTATGGGGGAAATAGTTAGACTCGCAATTTGGTCTAGTAGTTTACAGACCTACCTCGGATTGATTGACCATAACTCACTCAATTCAACTCAGAATTGAATCAAATTCATGGCATTGCGAAGATGTCGAAGTGTAGTTGGAAATGGAGATGAAAAACTCCAAGTAATTTAAGAGTTATGATGGACATAGTTAGACTCGCGCTTTCGCCTAGCAGTTTACAGACCTACCTCCGAGTCAATGACCATAACTCACTCAATTCAACTCGAAATTCATTGAAATTCGTTCCATTACGAAGGAGTCGAAAGTGTAGCTGAAAACGGAAGAAACGGAGAAGAAAACTCCAAGTATTTTGAGAGTTATGGTGGAAATAGTTAGACTCGCGCTTTCGCCTAGCAGTTTACTGACCTACCTCCGATTGAATGACCATAACCCACTCAATTCAACTCGGAATTCATTGAAATTCGTTCCATTACGAAGGAGTCGAAAGTGTAGCTGAAAACGGAAGAAACGGAGAAGAAAACTCCAAGTATTTTGAGAGTTATGGTGGAAATAGTTAGACTCGTGTTTTCGCCTAGCAGTTTACAGACCTACCTCCGATTGAATGACCATAAGTCACTAAATTCAACTCGGATTTCATTGAAATTTGTTCCATTTCGAAGGAGTCGAAGTGTAGTTTATAACGGAAGAAACGGAGATGCAAAAAGCCAAGTATTTTGAGAGTTATGGTGGAAATAGTTAGACTCGCACTTTGGTCTAGGAGTTTACAGACCTACCTCGGATTGATTGACCATAACTCACTCAATTCAACTCAGAATTGAATCAAATTCATGGCATTGCGAAGATGTCGAAGTGTAGTTGGAAATGGAGATGAAAAACTCCAAGTAATTTAAGAGTTATGATGGACATAGTTACACTCGCGCTTTCGCCTAGCAGTTTACAGACATACCTCCGAGTCAATGACCATAACTCACTCAATTCAACTCGGAATTCATTGAAATTTGTTCCATTTCGAAGGACTCGAACTGTAGTTTAAAACGGAAGAAACGGAGATGAAAAAAGCCAAGTATTTTGAGAGTTATGTTGGAAATAGTTAGACTCACACTTTGGTCTAGCAGTTTACAGACCAACCTGCAATTGATTGACCATAACTTACTCAATTTAACTCGGAATTGATTCAAATTCATGCCATTTTGAAGGTGTGGAAGTGTAGTTGAAAACGAAAAAAACAGAGATGAAAAATTCCAAGTATCTTAAGAGTTATGATGGAAATAGTTAGACTCGCGCTTTGGTCTAGCAGTTTACAGACCTGCTTCCGATTCATTCACCATAAGTCACTCAATTCGACTCGGAATTTATTCAAATTCATGCCATTTGGAAGATGTCGAAGAGTAGCTGAAAACGAAAGAAACGGAGACGAAAAACTCCAAGTATTTTAAGACTTATGATAGAAATAGTTAGACTCGCGCTTTCGCCTAGTAGTTTACAGACGTACCTCCGATTTAATGACCACAACTCACTCAATTGAACATGTAATTCAATGAAATTTGTTGCATTTCGAAAGAGTCGAAGTGTAGTTTAAAACGGAAGAAACGGAGATGAAAAACTACTTGTATTTTGAGAGTTATGATGGAAATAGTTAGATTCGCGCTTTGGTCTAGCAGTTTGCAGACATACCTCCGATTGAATGACCATAACTCACTCAATTCAACCCGGAATTCATTGAAATTTATTCCATTTCGAAGGAGTCGAAGTGTAATCTAAAACGGAAGAAACAGAGATGAAAAACTCCAAGTATTTTAAGAGTTATGACGGAAATAGTTAGACTCGCCCTTTCGCCTAGCAGTTTACAGACCTACCTCCGATTGAATGACCATAACTCACTCAATTCAACCCGGAATTAATTGAAATTTGTTCCATTTCGAATGAGTAGAAGTGTAGTTTAAAACGAAAGAAACGGAGGTTAAAAAAGCCAAGTATTTCGGGAGTTATGATGGAAATAGTTAGACTCGCACTTTAGTGTAGCAGTTTACAGACCTACCTCCGATTGATTGACCATAACTCAGTCAATTCAACTCGGAATTTAGTCAAATTCATGCTGTTTCGAAGATATCGAAGTGTAGTTGAAAACATAAGAAACGGAGATGAAAAACTCCAAGTATTTTAAGAGTTACGATGGAAATAGTTAGACTCGCGCTTTCGCCTAGCAGTTTAGTGACCTACCTCCTATTGAATGACCATAACCCACTCAATTCAACTCGGAATTCATTGAAATTCGTTCCATTACGAAGGAGTCGAAAGTGTAGCTGAAAACGGAAGAAACGGAGATGAAAACTCCAAGTATTTTGAGAGTTATGGTGGAAATAGTTAGACTCGCGTTTTCGCCTAGCAGTTTACAGACCTACCTCCGATTGAATGACCATAAGTCACTAAAATTCAACTCGGAATTCATTGAACTTTGTTCCATTTCGAAGGAGTCGAAGTGTAGTTTAAAACGGAAGAAACGGAGATGCAAAAAGCCAAGTATTTTGAGAGTTATGGTGGAAATAGTTAGACTCGCACTTTGGTCTAGTAGTTTACAGACCTACCTCGGATTGATTGACCATAACTCACTCAATTCAACTCAGAATTGAATCAAATTCATGGCATTGCGAAGATGTCGAAGTGTAGTTGGAAATGGAGATGAAAAACTCCAAGTAATTTAAGAGTTATGATGGATATAGTTAGACTCGCGCTTTCGCCTAGCAGTTTACAGACCTACCTCCGAGTCAATGACCATAACTCACTCAATTCAACTCGGAATTCATTGAAATTTGTTCCATTTCGAAGGACTCGAACTGTAGTTTAAAACGGAAGAAACGGAGATGAAAAAAGCCAAGTATTTTGAGAGTTATGTTGGAAATAGTTAGACTCGCACTTTGGTCTAGCAGTTTACAGACCAACCTGCAATTGATTGACCATAACTTACTCAATTTAACTCGGAATTGATTCAAATTCATGCCATTTTGAAGGTGTGGAAGTGTAGTTGAAAACGAAAAAAACAGAGATGAAAAATTCCAAGTATCTTAAGAGTTATGATGGAAATAGTTAGACTCGCGCTTTGGTCTAGCAGTTTACAGACCTGCTTCCGATTCATTCACCATAAGTCACTCAATTCGACTCGGAATTTATTCAAATTCATGCCATTTGGAAGATGTCGAAGAGTAGCTGAAAACGAAAGAAACGGAGACGAAAAACTCCAAGTATTTTAAGACTTATGATAGAAATAGTTAGACTCGCGCTTTCGCCTAGTAGTTTACAGACGTACCTCGGATTTAATGACCACAACTCACTCAATTGAACATGTAATTCAATGAAATTTGTTGCATTTCGAAAGAGTCGAAGTGTAGTTTAAAACGGAAGAAACGGAGATGAAAAACTACTTGTATTTTGAGAGTTATGATGGAAATAGTTAGATTCGCGCTTTGGTCTAGCAGTTTGCAGACATACCTCCGATTGAATGACCATAACTCACTCAATTCAACCCGGAATTCATTGAAATTTATTCCATTTCGAAGGAGTCGAAGTGTAATCTAAAACGGAAGAAACAGAGATGAAAAACTCCAAGTATTTTAAGAGTTATGACGGAAATAGTTAGACTCGCCCTTTCGCCTAGCAGTTTACAGACCTACCTCCGATTGAATGACCATAACTCACTCAATTCAACCCGGAATTAATTGAAATTTGTTCCATTTCGAATGAGTAGAAGTGTAGTTTAAAACGAAAGAAACGGAGGTTAAAAAAGCCAAGTATTTCGGGAGTTATGATGGAAATAGTTAGACTCGCACTTTAGTGTAGCAGTTTACAGACCTACCTCCGATTGATTGACCATAACTCAGTCAATTCAACTCGGAATTTAGTCAAATTCATGCTGTTTCGAAGATATCGAAGTGTAGTTGAAAACATAAGAAACGGAGATGAAAAACTCCAAGTATTTTAAGAGTTACGATGGAAATAGTTAGACTCGCGCTTTCGCCTAGCAGTTTAGTGACCTACCTCCTATTGAATGACCATAACCCACTCAATTCAACTCGGAATTCATTGAAATTCGTTCCATTACGAAGGAGTCGAAAGTGTAGCTGAAAACGGAAGAAACGGAGATGAAAACTCCAAGTATTTTGAGAGTTATGGTGGAAATAGTTAGACTCGCGTTTTCGCCTAGCAGTTTACAGACCTACCTCCGATTGAATGACCATAAGTCACTAAAATTCAACTCGGAATTCATTGAACTTTGTTCCATTTCGAAGGAGTCGAAGTGTAGTTTAAAACGGAAGAAACGGAGATGCAAAAAGCCAAGTATTTTGAGAGTTATGGTGGAAATAGTTAGACTCGCACTTTGGTCTAGTAGTTTACAGACCTACCTCGGATTGATTGACCATAACTCACTCAATTCAACTCAGAATTGAATCAAATTCATGGCATTGCGAAGATGTCGAAGTGTAGTTGGAAATGGAGATGAAAAACTCCAAGTAATTTAAGAGTTATGATGGATATAGTTAGACTCGCGCTTTCGCCTAGCAGTTTACAGACCTACCTCCGAGTCAATGACCATAACTCACTCAATTCAACTCGGAATTCATTGAAATTTGTTCCATTTCGAAGGACTCGAACTGTAGTTTAAAACGGAAGAAACGGAGATGAAAAAAGCCAAGTATTTTGAGAGTTATGTTGGAAATAGTTAGACTCGCACTTTGGTCTAGCAGTTTACAGACCAACCTGCAATTGATTGACCATAACTTACTCAATTTAACTCGGAATTGATTCAAATTCATGCCATTTTGAAGGTGTGGAAGTGTAGTTGAAAACGAAAAAAACAGAGATGAAAAATTCCAAGTATCTTAAGAGTTATGATGGAAATAGTTAGACTCGCGCTTTGGTCTAGCAGTTTACAGACCTGCTTCCGATTCATTCACCATAAGTCACTCAATTCGACTCGGAATTTATTCAAATTCATGCCATTTGGAAGATGTCGAAGAGTAGCTGAAAACGAAAGAAACGGAGACGAAAAACTCCAAGTATTTTAAGACTTATGATAGAAATAGTTAGACTCGCGCTTTCGCCTAGTAGTTTACAGACGTACCTCCGATTTAATGACCACAACTCACTCAATTGAACATGTAATTCAATGAAATTTGTTGCATTTCGAAAGAGTCGAAGTGTAGTTTAAAACGGAAGAAACGGAGATGAAAAACTACTTGTATTTTGAGAGTTATGATGGAAATAGTTAGATTCGCGCTTTGGTCTAGCAGTTTGCAGACATACCTCCGATTGAATGACCATAACTCACTCAATTCAACCCGGAATTCATTGAAATTTATTCCATTTCGAAGGAGTCGAAGTGTAATCTAAAACGGAAGAAACAGAGATGAAAAACTCCAAGTATTTTAAGAGTTATGACGGAAATAGTTAGACTCGCCCTTTCGCCTAGCAGTTTACAGACCTACCTCCGATTGAATGACCATAACTCACTCAATTCAACCCGGAATTAATTGAAATTTGTTCCATTTCGAATGAGTAGAAGTGTAGTTTAAAACGAAAGAAACGGAGGTTAAAAAAGCCAAGTATTTCGGGAGTTATGATGGAAATAGTTAGACTCGCACTTTAGTGTAGCAGTTTACAGACCTACCTCCGATTGATTGACCATAACTCAGTCAATTCAACTCGGAATTTAGTCAAATTCATGCTGTTTCGAAGATATCGAAGTGTAGTTGAAAACATAAGAAACGGAGATGAAAAACTCCAAGTATTTTAAGAGTTACGATGGAAATAGTTAGACTCGCGCTTTCGCCTAGCAGTTTAGTGACCTACCTCCTATTGAATGACCATAACCCACTCAATTCAACTCGGAATTCATTGAAATTCGTTCCATTACGAAGGAGTCGAAAGTGTAGCTGAAAACGGAAGAAACGGAGATGAAAACTCCAAGTATTTTGAGAGTTATGGTGGAAATAGTTAGACTCGCGTTTTCGCCTAGCAGTTTACAGACCTACCTCCGATTGAATGACCATAAGTCACTAAAATTCAACTCGGAATTCATTGAACTTTGTTCCATTTCGAAGGAGTCGAAGTGTAGTTTAAAACGGAAGAAACGGAGATGCAAAAAGCCAAGTATTTTGAGAGTTATGGTGGAAATAGTTAGACTCGCACTTTGGTCTAGTAGTTTACAGACCTACCTCGGATTGATTGACCATAACTCACTCAATTCAACTCAGAATTGAATCAAATTCATGGCATTGCGAAGATGTCGAAGTGTAGTTGGAAATGGAGATGAAAAACTCCAAGTAATTTAAGAGTTATGATGGATATAGTTAGACTCGCGCTTTCGCCTAGCAGTTTACAGACCTACCTCCGAGTCAATGACCATAACTCACTCAATTCAACTCGGAATTCATTGAAATTTGTTCCATTTCGAAGGACTCGAACTGTAGTTTAAAACGGAAGAAACGGAGATGAAAAAAGCAAGTATTCTGAGAGTTATGGTGGAAATAGTTACACTCGTACTTTGGTCTAGCAGTTTACAGACCAAACTGCAATTGATTGACCATAACTTACTCAATTTAACTCGGAATTGATTCAAATTCATGCCATTTTGAAGGTGTGGAAGTGTAGTTGAAAACGAAAGAAACAGAGATGAAAAATTCCAAGTATCTTAAGAGTTATGATGGAAATAGTTAGACTCGCGCTTTGGTCTAGCAGTTTACAGACCTGCTTCCGATTCATTGACCATAAGTCACTCAATTCGACTCGGAATTTATTCAAATTCATGCCATTTGGAAGATGTCGAAGAGTAGCTGAAAACGAAAGAAACGGAGACGAAAAACTCCAAGTATTTTAAGAGTTATGATAGAAATAGTTAGACTCGCGCTTTCGCCTAGCAGTTTACAGACCTACCTCCGATTTAATGACCACAACTCACTCAATTGAACATGTAATTCAATGAAATTTGTTGCATTTCGAAGTAGTCGAAGTGTAGTTTAAAACAAAAGAAACGGAGATAAAAAAAACCAAGTATTTTGAGATTTATGGTGGAAATTGTTAGACTCGCACTTTGGTCTAGCAGTTTACAGACATACCTCCTATTGATTGACTATAACTCACTCAATTCAACTCGAAATTGATTCAAATTCATGCAATTTCGAAGATGTCGAACTGAAGTTGAAAACGGAAGAAACGGAGATGAAACACTCCAAGTATTTTAAGAGTTATGATGGAAATAGTTGGACTCTTGCTTTCGCCTATCAGTTTACAGACCTACCTCCGATTGAATGACCATAACTCACTCAATTCAACCCGTATTTCATTGAAATTTGTTCCCTTTCGAAGGAGTCGAAGTGTAGTTTAAAACGGAAGAAACGGAGATGCAAAAAGCCAAGTATTTTGAGAGTTATGGTGGAAATAGTTAGACTCGCACTTTGGTCTAGTAGTTTACAGACCTACCTCGGATTGATTGACCATAACTCACTCAATTCAACTCAGAATTGAATCAAATTCATGGCATTGCGAAGATGTCGAAGTGTAGTTGGAAATGGAGATGAAAAACTCCAAGTAATTTAAGAGTTATGATGGACATAGTTAGACTCGCGCTTTCGCCTAGCAGTTTAGAGACCTACCTCCGAGTCAATGACCATAACTCACTCAATTCAACTCGGAATTCATTGAAATTTGTTCCATTTCGAAGGACTCGAACTGTAGTTTAAAACGGAAGAAACGGAGATGAAAAAAGCAAGTATTCTGAGAGTTATGGTGGAAATAGTTACACTCGCACTTTGGTCTAGCAGTTTACAGACCAACCTGCAATTGATTGACCATAACTTACTCAATTTAACTCGGAATTGATTCAAATTCATGCCATTTTGAAGGTGTGGAAGTGTAGTTGAAAACGAAAGAAACAGAGATGAAAAATTCCAAGTATCTTAAGAGTTATGATGGAAATAGTTAGACTCGCGCTTTGGTCTAGCAGTTTACAGACCTGCTTCCGATTCATTGACCATAAGTCACTCAATTCGACTCGGAATTTATTCAAATTCATGCCATTTGGAAGATGTCGAAGAGTAGCTGAAAACGAAAGAAACGGAGACGAAAAACTCCAAGTATTTTAAGAGTTATGATAGAAATAGTTAGACTCGCGCTTTCGCCTAGCAGTTTACAGACCTACCTCCGATTTAATGACGACAACTCACTCAATTGAACATGTAATTCAATGAAATTTGTTGCATTTCGAAGTAGTCGAAGTGTAGTTTAAAACGGAAGAAACGGAGATGAAAAACTACTTGTATTTTGAGAGTTATGATGGAAATAGTTAGATTCGCGCTTTGGTCTAGCAGTTTGCAGACATACCTCCGATTGAATGACCATAACTCACTCAATTCAACCCGGAATTCATTGAAATTTATTCCATTTCGAAGGAGTCGAAGTGTAGTCTAAAACGGAAGAAACAGAGATGAAAAAGTCCTAGTATTTTGAGAGTTATGACGGAAATAGTTAGACTCGCGCTTTGGTCTAGCAGTTTATAGACCTACGTCCGGTTGATTGACCATAACTCAGTCAATTCAACTCGGAATTTAGTCAAATTCATGCCGTTTCGAAGATGTCGAAGTGTAGTTGAAAACATTAGAAACGGAGATGAAAAACTCCAAGTATTTTAAGAGTTATGACGGAAATAGTTAGACTCGCCCTTTCGCCTAGCAGTTTACAGACCTATCTCCGATTGAATGACTATAACTCACTCAATTCAACCCGGAATTAATTGAAATTTGTTCCATTTCGAATGAGTAGAAGTGTAGTTTAAAAAGAAAGAAACTGAGGTTAAAAAAGCCGAGTATTTCGGGAGTTATGATGGAAATAGTTAGACTCGCACTTTAGTGTAGCAGTTTACAGACCTACCTCCGATTGATTGACCATAACTCTGTCAATTCAACTCGGAATTTAGTCAAATTCATGCCGTTTCGAAGATGTCGAAGTGTAGTTGAAAACATAAGAAACGGAGATGAAAAACTCCAAGTATTTTAAGAGTTACGATGGAAATAGTTAGACTCGCGCTTTCGCCTAGCAGTTTAGTGACCTACCTCCGATTGAATGACCATAACCCACTCAATTCAACTCGGAATTCATTGAAATTCATTCCATTACGAAGGAGTCGAAAGTGTAGCTGAAAACGGAAGAAACGGAGATGAAAACTCCAAGTATTTTGAGAGTTATGGTGGAAATAGTTAGACTCGCGTTTTCGCCTAGCAGTTTACAGACCTACCTCCGATTGAATGACCATAAGTCACTAAAATTCAACTCGGAATTCATTGAACTTTGTTCCATTTTGAAGGAGTCGAAGTGTAGTTTAAAACGGAAGAAACGGAGATGCAAAAAGCGAAGTATTTTGAGAGTTATGGTGGAAATAGTTAGACTCGCACTTTGGTCTAGTAGTTTACAGACCTACCTCGGATTGATTGACCATAACTCACTCAATTCAACTCAGAATTGAATCAAATTCATGGCATTGCGAAGATGTCGAAGTGTAGTTGGAAATGGAGATGAAAAACTCCAAGTAATTTAAGAGTTATGATGGACATAGTTAGACTCGCGCTTTCGCCTAGCAGTTTACAGACCTACCTCCGAGTCAATGACCATAACTCACTCAATTCAACTCGGAATTCATTGAAATTTGTTCCATTTCGAAGGACTCGAACTGTAGTTTAAAACGGAAGAAACGGAGATGAAAAAAGCAAGTATTCTGAGAGTTATGGTGGAAATAGTTACACTCGCACTTTGGTCTAGCAGTTTACAGACCAACCTGCAATTGATTGACCATAACTTACTCAATTTAACTCGGAATTGATTCAAATTCATGCCATTTTGAAGGTGTGGAAGTGTAGTTGAAAACGAAAGAAACAGAGATGAAAAATTCCAAGTATCTTAAGAGTTATGATGGAAATAGTTAGACTCGCGCTTTGGTCTAGCAGTTTACAGACCTGCTTCCGATTCATTGACCATAAGTCACTCAATTCGACTCAGAATTTATTCAAATTCATGCCATTTGGAAGATGTCGAAGAGTAGCTGAAAACGAAAGAAACGGAGACGAAAAACTCCAAGTATTTTAAGAGTTATGATAGAAATAGTTAGACTCGCGCTTTCGCCTAGCAGTTTACAGACCTACCTCCGATTTAATGACCACAACTCACTCAATTGAACATGTAATTCAATGAAATTTGTTGCATTTCGAAGTAGTCGAAGTGTAGTTTAAAACGGAAGAAACGGAGATGAAAAACTACTTGTATTTTGAGAGTTATGATGGAAATAGTTAGATTCGCGCTTTGGTCTAGCAGTTTGCAGACATACCTCCTATTGAATGACCATAACTCACTCAATTCAACCCGGAATTCATTGAAATTTATTCCATTTCGAAGGAGTCGAAGTGTAGTCTAAAACGGAAGAAACAGAGATGAAAAAGTCCTAGTATTTTGAGAGTTATGACGGAAATAGTTAGACTCGCGCTTTGGTCTAGCAGTTTATAGACCTACGTCCGGTTGATTGACCATAACTCAGTCAATTCAACTCGGAATTTAGTCAAATTCATGCCGTTTCGAAGATGTCGAAGTGTAGTTGAAAACATTAGAAACGGAGATGAAAAACTCCAAGTATTTTAAGAGTTATGACGGAAATAGTTAGACTCGCCCTTTCGCCTAGCAGTTTACAGACCTATCTCCGATTGAATGACTATAACTCACTCAATTCAACCCGGAATTAATTGAAATTTGTTCCATTTCGAATGAGTAGAAGTGTAGTTTAAAAAGAAAGAAACTGAGGTTAAAAAAGCCGAGTATTTCGGGAGTTATGATGGAAATAGTTAGACTCGCACTTTAGTGTAGCAGTTTACAGACCTACCTCCGATTGATTGACCATAACTCTGTCAATTCAACTCGGAATTTAGTCAAATTCATGCCATTTCGAAGATGTCGAAGTGTAGTTGAAAACATAAGAAACGGAGATGAAAAACTCCAAGTATTTTAAGAGTTACGATGGAAATAGTTAGACTCGCGCTTTCGCCTAGCAGTTTACTGACCTACCTCCAATTGAATGACCATAACCCACTCAATTCAACTCGGAATTCATTGAAATTCATTCCATTACGAAGGAGTCGAAAGTGTAGCTGAAAACGGAAGAAACGGAGATGAAAACTCCAAGTATTTTGAGAGTTATGGTGGAAATAGTTAGACTCGTGTTTTCGCCTAGCAGTTTACAGACCTACCTCCGATTGAATGACCATAAGTCACTAAATTCAACTTTGATTTCATTCAAATTTGTTCCATTTCGAAGGAGTCGAAGTGTAGTTTATAACGGAAGAAACGGAGATGCAAAAAGCCAAGTATTTTGAGAGTTATGGTGGAAATAGTTAGACTCGCACTTTGGTCTAGGAGTTTACAGACCTACCTCCGATTATTTGACCATAACTCACTCAATTCAACTCAGAATTGAATCAAATTCATGGCATTGCGAAGATGTCGAAGTGTTGTTGGAAATGGAGATGAAAAACTCCAAGTAATTTAAGAGTTATGATGGACATAGTTAGACTCGCGCTTTCGCCTAGCAGTTTACAGACATACCTCCGAGTCAATGACCATAACTCACTCAATTCAACTCGGAATTCATTGAAATTTGTTCCATTTCGAAGGACTCGAACTGTAGTTTAAAACGGAAGAAACGGAGATGAAAAAAGTCAAGTATTTTGAGAGTTATGGTGGAAATAGTTAGACTCCCACTTTGGTCTAGCAGTTTACAGACCAACCTGCAATTGATTGAACATAACTTACTCAATTTAACTCGGAATTGATTCAAATTCATGCCATTTTGAAGGTGTGGAAGTGTAGTTGAAAACGAAAGAAACAGAGATGAAAAATTCCAAGTATCATAAGAGTTATGATGGAAATAGTTAGACTCGCGCTTTGGTCTAGCAGTTTACAGACCTGCTTCCGATTCATTCACCATAAGTCACTCAATTCGACTCGGAATTTATTCAAATTCATGCCATTTGGAAGATGTCGAAGAGTAGGTGAAAACGAAAGAAACGGAGACGAAAAACTCCAAGTATTTTAAGAGTTATGATAGAAATAGTTAGACTCGCGCTTTCGCCTAGCAGTTTACAGACCTACCTCCGATTTAATGACCACAACTCACTCAATTGAACATGTAATTCAATGAAATTTGTTGCATTTCGAAGTAGTCGAAGTGTAGTTTAAAACGGAAGAAACGGAGATGAAAAACTACTTGTATTTTGAGAGTTATGATGGAAATAGTTAGATTCGCGCTTTGGTCTAGCAGTTTGCAGCCATACCTCCGATTGAATGACCATAACTCACTCAATTCAACCCGGAATTCATTGAAATTTATTCCATTTCGAAGGAGTCGAAGTGTAGTCTAAAACGGAAGAAACAGAGATGAAAAAGTCCTAGTATTTTGAGAGTTATGACGGAAATAGTTAGACTCGCGCTTTGGTCTAGCAGTTTATAGACCTACGTCCGGTTGATTGACCATAACTCAGTCAATTCAACTCGGAATTGAGTCAAATTCATGCCATTTCGAAGATGTCGAAGTGTAGTTGAAAACAATAGAAACGGAGATGAAAAACTCCAAGTATTTTAAGAGTTATGATGGAAATAGTTAGACTCGCCCTTTCGCCTAGCAGTTTACAGACCTATCTCCGATTGAATGACCATAACTCACTCAATTCAACCCGGAATTAATTGAAGTTTGTTCCATTTCGAATGAGTAGAAGTGTAGTTTAAAAAGAAAGAAACGGAGGTTAAAAAAGCGGAGTATTTCGGGAGTTATGATGGAAATAGTTCGACTCGCACTTTAGTGTAGCAGTTTACAGACCTACCTCCGATTGATTGACCATAACTCTGTCAATTCAACTCGGAATTTAGTCAAATTCATGCCGTTTCGAAGATGTCGAAGTGTAGTTGAAAACATAAGAAACGGAGATGAAAAACTCCAAGTATTTTAAGAGTAGGAAGGAAATAGTTAGACTCGCGCTTTCGCCTAGCAGTTTACTGACCTACCTCCGATTGAATGACCATAACCCACTCAATTCAACTCGGAATTCATTGAAATTCGTTCCATTACGAAGGAGTCGAAAGTGTAGCTGAAAACGGAAGAAACGGAGAAGAAAACTCCAAGTATTTTGAGAGTTATGGTGGAAATAGTTAGACTCGTGTTTTCGCCTAGCAGTTTACAGACCTACCTCCGATTGAATGACCATAAGTCACTAAATTCAACTCGGATTTCATTGAAATTTGTTCCATTTCGAAGGAGTCGAAGTGTAGTTTATAACGGAAGAAACGGAGATGCAAAAAGCCAAGTATTTTGAGTGTTATGGTGGAAATAGTTAGACTCGCACTTTGGTCTAGGAGTTTACAGACCTACCTCGGATTGATTGACCATAACTCACTCAATTCAACTCAGAATTGAATCAAATTCATGGCATTGCGAAGATGTCGAAGTGTAGTTGGAAATGGAGATGAAAAACTCCAAGTAATTTAAGAGTTATGATGGACATAGTTACACTCGCGCTTTCGCCTAGCAGTTTACAGACATACCTCCGAGTCAATGACCATAACTCACTCAATTCAACTCGGAATTCATTGAAATTTGTTCCATTTCGAAGGACTCGAACTGTAGTTTAAAACGGAAGAAACGGAGATGAAAAAAGCCAAGTATTTTGAGAGTTATGGTGGAAATAGTTAGACTCACACTTTGGTTTAGCAGTTTACAGACCAACCTGCAATTGATTGACCATAACTTACTCAATTTAACTCGGAATTGATTCAAATTCATGCCATTTTGAAGGTGTGGAAGTGTAGTTGAAAACGAAAAAAACAGAGATGAAAAATTCCAAGTATCTTAAGAGTTATGATGGAAATAGTTAGACTCGCGCTTTGGTCTAGCAGTTTACAGACCTGCTTCCGATTCATTCACCATAAGTCACTCAATTCGACTCGGAATTTATTCAAATTCATGCCATTTGGAAGATGTCGAAGAGTAGCTGAAAACGAAAGAAACGGAGACGAAAAACTCCAAGTATTTTAAGACTTATGATAGAAATAGTTAGACTCGCGCTTTCGCCTAGCAGTTTACAGACGTACCTCCGATTTAATGACCACAACTCATTCAATTGAACATGTAATTCAATAAAATTTGTTGCATTTCGAAAGAGTCGAAGTGTAGTTTAAAACGGAAGAAACGGAGATGAAAAACTACTTGTATTTTGAGAGTTATGATGGAAATAGTTAGATTCGCGCTTTGGTCTAGCAGTTTGCAGACATACCTCCGATTGAATGACCATAACTCACTCAATTCAACCCGGAATTCATTGAAATTTATTCCATTTCGAAGGAGTCGAAGTGTAATCTAAAACGGAAGAAACAGAGATGAAAAAGTCCTAGTATTTTGAGAGTTATGACGGAAATAGTTAGACTCGCGCTTTGGTCTAGCAGTTTACAGACCTACGTCCGGTTGATTGACCATAACTCAGTCAATTCAACTCGGAATTGAGTCAAATTCATGCCATTTCGAAGATGTCGAAGTGTAGTTGAAAACATAAGAAACGGAGATGAAAAACTCCAAGTATTTTATGAGTTATGATGGAAATAGTTAGACTTGCCCTTTCGCCTAGCAGTTTACAGACCTACCTCCGATTGAATGACCATAACTCACTCAATTCAACCCGGAATTAGTTGAAATTTGTTCCATTTCGAATGAGTAGAAGTGTAGTTTAAAACGAAAGAAACGGAGGTTAAAAAAGCCAAGTATTTCGGGAGTTATGATGGAAATAGTTAGACTCGCACTTTAGTGTAGCAGTTTACAGACCTACCTCCGATTGATTGACCATAACTCAGTCAATTCAACTCGGAATTTAGTCAAATTCATGCTGTTTCGAAGATATCGAAGTGTAGTTGAAAACATAAGAAACGGAGATGAAAAACTCCAAGTATTTTAAGAGTTACGATGGAAATAGTTAGACTCGCACTTTCGCTTAGCAGTTTAGTGACCTACCTCCAATTGAATGACCATAACCCACTCAATTCAACTCGGAATTCATTGAAATTCGTTCCATTACGAAGGAGTCGAAAGTGTAGCTGAAAACGGAAGAAACGGAGATGAAAACTCCAAGTATTTTGAGAGTTATGGTGGAAATAGTTAGACTCGCGTTTTCGCCTAGCAGTTTACAGACCTACCTCCGATTGAATGACCATAAGTCACTAAAATTCAACTCGGAATTCATTGAACTTTGTTCCATTTCGAAGGAGTCGAAGTGTAGTTTAAAACAAAAGAAACGGAGATAAAAAAAACCAAGTATTTTGAGATTTATGATGGAAATTGTTAGACTCGCACTTTGGTCTAGCAGTTTACAGACATACCTCCTATTGATTGACTATAACTCACTCAATTCAACTCGAAATTGATTCAAATTCATGCAATTTCGAAGATGTCGAACTGAAGTTGAAAACGGAAGAAACGGAGATGAAACACTCCAAGTATTTTAAGAGTTATGATGGAAATAGTTGGACTCTTGCTTTCGCCTAGCAGTTTACAGACCTACCTCCGATTGAATGACCATAACTCACTCAATTCAACCCGGATTTCATTGAAATTTGTTCCATTTCGAAGGAGTCGAAGTGTAGTTTAAAACGGAAGAAACGGAGATGCAAAAAGCCAAGTATTTTGAGAGTTATGGTGGAAATAGTTAGACTCGCACTTTGGTCTAGTAGTTTACAGACCTACCTCGGATTGATTGACCATAACTCACTCAATTCAACTCAGAATTGAATCAAATTCATGGCATTGCGAAGATGTCGAAGTGTAGTTGGAAATGGAGATGAAAAACTCCAAGTAATTTAAGAGTTATGATGGACATAGTTAGACTCGCGCTTTCGCCTAGCAGTTTACAGACCTACCTCCGAGTCAATGACCATAACTCACTCAATTCAACTCGGAATTCATTGAAATTTGTTCCATTTCGAAGGACTCAAACTGTAGTTTAAAACGGAAGAAACGGAGATGAAAAAAGCAAGTATTCTGAGAGTTATGGTGGAAATAGTTACCCTCGCACTTTGGTCTAGCAGTTTATAGACCAACCTGCAATTGATTGACCATAACTTACTCAATTTAACTCGGAATTGATTCAAATTCATGCCATTTTGAAGGTGTGGAAGTGTTGTTGAAAACGAAAGAAACAGAGATGAAAAATTCCAAGTATCTTAAGAGTTATGATGGAAATAGTTAGACTCGCGCTTTGGTCTAGCAGTTTACAGACCTGCTTCCGATTCATTGACCATAAGTCACTCAATTCGACTCGGAATTTATTCAAATTCATGCCATTTGGAAGATGTCGAAGAGTAGCTGAAAACGAAAGAAACGGAGACGAAAAACTCCAAGTATTTTAAGAGTTATGATAGAAATAGTTAGACTCGCGCTTTCGCCTAGCAGTTTACAGACCTACCTCCGATTTAATGACCACAACTCACTCAATTGAACATGTAATTCAATGAAATTTGTTGCATTTCGAAGTAGTCGAAGTGTAGTTTAAAACGGAAGAAACGGAGATGAAAAACTACTTGTATTTTGAGAGTTATGATGGAAATAGTTAGATTCGCGCTTTGGTCTAGCAGTTTGCAGACATACCTCCGATTGAATGACCATAACTCACTCAATTCAACCCGGAATTCATTGAAATTTATTCCATTTCGAAGGAGTCGAAGTGTAGTCTAAAACGGAAGAAACAGAGATGAAAAAGTCCTAGTATTTTGAGAGTTATGACGGAAATAGTTAGACTCGCGCTTTGGTCTAGCAGTTTATAGACCTACGTCCGGTTGATTGACCATAACTCAGTCAATTCAACTCGGAATTTAGTCAAATTCAAGCCGTTTCGAAGATGTCGAAGTGTAGTTGAAAACATTAGAAACGGAGATGAAAAACTCCAAGTATTTTAAGAGTTATGACGGAAATAGTTAGACTCGCCCTTTCGCCTAGCAGTTTACAGACCTATCTCCGATTGAATGACTATAACTCACTCAATTCAACCCGGAATTAATTAAAATTTGTTCCATTTCGAATGAGTAGAAGTGTAGTTTAAAAAGAAAGAAACTGAGGTTAAAAAAGCCGAGTATTTCGGGAGTTATGATGGAAATAGTTAGACTCGCACTTTAGTGTAGCAGTTTACAGACCTACCTCCGATTGATTGACCATAACTCTGTCAATTCAACTCGGAATTTAGTCAAATTCATGCCGTTTCGAAGATGTCGAAGTGTAGTTGAAAACATAAGAAACGGAGATGAAAAACTCCAAGTATTTTAAGAGTTACGATGGAAATAGTTAGACTCGCGCTTTCGCCTAGCAGTTTACTGACCTACCTCCGATTGAATGACCATAACCCACTCAATTCAACTCGGAATTCATTGAAATTCATTCCATTACGAAGGAGTCGAAAGTGTAGCTGAAAACGGAAGAAACGGAGATGAAAACTCCAAGTATTTTGAGAGTTATGGTGGAAATAGTTAGACTCGTGTTTTCGCCTAGCAGTTTACAGACCTACCTCCGATTGAATGACCATAAGTCACTAAATTCAACTCGGATTTCATTGAAATTTGTTCCATTTCGAAGGAGTCGAAGTGTAGTTTATAACGGAAGAAACGGAGATGCAAAAAGCCAAGTATTTTGATAGTTATGGTGGAAATAGTTAGACTCGCACTTTGGTCTAGGAGTTTACAGACCTACCTCCGATTGATTGACCATAACTCACTCAATTCAACTCAGAATTGAATCAAATTCATGGCATTGCGAAGATGTCGAAGTGTTGTTGGAAATGGAGATGAAAAACTCCAAGTAATTTAAGAGTTATGATGGACATAGTTAGACTCGCGCTTTCGCCTAGCAGTTTACAGACATACCTCCGAGTCAATGACCATAACTCACTCAATTCAACTCGGAATTCATTGAAATTTGTTCCATTTCGAAGGACTCGAACTGTAGTTTAAAACGGAAGAAACGGAGATGAAAAAAGTCAAGTATTTTGAGAGTTATGGTGGAAATAGTTAGACTCCCACTTTGGTCTAGCAGTTTACAGACCAACCTGCAATTGATTGAACATAACTTACTCAATTTAACTCGGAATTGATTCAAATTCATGCCATTTTGAAGGTGTGGAAGTGTAGTTGAAAACGAAAGAAACAGAGATGAAAAATTCCAAGTATCTTAAGAGTTATGATGGAAATAGTTAGACTCGCGCTTTGGTCTAGCAGTTTACAGACCTGCTTCCGATTCATTCACCATAAGTCACTCAATTCGACTCGGAATTTATTCAAATTCATGCCATTTGGAAGATGTCGAAGAGTAGCTGAAAATGAAAGAAACGGAGACGAAAAACTCCAAGTATTTTAAGAGTTATGATAGAAATAGTTAGACTCGCGCTTTCGCCTAGCAGTTTACAGACCTACCTCCGATTTAATGACCACAACTCACTCAATTGAACATGTAATTCAATGAAATTTGTTGCATTTCGAAGTAGTCGAAGTGTAGTTTAAAACGGAAGAAACGGAGATGAAAAACTACTTGTATTTTGAGAGTTATGATGGAAATAGTTAGATTCGCGCTTTGGTCTAGCAGTTTGCAGACATACCTCCGATTGAATGACCATAACTCACTCAATTCAACCCGGAATTCATTGAAATTTATTCCATTTCGAAGGAGTCGAAGTGTAGTCTAAAACGGAAGAAACAGAGATGAAAAAGTCCTAGTATTTTGAGAGTTATGACGGAAATAGTTAGACTCGCGCTTTGGTCTAGCAGTTTATAGACCTACGTCCGGTTGATTGACCATAACTCAGTCAATTCAACTCGGAATTGAGTCAAATTCATGCCATTTCGAAGATGTCGAAGTGTAGTTGAAAACAATAGAAACGGAGATGAAAAACTCCAAGTATTTTAAGAGTTATGACGGAAATAGTTAGACTCGCCCTTTCGCCTAGCAGTTTACAGACCTATCTCCGATTGAATGACCATAACTCACTCAATTCAACCCGGAATTAATTGAAATTTATTCCATTTCGAATGAGTAGAAGTGTAGTTTAAAAAGAAAGAAACGGAGGTTAAAAAAGCCGAGTATTTCGGGAGTTATGATGGAAATAGTTAGACTCGCACTTTAGTGTAGCAGTTTACAGACCTACCTCCGATTGATTGACCATAACTCTGTCAATTCAACTCGGAATTTAGTCAAATTCATGCCGTTTCGAAGATGTCGAAGTGTAGTTGAAAACATAAGAAACGGAGATGAAAAACTCCAAGTATTTTAAGAGTTACGATGGAAATAGTTATACTCGCGCGAAATGGAACAAATTTCAATGAAATCCGAGTTGAATTTAGTGACTTATGGTCATTCCATCGGAGGTTGGTCTCTAAACTGCTAGGCGAAAACACGAGTCTAACTATTTCCACCATAACTCTCAAAATACTTGGAGTTTTCATCTCCGTTTCTTCCGTTTTCAGCTACACTTTCGACTCCTTCGTAATGGAACGAATTTCAATGAATTCCGAGTTGAATTGAGTGGGTTATGGTCATTCAATCGGAGGTAGGTCAGTAAACTGCTAGGCGTTTCGAAGGAGTAGAAGTATAGTTTATAACGGAAGAAACGGAGATGCAAAAAGCCAAGTATTTTGAGAGTTATGGTGGAAATAGTTAGACTCGCACTTTGGTCTAGCAGTTTACAGACCTACCTCCGATTGATTGACCATAACTCACTCAATTCAACTCAGAATTGAATCAAATTCATGGCATTGCGAAGATGTCGAAGTGTAGTTCGAAATGGAGATGAAAAACTCCAAGTAATTTAAGAGTTATGATGGACATAGTTAGACTCGTGCTTTCGCCTAGCAGTTTACAGACATACCTCCGAGTCAATAACCATAACTCACTCAATTCAACTCGGAATTCATTGAAATTTGTTCCATTTCGAAGGACTCGAACTGTAGTTTAAAACGGAAGAAACGGAGATGAAAAAAGTCAAGTATTTTGAGAGTTATGGTGGAAATAGTTAGACTCCCACTTTGGTCTAGCAGTTTACAGACCAACCTGCAATTGATTGACCATAACTTACTCAATTTAACTCGGAATTGATTCAAATTCATGCCATTTTGAAGGTGTGGAAGTGTAGTTGAAAACGAAAGAAACAGAGATGAAAAATTCCAAGTATCTTAAGAGTTATGATGGAAATAGTTAGACTCGCGCTTTGGTCTAGCAGTTTACAGACCTGCTTCCGATTCATTGACCATAAGTCACTCAATTCGACTCGGAATTTATTCAAATTCATGCCATTTGGAAGATGTCGAAGAGTAGCTGAAAACGAAAGAAACGGAGACGAAAAACTCCAAGTATTTTAAGAGTTATGATAGAAATAGTTAGACTCGCGCTTTCGCCTAGCAGTTTACAGACCTACCTCCGATTTAATGACCACAACTCACTCAATTGAACATGTAATTCAATGAAATTTGTTGCATTTCGAAGTAGTCGAAGTGTAGTTTAAAACGGAAGAAACGGAGATGAAAAACTACTTGTATTTTGAGAGTTATGATGGAAATAGTTAGATTCGCGCTTTGGTCTAGCAGTTTGCAGACATACCTCCGATTGAATGACCATAACTCACTCAATTCAACCCGGAATTCATTGAAATTTATTCCATTTCGAAGGAGTCGAAGTGTAGTCTAAAACGGAAGAAACAGAGATGAAAAAGTCCTAGTATTTTGAGAGTTATGACGGAAATAGTTAGACTCGCGCTTTGGTCTAGCAGTTTATAGACCTACGTCCGGTTGATTGACCATAACTCAGTCAATTCAACTCGGAATTGAGTCAAATTCATGCCATTTCGAAGATGTCGAAGTGTAGTTGAAAACAATAGAAACGGAGATGAAAAACTCCAAGTATTTTAAGAGTTATGACGGAAATAGTTAGACTCGCCCTTTCGCCTAGCAGTTTACAGACCTATCTCCGATTGAATGACCATAACTCACTCAATTCAACCCGGAATTAATTGAAATTTGTTCCATTTCGAATGAGTAGAAGTGTAGTTTAAAAAGAAAGAAACGGAGGTTAAAAAAGCCGAGTATTTCGGGAGTTATGATGGAAATAGTTAGACTCGCACTTTAGTGTAGCAGTTTACAGACCTACCTCCGATTGATTGACCATAACTCTGTCAATTCAACTCGGAATTTAGTCAAATTCATGCCGTTTCGAAGATGTCGAAGTGTAGTTGAAAACATAAGAAACGGAGATGAAAAACTCCAAGTATTTTAAGAGTTACGATGGAAATAGTTATACTCGCGCGAAATGGAACAAATTTCAATGAAATCCGAGTTGAATTTAGTGACTTATGGTCATTCCATCGGAGGTTGGTCTCTAAACTGCTAGGCGAAAACACGAGTCTAACTATTTCCACCATAACTCTCAAAATACTTGGAGTTTTCATCTCCGTTTCTTCCGTTTTCAGCTACACTTTCGACTCCTTCGTAATGGAACGAATTTCAATGAATTCCGAGTTGAATTGAGTGGGTTATGGTCATTCAATCGGAGGTAGGTCAGTAAACTGCTAGGCGTTTCGAAGGAGTAGAAGTATAGTTTATAACGGAAGAAACGGAGATGCAAAAAGCCAAGTATTTTGAGAGTTATGGTGGAAATAGTTAGACTCGCACTTTGGTCTAGCAGTTTACAGACCTACCTCCGATTGATTGACCATAACTCACTCAATTCAACTCAGAATTGAATCAAATTCATGGCATTGCGAAGATGTCGAAGTGTAGTTCGAAATGGAGATGAAAAACTCCAAGTAATTTAAGAGTTATGATGGACATAGTTAGACTCGTGCTTTCGCCTAGCAGTTTACAGACATACCTCCGAGTCAATAACCATAACTCACTCAATTCAACTCGGAATTCATTGAAATTTGTTCCATTTCGAAGGACTCGAACTGTAGTTTAAAACGGAAGAAACGGAGATGAAAAAAGTCAAGTATTTTGAGAGTTATGGTGGAAATAGTTAGACTCCCACTTTGGTCTAGCAGTTTACAGACCAACCTGCAATTGATTGACCATAACTTACTCAATTTAACTCGGAATTGATTCAAATTCATGCCATTTTGAAGGTGTGGAAGTGTAGTTGAAAACGAAAGAAACAGAGATGAAAAATTCCAAGTATCTTAAGAGTTATGATGGAAATAGTTAGACTCGCGCTTTGGTCTAGCAGTTTACAGACCTGCTTCCGATTCATTGACCATAAGTCACTCAATTCGACTCGGAATTTATTCAAATTCATGCCATTTGGAAGATGTCGAAGAGTAGCTGAAAACGAAAGAAACGGAGACGAAAAACTCCAAGTATTTTAAGAGTTATGATAGAAATAGTTAGACTCGCGCTTTCGCCTAGCAATTTACAGACCTACCTCCGATTTAATGACCACAACTCACTCAATTGAACATGTAATTCAATGAAATTTGTTGCATTTCGAAGTAGTCGAAGTGTAGTTTAAAACGGAAGAAACGGACATGAAAAACTACTTGTATTTTGAGAGTTATGATGGAAATAGTTAGATTCGCGCTTTGGTCTAGCAGTTTGCAGACATACCTCCGATTGAATGACCATAACTCACTCAATTCAACCCGGAATTCATTGAAATTTATTCCATTTCGAAGGAGTCGAAGTGTAGTCTAAAACGGAAGAAACAGAGATGAAAAAGTCCTAGTATTTTGAGAATTATGACGGAAATAGTTAGACTCGCGCTTTGGTCTAGCAGTTTATAGACCTACGTCCGGTTGATTGACCATAACTCAGTCAATTCAACTCGGAATTGAGTCAAATTCATGCCATTTCGAAGATGTCGAAGTGTAGTTGAAAACATTAGAAACGGAGATGAAAAACTCCAAGTATTTTAAGAGTTATGACGGAAATAGTTAGACTCGCGCTTTCGCCTAGCAGTTTACAGACATACCTCCGAGTCAATGACCATAACTCACTCAATTCAACTCGGAATTCATTGAAATTTGTTCCATTTCGAAGGACTCGAACTGTAGTTTAAAACGGAAGAAACGGAGATGAAAAAAGTCAAGTATTTTGAGAGTTATGGTGGAAATAGTTAGACTCCCACTTTGGTCTAGCAGTTTACAGACCAACCTGCAATTGATTGACCATAACTTACTCAATTTAACTCGGAATTGATTCAAATTCATGCCATTTTGAAGGTGTGGAAGTGTAGTTGAAAACGAAAGAAACAGAGATGAAAAATTCCAAGTATCTTAAGAGTTATGATGGAAATAGTTAGACTCGCGCTTTGGTCTAGCAGTTTACAGACCTGCTTCCGATTCATTCACCATAAGTCACTCAATTCGACTCGGAATTTATTCAAATTCATGCCATTTGGAAGATGTCGAAGAGTAGCTGAAAACGAAAGAAACGGAGACGAAAAACTCCAAGTATTTTAAGAGTTATGATAGAAATAGTTAGACTCGCGCTTTCGCCTAGCAGTTTACAGACCTACCTCCGATTTAATGACCACAACTCACTCAATTGAACATGTAATTCAATGAAATTTGTTGCATTTCGAAGTAGTCGAAGTGTAGTTTAAAACGGAAGAAACGGAGATGAAAAACTACTTGTATTTTGAGAGTTATGATGGAAATAGTTAGATTCGCGCTTTGGTCTAGCAGTTTGCAGACATACCTCCGATTGAATGACCATAACTCACTCAATTCAACCCGGAATTCATTAAAATTTATTCCATTTCGAAGGAGTCGAAGTGTAGTCTAAAACGGAAGAAACAGAGATGAAAAAGTCCTAGTATTTTGAGAGTTATGACGGAAATAGTTAGACTCGCGCTTTGGTCTAGCAGTTTATAGACCTACGTCCGGTTGATTGACCATAACTCAGTCAATTCAACTCGGAATTGAGTCAAATTCATGCCATTTCGAAGATGTCGAAGTGTAGTTGAAAACAATAGAAACGGAGATGAAAAACTCCAAGTATTTTAAGAGTTATGACGGAAATAGTTAGACTCGCCCTTTCGCCTAGCAGTTTACAGACCTATCTCCGATTGAATGACCATAACTCACTCAATTCAACCCGGAATTAATTGAAATTTGTTCCATTTCGAATGAGTAGAAGTGTAGTTTAAAAAGAAAGAAACGGAGGTTAAAAAAGCCGAGTATTTCGGGAGTTATGATGGAAATAGTTAGACTCGCACTTTAGTGTAGCAGTTTACAGACCTACCTCCGATTGATTGACCATAACTCTGTCAATTCAACTCGGAATTTAGTCAAATTCATGCCGTTTCGAAGATGTCGAAGTGTAGTTGAAAACATAAGAAACGGAGATGAAAAACTCCAAGTATTTTAAGAGTTACGATGGAAATAGTTATACTCGCGCTTTCGCCTAGCAGTTTACTGACCTACCTCCGATTGAATGACCATAACCCACTCAATTCAACTCGGAATTCATTGAAATTCGTTCCATTACGAAGGAGTCGAAAGTGTAGCTGAAAACGGAAGAAACGGAGATGAAAACTCCAAGTATTTTGAGAGTTATGGTGGAAATAGTTAGACTCGTGTTTTCGCCTAGCAGTTTAGAGACCTACCTCCGATGGAATGACCATAAGTCACTAAATTCGACTCGGATTTCATTGAAATTTGTTCCATTTCGAAGGAGTAGAAGTATAGTTTATAACGGAAGAAATGGAGATGCAAAAAGCCAAGTATTTTGAGAGTTATGGTGGAAATAGTTAGACTCGCACTTTGGTCTAGGAGTTTACAGACCTACCTCCGATTGATTGACCATAACTCACTCAATTCAACTCAGAATTGAATCAAATTCATGGCATTGCGAAGATGTCGAAGTGTTGTTGGAAATGGAGATGAAAAACTCCAAGTAATTTAAGAGTTATGATGGACATAGTTAGACTCGCGCTTTCGCCTAGCAGTTTACAGACATACCTCCGAGTCAATGACCATAACTCACTCAATTCAACTCGGAATTCATTGAAATTTGTTCCATTTCGAAGGACTCGAACTGTAGTTTAAAACGGAAGAAACGGAGATGAAAAAAGTCAAGTATTTTGAGAGTTATGGTGGAAATAGTTAGACTCCCACTTTGGTCTAGCAGTTTACAGACCAACCTGCAATTGATTGAACATAACTTACTCAATTTAACTCGGAATTGATTCAAATTCATGCCATTTTGAAGGTGTGGAAGTGTAGTTGAAAACGAAAGAAACAGAGATGAAAAATTCCAAGTATCTTAAGAGTTATGATGGAAATAGTTAGACTCGCGCTTTGGTCTAGCAGTTTACAGACCTGCTTCCGATTCATTGACCATAAGTCACTCAATTCGACTCGGAATTTATTCAAATTCATGCCATTTGGAAGATGTCGAAGAGTAGCTGAAAACGAAAGAAACGGAGACGAAAAACTCCAAGTATTTTAAGAGTTATGATAGAAATAGTTAGACACGCGCTTTCGCCTAGCAGTTTACAGACCTACCTCCGATTTAATGACCACAACTCACTCAATTGAACATGTAATTCAATGAAATTTGTTGCATTTCGAAGTAGTCGAAGTGTAGTTTAAAACGGAAGAAACGGAGATGAAAAACTACTTGTATTTTGAGAGTTATGATGGAAATAGTTAGATTCGCGCTTTGGTCTAGCAGTTTGCAGACATACCTCCGATTGAATGACCATAACTCACTCAATTCAACCCGGAATTCATTGAAATTTATTCCATTTCGAAGGAGTCGAAGTGTAGTCTAAAACGGAAGAAACAGAGATGAAAAAGTCCTAGTATTTTGAGAATTATGACGGAAATAGTTAGACTCGCGCTTTGGTCTAGCAGTTTATAGACCTACGTCCGGTTGATTGACCATAACTCAGTCAATTCAACTCGGAATTGAGTCAAATTCATGCCATTTCGAAGATGTCGAAGTGTAGTTGAAAACATTAGAAACGGAGATGAAAAACTCCAAGTATTTTAAGAGTTATGACGGAAATAGTTAGACTCGCCCTTTCGCCTAGCAGTTTACAGACCTATCTCCGATTGAATGACCATAACTCACTCAATTCAACCCGGAATTAATTGAAATTTGTTCCATTTCGAATGAGTAGAAGTGTAGTTTAAAAAGAAAGAAACTGAGGTTAAAAAAGCCGAGTATTTCAGGAGTTATGATGGAAATAGTTAGACTCGCACTTTAGTGTAGCAGTTTACAGACCTACCTCCGATTGATTGACCATAACTCTATCAATTCAACTCGGAATTTAGTCAAATTCATGCCGTTTCGAAGATGTCGAAGTGTAGTTGAAAACAATAGAAACGGAGATGAAAAACTCCAAGTATTTTAAGAGTTATGACGGAAATAGTTAGACTCGCCCTTTCGCCTAGCAGTTTACAGACCTATCTCCGATTGAATGACCATAACTCACTCAATTCAACCCGGAATTAATTGAAATTTGTTCCATTTCGAATGAGTAGAAGTGTAGTTTAAAAAGAAAGAAACGGAGGTTAAAAAAGGCGAGTATTTCGGGAGTTATGATGGAAATAGTTAGACTCGCACTTTAGTGTAGCAGTTTACAGACCTACCTCCGATTGATTGACCATAACTCTGTCAATTCAACTCGGAATTTAGTCAAATTCATGCCGTTTCGAAGATGTCGAAGTGTAGTTGAAAACATAAGAAACGGAGATGAAAAACTCCAAGTATTTTAAGAGTTACGATGGAAATAGTTATACTCGCGCTTTCGCCTAGCAGTTTACTGACCTACCTCCGATTGAATGACCATAACCCACTCAATTCAACTCGGAATTCATTGAAATTCGTTCCATTACGAAGGAGTCGAAAGTGTAGCTGAAAACGGAAGAAACGGAGATGAAAACACCAAGTATTTTGAGAGTTATGGTGGAAATAGTTAGACTCGTGTTTTCGCCTAGCAGTTTAGAGACCTACCTCCGATGGAATGACCATAAGTCACTAAATTCAACTCGGATTTCATTAAAATTTGTTCCATTTCGAAGGAGTAGAAGTATAGTTTATAACGGAAGAAACGGAGATGCAAAAAGCCAAGTATTTTGAGAGTTATGGTGGAAATAGTTAGACTCGCACTTTGGTCTAGCAATTTACAGACCTACCTCCGATTGATTGACCATAACTCACTCAATTCAACTCAGAATTGAATCAAATTCATGGCATTGCGAAGATGTCGAAGTGTAGTTCGAAATGGAGATGAAAAACTCCAAGTAATTTAAGAGTTATGATGGACATAGTTAGACTCGTGCTTTCGCCTAGCAGTTTACAGACATACCTCCGAGTCAATAACCATAACTCACTCAATTCAACTCGGAATTCATTGAAATTTGTTCCATTTCGAAGGACTCGAACTGTAGTTTAAAACGGAAGAAACGGAGATGAAAAAAGTCAAGTATTTTGAGAGTTATGGTGGAAATAGTTAGACTCCCACTTTGGTCTAGCAGTTTACAGACCAACCTGCAATTGATTGACCATAACTTACTCAATTTAACTCGGAATTGATTCAAATTCATGCCATTTTGAAGGTGTGGAAGTGTAGTTGAAAACGAAAGAAACAGAGATGAAAAATTCCAAGTATCTTAAGAGTTATGATGGAAATAGTTAGACTCGCGCTTTGGTCTAGCAGTTTACAGACCTGCTTCCGATTCATTGACCATAAGTCACTCAATTCGACTCGGAATTTATTCAAATTCATGCCATTTGGAAGATGTCGAAGAGTAGCTGAAAACGAAAGAAACGGAGACGAAAAACTCCAAGTATTTTAAGAGTTATGATAGAAATAGTTAGACTCGCGCTTTCGCCTAGCAGTTTACAGACCTACCTCCGATTTAATGACCACAACTCACTCAATTGAACATGTAATTCAATGAAATTTGTTGCATTTCGAAGTAGTCGAAGTGTAGTTTAAAACGGAAGAAACGGAGATGAAAAACTACTTGTATTTTGAGAGTTATGATGGAAATAGTTAGATTCGCGCTTTGGTCTAGCAGTTTGCAGACATACCTCCGATTGAATGACCATAACTCACTCAATTCAACCCGGAATTCATTGAAATTTATTCCATTTCGAAGGAGTCGAAGTGTAGTCTAAAACGGAAGAAACAGAGATGAAAAAGTCCTAGTATTTTGAGAATTATGACGGAAATAGTTAGACTCGCGCTTTGGTCTAGCAGTTTATAGACCTACGTCCGGTTGATTGACCATAACTCAGTCAATTCAACTCGGAATTGAGTCAAATTCATGCCATTTCGAAGATGTCGAAGTGTAGTTGAAAACATTAGAAACGGAGATGAAAAACTCCAAGTATTTTAAGAGTTATGACGGAAATAGTTAGACTCGCCCTTTCGCCTAGCAGTTTACAGACCTATCTCCGATTGAATGACCATAACTCACTCAATTCAACCCGGAATTAATTGAAATTTGTTCCATTTCGAATGAGTAGAAGTGTAGTTTAAAAAGAAAGAAACTGAGGTTAAAAAAGCCGAGTATTTCAGGAGTTATGATGGAAATAGTTAGACTCGCACTTTAGTGTAGCAGTTTACAGACCTACCTCCGATTGATTGACCATAACTCTATCAATTCAACTCGGAATTTAGTCAAATTCATGCCGTTTCGAAGATGTCGAAGTGTAGTTGAAAACAATAGAAACGGAGATGAAAAACTCCAAGTATTTTAAGAGTTATGACGGAAATAGTTAGACTCGCCCTTTCGCCTAGCAGTTTACAGACCTATCTCCGATTGAATGACCATAACTCACTCAATTCAACCCGGAATTAATTGAAATTTGTTCCATTTCGAATGAGTAGAAGTGTAGTTTAAAAAGAAAGAAACGGAGGTTAAAAAAGGCGAGTATTTCGGGAGTTATGATGGAAATAGTTAGACTCGCACTTTAGTGTAGCAGTTTACAGACCTACCTCCGATTGATTGACCATAACTCTGTCAATTCAACTCGGAATTTAGTCAAATTCATGCCGTTTCGAAGATGTCGAAGTGTAGTTGAAAACATAAGAAACGGAGATGAAAAACTCCAAGTATTTTAAGAGTTACGATGGAAATAGTTATACTCGCGCTTTCGCCTAGCAGTTTACTGACCTACCTCCGATTGAATGACCATAACCCACTCAATTCAACTCGGAATTCATTGAAATTCGTTCCATTACGAAGGAGTCGAAAGTGTAGCTGAAAACGGAAGAAACGGAGATGAAAACTCCAAGTATTTTGAGAGTTATGGTGGAAATAGTTAGACTCGTGTTTTCGCCTAGCAGTTTAGAGACCTACCTCCGATGGAATGACCATAAGTCACTAAATTCAACTCGGATTTCATTAAAATTTGTTCCATTTCGAAGGAGTAGAAGTATAGTTTATAACGGAAGAAACGGAGATGCAAAAAGCCAAGTATTTTGAGAGTTATGGTGGAAATAGTTAGACTCGCACTTTGGTCTAGCAGTTTACAGACCTACCTCCGATTGATTGACCATAACTCACTCAATTCAACTCAGAATTGAATCAAATTCATGGCATTGCGAAGATGTCGAAGTGTAGTTCGAAATGGAGATGAAAAACTCCAAGTAATTTAAGAGTTATGATGGACATAGTTAGACTCGTGCTTTCGCCTAGCAGTTTACAGACATACCTCCGAGTCAATAACCATAACTCACTCAATTCAACTCGGAATTCATTGAAATTTGTTCCATTTCGAAGGACTCGAACTGTAGTTTAAAACGGAAGAAACGGAGATGAAAAAAGTCAAGTATTTTGAGAGTTATGGTGGAAATAGTTAGACTCCCACTTTGGTCTAGCAGTTTACAGACCAACCTGCAATTGATTGACCATAACTTACTCAATTTAACTCGGAATTGATTCAAATTCATGCCATTTTGAAGGTGTGGAAGTGTAGTTGAAAACGAAAGAAACAGAGATGAAAAATTCCAAGTATCTTAAGAGTTATGATGGAAATAGTTAGACTCGCGCTTTGGTCTAGCAGTTTACAGACCTGCTTCCGATTCATTGACCATAAGTCACTCAATTCGACTCGGAATTTATTCAAATTCATGCCATTTGGAAGATGTCGAAGAGTAGCTGAAAACGAAAGAAACGGAGACGAAAAACTCCAAGTATTTTAAGAGTTATGATAGAAATAGTTAGACTCGCGCTTTCGCCTAGCAGTTTACAGACCTACCTCCGATTTAATGACCACAACTCACTCAATTGAACATGTAATTCAATGAAATTTGTTGCATTTCGAAGTAGTCGAAGTGTAGTTTAAAACGGAAGAAACGGAGATGAAAAACTACTTGTATTTTGAGAGTTATGATGGAAATAGTTAGATTCGCGCTTTGGTCTAGCAGTTTGCAGACATACCTCCGATTGAATGACCATAACTCACTCAATTCAACCCGGAATTCATTGAAATTTATTCCATTTCGAAGGAGTCGAAGTGTAGTCTAAAACGGAAGAAACAGAGATGAAAAAGTCCTAGTATTTTGAGAATTATGACGGAAATAGTTAGACTCGCGCTTTGGTCTAGCAGTTTATAGACCTACGTCCGGTTGATTGACCATAACTCAGTCAATTCAACTCGGAATTGAGTCAAATTCATGCCATTTCGAAGATGTCGAAGTGTAGTTGAAAACATTAGAAACGGAGATGAAAAACTCCAAGTATTTTAAGAGTTATGACGGAAATAGTTAGACTCGCCCTTTCGCCTAGCAGTTTACAGACCTATCTCCGATTGAATGACCATAACTCACTCAATTCAACCCGGAATTAATTGAAATTTGTTCCATTTCGAATGAGTAGAAGTGTAGTTTAAAAAGAAAGAAACTGAGGTTAAAAAAGCCGAGTATTTCAGGAGTTATGATGGAAATAGTTAGACTCGCACTTTAGTGTAGCAGTTTACAGACCTACCTCCGATTGATTGACCATAACTCTATCAATTCAACTCGGAATTTAGTCAAATTCATGCCGTTTCGAAGATGTCGAAGTGTAGTTGAAAACAATAGAAACGGAGATGAAAAACTCCAAGTATTTTAAGAGTTATGACGGAAATAGTTAGACTCGCCCTTTCGCCTAGCAGTTTACAGACCTATCTCCGATTGAATGACCATAACTCACTCAATTCAACCCGGAATTAATTGAAATTTGTTCCATTTCGAATGAGTAGAAGTGTAGTTTAAAAAGAAAGAAACGGAGGTTAAAAAAGGCGAGTATTTCGGGAGTTATGATGGAAATAGTTAGACTCGCACTTTAGTGTAGCAGTTTACAGACCTACCTCCGATTGATTGACCATAACTCTGTCAATTCAACTCGGAATTTAGTCAAATTCATGCCGTTTCGAAGATGTCGAAGTGTAGTTGAAAACATAAGAAACGGAGATGAAAAACTCCAAGTATTTTAAGAGTTACGATGGAAATAGTTAGACTCGCGCTTTCGCCTAGCAGTTTACTGACCTACCTCCGATTGAATGACCATAACCCACTCAATTCAACTCGGAATTCATTGAAATTCGTTCCATTACGAAGGAGTCGAAAGTGTAGCTGAAAACGGAAGAAACGGAGATGAAAACTCCAAGTATTTTGAGAGTTATGGTGGAAATAGTTAGACTCGTGTTTTCGCCTAGCAGTTTAGAGACCAACCTCCGATGGAATGACCATAAGTCACTAAATTCAACTCGGATTTCATTGAAATTTGTTCCATTTCGAAGGAGTAGAAGTATAGTTTATAACGGAAGAAACGGAGATGCAAAAAGCCAAGTATTTTGAGAGTTATGGTGGAAATAGTTAGACTCGCACTTTGGTCTAGCAGTTTACAGACCTACCTCCGATTGATCGACCATAACTCACTCAATTCAACTCAGAATTGAATCAAATTCATGGCATTGCGAAGATGTCGAAGTGTAGTTCGAAATGGAGATGAAAAACTCCAAGTAATTTAAGAGTTATGATGGACATAGTTAGACTCGTGCTTTCGCCTAGCAGTTTACAGACATACCTCCGAGTCAATAACCATAACTCACTCAATTCAACTCGGAATTCATTGAAATTTGTTCCATTTCGAAGGACTCGAACTGTAGTTTAAAACGGAAGAAACGGAGATGAAAAAAGTCAAGTATTTTGAGAGTTATGGTGGAAATAGTTAGACTCCCACTTTGGTCTAGCAGTTTACAGACCAACCTGCAATTGATTGACCATAACTTACTCAATTTAACTCGGAATTGATTCAAATTCATGCCATTTTGAAGGTGTGGAAGTGTAGTTGAAAACGAAAGAAACAGAGATGAAAAATTCCAAGTATCTTAAGAGTTATGATGGAAATAGTTAGACTCGCGCTTTGGTCTAGCAGTTTACAGACCTGCTTCCGATTCATTGACCATAAGTCACTCAATTCGACTCGGAATTTATTCAAATTCATGCCATTTGGAAGATGTCGAAGAGTAGCTGAAAACGAAAGAAACGGAGACGAAAAACTCCAAGTATTTTAAGAGTTATGATAGAAATAGTTAGACTCGCGCTTTCGCCTAGCAGTTTACAGACCTACCTCCGATTTAATGACCACAACTCACTCAATTGAACATGTAATTCAATGAAATTTGTTGCATTTCGAAGTAGTCGAAGTGTAGTTTAAAACGGAAGAAACGGAGATGAAAAACTACTTGTATTTTGAGAGTTATGATGGAAATAGTTAGATTCGCGCTTTGGTCTAGCAGTTTGCAGACATACCTCCGATTGAATGACCATAACTCACTCAATTCAACCCGGAATTCATTGAAATTTATTCCATTTCGAAGGAGTCGAAGTGTAGTCTAAAACGGAAGAAACAGAGATGAAAAAGTCCTAGTATTTTGAGAATTATGACGGAAATAGTTAGACTCGCGCTTTGGTCTAGCAGTTTATAGACCTACGTCCGGTTGATTGACCATAACTCAGTCAATTCAACTCGGAATTGAGTCAAATTCATGCCATTTCGAAGATGTCGAAGTGTAGTTGAAAACATTAGAAACGGAGATGAAAAACTCCAAGTATTTTAAGAGTTATGACGGAAATAGTTAGACTCGCCCTTTCGCCTAGCAGTTTACAGACCTATCTCCGATTGAATGACCATAACTCACTCAATTCAACCCGGAATTAATTGAAATTTGTTCCATTTCGAATGAGTAGAAGTGTAGTTTAAAAAGAAAGAAACTGAGGTTAAAAAAGCCGAGTATTTCAGGAGTTATGATGGAAATAGTTAGACTCGCACTTTAGTGTAGCAGTTTACAGACCTACCTCCGATTGATTGACCATAACTCTATCAATTCAACTCGGAATTTAGTCAAATTCATGCCGTTTCGAAGATGTCGAAGTGTAGTTGAAAACAATAGAAACGGAGATGAAAAACTCCAAGTATTTTAAGAGTTATGACGGAAATAGTTAGACTCGCCCTTTCGCCTAGCAGTTTACAGACCTATCTCCGATTGAATGACCATAACTCACTCAATTCAACCCGGAATTAATTGAAATTTGTTCCATTTCGAATGAGTAGAAGTGTAGTTTAAAAAGAAAGAAACGGAGGTTAAAAAAGGCGAGTATTTCGGGAGTTATGATGGAAATAGTTAGACTCGCACTTTAGTGTAGCAGTTTACAGACCTACCTCCGATTGATTGACCATAACTCTGTCAATTCAACTCGGAATTTAGTCAAATTCATGCCGTTTCGAAGATGTCGAAGTGTAGTTGAAAACATAAGAAACGGAGATGAAAAACTCCAAGTATTTTAAGAGTTACGATGGAAATAGTTAGACTCGCGCTTTCGCCTAGCAGTTTACTGACCTACCTCCGATTGAATGACCATAACCCACTCAATTCAACTCGGAATTCATTGAAATTCGTTCCATTACGAAGGAGTCGAAAGTGTAGCTGAAAACGGAAGAAACGGAGATGAAAACTCCAAGTATTTTGAGAGTTATGGTGGAAATAGTTAGACTCGTGTTTTCGCCTAGCAGTTTAGAGACCAACCTCCGATGGAATGACCATAAGTCACTAAATTCAACTCGGATTTCATTGAAATTTGTTCCATTTCGAAGGAGTAGAAGTATAGTTTATAACGGAAGAAACGGAGATGCAAAAAGCCAAGTATTTTGAGAGTTATGGTGGAAATAGTTAGACTCGCACTTTGGTCTAGCAGTTTACAGACCTACCTCCGATTGATCGACCATAACTCACTCAATTCAACTCAGAATTGAATCAAATTCATGGCATTGCGAAGATGTCGAAGTGTAGTTCGAAATGGAGATGAAAAACTCCAAGTAATTTAAGAGTTATGATGGACATAGTTAGACTCGCGCTTTCGCCTAGCAGTTTACAGACATACCTCCGAGTCAATGACCATAACTCACTCAATTCAACTCGGAATTCATTGAAATTTGTTCCATTTCGAAGGACTCGAACTGTAGTTTAAAACGGAAGAAACGGAGATGAAAAAAGTCAAGTATTTTGAGAGTTATGGTGCAAATAGTTAGACTCCCACTTTGGTCTAGCAGTTTACAGACCAACCTGCAATTGATTGACCATAACTTACTCAATTTAACTCGGAATTGATTCAAATTCATGCCATTTTGAAGGTGTGGAAGTGTAGTTGAAAACGAAAGAAACAGAGATGAAAAATTCCAAGTATCTTAAGAGTTATGATGGAAATAGTTAGACTCGCGCTTTGGTCTAGCAGTTTACAGACCTGCTTCCGATTCATTCACCATAAGTCACTCAATTCGACTCGGAATTTATTCAAATTCATGCCATTTGGAAGATGTCGAAGAGTAGCTGAAAACGAAAGAAACGGAGACGAAAAACTCCAAGTATTTTAAGAGTTATGATAGAAATAGTTAGACTCGCGCTTTCGCCTAGCAGTTTACAGACCTACCTCCGATTTAATGACCACAACTCACTCAATTGAACATGTAATTCAATGAAATTTGTTGCATTTCGAAGTAGTCGAAGTGTAGTTTAAAACGGAAGAAACGGAGATGAAAAACTAGTATTTTGAGAGTTATGATGGAAATAGTTAGATTCGCGCTTTGGTCTAGCAGTTTGCAGACATACCTCCGATTGAATGACCATAACTCACTCAATTCAACCCGGAATTCATTGAAATTTATTCCATTTCGAAGGAGTCGAAGTGTAGTCTAAAACGGAAGAAACAGAGATGAAAAAGTCCTAGTATTTTGAGAGTTATGACGGAAATAGTTAGACTCGCGCTTTCGTCTAGCAGTTTATAGACCTACGTCCGGTTGATTGACCATAACTCAGTCAATTCAACTCGGAATTGAGTCAAATTCATGCCATTTCGAAGATGTCGAAGTGTAGTTGAAAACAATAGAAACGGAGATGAAAAACTCCAAGTATTTTAAGAGTTATGACGGAAATAGTTAGACTCGCCCTTTCGCCTAGCAGTTTACAGACCTATCTCCGATTGAATGACCATAACTCACTCAATTCAACCCGGAATTAATTGAAATTTGTTCCATTTCGAATGAGTAGAAGTGTAGTTTAAAAAGAAAGAAACGGAGGTTAAAAAAGCGGAGTATTTCGGGAGTTATGATGGAAATAGTTAGACTCGCACTTTAGTGTAGCAGTTTACAGACCTACCTCCGATTGATTGACCATAACTCTGTCAATTCAACTCGGAATTTAGTCAAATTCATGCCGTTTCGAAGATGTCGAAGTGTAGTTGAAAACATAAGAAACGGAGATGAAAAACTCCAAGTATTTTAAGAGTTACGATGGAAATAGTTAGACTCGCGCTTTCGCCTAGCAGTTTACTGACCTACCTCCGATTGAATGACCATAACCCACTCAATTCAACTCGGAATTCATTGAAATTCGTTCCATTACGAAGGAGTCGAAAGTGTAGCTGAAAACGGAAGAAACGGAGAAGAAAACTCCAAGTATTTTGAGAGTTATGGTGGAAATAGTTAGACTCGTGTTTTCGCCTAGCAGTTTACAGACCTACCTCCGATTGAATGACCATAAGTCAGTAAATTCAACTCGGATTTCATTGAAATTTGTTCCATTTCGAAGGAGTCGAAGTGTAGTTTATAACGGAAGAAACGGAGATGCAAAAAGCCAAGTATTTTGATAGTTATGGTGGAAATAGTTAGACTCGCACTTTGGTCTAGGAGTTTACAGACCTACCTCCGATTGATTGACCATAACTCACTCAATTCAACTCAGAATTGAATCAAATTCATGGCATTGCGAAGATGTCGAAGTGTTGTTGGAAATGGAGATGAAAAACTCCAAGTAATTTAAGAGTTATGATGGACATAGTTAGACTCGCGCTTTCGCCTAGCAGTTTACAGACATACCTCCGAGTCAATGACCATAACTCACTCAATTCAACTCGGAATTCATTTAAATTTGTTCCATTTCGAAGGACTCGAACTGTAGTTTAAAACGGAAGAAACGGAGATGAAAAAAGTCAAGTATTTTGAGAGTTATGGTGGAAATAGTTAGACTCCCACTTTGGTCTAGCAGTTTACAGACCAACCTGCAATTGATTGAACATAACTTACTCAATTTAACTCGGAATTGATTCAAATTCATGCCATTTTGAAGGTGTGGAAGTGTAGTTGAAAACGAAAGAAACAGAGATGAAAAATTCCAAGTATCTTAAGAGTTATGATGGAAATAGTTAGACTCGCGCTTTGGTCTAGCAGTTTACAGACCTGCTTCCGATTCATTCACCATAAGTCACTCAATTCGACTCGGAATTTATTCAAATTCATGCCATTTGGAAGATGTCGAAGAGTAGCTGAAAATGAAAGAAACGGAGACGAAAAACTCCAAGTATTTTAAGAGTTATGATAGAAATAGTTAGACTCGCGCTTTCGCCTAGCAGTTTACAGACCTACCTCCGATTTAATGACCACAACTCACTCAATTGAACATGTAATTCAATGAAATTTGTTGCATTTCGAAGTAGTCGAAGTGTAGTTTAAAACGGAAGAAACGGAGATGAAAAACTACTTCTATTTTGAGAGTTATGATGGAAATAGTTAGATTCGCGCTTTGGTCTAGCAGTTTGCAGACATACCTCCGATTGAATGACCATAACTCACTCAATTCAACCCGGAATTCATTAAAATTTATTCCATTTCGAAGGAGTCGAAGTGTAGTCTAAAACGGAAGAAACAGAGATGAAAAAGTCCTAGTATTTTGAGAGTTATGACGGAAATAGTTAGACTCGCGCTTTGGTCTAGCAGTTTATAGACCTACGTCCGGTTGATTGACCATAACTCAGTCAATTCAACTCGGAATTGAGTCAAATTCATGCCATTTCGAAGATGTCGAAGTGTAGTTGAAAACAATAGAAACGGAGATGAAAAACTCCAAGTATTTTAAGAGTTATGACGGAAATAGTTAGACTCGCCCTTTCGCCTAGCAGTTTACAGACCTATCTCCGATTGAATGACCATAACTCACTCAATTCAACCCGGAATTAATTGAAATTTGTTCCATTTCGAATGAGTAGAAGTGTAGTTTAAAAAGAAAGAAACGGAGGTTAAAAAAGCCGAGTATTTCGGGAGTTATGATGGAAATAGTTAGACTCGCACTTTAGTGTAGCAGTTTACAGACCTACCTCCGATTGATTGACCATAACTCTGTCAATTCAACTCGGAATTTAGTCAAATTCATGCCGTTTCGAAGATGTCGAAGTGTAGTTGAAAACATAAGAAACGGAGATGAAAAACTCCAAGTATTTTAAGAGTTACGATGGAAATAGTTATACTCGCGCTTTCGCCTAGCAGTTTACTGACCTACCTCCGATTGAATGACCATAACCCACTCAATTCAACTCGGAATTCATTGAAATTCGTTCCATTACGAAGGAGTCGAAAGTGTAGCTGAAAACGGAAGAAACGGAGATGAAAACTCCAAGTATTTTGAGAGTTATGGTGGAAATAGTTAGACTCGTGTTTTCGCCTAGCAGTTTAGAGACCTACCTCCGATGGAATGACCATAAGTCACTAAATTCAACTCGGATTTCATTGAAATTTGTTCCATTTCGAAGGAGTAGAAGTATAGTTTATAACGGAAGAAACGGAGATGAAAAAAGCCAAGTATTTTGAGAGTTATGGTGGAAATAGTTAGACTCGCACTTTGGTCTAGCAGTTTACAGACCTACCTCCGATTGATTGACCATAACTCACTCAATTCAACTCAGAATTGAATCAAATTCATGGCATTGCGAAGATGTCGAAGTGTAGTTCGAAATGGAGATGAAAAACTCCAAGTAATTTAAGAGTTATGATGGACATAGTTAGACTCGTGCTTTCGCCTAGCAGTTTACAGACATACCTCCGAGTCAATAACCATAACTCACTCAATTCAACTCGGAATTCATTGAAATTTGTTCCATTTCGAAGGACTCGAACTGTAGTTTAAAACGGAAGAAACGGAGATGAAAAAAGTCAAGTATTTTGAGAGTTATGGTGGAAATAGTTAGACTCCCACTTTGGTCTAGCAGTTTACAGACCAACCTGCAATTGATTGACCATAACTTACTCAATTTAACTCGGAATTGATTCAAATTCATGCCATTTTGAAGGTGTGGAAGTGTAGTTGAAAACGAAAGAAACAGAGATGAAAAATTCCAAGTATCTTAAGAGTTATGATGGAAATAGTTAGACTCGCGCTTTGGTCTAGCAGTTTACAGACCTGCTTCCGATTCATTGACCATAAGTCACTCAATTCGACTCGGAATTTATTCAAATTCATGCCATTTGGAAGATGTCGAAGAGTACCTGAAAACGAAAGAAACGGAGACGAAAAACTCCAAGTATTTTAAGAGTTATGATAGAAATAGTTAGACTCGCGCTTTCGCCTAGCAGTTTACAGACCTACCTCCGATTTAATGACCACAACTCACTCAATTGAACATGTAATTCAATGAAATTTGTTGCATTTCGAAGTAGTCGAAGTGTAGTTTAAAACGGAAGAAACGGAGATGAAAAACTACTTGTATTTTGAGAGTTATGATGGAAATAGTTAGATTCGCGCTTTGGTCTAGCAGTTTGCAGACATACCTCCGATTGAATGACCATAACTCACTCAATTCAACCCGGAATTCATTGAAATTTATTCCATTTCGAAGGAGTCGAAGTGTAGTCTAAAACGGAAGAAACAGAGATGAAAAAGTCCTAGTATTTTGAGAATTATGACGGAAATAGTTAGACTCGCGCTTTGGTCTAGCAGTTATAGACCTACGTCCGGTTGATTGACCATAACTCAGTCAATTCAACTCGGAATTAAGTCAAATTCATGCCATTTCGAAGATGTCGAAGTGTAGTTGAAAACATTAGAAACGGAGATGAAAAACTCCAAGTATTTTAAGAGTTATGACGGAAATAGTTAGACTCGCCCTTTCGCCTAGCAGTTTACAGACCTATCTCCGATTGAATGACCATAACTCACTCAATTCAACCCGGAATTAATTGAAATTTGTTCCATTTCGAATGAGTAGAAGTGTAGTTTAAAAAGAAAGAAACTGAGGTTAAAAAAGCCGAGTATTTCGGGAGTTATGATGGAAATAGTTAGACTCGCACTTTAGTGTAGCAGTTTACAGACCTACCTCCGATTGATTGACCATAACTCTATCAATTCAACTCGGAATTTAGTCAAATTCATGCCGTTTCGAAGATGTCGAAGTGTAGTTGAAAACAATAGAAACGGAGATGAAAAACTCCAAGTATTTTAAGAGTTATGACGGAAATAGTTAGACTCGCCCTTTCGCCTAGCAGTTTACAGACCTATCTCCGATTGAATGACCATAACTCACTCAATTCAACCCGGAATTAATTGAAATTTGTTCCATTTCGAATGAGTAGAAGTGTAGTTTAAAAAGAAAGAAACGGAGGTTAAAAAAGGCGAGTATTTCGGGAGTTATGATGGAAATAGTTAGACTCGCACTTTAGTGTAGCAGTTTACAGACCTACCTCCGATTGATTGACCATAACTCTGTCAATTCAACTCGGAATTTAGTCAAATTCATGCCGTTTCGAAGATGTCGAAGTGTAGTTGAAAACATAAGAAACGGAGATGAAAAACTCCAAGTATTTTAAGAGTTACGATGGAAATAGTTAGACTCGCGCTTTCGCCTAGCAGTTTACTGACCTACCTCCGATTGAATGACCATAACCCACTCAATTCAACTCGGAATTCATTGAAATTCGTTCCATTACGAAGGAGTCGAAAGTGTAGCTGAAAACGGAAGAAACGGAGATGAAAACTCCAAGTATTTTGAGAGTTATGGTGGAAATAGTTAGACTCGTGTTTTCGCCTAGCAGTTTAGAGACCAACCTCCGATGGAATGACCATAAGTCACTAAATTCAACTCGGATTTCATTGAAATTTGTTCCATTTCGAAGGAGTAGAAGTATAGTTTATAACGGAAGAAACGGAGATGCAAAAAGCCAAGTATTTTGAGAGTTATGGTGGAAATAGTTAGACTCGCACTTTGGTCTAGCAGTTTACAGACCTACCTCCGATTGATTGACCATAACTCACTCAATTCAACTCAGAATTGAATCAAATTCATGGCATTGCGAAGATGTCGAAGTGTAGTTCGAAATGGAGATGAAAAACTCCAAGTAATTTAAGAGTTATGATGGACATAGTTAGACTCGCGCTTTCGCCTAGCAGTTTACAGACATACCTCCGAGTCAATGACCATAACTCACTCAATTCAACTCGGAATTCATTGAAATTTGTTCCATTTCGAAGGACTCGAACTGTAGTTTAAAACGGAAGAAACGGAGATGAAAAAAGTCAAGTATTTTGAGAGTTATGGTGGAAATAGTTAGACTCCCACTTTGGTCTAGCAGTTTACAGACCAACCTGCAATTGATTGACCATAACTTACTCAATTTAACTCGGAATTGATTCAAATTCATGCCATTTTGAAGGTGTGGAAGTGTAGTTGAAAACGAAAGAAACAGAGATGAAAAATTCCAAGTATCTTAAGAGTTATGATGGAAATAGTTAGACTCGCGCTTTGGTCTAGCAGTTTACAGACCTGCTTCCGATTCATTCACCATAAGTCACTCAATTCGACTCGGAATTTATTCAAATTCATGCCATTTGGAAGATGTCGAAGAGTAGCTGAAAACGAAAGAAACGGAGACGAAAAACTCCAAGTATTTTAAGAGTTATGATAGAAATAGTTAGACTCGCGCTTTCGCCTAGCAGTTTACAGACCTACCTCCGATTTAATGACCACAACTCACTCAATTGAACATGTAATTCAATGAAATTTGTTGCATTTCGAAGTAGTCGAAGTGTAGTTTAAAACGGAAGAAACGGAGATGAAAAACTACTTGTATTTTGAGAGTTATGATGGAAATAGTTAGATTCGCGCTTTGGTCTAGCAGTTTGCAGACATACCTCCGATTGAATGACCATAACTCACTCAATTCAACCCGGAATTCATTGAAATTTATTCCATTTCGAAGGAGTCGAAGTGTAGTCTAAAACGGAAGAAACAGAGATGAAAAAGTCCTAGTATTTTGAGAGTTATGACGGAAATAGTTAGACTCGCGCTTTGGTCTAGCAGTTTATAGACCTACGTCCGGTTGATTGACCATAACTCAGTCAATTCAACTCGGAATTGAGTCAAATTCATGCCATTTCGAAGATGTCGAAGTGTAGTTGAAAACAATAGAAACGGAGATGAAAAACTCCAAGTATTTTAAGAGTTATGACGGAAATAGTTAGACTCGCCCTTTCGCCTAGCAGTTTACAGACCTATCTCCGATTGAATGACCATAACTCACTCAATTCAACCCGGAATTAATTGAAATTTGTTCCATTTCGAATGAGTAGAAGTGTAGTTTAAAAAGAAAGAAACGGAGGTTAAAAAAGCGGAGTATTTCGGGAGTTATGATGGAAATAGTTAGACTCGCACTTTAGTGTAGCAGTTTACAGACCTACCTCCGATTGATTGACCATAACTCTGTCAATTCAACTCGGAATTTAGTCAAATTCATGCCGTTTCGAAGATGTCGAAGTGTAGTTGAAAACATAAGAAACGGAGATGAAAAACTCCAAGTATTTTAAGAGTTACGATGGAAATAGTTAGACTCGCGCTTTCGCCTAGCAGTTTACTGACCTACCTCCGATTGAATGACCATAACCCACTCAATTCAACTCGGAATTCATTGAAATTCGTTCCATTACGAAGGAGTCGAAAGTGTAGCTGAAAACGGAAGAAACGGAGAAGAAAACTCCAAGTATTTTGAGAGTTATGGTGGAAATAGTTAGACTCGTGTTTTCGCCTAGCAGTTTACAGACCTACCTCCGATTGAATGACCATAAGTCACTAAATTCAACTCGGATTTCATTGAAATTTGTTCCATTTCGAAGGAGTCGAAGTGTAGTTTATAACGGAAGAAACGGAGATGCAAAAAGCCAAGTATTTTGATAGTTATGGTGGAAATAGTTAGACTCGCACTTTGGTCTAGGAGTTTACAGACCTACGTCGGATTGATTGACCATAACTCACTCAATTCAACTCAGAATTGAATCAAATTCATGGCATTGCGAAGATGTCGAAGTGTAGTTGGAAATGGAGATGAAAAACTCCAAGTAATTTAAGAGTTATGATGGACATAGTTACACTCGCGCTTTCGCCTAGCAGTTTACAGACATACCTCCGAGTCAATGACCATAACTCACTCAATTCAACTCGGAATTCATTGAAATTTGTTCCATTTCGAAGGACTCGAACTGTAGTTTAAAACGGAAGAAACGGAGATGAAAAAAGCCAAGTATTTTGAGAGTTATGGTGGAAATAGTTAGACTCGCACTTTGGTCTAGCAGTTTACAGACCAACCTGCAATTGATTGACCATAACTTACTCAATTTAACTCGGAATTGATTCAAATTCATGCCATTTTGAAGGTGTGGAAGTGTAGTTGAAAACGAAAAAAACAGAGATGAAAAATTCCAAGTATCTTAAGAGTTATGATGGAAATAGTTAGACTCGCGCTTTGGTCTAGCAGTTTACAGACCTGCTTCCGATTCATTCACCATAAGTCACTCAATTCGACTCGGAATTTATTCAAATTCATGCCATTTGGAAGATGTCGAAGAGTAGCTGAAAACGAAAGAAACGGAGACGAAAAACTCCAAGTATTTTAAGACTTATGATAGAAATAGTTAGACTCGCGCTTTCGCTTAGCAGTTTACAGACGTACCTCCGATTTAATGACCACAACTCACTCAATTGAACATGTAATTCAATGAAATTTCTTGCATTTCGAAAGAGTCGAAGTGTAGTTTAAAACGGAAGAAACGGAGATGAAAAACTACTTGTATTTTGAGAGTTATGATGGAAATAGTTAGATTCGCGCTTTGGTCTAGCAGTTTGCAGACATACCTCCGATTGAATGACCATAACTCACTCAATTCAACCCGGAATTCATTGAAATTTATTCCATTTCGAAGGAGTCGAAGTGTAATCTAAAAGGGAAGAAACAGAGATGAAAAAGTCCTAGTATTTTGAGAGTTATGACGGAAATAGTTAGACTCGCGCTTTGGTCTAGCAGTTTACAGACCTACGTCCGGTTGATTGACCATAACTCAGTCAATTCAACTCGGAATTGAGTCAAATTCATGCCATTTCGAAGATGTCGAAGTGTAGTTGAAAACATAAGAAACGGAGATGAAAAACTCCAAGTATTTTAAGAGTTATGACGGAAATAGTTAGACTCGCCCTTTCGCCTAGCAGTTTACAGACCTACCTCCGATTGAATGACCATAACTCACTCAATTCAACCCGGAATTAATTGAAATTTGTTCCATTTCGAATGAGTAGAAGTGTAGTTTAAAACGAAAGAAACGGAGGTTAAAAAAGCCAAGTATTTCGGGAGTTATGATGGAAATAGTTAGACTCGCACTTTAGTGTAGCAGTTTACAGACCTACCTCCGATTGATTGACCATAACTCAGTCAATTCAACTCGGAATTTAGTCAAATTCATGCTGTTTCGAAGATATCGAAGTGTAGTTGAAAACATAAGAAACGGAGATGAAAAACTCCAAGTATTTTAAGAGTTACGATGGAAATAGTTAGACTCGCGCTTTCGCCTAGCAGTTTAGTGACCTACCTCCAATTGAATGACCATAACCCACTCAATTCAACTCGGAATTCATTGAAATTCGTTCCATTACGAAGGAGTCGAAAGTGTAGCTGAAAACGGAAGAAACGGAGATGAAAACTCCAAGTATTTTGAGAGTTATGGTGGAAATAGTTAGACTCGCGTTTTCGCCTAGCAGTTTACAGACCTACCTCCGATTGAATGACCATAAGTCACTAAAATTCAACTCGGAATTCATTGAACTTTGTTCCATTTCGAAGGAGTCGAAGTGTAGTTTAAAACAAAAGAAACGGAGATAAAAAAAACCAAGTATTTTGAGATTTATGGTGGAAATTGTTAGACTCGCACTTTGGTCTAGCAGTTTACAGACATACCTCCTATTGATTGACTATAACAAACTCAATTCAACTCGAAATTGATTCAAATTCATGCAATTTCGAAGATGTCGAACTGAAGTTGAAAACGGAAGAAACGGAGATGAAACACTACAAGTATTTTAAGAGTTATGATGGAAATAGTTGGACTCTTGCTTTCGCCTAGCAGTTTACAGACCTACCTCCGATTGAATGACCATAACTCACTCAATTCAACCCGGATTTCATTGAAATTTGTTCCATTTCGAAGGAGTCGAAGTGTAGTTTAAAACGGAAGAAATGGAGATGCAAAAAGCCAAGTATTTTGAGAGTTATGGTGGAAATAGTTAGACTCGCACTTTGGTCTAGTAGTTTACAGACCTACCTCGGATTGATTGACCATAACTCACTCAATTCAACTCAGAATTGAATCAAATTCATGGCATTGCGAAGATGTCGAAGTGTAGTTGGAAATGGAGATGAAAAACTCCAAGTAATTTAAGAGTTATGATGGACATAGTTACACTCGCGCTTTCGCCTAGCAGTTTACAGACCTACCTCCGAGTCAATGACCATAACTCACTCAATTCAACTCGGAATTCATTGAAATTTGTTCCATTTCGAAGGACTCGAACTGTAGTTTAAAACGGAAGAAACGGAGATGAAAAAAGCAAGTATTCTGAGAGTTATGGTGGAAATAGTTACACTCGCACTTTGGTCTAGCAGTTTACAGACCAACCTGCAATTGATTGACCATAACTTACTCAATTTAACTCGGAATTGATTCAAATTCATGCCATTTTGAAGGTGTGGAAGTGTAGTTGAAAACGAAAGAAACAGAGATGAAAAATTCCAAGTATCTTAAGAGTTATGATGGAAATAGTTAGACTCGCGCTTTGGTCTAGCAGTTTACAGACCTGCTTCCGATTCATTGACCATAAGTCACTCAATTCGACTCGGAATTTATTCAAATTCATTCCATTTGGAAGATGTCGAAGAGTAGCTGAAAACGAAAGAAACGGAGACGAAAAACTCCAAGTATTTTAAGAGTTATGATAGAAATAGTTAGACTCGCGCTTTCGCCTAGCAGTTTACAGACCTACCTCCGATTTAATGACCACAACTCACTCAATTGAACATGTAATTCAATGAAATTTGTTGCATTTCGAAGTAGTCGAAGTATATTTTAAAACGGAAGAAACGGAGATGAAAAACTACTTGTATTTTGAGAGTTATGATGGAAATAGTTAGATTCGCGCTTTGGTCTAGCAGTTTGCAGACATACCTCCGATTGAATGACCATAACTCACTCAATTCAACCCGGAATTCATTGAAATTTATTCCATTTCGAAGGAGTCGAAGTGTAGTCTAAAACGGAAGAAACAGAGATGAAAAAGTCCTAGTATTTTGAGAGTTATGACGGAAATAGTTAGACTCGCGCTTTGGTCTAGCAGTTTATAGACCTACGTCCGGTTGATTGACCATAACTCAGTCAATTCAACTCGGAATTTATCAAATTCATGCCGTTTCGAAGATGTCAAAGTGTAGTTGAAAACATTAGAAACGGAGATGAAAAACTCCAAGTATTTTAAGAGTTATGACGGAAATAGTTAGACTCGCCCTTTCGCCTAGCAGTTTACAGACCTATCTCCGATTGAATGACTATAACTCACTCAATTCAACCCGGAATTAATTAAAATTTGTTCCATTTCGAATGAGTAGAAGTGTAGTTTAAAAAGAAAGAAACTGAGGTTAAAAAAGCCGAGTATTTCGGGAGTTATGATGGAAATAGTTAGACTCGCACTTTAGTGTAGCAGTTTACAGACCTACCTCCGATTGATTGACCATAACTCTGTCAATTCAACTCGGAATTTAGTCAAATTCATGCCGTTTCGAAGATGTCGAAGTGTAGTTGAAAACATAAGAAACGGAGATGAAAAACTCCAAGTATTTTAAGAGTTACGATGGAAATAGTTAGACTCGCGCTTTCGCCTAGCAGTTTACTGACCTACCTCCGATTGAATGACCATAACCCACTCAATTCAACTCGGAATTCATTGAAATTCATTCCATTACGAAGGAGTCGAAAGTGTAGGTGAAAACGGAAGAAACGGAGATGAAAACTCCAAGTATTTTGAGAGTTATGGTGGAAATAGTTAGACTCGTGTTTTCGCCTAGCAGTTTACAGACCTACCTCCGATTGAATGACCATAAGTCACTAAATTCAACTCGGATTTCATTGAAATTTGTTCCATTTCGAAGGAGTCGAAGTGTAGTTTATAACGGAAGAAACGGAGATGCAAAAAGCCAAGTATTTTGAGAGTTATGGTGGAAATAGTTAGACTCGCACTTTGGTCTAGGAGTTTACAGACCTACCTCCGATTGATTGACCATAACTCACTCAATTCAACTCAGAATTGAATCAAATTCATGGCATTGCGAAGATGTCGAAGTGTTGTTGGAAATGGAGATGAAAAACTCCAAGTAATTTAAGAGTTATGATGGACATAGTTAGACTCGCGCTTTCGCCTAGCAGTTTACAGACATACCTCCGAGTCAATGACCATAACTCACTCAATTCAACTCGGAATTCATTGAAATTTGTTCCATTTCGAAGGACTCGAACTGTAGTTTAAAACGGAAGAAACGGAGATGAAAAAAGTCAAGTATTTTGAGAGTTATGGTGGAAATAGTTAGACTCCCACTTTGGTCTAGCAGTTTACAGACCAACCTGCAATTGATTGAACATAACTTACTCAATTTAACTCGGAATTGATTCAAATTCATGCCATTTTGAAGGTGTGGAAGTGTAGTTGAAAACGAAAGAAACAGAGATGAAAAATTCTAAGTATCTTAAGAGTTATGATGGAAATAGTTAGACTCGCGCTTTGGTCTAGCAGTTTACAGACCTGCTTCCGATTCATTCACCATAAGTCACTCAATTCGACTCGGAATTTATTCAAATTCATGCCATTTGGAAGATGTCGAAGAGTAGCTGAAAACGAAAGAAACGGAGACGAAAAACTCCAACTATTTTAAGACTTATGATAGAAATAGTTAGACTCGCGCTTTCGCCTAGCAGTTTACAGACCTACCTCCGATTTAATGACCACAACTCACTCAATTGAACATGTAATTCAATGAAATTTGTTGCATTTTGAAGTAGTCGAAGTGTAGTTTAAAACGGAAGAAACGGAGATGAAAAACTACTTGTATTTTGAGAGTTATGATGGAAATAGTTAGATTCGCGCTTTGGTCTAGCAGTTTGCAGACATACCTCCGATTGAATGACCATAACTCACTCAATTCAACCCGGAATTCATTGAAATTTATTCCATTTCGAAGGAGTCGAAGTGTAGTCTAAAACGGAAGAAACAGAGATGAAAAAGTCCTAGTATTTTGAGAATTATGACGGAAATAGTTAGACTCGCGCTTTGGTCTAGCAGTTTATAGACCTACGTCCGGTTGATTGACCATAACTCAGTCAATTCAACTCGGAATTGAGTCAAATTCATGCCATTTCGAAGATGTCGAAGTGTAGTTGAAAACATTAGAAACGGAGATGAAAAACTCCAAGTATTTTAAGAGTTATGACGGAAATAGTTAGACTCGCCCTTTCGCCTAGCAGTTTACAGACCTATCTCCGATTGAATGACCATAACTCACTCAATTCAACCCGGAATTAATTGAAATTTGTTCCATTTCGAATGAGTAGAAGTGTAGTTTAAAAAGAAAGAAACTGAGGTTAAAAAAGCCGAGTATTTCGGGAGTTATGATGGAAATAGTTAGACTCGCACTTTAGTGTAGCAGTTTACAGACCTACCTCCGATCGATTGACCATAACTCTATCAATTCAACTCGGAATTTAGTCAAATTCATGCCGTTTCGAAGATGTCGAAGTGTAGTTGAAAACAATAGAAACGGAGATGAAAAACTCCAAGTATTTTAAGAGTTATGACGGAAATAGTTAGACTCGCCCTTTCGCCTAGCAGTTTACAGACCTATCTCCGATTGAATGACCATAACTCACTCAATTCAACCCGGAATTAATTGAAATTTGTTCCATTTCGAATGAGTAGAAGTGTAGTTTAAAAAGAAAGAAACGGAGGTTAAAAAAGCCGAGTATTTCGGGAGTTATGATGGAAATAGTTAGACTCGCACTTTAGTGTAGCAGTTTACAGACCTACCTCCGATTGATTGACCATAACTCTGTCAATTCAACTCGGAATTTAGTCAAATTCATGCCGTTTCGAAGATGTCGAAGTGTAGTTGAAAACATAAGAAACGGAGATGAAAAACTCCAAGTATTTTAAGAGTTACGATGGAAATAGTTAGACTCGCGCTTTCGCCTAGCAGTTTACTGACCTACCTCCGATTGAATGACCATAACCCACTCAATTCAACTCGGAATTCATTGAAATTCGTTCCATTACGAAGGAGTCGAAAGTGTAGCTGAAAACGGAAGAAACGGAGATGAAAACTCCAAGTATTTTGAGAGTTATGGTGGAAATAGTTAGACTCGTGTTTTCGCCTAGCAGTTTAGAGACCAACCTCCGATGGAATGACCATAAGTCACTAAATTCAACTCGGATTTCATTGAAATTTGTTCCATTTCGAAGGAGTAGAAGTATAGTTTATAACGGAAGAAACGGAGATGCAAAAAGCCAAGTATTTTGAGAGTTATGGTGGAAATAGTTAGACTCGCACTTTGGTCTAGCAGTTTACAGACCTACCTCCGATTGATCGACCATAACTCACTCAATTCAACTCAGAATTGAATCAAATTCATGGCATTGCGAAGATGTCGAAGTGTAGTTCGAAATGGAGATGAAAAACTCCAAGTAATTTAAGAGTTATGATGGACATAGTTAGACTCGCGCTTTCGCCTAGCAGTTTACAGACATACCTCCGAGTCAATGACCATAACTCACTCAATTCAACTCGGAATTCATTGAAATTTGTTCCATTTCGAAGGACTCGAACTGTAGTTTAAAACGGAAGAAACGGAGATGAAAAAAGTCAAGTATTTTGAGAGTTATGGTGGAAATAGTTAGACTCCCACTTTGGTCTAGCAGTTTACAGACCAACCTGCAATTGATTGAACATAACTTACTCAATTTAACTCGGAATTGATTCAAATTCATGCCATTTTGAAGGTGTGGAAGTGTAGTTGAAAACGAAAGAAACAGAGATGAAAAATTCCAAGTATCTTAAGAGTTATGATGGAAATAGTTAGACTCGCGCTTTGGTCTAGCAGTTTACAGACCTGCTTCCGATTCATTCACCATAAGTCACTCAATTCGACTCGGAATTTATTCAAATTCATGCCATTTGGAAGATGTCGAAGAGTAGCTGAAAACGAAAGAAACGGAGACGAAAAACTCCAACTATTTTAAGAGTTATGATAGAAATAGTTAGACTCGCGCTTTCGCCTAGCAGTTTACAGACCTACCTCCGATTTAATGACCACAACTCACTCAATTGAACATGTAATTCAATGAAATTTGTTGCATTTTGAAGTAGTCGAAGTGTAGTTTAAAACGGAAGAAACGGAGATGAAAAACTACTTGTATTTTGAGAGTTATGATGGAAATAGTTAGATTCGCGCTTTGGTCTAGCAGTTTGCAGACATACCTCCGATTGAATGACCATAACTCACTCAATTCAACCCGGAATTCATTGAAATTTATTCCATTTCGAAGGAGTCGAAGTGTAGTCTAAAACGGAAGAAACAGAGATGAAAAAGTCCTAGTATTTTGAGAATTATGACGGAAATAGTTAGACTCGCGCTTTGGTCTAGCAGTTTATAGACCTACGTCCGGTTGATTGACCATAACTCAGTCAATTCAACTCGGAATTGAGTCAAATTCATGCCATTTCGAAGATGTCGAAGTGTAGTTGAAAACAATAGAAACGGAGATGAAAAACTCCAAGTATTTTAAGAGTTATGACAGAAATAGTTAGACTCGCCCTTTCGCCTAGCAGTTTACAGACCTATCTCCGATTGAATGACCATAACTCACTCAATTCAACCCGGAATTAATTGAAATTTGTTCCATTTCGAATGAGTAGAAGTGTAGTTTAAAAAGAAAGAAACGGAGGTTAAAAAAGCGGAGTATTTCGGGAGTTATGATGGAAATAGTTAGACTCGCACTTTAGTGTAGCAGTTTACAGACCTACCTCCGATTGATTGACCATAACTCTGTCAATTCAACTCGGAATTTAGTCAAATTCATGCCGTTTCGAAGATGTCGAAGTGTAGTTGAAAACATAAGAAACGGAGATGAAAAACTCCAAGTATTTTAAGAGTTACGATGGAAATAGTTAGACTCGCGCTTTCGCCTAGCAGTTTACTGACCTACCTCCGATTGAATGACCATAACCCACTCAATTCAACTCGGAATTCATTGAAATTCGTTCCATTACGAAGGAGTCGAAAGTGTAGCTGAAAACGGAAGAAACGGAGAAGAAAACTCCAAGTATTTTGAGAGTTATGGTGGAAATAGTTAGACTCGTGTTTTCGCCTAGCAGTTTACAGACCTACCTCCGATTGAATGACCATAAGTCACTAAATTCAACTCGGATTTCATTGAAATTTGTTCCATTTCGAAGGAGTCGAAGTGTAGTTTATAACGGAAGAAACGGAGATGCAAAAAGCCAAGTATTTTGATAGTTATGGTGGAAATAGTTAGACTCGCACTTTGGTCTAGGAGTTTACAGACCTACGTCGAATTGATTGACCATAACTCACTCAATTCAACTCAGAATTGAATCAAATTCATGGCATTGCGAAGATGTCGAAGTGTAGTTGGAAATGGAGATGAAAAACTCCAAGTAATTTAAGAGTTATGATGGACATAGTTACACTCGCGCTTTCGCCTAGCAGTTTACAGACATACCTCCGAGTCAATGACCATAACTCACTCAATTCAACTCGGAATTCATTGAAATTTGTTCCATTTCGAAGGACTCGAACTGTAGTTTAAAACGGAAGAAACGGAGATGAAAAAAGCCAAGTATTTTGAGAGTTATGGTGGAAATAGTTAGACTCGCACTTTGGTCTAGCAGTTTACAGACCAACCTGCAATTGATTGACCATAACTTACTCAATTTAACTCGGAATTGATTCAAATTCATGCCATTTTGAAGGTGTGGAAGTGTAGTTGAAAACGAAAAAAACAGAGATGAAAAATTCCAAGTATCTTAAGAGTTATGATGGAAATAGTTAGACTCGCGCTTTGGTCTAGCAGTTTACAGACCTGCTTCCGATTCATTCACCATAAGTCACTCAATTCGACTCGGAATTTATTCAAATTCATGCCATTTGGAAGATGTCGAAGAGTAGCTGAAAACGAAAGAAACGGAGACGAAAAACTCCAAGTATTTTAAGACTTATGATAGAAATAGTTAGACTCGCGCTTTCGCCTAGCAGTTTACAGACGTACCTCCGATTTAATGACCACAACTCACTCAATTGAACATGTAATTCAATGAAATTTCTTGCATTTCGAAAGAGTCGAAGTGTAGTTTAAAACGGAAGAAACGGAGATGAAAAACTACTTGTATTTTGAGAGTTATGATGGAAATAGTTAGATTCGCGCTTTGGTCTAGCAGTTTGCAGACATACCTCCGATTGAATGACCATAACTCACTCAATTCAACCCGGAATTCATTGAAATTTATTCCATTTCGAAGGAGTCGAAGTGTAGTCTAAAACGGAAGAAACAGAGATGAAAAAGTCCTAGTATTTTGAGAATTATGACGGAAATAGTTAGACTCGCGCTTTGGTCTAGCAGTTTATAGACCTACGTCCGGTTGATTGACCATAACTCAGTCAATTCAACTCGGAATTGAGTCAAATTCATGCCATTTCGAAGATGTCGAAGTGTAGTTGAAAACAATAGAAACGGAGATGAAAAACTCCAAGTATTTTAAGAGTTATGACGGAAATAGTTAGACTCGCCCTTTCGCCTAGCAGTTTACAGACCTATCTCCGATTGAATGACCATAACTCACTCAATTCAACCCGGAATTAATTGAAATTTGTTCCATTTCGAATGAGTAGAAGTGTAGTTTAAAAAGAAAGAAACGGAGGTTAAAAAAGCGGAGTATTTCGGGAGTTATGATGGAAATAGTTAGACTCGCACTTTAGTGTAGCAGTTTACAGACCTACCTCCGATTGATTGACCATAACTCTGTCAATTCAACTCGGAATTTAGTCAAATTCATGCCGTTTCGAAGATGTCGAAGTGTAGTTGAAAACATAAGAAACGGAGATGAAAAACTCCAAGTATTTTAAGAGTTACGATGGAAATAGTTAGACTCGCGCTTTCGCCTAGCAGTTTACTGACCTACCTCCGATTGAATGACCATAACCCACTCAATTCAACTCGGAATTCATTGAAATTCATTCCATTACGAAGGAGTCGAAAGTGTAGGTGAAAACGGAAGAAACGGAGATGAAAACTCCAAGTATTTTGAGAGTTATGGTGGAAATAGTTAGACTCGTGTTTTCGCCTAGCAGTTTACAGACCTACCTCCGATTGAATGACCATAAGTCACTAAATTCAACTCGGATTTCATTGAAATTTGTTCCATTTCGAAGGAGTCGAAGTGAAGTTTATAACGGAAGAAACGGAGATGCAAAAAGCCAAGTATTTTGAGAGTTATGGTGGAAATAGTTAGACTCGCACTTTGGTCTAGGAGTTTACAGACCTACCTCCGATTGATTGACCATAACTCACTCAATTCAACTCAGAATTGAATCAAATTCATGGCATTGCGAAGATGTCGAAGTGTTGTTGGAAATGGAGATGAAAAACTCCAAGTAATTTAAGAGTTATGATGGACATAGTTAGACTCGCGCTTTCGCCTAGCAGTTTACAGACATACCTCCGAGTCAATGACCATAACTCACTCAATTCAACTCGGAATTCATTGAAATTTGTTCCATTTCGAAGGACTCGAACTGTAGTTTAAAACGGAAGAAACGGAGATGAAAAAAGTCAAGTATTTTGAGAGTTATGGTGGAAATAGTTAGACTCCCACTTTGGTCTAGCAGTTTACAGACCAACCTGCAATTGATTGAACATAACTTACTCAATTTAACTCGGAATTGATTCAAATTCATGCCATTTTGAAGGTGTGGAAGTGTAGTTGAAAACGAAAGAAACAGAGATGAAAAATTCTAAGTATCTTAAGAGTTATGATGGAAATAGTTAGACTCGCGCTTTGGTCTAGCAGTTTACAGACCTGCTTCCGATTCATTCACCATAAGTCACTCAATTCGACTCGGAATTTATTCAAATTCATGCCATTTGGAAGATGTCGAAGAGTAGCTGAAAACGAAAGAAACGGAGACGAAAAACTCCAACTATTTTAAGAGTTATGATAGAAATAGTTAGACTCGCGCTTTCGCCTAGCAGTTTACAGACCTACCTCCGATTTAATGACCACAACTCACTCAATTGAACATGTAATTCAATGAAATTTGTTGCATTTTGAAGTAGTCGAAGTGTAGTTTAAAACGGAAGAAACGGAGATGAAAAACTACTTGTATTTTGAGAGTTATGATGGAAATAGTTAGATTCGCGCTTTGGTCTAGCAGTTTGCAGACATACCTCCGATTGAATGACCATAACTCACTCAATTCAACCCGGAATTCATTGAAATTTATTCCATTTCGAAGGAGTCGAAGTGTAGTCTAAAACGGAAGAAACAGAGATGAAAAAGTCCTAGTATTTTGAGAATTATGACGGAAATAGTTAGACTCGCGCTTTGGTCTAGCAGTTTATAGACCTACGTCCGGTTGATTGACCATAACTCAGTCAATTCAACTCGGAATTGAGTCAAATTCATGCCATTTCGAAGATGTCGAAGTGTAGTTGAAAACATTAGAAACGGAGATGAAAAACTCCAAGTATTTTAAGAGTTATGACGGAAATAGTTAGACTCGCCCTTTCGCCTAGCAGTTTACAGACCTATCTCCGATTGAATGACCATAACTCACTCAATTCAACCCGGAATTAATTGAAATTTGTTCCATTTCGAATGAGTAGAAGTGTAGTTTAAAAAGAAAGAAACTGAGGTTAAAAAAGCCGAGTATTTCGGGAGTTATGATGGAAATAGTTAGACTCGCACTTTAGTGTAGCAGTTTACAGACCTACCTCCGATCGATTGACCATAACTCTATCAATTCAACTCGGAATTTAGTCAAATTCATGCCGTTTCGAAGATGTCGAAGTGTAGTTGAAAACAATAGAAACGGAGATGAAAAACTCCAAGTATTTTAAGAGTTATGACGGAAATAGTTAGACTCGCCCTTTCGCCTAGCAGTTTACAGACCTATCTCCGATTGAATGACCATAACTCACTCAATTCAACCCGGAATTAATTGAAATTTGTTCCATTTCGAATGAGTAGAAGTGTAGTTTAAAAAGAAAGAAACGGAGGTTAAAAAAGCCGAGTATTTCGGGAGTTATGATGGAAATAGTTAGACTCGCACTTTAGTGTAGCAGTTTACAGACCTACCTCCGATTGATTGACCATAACTCTGTCAATTCAACTCGGAATTTAGTCAAATTCATGCCGTTTCGAAGATGTCGAAGTGTAGTTGAAAACATAAGAAACGGAGATGAAAAACTCCAAGTATTTTAAGAGTTACGATGGAAATAGTTAGACTCGCGCTTTCGCCTAGCAGTTTACTGACCTACCTCCGATTGAATGACCATAACCCACTCAATTCAACTCGGAATTCATTGAAATTCGTTCCATTACGAAGGAGTCGAAAGTGTAGCTGAAAACGGAAGAAACGGAGATGAAAACTCCAAGTATTTTGAGAGTTATGGTGGAAATAGTTAGACTCGTGTTTTCGCCTAGCAGTTTAGAGACCAACCTCCGATGGAATGACCATAAGTCACTAAATTCAACTCGGATTTCATTGAAATTTGTTCCATTTCGAAGGAGTAGAAGTATAGTTTATAACGGAAGAAACGGAGATGCAAAAAGCCAAGTATTTTGAGAGTTATGGTGGAAATAGTTAGACTCGCACTTTGGTCTAGCAGTTTACAGACCTACCTCCGATTGATCGACCATAACTCACTCAATTCAACTCAGAATTGAATCAAATTCATGGCATTGCGAAGATGTCGAAGTGTAGTTCGAAATGGAGATGAAAAACTCCAAGTAATTTAAGAGTTATGATGGACATAGTTAGACTCGCGCTTTCGCCTAGCAGTTTACAGACATACCTCCGAGTCAATGACCATAACTCACTCAATTCAACTCGGAATTCATTGAAATTTGTTCCATTTCGAAGGACTCGAACTGTAGTTTAAAACGGAAGAAACGGAGATGAAAAAAGTCAAGTATTTTGAGAGTTATGGTGGAAATAGTTAGACTCCCACTTTGGTCTAGCAGTTTACAGACCAACCTGCAATTGATTGAACATAACTTACTCAATTTAACTCGGAATTGATTCAAATTCATGCCATTTTGAAGGTGTGGAAGTGTAGTTGAAAACGAAAGAAACAGAGATGAAAAATTCCAAGTATCTTAAGAGTTATGATGGAAATAGTTAGACTCGCGCTTTGGTCTAGCAGTTTACAGACCTGCTTCCGATTCATTCACCATAAGTCACTCAATTCGACTCGGAATTTATTCAAATTCATGCCATTTGGAAGATGTCGAAGAGTAGCTGAAAACGAAAGAAACGGAGACGAAAAACTCCAACTATTTTAAGAGTTATGATAGAAATAGTTAGACTCGCGCTTTCGCCTAGCAGTTTACAGACCTACCTCCGATTTAATGACCACAACTCACTCAATTGAACATGTAATTCAATGAAATTTGTTGCATTTTGAAGTAGTCGAAGTGTAGTTTAAAACGGAAGAAACGGAGATGAAAAACTACTTGTATTTTGAGAGTTATGATGGAAATAGTTAGATTCGCGCTTTGGTCTAGCAGTTTGCAGACATACCTCCGATTGAATGACCATAACTCACTCAATTCAACCCGGAATTCATTGAAATTTATTCCATTTCGAAGGAGTCGAAGTGTAGTCTAAAACGGAAGAAACAGAGATGAAAAAGTCCTAGTATTTTGAGAATTATGACGGAAATAGTTAGACTCGCGCTTTGGTCTAGCAGTTTATAGACCTACGTCCGGTTGATTGACCATAACTCAGTCAATTCAACTCGGAATTGAGTCAAATTCATGCCATTTCGAAGATGTCGAAGTGTAGTTGAAAACAATAGAAACGGAGATGAAAAACTCCAAGTATTTTAAGAGTTATGACAGAAATAGTTAGACTCGCCCTTTCGCCTAGCAGTTTACAGACCTATCTCCGATTGAATGACCATAACTCACTCAATTCAACCCGGAATTAATTGAAATTTGTTCCATTTCGAATGAGTAGAAGTGTAGTTTAAAAAGAAAGAAACGGAGGTTAAAAAAGCGGAGTATTTCGGGAGTTATGATGGAAATAGTTAGACTCGCACTTTAGTGTAGCAGTTTACAGACCTACCTCCGATTAATTGACCATAACTCTGTCAATTCAACTCGGAATTTAGTCAAATTCATGCCGTTTCGAAGATGTCGAAGTGTAGTTGAAAACATAAGAAACGGAGATGAAAAACTCCAAGTATTTTAAGAGTTACGATGGAAATAGTTAGACTCGCGCTTTCGCCTAGCAGTTTACTGACCTACCTCCGATTGAATGACCATAACCCACTCAATTCAACTCGGAATTCATTGAAATTCGTTCCATTACGAAGGAGTCGAAAGTGTAGCTGAAAACGGAAGAAACGGAGAAGAAAACTCCAAGTATTTTGAGAGTTATGGTGGAAATAGTTAGACTCGTGTTTTCGCCTAGCAGTTTACAGACCTACCTCCGATTGAATGACCATAAGTCACTAAATTCAACTCGGATTTCATTGAAATTTGTTCCATTTCGAAGGAGTCGAAGTGTAGTTTATAACGGAAGAAACGGAGATGCAAAAAGCCAAGTATTTTGATAGTTATGGTGGAAATAGTTAGACTCGCACTTTGGTCTAGGAGTTTACAGACCTACGTCGAATTGATTGACCATAACTCACTCAATTCAACTCAGAATTGAATCAAATTCATGGCATTGCGAAGATGTCGAAGTGTAGTTGGAAATGGAGATGAAAAACTCCAAGTAATTTAAGAGTTATGATGGACATAGTTACACTCGCGCTTTCGCCTAGCAGTTTACAGACATACCTCCGAGTCAATGACCATAACTCACTCAATTCAACTCGGAATTCATTGAAATTTGTTCCATTTCGAAGGACTCGAACTGTAGTTTAAAACGGAAGAAACGGAGATGAAAAAAGCCAAGTATTTTGAGAGTTATGGTGGAAATAGTTAGACTCGCACTTTGGTCTAGCAGTTTACAGACCAACCTGCAATTGATTGACCATAACTTACTCAATTTAACTCGGAATTGATTCAAATTCATGCCATTTTGAAGGTGTGGAAGTGTAGTTGAAAACGAAAAAAACAGAGATGAAAAATTCCAAGTATCTTAAGAGTTATGATGGAAATAGTTAGACTCGCGCTTTGGTCTAGCAGTTTACAGACCTGCTTCCGATTCATTCACCATAAGTCACTCAATTCGACTCGGAATTTATTCAAATTCATGCCATTTGGAAGATGTCGAAGAGTAGCTAAAAACGAAAGAAACGGAGACGAAAAACTCCAAGTATTTTAAGACTTATGATAGAAATAGTTAGACTCGCGCTTTCGCCTAGCAGTTTACAGACGTACCTCCGATTTAATGACCACAACTCACTCAATTGAACATGTAATTCAATGAAATTTCTTGCATTTCGAAAGAGTCGAAGTGTAGTTTAAAACGGAAGAAACGGAGATGAAAAACTACTTGTATTTTGAGAGTTATGATGGAAATAGTTAGATTCGCGCTTTGGTCTAGCAGTTTGCAGACATACCTCCGATTGAATGACCATAACTCACTCAATTCAACCCGGAATTCATTGAAATTTATTCCATTTCGAAGGAGTCGAAGTGTAGTCTAAAACGGAAGAAACAGAGATGAAAAAGTCCTAGTATTTTGAGAATTATGACGGAAATAGTTAGACTCGCGCTTTGGTCTAGCAGTTTATAGACCTACGTCCGGTTGATTGACCATAACTCAGTCAATTCAACTCGGAATTGAGTCAAATTCATGCCATTTCGAAGATGTCGAAGTGTAGTTGAAAACAATAGAAACGGAGATGAAAAACTCCAAGTATTTTAAGAGTTATGACGGAAATAGTTAGACTCGCCCTTTCGCCTAGCAGTTTACAGACCTATCTCCGATTGAATGACCATAACTCACTCAATTCAACCCGGAATTAATTGAAATTTGTTCCATTTCGAATGAGTAGAAGTGTAGTTTAAAAAGAAAGAAACGGAGGTTAAAAAAGCGGAGTATTTCGGGAGTTATGATGGAAATAGTTAGACTCGCACTTTAGTGTAGCAGTTTACAGACCTACCTCCGATTGATTGACCATAACTCTGTCAATTCAACTCGGAATTTAGTCAAATTCATGCCGTTTCGAAGATGTCGAAGTGTAGTTGAAAACATAAGAAACGGAGATGAAAAACTCCAAGTATTTTAAGAGTTACGATGGAAATAGTTAGACTCGCGCTTTCGCCTAGCAGTTTACTGACCTACCTCCGATTGAATGACCATAACCCACTCAATTCAACTCGGAATTCATTGAAATTCGTTCCATTACGAAGGAGTCGAAAGTGTAGCTGAAAACGGAAGAAACGGAGAAGAAAACTCCAAGTATTTTGAGAGTTATGGTGGAAATAGTTAGACTCGTGTTTTCGCCTAGCAGTTTACAGACCTACCTCCGATTGAATGACCATAAGTCACTAAATTCAACTCGGATTTCATTGAAATTTGTTCCATTTCGAAGGAGTCGAAGTGTAGTTTATAACGGAAGAAACGGAGATGCAAAAAGCCAAGTATTTTGATAGTTATGGTGGAAATAGTTAGACTCGCACTTTGGTTTAGGAGTTTACAGACCTACGTCGGATTGATTGACCATAACTCACTCAATTCAACTCAGAATTGAATCAAATTCATGGCATTGCGAAGATGTCGAAGTGTAGTTGGAAATGGAGATGAAAAACTCCAAGTAATTTAAGAGTTATGATGGACATAGTTACACTCGCGCTTTCGCCTAGCAGTTTACAGACATACCTCCGAGTCAATGACCATAACTCACTCAATTCAACTCGGAATTCATTGAAATTTGTTCCATTTCGAAGGACTCGAACTGTAGTTTAAAACGGAAGAAACGGAGATGAAAAAAGCCAAGTATTTTGAGAGTTATGGTGGAAATAGTTAGACTCGCACTTTGGTCTAGCAGTTTACAGACCAACCAGCAATTGATTGACCATAACTTACTCAATTTAACTCGGAATTGATTCAAATTCATGCCATTTTGAAGGTGTGGAAGTGTAGTTGAAAACGAAAAAAACAGAGATGAAAAATTCCAAGTATCTTAAGAGTTATGATGGAAATAGTTAGACTCGCGCTTTGGTCTAGCAGTTTACAGACCTGCTTCCGATTCATTCACCATAAGTCACTCAATTCGACTCGGAATTTATTCAAATTCATGCCATTTGGAAGATGTCGAAGAGTAGCTGAAAACGAAAGAAACGGAGACGAAAAACTCCAAGTATTTTAAGACTTATGATAGAAATAGTTAGACTCGCGCTTTCGCTTAGCAGTTTACAGACGTACCTCCGATTTAATGACCACAACTCACTCAATTGAACATGTAATTCAATGAAATTTCTTGCATTTCGAAAGAGTCGAAGTGTAGTTTAAAACGGAAGAAACGGAGATGAAAAACTACTTGTATTTTGAGAGTTATGATGGAAATAGTTAGATTCGCGCTTTGGTCTAGCAGTTTGCAGACATACCTCCGATTGAATGACCATAACTCACTCAATTCAACCCGGAATTCATTGAAATTTATTCCATTTCGAAGGAGTCGAAGTGTAATCTAAAAGGGAAGAAACAGAGATGAAAAAGTCCTAGTATTTTGAGAGTTATGACGGAAATAGTTAGACTCGCGCTTTGGTCTAGCAGTTTACAGACCTACGTCCGGTTGATTGACCATAACTCAGTCAATTCAACTCGGAATTGAGTCAAATTCATGCCATTTCGAAGATGTCGAAGTGTAGTTGAAAACATAAGAAACGGAGATGAAAAACTCCAAGTATTTTAAGAGTTATGACGGAAATAGTTAGACTCGCCCTTTCGCCTAGCAGTTTACAGACCTACCTCCGATTGAATGACCATAACTCACTCAATTCAACCCGGAATTAATTGAAATTTGTTCCATTTCGAATGAGTAGAAGTGTAGTTTAAAACGAAAGAAACGGAGGTTAAAAAAGCCAAGTATTTCGGGAGTTATGATGGAAATAGTTAGACTCGCACTTTAGTGTAGCAGTTTACAGACCTACCTCCGATTGATTGACCATAACTCAGTCAATTCAACTCGGAATTTAGTCAAATTCATGCTGTTTCGAAGATATCGAAGTGTAGTTGAAAACATAAGAAACGGAGATGAAAAACTCCAAGTATTTTAAGAGTTACGATGGAAATAGTTAGACTCGCGCTTTCGCCTAGCAGTTTAGTGACCTACCTCCAATTGAATGACCATAACCCACTCAATTCAACTCGGAATTCATTGAAATTCGTTCCATTACGAAGGAGTCGAAAGTGTAGCTGAAAACGGAAGAAACGGAGATGAAAACTCCAAGTATTTTGAGAGTTATGGTGGAAATAGTTAGACTCGCGTTTTCGCCTAGCAGTTTACAGACCTACCTCCGATTGAATGACCATAAGTCACTAAAATTCAACTCGGAATTCATTGAACTTTGTTCCATTTCGAAGGAGTCGAAGTGTAGTTTAAAACAAAAGAAACGGAGATAAAAAAAACCAAGTATTTTGAGATTTATGGTGGAAATTGTTAGACTCGCACTTTGGTCTAGCAGTTTACAGACATACCTCCTATTGATTGACTATAACAAACTCAATTCAACTCGAAATTGATTCAAATTCATGCAATTTCGAAGATGTCGAACTGAAGTTGAAAACGGAAGAAACGGAGATGAAACACTACAAGTATTTTAAGAGTTATGATGGAAATAGTTGGACTCTTGCTTTCGCCTAGCAGTTTACAGACCTACCTCCGATTGAATGACCATAACTCACTCAATTCAACCCGGATTTCATTGAAATTTGTTCCATTTCGAAGGAGTCGAAGTGTAGTTTAAAACGGAAGAAACGGAGATGCAAAAAGCCAAGTATTTTGAGAGTTATGGTGGAAATAGTTAGACTCGCACTTTGGTCTAGTAGTTTACAGACCTACCTCGGATTGATTGACCATAACTCACTCAATTCAACTCAGAATTGAATCAAATTCATGGCATTGCGAAGATGTCGAAGTGTAGTTGGAAATGGAGATGAAAAACTCCAAGTAATTTAAGAGTTATGATGGACATAGTTACACTCGCGCTTTCGCCTAGCAGTTTACAGACCTACCTCCGAGTCAATGACCATAACTCACTCAATTCAACTCGGAATTCATTGAAATTTGTTCCATTTCGAAGGACTCGAACTGTAGTTTAAAACGGAAGAAACGGAGATGAAAAAAGCAAGTATTCTGAGAGTTATGGTGGAAATAGTTACACTCGCACTTTGGTCTAGCAGTTTACAGACCAACCTGCAATTGATTGACCATAACTTACTCAATTTAACTCGGAATTGATTCAAATTCATGCCATTTTGAAGGTGTGGAAGTGTAGTTGAAAACGAAAGAAACAGAGATGAAAAATTCCAAGTATCTTAAGAGTTATGATGGAAATAGTTAGACTCGCGCTTTGGTCTAGCAGTTTACAGACCTGCTTCCGATTCATTGACCATAAGTCACTCAATTCGACTCGGAATTTATTCAAATTCATTCCATTTGGAAGATGTCGAAGAGTAGCTGAAAACGAAAGAAACGGAGACGAAAAACTCCAAGTATTTTAAGAGTTATGATAGAAATAGTTAGACTCGCGCTTTCGCCTAGCAGTTTACAGACCTACCTCCGATTTAATGACCACAACTCACTCAATTGAACATGTAATTCAATGAAATTTGTTGCATTTCGAAGTAGTCGAAGTATAGTTTAAAACGGAAGAAACGGAGATGAAAAACTACTTGTATTTTGAGAGTTATGATGGAAATAGTTAGATTCGCGCTTTGGTCTAGCAGTTTGCAGACATACCTCCGATTGAATGACCATAACTCACTCAATTCAACCCGGAATTCATTGAAATTTATTCCATTTCGAAGGAGTCGAAGTGTAGTCTAAAACGGAAGAAACAGAGATGAAAAAGTCCTAGTATTTTGAGAGTTATGACGGAAATAGTTAGACTCGCGCTTTGGTCTAGCAGTTTACAGACCTACGTCCGGTTGATTGACCATAACTCAGTCAATTCAACTCGGAATTTATCAAATTCATGCCGTTTCGAAGATGTCAAAGTGTAGTTGAAAACATTAGAAACGGAGATGAAAAACTCCAAGTATTTTAAGAGTTATGACGGAAATAGTTAGACTCGCCCTTTCGCCTAGCAGTTTACAGACCTATCTCCGATTGAATGACTATAACTCACTCAATTCAACCCGGAATTAATTAAAATTTGTTCCATTTCGAATGAGTAGAAGTGTAGTTTAAAAAGAAAGAAACTGAGGTTAAAAAAGCCGAGTATTTCGGGAGTTATGATGGAAATAGTTAGACTCGCACTTTAGTGTAGCAGTTTACAGACCTACCTCCGATTGATTGACCATAACTCTGTCAATTCAACTCGGAATTTAGTCAAATTCATGCCGTTTCGAAGATGTCGAAGTGTAGTTGAAAACATAAGAAACGGAGATGAAAAACTCCAAGTATTTTAAGAGTTACGATGGAAATAGTTAGACTCGCGCTTTCGCCTAGCAGTTTACTGACCTACCTCCGATTGAATGACCATAACCCACTCAATTCAACTCGGAATTCATTGAAATTCATTCCATTACGAAGGAGTCGAAAGTGTAGCTGAAAACGGAAGAAACGGAGATGAAAACTCCAAGTATTTTGAGAGTTATGGTGGAAATAGTTAGACTCGTGTTTTCGCCTAGCAGTTTACAGACCTACCTCCGATTGAATGACCAGAAGTCACTAAATTCAACTCGGATTTCATTGAAATTTGTTCCATTTCGAAGGAGTCGAAGTGTAGTTTATAACGGAAGAAACGGAGATGCAAAAAGCCAAGTATTTTGAGAGTTATGGTGGAAATAGTTAGACTCGCACTTTGGTCTAGGAGTTTACAGACCTACCTCCGATTGATTGACCATAACTCACTCAATTCAACTCAGAATTGAATCAAATTCATGGCATTGCGAAGATGTCGAAGTGTTGTTGGAAATGGAGATGAAAAACTCCAAGTAATTTAAGAGTTATGATGGACATAGTTAGACTCGCGCTTTCGCCTAGCAGTTTACAGACATACCTCCGAGTCAATGACCATAACTCACTCAATTCAACTCGGAATTCATTGAAATTTGTTCCATTTCGAAGGACTCGAACTGTAGTTTAAAACGGAAGAAACGGAGATGAAAAAAGTCAAGTATTTTGAGAGTTATGGTGGAAATAGTTAGACTCCCACTTTGGTCTAGCAGTTTACAGACCAACCTGCAATTGATTGAACATAACTTACTCAATTTAACTCGGAATTGATTCAAATTCATGCCATTTTGAAGGTGTGGAAGTGTAGTTGAAAACGAAAGAAACAGAGATGAAAAATTCCAAGTATCTTAAGAGTTATGATGGAAATAGTTAGACTCGCGCTTTGGTCTAGCAGTTTACAGACCTGCTTCCGATTCATTCACCATAAGTCACTCAATTCGACTCGGAATTTATTCAAATTCATGCCATTTGGAAGATGTCGAAGAGTAGCTGAAAACGAAAGAAACGGAGACGAAAAACTCCAACTATTTTAAGAGTTATGATAGAAATAGTTAGACTCGCGCTTTCGCCTAGCAGTTTACAGACCTACCTCCGATTTAATGACCACAACTCACTCAATTGAACATGTAATTCAATGAAATTTGTTGCATTTTGAAGTAGTCGAAGTGTAGTTTAAAACGGAAGAAACGGAGATGAAAAACTACTTGTATTTTGAGAGTTATGATGGAAATAGTTAGATTCGCGCTTTGGTCTAGCAGTTTGCAGACATACCTCCGATTGAATGACCATAACTCACTCAATTCAACCCGGAATTCATTGAAATTTATTCCATTTCGAAGGAGTCGAAGTGTAGTCTAAAACGGAAGAAACAGAGATGAAAAAGTCCTAGTATTTTGAGAATTATGACGGAAATAGTTAGACTCGCGCTTTGGTCTAGCAGTTTATAGACCTACGTCCGGTTGATTGACCATAACTCAGTCAATTCAACTCGGAATTGAGTCAAATTCATGCCATTTCGAAGATGTCGAAGTGTAGTTGAAAACATTAGAAACGGAGATGAAAAACTCCAAGTATTTTAAGAGTTATGACGGAAATAGTTAGACTCGCCCTTTCGCCTAGCAGTTTACAGACCTATCTCCGATTGAATGACCATAACTCACTCAATTCAACCCGGAATTAATTGAAATTTGTTCCATTTCGAATGAGTAGAAGTGTAGTTTAAAAAGAAAGAAACTGAGGTTAAAAAAGCCGAGTATTTCGGGAGTTATGATGGAAATAGTTAGACTCGCACTTTAGTGTAGCAGTTTACAGACCTACCTCCGATCGATTGACCATAACTCTATCAATTCAACTCGGAATTTAGTCAAATTCATGCCGTTTCGAAGATGTCGAAGTGTAGTTGAAAACAATAGAAACGGAGATGAAAAACTCCAAGTATTTTAAGAGTTATGACGGAAATAGTTAGACTCGCCCTTTCGCCTAGCAGTTTACAGACCTATCTCCGATTGAATGACCATAACTCACTCAATTCAACCCGGAATTAATTGAAATTTGTTCCATTTCGAATGAGTAGAAGTGTAGTTTAAAAAGAAAGAAACGGAGGTTAAAAAAGCCGAGTATTTCGGGAGTTATGATGGAAATAGTTAGACTCGCACTTTAGTGTAGCAGTTTACAGACCTACCTCCGATTGATTGACCATAACTCTGTCAATTCAACTCGGAATTTAGTCAAATTCATGCCGTTTCGAAGATGTCGAAGTGTAGTTGAAAACATAAGAAACGGAGATGAAAAACTCCAAGTATTTTAAGAGTTACGATGGAAATAGTTAGACTCGCGCTTTCGCCTAGCAGTTTACTGACCTACCTCCGATTGAATGACCATAACCCACTCAATTCAACTCGGAATTCATTGAAATTCGTTCCATTACGAAGGAGTCGAAAGTGTAGCTGAAAACGGAAGAAACGGAGATGAAAACTCCAAGTATTTTGAGAGTTATGGTGGAAATAGTTAGACTCGTGTTTTCGCCTAGCAGTTTAGAGACCAACCTCCGATGGAATGACCATAAGTCACTAAATTCAACTCGGATTTCATTGAAATTTGTTCCATTTCGAAGGAGTAGAAGTATAGTTTATAACGGAAGAAACGGAGATGCAAAAAGCCAAGTATTTTGAGAGTTATGGTGGAAATAGTTAGACTCGCACTTTGGTCAAGCAGTTTACAGACCTACCTCCGATTGATCGACCATAACTCACTCAATTCAACTCAGAATTGAATCAAATTCATGGCATTGCGAAGATGTCGAAGTGTAGTTCGAAATGGAGATGAAAAACTCCAAGTAATTTAAGAGTTATGATGGACATAGTTAGACTCGCGCTTTCGCCTAGCAGTTTACAGACATACCTCCGAGTCAATGACCATAACTCACTCAATTCAACTCGGAATTCATTGAAATTTGTTCCATTTCGAAGGACTCGAACTGTAGTTTAAAACGGAAGAAACGGAGATGAAAAAAGTCAAGTATTTTGAGAGTTATGGTGGAAATAGTTAGACTCCCACTTTGGTCTAGCAGTTTACAGACCAACCTGCAATTGATTGACCATAACTTACTCAATTTAACTCGGAATTGATTCAAATTCATGCCATTTTGAAGGTGTGGAAGTGTAGTTGAAAACGAAAGAAACAGAGATGAAAAATTCCAAGTATCTTAAGAGTTATGATGGAAATAGTTAGACTCGCGCTTTGGTCTAGCAGTTTACAGACCTGCTTTCGATTCATTCACCATAAGTCACTCAATTCGACTCGGAATTTATTCAAATTCATGCCATTTGGAAGATGTCGAAGAGTAGCTGAAAACGAAAGAAACGGAGACGAAAAACTCCAAGTATTTTAAGAGTTATGATAGAAATAGTTAGACTCGCGCTTTCGCCTAGCAGTTTACAGACCTACCTCCGATTTAATGACCACAACTCACTCAATTGAACATGTAATTCAATGAAATTTGTTGCATTTCGAAGTAGTCGAAGTGTAGTTTAAAACGGAAGAAACGGAGATGAAAAACTACTTGTATTTTGAGAGTTATGATGGAAATAGTTAGATTCGCGCTTTGGTCTAGCAGTTTGCAGACATACCTCCGATTGAATGACCATAACTCACTCAATTCAACCCGGAATTCATTGAAATTTATTCCATTTCGAAGGAGTCGAAGTGTAGTCTAAAACGGAAGAAACAGAGATGAAAAAGTCCTAGTATTTTGAGAGTTATGACGGAAATAGTTAGACTCGCGCTTTGGTCTAGCAGTTTATAGACCTACGTCCGGTTGATTGACCATAACTCAGTCAATTCAACTCGGAATTGAGTCAAATTCATGCCATTTCGAAGATGTCGAAGTGTAGTTGAAAACAATAGAAACGGAGATGAAAAACTCCAAGTATTTTAAGAGTTATGACGGAAATAGTTAGACTCGCCCTTTCGCCTAGCAGTTTACAGACCTATCTCCGATTGAATGACCATAACTCACTCAATTCAACCCGGAATTAATTGAAATTTGTTCCATTTCGAATGAGTAGAAGTGTAGTTTAAAAAGAAAGAAACGGAGGTTAAAAAAGCGGAGTATTTCGGGAGTTATGATGGAAATAGTTAGACTCGCACTTTAGTGTAGCAGTTTACAGACCTACCTCCGATTGATTGACCATAACTCTGTCAATTCAACTCGGAATTTAGTCAAATTCATGCCGTTTCGAAGATGTCGAAGTGTAGTTGAAAACATAAGAAACGGAGATGAAAAACTCCAAGTATTTTAAGAGTTACGATGGAAATAGTTAGACTCGCGCTTTCGCCTAGCAGTTTACTGACCTACCTCCGATTGAATGACCATAACCCACTCAATTCAACTCGGAATTCATTGAAATTCGTTCCATTACGAAGGAGTCGAAAGTGTAGCTGAAAACGGAAGAAACGGAGAAGAAAACTCCAAGTATTTTGAGAGTTATGGTGGAAATAGTTAGACTCGTGTTTTCGCCTAGCAGTTTACAGACCTACCTCCGATTGAATGACCATAAGTCACTAAATTCAACTCGGATTTCATTGAAATTTGTTCCATTTCGAAGGAGTCGAAGTGTAGTTTATAACGGAAGAAACGGAGATGCAAAAAGCCAAGTATTTTGAGAGTTATGGTGGAAATAGTTAGACTCGCACTTTGGTCTAGGAGTTTACAGACCTACCTCGGATTGATTGACCACAACTCACTCAATTCAACTCAGAATTGAATCAAATTCATGGCACTGCGAAGATGTCGAAGTGTAGTTGGAAATGGACATGAAAAAACTCCAAGTAATTTAAGAGTTATGATGGACATAGTTTCACTCGCGCTTTCGCCTAGCAGTTTACAGACATACCTCCGAGTCAATGACCATAACTCACTCAATTCAACTCGGAATTCATTGAAATTTGTTCCATTTCGAAGGACTCGAACTGTAGTTTAAAACGGAAGAAACGGAGATGAAAAAAGCCAAGTATTTTGAGAGTTATGGTGGAAATAGTTAGACTCGCACTTTGGTCTAGCAGTTTACAGACCAACCTGCAATTGATTGACCATAACTTACTCAATTTAACTCGGAATTGATTCAAATTCATGCCATTTTGAAGGTGTGGAAGTGTAGTTGAAAACGAAAAAAACAGAGATGAAAAATTCCAAGTATCTTAAGAGTTATGATGGAAATAGTTAGACTCGCGCTTTGGTCTAGCAGTTTACAGACCTGCTTCCGATTCATTCACCACAAGTCACTCAATTCGACTCGGAATTTATTCAAATTCATGCCATTTGGAAGATGTCGAAGAGTAGCTGAAAACGAAAGAAACGGAGACGAAAAACTCCAAGTATTTTAAGACTTATGATAGAAATAGTTAGACTCGCGCTTTCGCCTAGCAGTTTACAGACGTACCTCCGATTTAATGACCACAACTCACTCAATTGAACATGTAATTCAAGGAAATTTGTTGCATTTCGAAAGAGTCGAAGTGTAGTTTAAAACGGAAGAAACGGAGATGAAAAACTACTTGTATTTTGAGAGTTATGATGGAAATAGTTAGATTCGCGCTTTGGTCTAGCAGTTTGCAGACATACCTCCGATTGAATGACCATAACTCACTCAATTCAACCCGGAATTCATTGAAATTTATTCCATTTCGAAGGAGTCGAAGTGTAATCTAAAACGGAAGAAACAGAGATGAAAAAGTCCTAGTATTTTGAGAGTTATGACGGAAATAGTTAGACTCGCGCTTTGGTCTAGCAGTTTACAGACCTACGTCCGGTTGATTGACCATAACTCAGTCAATTCAACTCGGAATTGAGTCAAATTCATGCCATTTCGAAGATGTCGAAGTGTAGTTGAAAACATAAGAAACGGAGATGAAAAACTCCAAGTATTTTAAGAGTTATGACGGAAATAGTTAGACTCGCCCTTTCGCCTAGCAGTTTACAGACCTACCTCCGATTGAATGACAATAACTCACTCAATTCAACCCGGAATTAATTGAAATTTGTTCCATTTCGAATGAGTAGAAGTGTAGTTTAAAACGAAAGAAACGGAGGTTAAAAAAGCCAAGTATTTCGGGAGTTATGATGGAAATAGTTAGACTCGCACTTTAGTGTAGCAGTTTACAGACCTACCTCTGATTGATTGACCATAACTCAGTCAATTCAACTCGGAATTTAGTCAAATTCATGCTGTTTCGAAGATATCGAAGTGTACTTGAAAACATAAGAAACGGAGATGAAAAACTCCAAGTATTTTAAGAGGTACGATGGAAATAGTTAGACTCGCGCTTTCGCCTAGCAGTTTAGTGACCTACCTCCAATTGAATGACCATAACCCACTCAATTCAACTCGGAATTCATTGAAATTCGTTCCATTACAAAGGAGTCGAAAGTGTAGCTGAAAACGGAAGAAACGGAGATGAACACTCCAAGTATTTTGAGAGTTATGGTGGAAATTGTTAGACTCGCGTTTTCGCCTAGCAGTTTACAGACCTACCTCCGATTGAATGACCATAAGTCACTAAAATTCAACTCGGAATTCATTGAACTTTGTTCCATTTCGAAGGAGTCGAAGTGTAGTTTAAAACAAAAGAAACGGAGATAAAAAAAACCAAGTATTTTGAGATTTATGGTGGAAATTGTTAGACTCGCACTTTGGTCTAGCAGTTTACAGACATACCTCCTATTGATTGACTATAACTCACTCAATTCAACTCGAAATTGATTCAAATTCATGCAATTTCGAAGATGTCGAACTGTAGTTGAAAACGGAAGAAACGGAGATGAAACACTCCAAGTATTTTAATAGTTATGATGGAAATAGTTGGACTCTTGCTTTCGCCTAGCAGTTTACAGACCTACCTCCGATTGAATGACCATAACTCACTCAATTCAACCCGGATTTCATTGAAATTTGTTCCATTTCGAAGGAGTCAAAGTGTAGTTTAAAACGGAAGAAACGGAGATGCAAAAAGCCAAGTATTTTGAGAGTTATGGTGGAAATAGTTAGACTCGCACTTTGGTCTAGTAGTTTACAGACCTACCTCCGATTGATTGACCATAACTCACTCAATTCAACTCAGAATTGAATCAAATTCATGGCATTGCGAAGATGTCGAAGTGTAGTTGGAAATGGAGATGAAAAACTCCAAGTAATTTAAGAGTTATGATGGACATAGTTAGACTCGCGCTTTCGCCTAGCAGTTTACAGACCTACCTCCGAGTCAATGACCATAACTCACTCAATTCAACTCGGAATTCATTGAAATTTGTTCCATTTCGAAGGACTCGAACTGTAGTTTAAAACGGAAGAAACGGAGATGAAAAAAGCAAGTATTCTGAGAGTTATGGTGGAAATAGTTACACTCGCACTTTGGTCTAGCAGTTTACAGACCAACCTGCAATTGATTGACCATAACTTACTCAATTTAACTCGGAATTGATTCAAATTCATGCCATTTTGAAGGTGTGGAAGTGTAGTTGAAAACGAAAGAAACAGAGATGAAAAATTCCAAGTATCTTAAGAGTTATGATGGAAATAGTTAGACTCGCGCTTTGGTCTAGCAGTTTACAGACCTGCTTCCGATTCATTGACCATAAGTCACTCAATTCGACTCAGAATTTATTCAAATTCATGCCATTTGGAAGATGTCGAAGAGTAGCTGAAAACGAAAGAAACGGAGACGAAAAACTCCAAGTATTTTAAGAGTTATGATAGAAATAGTTAGACTCGCGCTTTCGCCTAGCAGTTTACAGACCTACCTCCGATTTAATGACCACAACTCACTCAATTGAACATGTAATTCAATGAAATTTGTTGCATTTCGAAGTAGTCGAAGTGTAGTTTAAAACGGAAGAAACGGAGATGAAAAACTACTTGTATTTTGAGAGTTATGATGGAAATAGTTAGATTCGCGCTTTGGTCTAGCAGTTTGCAGACATACCTCCGATTGAATGACCATAACTCACTCAATTCAACCCGGAATTCATTGAAATTTATTCCATTTCGAAGGAGTCGAAGTGTAGTCTAAAACGGAAGAAACAGAGATGAAAAAGTCCTAGTATTTTGAGAGTTATGACGGAAATAGTTAGACTCGCGCTTTGGTCTAGCAGTTTATAGACCTACGTCCGGTTGATTGACCATAACTCAGTCAATTCAACTCGGAATTTATCAAATTCATGCCGTTTCGAAGATGTCGAAGTGTAGTTGAAAACATTAGAAACGGAGATGAAAAACTCCAAGTATTTTAAGAGTTATGACGGAAATAGTTAGACTCGCCCTTTCGCCTAGCAGTTTACAGACCTATCTCCGATTGAATGACTATAACTCACTCAATTCAACCCGGAATTAATTGAAATTTGTTCCATTTCGAATGAGTAGAAGTGTAGTTTAAAAAGAAAGAAACTGAGGTTAAAAAAGCCGAGTATTTCGGGAGTTATGATGGAAATAGTTAGACTCGCACTTTAGTGTAGCAGTTTACAGACCTACCTCCGATTGATTGACCATAACTCTGTCAATTCAACTCGGAATTTAGTCAAATTCATGCCGTTTCGAAGATGTCGAAGTGTAGTTGAAAACATAAGAAACGGAGATGAAAAACTCCAAGTATTTTAAGAGTTACGATGGAAATAGTTAGACTCGCGCTTTCGCCTAGCAGTTTACTGACCTACCTCCGATTGAATGACCATAACCCACTCAATTCAACTCGGAATTCATTGAAATTCATTCCATTACGAAGGAGTCGAAAGTGTAGCTGAAAACGGAAGAAACGGAGATGAAAACTCCAAGTATTTTGAGAGTTATGGTGGAAATAGTTAGACTCGTGTTTTCGCCTAGCAGTTTACAGACCTACCTCCGATTGAATGACCATAAGTCACTAAATTCAACTCGGATTTCATTGAAATTTGTTCCATTTCGAAGGAGTCGAAGTGTAGTTTATAACGGAAGAAACGGAGATGCAAAAAGCCAAGTATTTTGAGAGTTATGGTGGAAATAGTTAGACTCGCACTTTGGTCTAGGAGTTTACAGACCTACCTCCGATTGATTGACCATAAGTCACTCAATTCAACTCAGAATTGAATCAAATTCATGGCATTGCGAAGATGTCGAAGTGTTGTTGGAAATGGAGATGAAAAACTCCAAGTAATTTAAGAGTTATGATGGACATAGTTAGACTCGCGCTTTCGCCTAGCAGTTTACAGACATACCTCCGAGTCAATGACCATAACTCACTCAATTCAACTCGGAATTCATTGAAATTTGTTCCATTTCGAAGGACTCGAACTGTAGTTTAAAACGGAAGAAACAGAGATGAAAAAAGTCAAGTATTTTGAGAGTTATGGTGGAAATAGTTAGACTCCCACTTTGGTCTAGCAGTTTACAGACCAACCTGCAATTGATTGAACATAACTTACTCAATTTAACTCGGAATTGATTCAAATTCATGCCATTTTGAAGGTGTGGAAGTGTAGTTGAAAACGAAAGAAACAGAGATGAAAAATTCCAAGTATCTTAAGAGTTATGATGGAAATAGTTAGACTCGCGCTTTGGTCTAGCAGTTTACAGACCTGCTTCCGATTCATTCACCATAAGTCACTCAATTCGACTCGGAATTTATTCAAATTCATGCCATTTGGAAGATGTCGAAGAGTAGCTGAAAAGGAAAGAAACGGAGACGAAAAACTCCAAGTATTTTAAGAGTTATGATAGAAATAGTTAGACTCGCGCTTTCGCCTAGCAGTTTACAGACCTACCTCCGATTTAATGACCACAACTCACTCAATTGAACATGTAATTCAATGAAATTTGTTGCATTTCGAAGTAGTCGAAGTGTAATTTAAAACGGAAGAAACGGAGATGAAAAACTACTTGTATTTTGAGAGTTATGATGGAAATAGTTAGATTCGCGCTTTGGTCTAGCAGTTTGCAGACATACCTCCGATTGAATGACCATAACTCACTCAATTCAACCCGGAATTCATTGAAATTTATTCCATTTCGAAGGAGTCGAAGTGTAGTCTAAAACGGAAGAAACAGAGATGAAAAAGTCCTAGTATTTTGAGAGTTATGACGGAAATAGTTAGACTCGCGCTTTGGTCTAGCAGTTTATAGACCTACGTCCGGTTGATTGACCATAACTCAGTCAATTCAACTCGGAATTGAGTCAAATTCATGCCATTTCGAAGATGTCGAAGTGTAGTTGAAAACAATAGAAACGGAGATGAAAAACTCCAAGTATTTTAAGAGTTATGACGGAAATAGTTAGACTCGCCCTTTCGCCTAGCAGTTTACAGACCTATCTCCGATTGAATGACCATAACTCACTCAATTCAACCCGGAATTAATTGAAATTTGTTCCATTTCGAATGAGTAGAAGTGTAGTTTAAAAAGAAAGAAACGGAGGTTAAAAAAGCCGAGTATTTCGGGAGTTATGATGGAAATAGTTAGACTCGCACTTTAGTGTAGCAGTTTACAGACCTACCTCCGATTGATTGACCATAACTCTGTCAATTCAACTCGGAATTTAGTCAAATTCATGCCGTTTCGAAGATGTCGAAGTGTAGTTGAAAACATAAGAAACGGAGATGAAAAACTCCAAGTATTTTAAGAGTTACGATGGAAATAGTTATACTCGCGCTTTCGCCTAGCAGTTTACTGACCTACCTCCGATTGAATGACCATAACCCACTCAATTCAACTCGGAATTCATTGAAATTCGTTCCATTACGAAGGAGTCGAAAGTGTAGCTGAAAACGGAAGAAACGGAGATGAAAACTCCAAGTATTTTGAGAGTTATGGTGGAAATAGTTAGACTCGTGTTTTCGCCTAGCAGTTTAGAGACCTACCTCCGATGGAATGACCATAAGTCACTAAATTCAACTCGGATTTCATTGAAATTTGTTCCATTTCGAAGGAGTAGAAGTATAGTTTATAACGGAAGAAACGGAGATGCAAAAAGCCAAGTATTTTGAGAGTTATGGTGGAAATAGTTAGACTTGCACTTTGGTCTAGCAGTTTACAGACCTACCTCCGATTGATTGACCATAACTCTGTCATTTCAACTCGGAATTTAGTCAAATTCATGCCGTTTCGAAGATGTCGAAGTGTAGTTGAAAACATAAGAAACGGAGATGAAAAACTCCAAGTATTTTAAGAGTTACGATGGAAATAGTTATACTCGCGCTTTCGCCTAGCAGTTTACTGACCTACCTCCGATTGAATGACCATAACCCACTCAATTCAACTCGGAATTCATTGAAATTCGTTCCATTACGAAGGAGTCGAAAGTGTAGCTGAAAACGGAAGAAACGGAGATGAAAACTCCAAGTATTTTGTGAGTTATGGTGGAAATAGTTAGACTCGTGTTTTCGCCTACCAGTTTAGAGACCTACCTCCGATGGAATGACCATAAGTCACTAAATTCAACTCGGATTTCATTGAAATTTGTTCCATTTCGAAGGAGTAGAAGTATAGTTTATAATGGAAGAAACGGAGATGCAAAAAGCCAAGTATTTTGAAAGTTATGGTGGAAATAGTTAGACTCGCACTTTGGTCTAGCAGTTTACAGACCTACCTCCGATTGATTGACCATAACTCACTCAATTCAACTCAGAATTGAATCAAATTCATGGCATTGCGAAGATGTCGAAGTGTAGTTCGAAATGGAGATGAAAAACTCCAAGTAATTTAAGAGTTATGATGGACATAGTTAGACTCGCGCTTTCGCCTAGCAGTTTACAGACATACCTCCGAGTCAATAACCATAACTCACTCAATTCAACTCGGAATTCATTGAAATTTGTTCCATTTCGAAGGACTCGAACTGTAGTTTAAAACGGAAGAAACGGAGATGAAAAAAGTCAAGTATTTTGAGAGTTATGGTGGAAATAGTTAGACTCCCACTTTGGTCTAGCAGTTTACAGACCAACCTGCAATTGATTGACCATAACTTACTCAATTTAACTCGGAATTGATTCAAATTCATGCCATTTTGAAGGTGTGGAAGTGTAGTTGAAAACGAAAGAAACAGAGATGAAAAATTCCAAGTATCTTAAGAGTTATGATGGAAATAGTTAGACTCGCGCTTTGGTCTAGCAGTTTACAGACCTGCTTCCGATTCATTGACCATAAGTCACTCAATTCGACTCGGAATTTATTCAAATTCATGCCATTTGGAAGATGTCGAAGAGTAGCTGAAAACGAAAGAAACGGAGACGAAAAACTCCAAGTATTTTAAGAGTTATGATAGAAATAGTTAGACTCGCGCTTTCGCCTAGCAGTTTACAGACCTACCTCCGATTTAATGAGCACAACTCACTCAATTGAACATGTAATTCAATGAAATTTGTTGCATTTCGAAGTAGTCGAAGTGTAGTTTAAAACGGAAGAAACGGAGATGAAAAACTACTTGTATTTTGAGAGTTATGATGGAAATAGTTAGATTCGCGCTTTGGTCTAGCAGTTTGCAGACATACCTCCGATTGAATGACCATAACTCACTCAATTCAACCCGGAATTCATTGAAATTTATTCCATTTCGAAGGAGTCGAAGTGTAGTCTAAAACGGAAGAAACAGAGATGAAAAAGTCCTAGTATTTTGAGAATTATGACGGAAATAGTTAGACTCGCGCTTTGGTCTAGCAGTTTATAGACCTACGTCCGGTTGATTGACCATAACTCAGTCAATTCAACTCGGAATTGAGTCAAATTCATGCCGTTTCGAAGATGTCGAAGTGTAGTTGAAAACATTAGAAACGGAGATGAAAAACTCCAAGTATTTTAAGAGTTATGACGGAAATAGTTAGACTCGCCCTTTCGCCTAGCAGTTTACAGACCTATCTCCGATTGAATGACCATAACTCACTCAATTCAACCCGGAATTAATTGAAATTTGTTCCATTTCGAATGAGTAGAAGTGTAGTTTAAAAAGAAAGAAACTGAGGTTAAAAAAGCCGAGTATTTCGGGAGTTATGATGGAAATAGTTAGACTCGCACTTTAGTGTAGCAGTTTACAGACCTACCTCCGATTGATTGACCATAACTCTATCAATTCAACTCGGAATTTAGTCAAATTCATGCCGTTTCGAAGATGTCGAAGTGTAGTTGAAAACAATAGAAACGGAGATGAAAAACTCCAAGTATTTTAAGAGTTATGACGGAAATAGTTAGACTCGCCCTTTCGCCTAGCAGTTTACAGACCTATCTCCGATTGAATGACCATAACTCACTCAATTCAACCCGGAATTAATTGAAATTTGTTCCATTTCGAATGAGTAGAAGTGTAGTTTAAAAAGAAAGAAACGGAGGTTAAAAAAGGCGAGTATTTCGGGAGTTATGATGGAAATAGTTAGACTCGCACTTTGGTCTAGCAGTTTACAGACCTACCTCCGATTGATTGACCATAACTCTGTCATTTCAACTCGGAATTTAGTCAAATTCATGCCGTTTCGAAGATGTCGAAGTGTAGTTGAAAACATAAGAAACGGAGATGAAAAACTCCAAGTATTTTAAGAGTTACGATGGAAATAGTTATACTCGCGCTTTCGCCTAGCAGTTTACTGACCTACCTCCGATTGAATGACCATAACCCACTCAATTCAACTCGGAATTCATTGAAATTCGTTCCATTACGAAGGAGTCGAAAGTGTAGCTGAAAACGGAAGAAACGGAGATGAAAACTCCAAGTATTTTGTGAGTTATGGTGGAAATAGTTAGACTCGTGTTTTCGCCTACCAGTTTAGAGACCTACCTCCGATGGAATGACCATAAGTCACTAAATTCAACTCGGATTTCATTGAAATTTGTTCCATTTCGAAGGAGTAGAAGTATAGTTTATAATGGAAGAAACGGAGATGCAAAAAGCCAAGTATTTTGAAAGTTATGGTGGAAATAGTTAGACTCGCACTTTGGTCTAGCAGTTTACAGACCTACCTCCGATTGATTGACCATAACTCACTCAATTCAACTCAGAATTGAATCAAATTCATGGCATTGCGAAGATGTCGAAGTGTAGTTCGAAATGGAGATGAAAAACTCCAAGTAATTTAAGAGTTATGATGGACATAGTTAGACTCGCGCTTTCGCCTAGCAGTTTACAGACATACCTCCGAGTCAATAACCATAACTCACTCAATTCAACTCGGAATTCATTGAAATTTGTTCCATTTCGAAGGACTCGAACTGTAGTTTAAAACGGAAGAAACGGAGATGAAAAAAGTCAAGTATTTTGAGAGTTATGGTGGAAATAGTTAGACTCCCACTTTGGTCTAGCAGTTTACAGACCAACCTGCAATTGATTGACCATAACTTACTCAATTTAACTCGGAATTGATTCAAATTCATGCCATTTTGAAGGTGTGGAAGTGTAGTTGAAAACGAAAGAAACAGAGATGAAAAATTCCAAGTATCTTAAGAGTTATGATGGAAATAGTTAGACTCGCGCTTTGGTCTAGCAGTTTACAGACCTGCTTCCGATTCATTGACCATAAGTCACTCAATTCGACTCGGAATTTATTCAAATTCATGCCATTTGGAAGATGTCGAAGAGTAGCTGAAAACGAAAGAAACGGAGACGAAAAACTCCAAGTATTTTAAGAGTTATGATAGAAATAGTTAGACTCGCGCTTTCGCCTAGCAGTTTACAGACCTACCTCCGATTTAATGAGCACAACTCACTCAATTGAACATGTAATTCAATGAAATTTGTTGCATTTCGAAGTAGTCGAAGTGTAGTTTAAAACGGAAGAAACGGAGATGAAAAACTACTTGTATTTTGAGAGTTATGATGGAAATAGTTAGATTCGCGCTTTGGTCTAGCAGTTTCCAGACATACCTCCGATTGAATGACCATAACTCACTCAATTCAACCCGGAATTCATTGAAATTTATTCCATTTCGAAGGAGTCGAAGTGTAGTCTAAAACGGAAGAAACAGAGATGAAAAAGTCCTAGTATTTTGAGAGTTATGACGGAAATAGTTAGACTCGCGCTTTGGTCTAGCAGTTTATAGACCTACGTCCGGTTGATTGACCATAACTCAGTCAATTCAACTCGGAATTGAGTCAAATTCATGCCGTTTCGAAGATGTCGAAGTGTAGTTGAAAACATTAGAAACGGAGATGAAAAACTCCAAGTATTTTAAGAGTTATGACGGAAATAGTTAGACTCGCCCTTTCGCCTAGCAGTTTACAGACCTATCTCCGATTGAATGACCATAACTCACTCAATTCAACCCGGAATTAATTGAAATTTGTTCCATTTCGAATGAGTAGAAGTGTAGTTTAAAAAGAAAGAAACTGAGGTTAAAAAAGCCGAGTATTTCGGGAGTTATGATGGAAATAGTTAGACTCGCACTTTAGTGTAGCAGTTTACAGACCTACCTCCGATTGATTGACCATAACTCTATCAATTCAACTCGGAATTTAGTCAAATTCATGCCGTTTCGAAGATGTCGAAGTGTAGTTGAAAACAATAGAAACGGAGATGAAAAACTCCAAGTATTTTAAGAGTTATGACGGAAATAGTTAGACTCGCCCTTTCGCCTAGCAGTTTACAGACCTATCTCCGATTGAATGACCATAACTCACTCAATTCAACCCGGAATTAATTGAAATTTGTTCCATTTCGAATGAGTAGAAGTGTAGTTTAAAAAGAAAGAAACGGAGGTTAAAAAAGGCGAGTATTTCGGGAGTTATGATGGAAATAGTTAGACTCGCACTTTAGTGTAGCAGTTTACAGACCTACCTCCGATTGATTGACCATAACTCTGTCAATTCAACTCGGAATTTAGTCAAATTCATTCCGTTTCGAAGATGTCGAAGTGTAGTTGAAAATATAAGAAACGGAGATGAAAAACTCCAAGTATTTTAAGAGTTACGATGGAAATAGTTAGACTCGCGCTTTCGCCTAGCAGTTTACTGACCTACCTCCGATTGAATGACCATAACCCACTCAATTCAACTCGGAATTCATTGAAATTCGTTCCATTACGAAGGAGTCGAAAGTGTAGCTGAAAACGGAAGAAACGGAGATGAAAACTCCAAGTATTTTGAGAGTTATGGTGGAAATAGTTAGACTCGTGTTTTCGCCTAGCAGTTTAGAGACCTACCTCCGATGGAATGACCATAAGTCACTAAATTCAACTCGGATTTCATTGAAATTTGTTCCATTTCGAAGGAGTAGAAGTATAGTTTATAACGGAAGAAACGGAGATGCAAAAAGCCAAGTATTTTGAGAGTTATGGTGGAAATAGTTAGACTCGCACTTTGGTGTAGCAGTTTACAGACCTACCTTCGATTGATCGACCATAACTCACTCAATTCAACTCAGAATTGAATCAAATTCATGGCATTGCGAAGATGTCGAAGTGTAGTTCGAAATGGAGATGAAAAACTCCAAGTAATTTAAGAGTTATGATGGACATAGTTAGACTCGCGCTTTCGCCTAGCAGTTTACAGACATACCTCCGAGTCAATGACCATAACTCACTCAATTCAACTCGGAATTCATTGAAATTTGTTCCATTTCGAAGGACTCGAACTGTAGTTTAAAGCGGAAGAAACGGAGATGAAAAAAGTCAAGTATTTTGAGAGTTATGGTGGAAATAGTTAGACTCCCACTTTGGTCTAGCAGTTTACAGACCAACCTGCAATTGATTGACCATAACTTACTCAATTTAACTCGGAATTGATTCAAATTCATGCCATTTTAAAGGTGTGGAAGTGTAGTTGAAAACGAAAGAAACAGAGATGAAAAATTCCAAGTATCTTAAGAGTTATGATGGAAATAGTTAGACTCGCGCTTTGGTCTAGCAGTTTACAGACCTGCTTCCGATTCATTGACCATAAGTCACTCAATTCGACTCGGAATTTATTCAAATTCATGCCATTTGGAAGATGTTGAAGAGTAGCTGAAAACGAAAGAGACGGAGACGAAAAACTCCAAGTATTTTAAGAGTTATGATAGAAATAGTTAGACTCGCGCTTTCGCCTAACAGTTTACAGACCTACCTCCGATTTAATGACCACAACTCACTCAATTGAACATGTAATTCAATGAAATTTGTTGCATTTCGAAGTAGTCGAAGTGTAGTTTAAAACGGAAGAAACGGAGATGAAAAACTACTTGTATTTTGAGAGTTATGATGGAAATAGTTAGATTCGCGCTTTGGTCTAGCAGTTTGCAGACATACCTCCGATTGAATGACCATAACTCACTCAATTCAACCCGAAATTCATTGAAATTTATTCCATTTCGAAGGAGTCGAAGTGTAATCTAAAACGGAAGAAACAGAGATGAAAAAGTCCTAGTATTTTGAGAGTTATGACGGAAATAGTTAGACTCGCGCTTTGGTCTAGCAGTTTATAGACCTACGTCCGGTTGATTGACCATAACTCAGTCAATTCAACTCGGAATTGAGTCAAATTCATGCCATTTCGAAGATGTCGAAGTGTAGTTGAAAACATTAGAAACGGAGATGAAAAACTTCAAGTATTTTAAGAGTTATGACGGAAATAGTTAGACTCGCCCTTTCGCCTAGCAGTTTACAGACCTATCTCCGATTGAATGACCATAACTCACTCAATTCAACCCGGAATTAATTGAAATTTGTTCCATTTCGAATGAGTAGAAGTGTAGTTTAAAATGAAAGAAACTGAGGTTAAAAAAGCCGAGTATTTCGGGAGTTATGATGGAAATAGTTAGACTCGCACTTTAGTGTAGCAGTTTACAGACCTACCTCCGATTGATTGACCATAACTCTATCAATTCAACTCGGAATTTAGTCAAATTCATGCCGTTTCGAAGATGTCGAAGTGTGGTTGAAAACATAAGAAACGGAGATGAAAAACTCCAAGTATTTTAAGAGTTACGATAGAAATAGTTAGACTCGCGCTTTCGCCTAGCAGTTTACTGACCTACCTCCGATTGAATGACCATAACCCACTCAATTCAACTCGAAATTCATTGAAATTCATTCCATTACGAAGGAGTCGAAAGTGTAGCTGAAAACGGAAGAAACGGAGATGAAAACTCCAAGTATTTTGAGAGTTATGGTGGAAATAGTTAGACTCGTGTTTTCGCCTAGCAGTTTAGAGACCTACCTCCAATTGAATGACCATAAGTCACTAAATTCAACTCGGATTTCATTGAAATTTGTTCCATTTCGAAGGAGTAGAAGTATAGTTTATAACGGAAGAAACGGAGATGCAAAAAGCCAAGTATTTTGTGAGTTATGGTGGAAATAGTTAGACTCGCACTTTGGTCTAGGAGTTTACAGACCTACCTCCGATTGATTGACCATAACTCACTCAATTCAACTCAGAATTGAATCAAATTCATGGCATTGCGAAGCTGTCGAAGTGTAGTTGGAAATGGAGATGAAAAACTCCAAGTAATTTAAGAATTATGATGGACATAGTTAGACTCGCGCTTTCGCCTAGCAGTTTACAGACATACCTCCGAGTCAATGACCATAACTCACTCAATTCAACTCGGAATTCATTGAAATTTGTTCCATTTCGAAGGACTCGAACTGTAGTTTAAAACGGAAGAAACGGAGATGAAAAAAGTCAAGTATTTTGAGAGTTATGGTGGAAATAGTTAGACTCCCACTTTGGTCTAGCAGTTTACAGACCAACCTGCAATTGATTGACCATAACTTACTCAATTTAACTCGGAATTGATTCAAATTCATGCCATTTTGAAGGTGTGGAAGTGTAGTTGAAAACGAAAGAAACAGAGATGAAAAATTCCAAGTATCTTAAGAGTTATGATGGAAATAGTTAGACTCGCGCTTTGGTCTAGCAGTTTACAGACCTGCTTCCGATTCATTCACCATAAGTCACTCAATTCGACTCGGAATTTATTCAAATTCATGCCATTTGGAAGATGTCGAAGAGTAGCTGAAAACGAAAGAAACGGAGACGAAAAACTCCAAGTATTTTAAGAGTTATGATAGAAATAGTTAGACTCGCGCTTTCGCCTAGCAGTTTACAGACCTACCTCCGATTTAATGACCACAACTCACTCAATTGAACATGTAATTCAATGAAATTTGTTGCATTTCGAAGTAGTCGAAGTGTAGTTTAAAACGGAAGAAACGGAGATGAAAAACTACTTGTATTTTGAGAGTTATGATGGAAATAGTTAGATTCGCGCTTTGGTCTAGCAGTTTGCAGACATACCTCCGATTGAATGACCATAACTCACTCAATTCAACCCGGAATTCATTGAAATTTATTCCATTTCGAAGGAGTCGAAGTGTAATCTAAAACGGAAGAAACAGAGATGAAAAAGTCCTAGTATTTTGAGAGTTATGACGGAAATAGTTAGACTCGCGCTTTGGTCTAGCAGTTTACAAACCTACGTCCGGTTGATTGACCATAACTCAGTCAATTCAACTCGGAATTGAGTTAAATTCATGCCATTTCGAAGATGTCGAAGTGTAGTTGAAAACATAAGAAACGGAGATGAAAAACTCCAAGTATTTTAAGAGTTATGACAGAAATAGTTAGACTCGCCCTTTCGCCTAGCAGTTTACAGACCTACCTCCGATTGAATGACCATAACTCACTCAATTCAACCCGGAATTAATTGAAATTTATTCCATTTCGAATGAGTAGAAGTGTAGTTTAAAACGAAAGAAACGGAGGTTTAAAAAGCCAAGTATTTCGGGAGTTATGATGGAAATAGTTAGACTCCCACTTTAGTGTAGCAGTTTACAGACCTACCTCCGATTGATTGACCATAACTCAGTCAATTCAACTCGGAATTTAGTCAAATTCATGCCGTTTCGAAGATGTCGAAGTGTAGTTGAAAACATAAGAAATGGAGATGAAAAACTCCAAGTATTTTAAGAGTAACGATGGAAATAGTTAGACTCACGCTTTCGCCTAGCAGTTTACTGACCTACCTCCGATTGAATGACCATAACCCACTCAATTCAACTCGGAATTCATTGAAATTCGTTCCATTACGAAGGAGTCGAAAGTGTAGCTGAAAACGGAAGAAACGGAGATGAAAACTCCAAGTATTTTGAGAGTTATGGTGGAAATAGTTAGACTCGCGTTTTCGCCTAGCAGTTTACAGACCTACCTCCGATTGAATGACCATAAGTCACTAAAATTCAACTCGGAATTCATTGAACTTTGTTCCATTTCGAAGGAGTCGAAGTGTAGTTTAAAACAGAAGAAACGGAGATAAAAAAAACCAAGTATTTTGAGATTTATGGTGGAAATTGTTAGACTCGCACTTTGGTCTAGCAGTTTACAGACATACCTCCGATTGATTGACTATAACTTACTCAATTCAACTCGAAATTGATTCAAATTCATGCAATTTCGAAGATGTCGAAGTGAAGTTGAAAACGGAAGAAACGGAGATGAAACACTCCAAGTATTTTAAGAGTTATGATGGAAATAGTTGGACTCTTGCTTTCGCCTAGCAGTTTACAGACCTACCTCCGATTGAATGACCATAACTCACTCAATTCAACCCGGATTTCATTGAAATTTGTTCCATTTCGAAGGAGTCGAAGTGTAGTTTAAAACGGAAGAAACGGAGATGCAAAAAGCCAAGTATTTTAAGAGTTATGGTGGAAATAGTTAGACTCGCACTTTGGTCTAGTAGTTTACAGACCTACCTCCGATTGATTGACTATAACTTACTCAATTTAACTCGAAATTGATTCAAATTCATGCAATTTCGAAGATGTCGAAGTGAAGTTGAAAACGGAAGAAACGGAGATGAAACACTCCAAGTATTTTAAGAGTTATGATGGAAATAGTTGGACTCTTGCTTTCGCCTAGCAGTTTACAGACCTACCTCCGATTGAATGACCATAACTCACTCAATTCAACCCGGATTTCATTGAAATTTGTTCCATTTCGAAGGAGTCGAAGTGTAGTTTAAAACGGAAGAAACGGAGATGCAAAAAGCCAAGTATTTTAAGAGTTATGGTGGAAATAGTTAGACTCGCACTTTGGTCTAGTAGTTTACAGACCTACCTCCGATTGATTGACCATAACTCACTCAATTCAACTCAGAATTGAATCAAATTCATGGCATTGCGAAGATGTCGAAGTGTAGTTGGAAATCGAGATGAAAAACTCCAAGTAATTTAAGAGTTATGATGGACATAGTTAGACTCGCGCTTTCGCCTAGCAGTTTACAGACCTACCTCCGAGTCAATGACCATAACTCACTCAATTCAACTCGGAATTCATTGAAATTTGTTCCATTTCGAAGGACTCGAACTGTAGTTTAAAACGGAAGAAATGGAGATGAAAAAAGCAAGTATTCTGAGAGTTATGGTGGAAATAGTTAGACTCGCACTTTGGTCTAGCAGTTTACAGACCAACCGGCAATTGATTGACCATAACTTACTCAATTTAACTCGGAATTGATTCAAATTCATGCCATTTTGAAGGTGTGGAAGTGTAGTTGAAAACGAAAGAAACAGAGATGAAAAATTCCAAGTATCTTAAGAGTTATGATGGAAATAGTTAGACTCGCGCTTTGGTCTAGCAGTTTACAGACCTGCTTCCGATTCATTGACCATAAGTCACTCAATTCGACTCGGAATTTATTCAAATTCATGCCATTTCGAAGATGTCGAAGAGTAGCTGAAAACGAAAGAAACGGAGACGAAAAACTCCAAATATTTTAAGAGTTATGATAGAAATAGTTAGACTCGCGCTTTCGCCTAGCAGTTTACAGACCTACCTCCGATTTAATGACCACAACTCACTCAATTGAACATGTAATTCAATGAAATTTGTTGCATTTCGAAGTAGTCGAAGTGTAGTTTAAAACGGAAGAAACGGAGATGAAAAACTACTTGTATTTTGAGAGTTATGATGGAAATAGTTAGATTCGCGCTTTGGTCTAGCAGTTTATAGACCTACGTCCGGTTGATTGACCATAACTCAGTCAATTCAACTCGGAATTGAGTCAAATTCATGCCATTTCGAAGATGTCGAAGTGTAGTTGAAAACATTAGAAACGGAGATGAAAAACTTCAAGTATTTTAAGAGTTATGACGGAAATAGTTAGACTCGCCCTTTCGCCTAGCAATTTACAGACCTATCTCCGATTGAATGACCATAACTCACTCAATTCAACCCGGAATTAATTGAAATTTGTTCCATTTCGAATGAGTAGAAGTGTAGTTTAAAAAGAAAGAAACTGAGGTTAAAAAAGCCGAGTATTTCGGGAGTTATGATGGAAATAGTTAGACTCGCACTTTAGTGTAGCAGTTTACAGACCTACCTCCGATTGATTGACCATAACTCTATCAATTCAACTCGGAATTTAGTCAAATTCATGCCGTTTCGAAGATGTCGAAGTGTAGTTGAAAACATAAGAAACGGAGATGAAAAACTCCAAGTATTTTAAGAGTTACGATGGAAATAGTTAGACTCGCGCTTTCGCCTAGCAGTTTACTGACCTACCTCCGATTGAATGACCATAACCCACTCAATTCAACTCGAAATTCATTGAAATTCATTCCATTACGAAGGAGTCGAAAGTGTAGCTGAAAACGGAAGAAACGGAGATGACAACTCCAAGTATTTTGAGAGTTATGGTGGAAATAGTTAGACTCGTGTTTTCGCCTAGCAGTTTAGAGACCTACCTCCAATTGAATGACCATAAGTCACTAAATTCAACTCGGATTTCATTGAAATTTGTTCCATTTCGAAGGAGTAGAAGTATAGTTTATAACGGAAGAAACGGAGATGCAAAAAGCCAAGTATTTTGTGAGTTATGGTGGAAATAGTTAGACTCGCACTTTGGTCTAGGAGTTTACAGACCTACCTCCGATTGATTGACCATAACTCACTCAATTCAACTCAGAATTGAATCAAATTCATGGCATTGCGAAGCTGTCGAAGTGTAGTTGGAAATGGAGATGAAAAACTCCAAGTAATTTAAGAATTATGATGGACATAGTTAGACTCGCGCTTTCGCCTAGCAGTTTACAGACATACCTCCGAGTCAATGACCATAACTCACTCAATTCAACTCGGAATTCATTGAAATTTGTTCCATTTCGAAGGACTCGAACTGTAGTTTAAAACGGAAGAAACAGAGATGAAAAAAGTCAAGTATTTTGAGAGTTATGGTGGAAATAGTTAGACTCCCACTTTGGTCTAGCAGTTTACAGACCAACCTGCAATTGATTGACCATAACTTACTCAATTTAACTCGGAATTGATTCAAATTCATGCCATTTTGAAGGTGTGGAAGTGTAGTTGAAAACGAAAGAAACAGAGATGAAAAATTCCAAGTATCTTAAGAGTTATGATGGAAATAGTTAGACTCGCGCTTTGGTCTAGCAGTTTACAGACCTGCTTCCGATTCATTCACCATAAGTCACTCAATTCGACTCGGAATTTATTCAAATTCATGCCATTTGGAAGATGTCGAAGAGTAGCTGAAAACGAAAGAAACGGAGACGAAAAACTCCAAGTATTTTAAGAGTTATGATAGAAATAGTTAGACTCGCGCTTTCGCCTAGCAGTTTACAGACCTACCTCCGATTTAATGACCACAACTCACTCAATTGAACATGTAATTCAATGAAATTTGTTGCATTTCGAAGTAGTCGAAGTGTAGTTTAAAACGGAAGAAACGGAGATGAAAAACTACTTGTATTTTGAGAGTTATGATGGAAATAGTTAGATTCGCGCTTTGGTCTAGCAGTTTGCAGACATACCTCCGATTGAATGACCATAACTCACTCAATTCAACCCGGAATTCATTGAAATTTATTCCATTTCGAAGGAGTCGAAGTGTAGTCTAAAACGGAAGAAACAGAGATGAAAAAGTCCTAGTATTTTGAGAGTTATGACGGAAATAGTTAGACTCGCGCTTTGGTCTAGCAGTTTATAGACCTACGTCCGGTTGATTGACCATAACTCAGTCAATTCAACTCGGAATTGAGTCAAATTCATGCCATTTCGAAGATGTCGAAGTGTAGTTGAAAACAATAGAAACGGAGATGAAAAACTCCAAGTATTTTAAGAGTTATGACGGAAATAGTTAGACTCGCCCTTTCGCCTAGCAGTTTACAGACCTATCTCCGATTGAATGACCATAACTCACTCAATTCAACCCGGAATTAATTGAAATTTGTTCCATTTCGAATGAGTAGAAGTGTAGTTTAAAAAGAAAGAAACGGAGGTTAAAAAAGCGGAGTATTTCGGGAGTTATGATGGAAATAGTTAGACTCGCACTTTAGTGTAGCAGTTTACAGACCTACCTCCGATTGATTGACCATAACTCTGTCAATTCAACTCGGAATTTAGTCAAATTCATGCCGTTTCGAAGATGTCGAAGTGTAGTTGAAAACATAAGAAATGGAGATGAAAAACTCCAAGTATTTTAAGAGTAACGATGGAAATAGTTAGACTCACGCTTTCGCCTAGCAGTTTACTGACCTACCTCCGATTGAATGACCATAACCCACTCAATTCAACTCGGAATTCATTGAAATTCGTTCCATTACGAAGGAGTCGAAAGTGTAGCTGAAAACGGAAGAAACGGAGATGAAAACTCCAAGTATTTTGAGAGTTATGGTGGAAATAGTTAGACTCGCGTTTTCGCCTAGCAGTTTACAGACCTACCTCCGATTGAATGACCATAAGTCACTAAAATTCAACTCGGAATTCATTGAACTTTGTTCCATTTCGAAGGAGTCGAAGTGTAGTTTAAAACAGAAGAAACGGAGATAAAAAAAACCAAGTATTTTGAGATTTATGGTGGAAATTGTTAGAGTCGCACTTTGGTCTAGCAGTTTACAGACATACCTCCGATTGATTGACTATAACTTACTCAATTCAACTCGAAATTGATTCAAATTCATGCAATTTCGAAGATGTCGAAGTGAAGTTGAAAACGGAAGAAACGGAGATGAAACACTCCAAGTATTTTAAGAGTTATGATGGAAATAGTTGGACTCTTGCTTTCGCCTAGCAGTTTACAGACCTACCTCCGATTGAATGACCATAACTCACTCAATTCAACCCGGATTTCATTGAAATTTGTTCCATTTCGAAGGAGTCGAAGTGTAGTTTAAAACGGAAGAAACGGAGATGCAAAAAGCCAAGTATTTTAAGAGTTATGGTGGAAATAGTTAGACTCGCACTTTGGTCTAGTAGTTTACAGACCTACCTCCGATTGATTGACTATAACTTACTCAATTTAACTCGAAATTGATTCAAATTCATGCAATTTCGAAGATGTCGAAGTGAAGTTGAAAACGGAAGAAACGGAGATGAAACACTCCAAGTATTTTAAGAGTTATGATGGAAATAGTTGGACTCTTGCTTTCGCCTAGCAGTTTACAGACCTACCTCCGATTGAATGACCATAACTCACTCAATTCAACCCGGATTTCATTGAAATTTGTTCCATTTCGAAGGAGTCGAAGTGTAGTTTAAAACGGAAGAAACGGAGATGCAAAAAGCCAAGTATTTTAAGAGTTATGGTGGAAATAGTTAGACTCGCACTTTGGTCTAGTAGTTTACAGACCTACCTCCGATTGATTGACTATAACTTACTCAATTTAACTCGAAATTGATTCAAATTCATGCAATTTCGAAGATGTCGAAGTGAAGTTGAAAACGGAAGAAACGGAGATGAAAAACTCCAAGTATTTTAAGAGTTACGATGGAAATAGTTAGACTCGCGCTTTCGCCTAGCAGTTTACTGACCTACCTCCGATTGAATGACCATAACCCACTCAATTCAACTCGGAATTCATTGAAATTCGTTCCATTACGAAGGAGTCGAAAGTGTAGCTGAACACGGAAGAAACGGAGATGAAAACTCCAAGTATTTTGAGAGTTATGGTGGAAATAGTTAGACTCGCGTTTTCGCCTAGCAGTTTACAGACCTACCTCCGATTGAATGACCATAAGTCACTAAATTCAACTCGGATTTCATTGAAATTTGTTCCATTTCGAAGGAGTCGAAGTGTAGTTTATAACGGAAGAAACGGAGATGCAAAAAGCCAAGTATTTTGAGAGTTATGGTGGAAATAGTTAGACTCGCACTTTGGTCTAGCAGTTTACAGACCTACCTCCGATTGATTGACCATAACTCACTCAATTCAACTCAGAATTGAATCAAATTCATGGCATTGCGAAGATGTCGAAGTGTAGTTGGAAATGGAGATGAAAAACTCCAAGTAATTTAAGAGTTATGATGGACATAGTTAGACTCGCGCTTTCGCCTAGCAGTTTACAGACATACCTCCGAGTCAATGACCATAACTCACTCAATTCAACTCGGAATTCATTGAAATTTGTTCCATTTCGAAGGACTCGAACTGTAGTTTAAAACGGAAGAAACGGAGATGAAAAAAGCAAGTATTCTGAGAGTTATGGTGGAAATAGTTACACTCGCACTTTGGTCTAGCAGTTTACAGACCAACCTGTAATTGATTGACCATAACTTACTCAATTTAACTCGGAATTGATTCAAATTCATGCCATTTTGAAGGTGTGGAAGTGTAGTTGAAAACGAAAGAAACAGAGATGAAAAATTCTAAGTATCTTAAGAGTTATGATGGAAATAGTTAGACTCGCGCTTTGGTCTAGCAGTTTACAGACCTGCTTCCGATTCATTGACCATAAGTCACTCAATTCGACTCGGAATTTATTCAAATTCATGCCATTTGGAAGATGTCGAAGAGTAGCTGAAAACGAAAGAAACGGAGACGAAAAACTCCAAGTATTTTAAGAGTTATGATAGAAATAGTTAGACTCGCGCTTTCGCCTAGCAGTTTACAGACCTACCTCCGATTTAATGACCACAACTCACTCAATTGAACATGTAATTCAATGAAATTTGTTGCATTTCGAAAGAGTCGAAGTGTAGTTTAAAACGGAAGAAACGGAGATGAAAAACTACTTGTATTTTGAGAGTTATGATGGAAATAGTTAGATTCGCGCTTTGGTCTAGCAGTTTGCAGACATACCTCCGATTGAATGACCATAACTCACTCAATTCAACCCGGAATTCATTGAAATTTATTCCATTTCGAAGGACTCGAAGTGTAATCTAAAACGGAAGAAACAGAGATGAAAAAGTCCTAGTATTTTGAGAGTTATGACGGAAATAGTTAGACTCGCGCTTTGGTCTAGCAGTTTACAGACCTACGTCCGGTTGATTGACCATAACTCAGTCAATTCAACTCGGAATTGAGTCAAATTCATGCCATTTTGAAGATGTCGAAGTGTAGTTGAAAACATAAGAAACGGAGATGAAAAACTCCAAGTATTTTAAGAGTTATGACGGAAATAGTTAGACTCGCCCTTTCGCCTAGCAGTTTACAGACCTACCTCCGATTGAATGACCACAACTCACTCAATTCAACCCGGAATTAATTGAAATTTGTTCCATTTCGAATGAGTAGAAGTGTAGTTTAAAACGAAAGAAACGGAGGTTAAAAAAGCCAAGTATTTCGGGAGTTATGATGGAAATAGTTAGACTCGCACTTTAGTGTAGCAGTTTACAGACCTACCTCCGATTGATTGACCATAACTCTGTCAATTCAACTCGGAATTTAGTCAAATTCATGCCGTTTCGAAGATGTCGAAGTGTAGTTGAAAACATAAGAAACGGAGATGAAAAACTCCAAGTATTTTAAGAGTTACGATGGAAATAGTTAGACTCGCGCTTTCGCCTAGCAGTTTACTGACCTACCTCCGATTGAATGACCATAACCCACTCAATTCAACTCGGAATTCATTGAAATTCATTCCATTACGAAGGAGTCGAAAGTGTAGCTGAAAACGGAAGAAACGGAGATGAAAACTCCAAGTATTTTGAGAGTTATGGTGGAAATAGTTAGACTCGTGTTTTCGCCTAGCAGTTTACAGACCTACCTCCGATTGAATGACCATAAGTCACTAAATTCAACTCGGATTTCATTGAAATTTGTTCCATTTCGAAGGAGTCGAAGTGTAGTTTATAACGGAAGAAACGGAGATGCAAAAAGCCAAGTATTTTGAGAGTTATGGTGGAAATAGTTAGACTCGCACTTTGGGCTAGGAGTTTACAGACCTACCTCCGATTGATTGACCATAACTCACTCAATTCAACTCAGAATTGAATCAAATTCATGGCATTGCGAAGATGTCGAAGTGTTGTTGGAAATGGAGATGAAAAACTCCAAGTAATTTAAGAGTTATGATGGACATAGTTAGACTCGTGCTTTCGCCTAGCAGTTTACAGACATACCTCCGAGTCAATGACCATAACTCACTCAATTCAACTCGGAATTCATTGAAATTTGTTCCATTTCGAAGGACTCGAACTGTAGTTTAAAACGGAAGAAACGGAGATGAAAAAAGTCAAGTATTTTGAGAGTTATGGTGGAAATAGTTAGACTCCCACTTTGGTCTAGCAGTTTACAGACCAACCTGCAATTGATTGAACATAACTTACTCAATTTAACTCGGAATTGATTCAAATTCATGCCATTTTGAAGGTGTGGAAGTGTAGTTGAAAACGAAAGAAACAGAGATGAAAAATTCCAAGTATCTTAAGAGTTATGATGGAAATAGTTAGACTCGCGCTTTGGTCTAGCAGTTTACAGACCTGCTTCCGATTCATTCACCATAAGTCACTCAATTCGACTCGGAATTTATTCAAATTCATGCCATTTGGAAGATGTCGAAGAGTAGCTGAAAACGGAAGAAACGGAGATGAAAACTCCAAGTATTTTGAGAGTTATGGTGGAAATAGTTAGACTCGCGTTTTCGCCTAGCAGTTTACAGACCTACCTCCGATTGAATGACCATAAGTCACTAAAATTCAACTCGGAATTCATTGAACTTTGTTCCATTTCGAAGGAGTTGAAGTGTAGTTTAAAACAGAAGAAACGGAGATAAAAAAAACCAAGTATTTTGAGATTTATGGTGGAAATTGTTTGACTCGCACTTTGGTCTAGCAGTTTACAGACATACCTCCGATTGATTGACTATAACTCACTCAATTCAACTCGAAATTGATTCAAATTCATGCAATTTCGAAGATGTCGAAGTGAAGTTGAAAACGGAAGAAACGGAGATGAAACACTCCAAGTATTTTAAGAGTTATGATGGAAATAGTTGGACTCTTGCTTTCGCCTAGCAGTTTACAGACCTACCTCCGATTGAATGACCATAACTCACTCAATTCAACCCGGATTTCATTGAAATTTGTTCCATTTCGAAGGAGTCGAAGTGTAGTTTAAAACGGAAGAAACGGAGATGCAAAAAGCCAAGTATTTTGAGAGTTATGGTGGAAATAGTTAGACTCGCACTTTGGTCTAGCAGTTTATAGACCAACCTGCAATTGATTGACCATAACTTACTCAATTTAACTCGGAATTGATTCAAATTCATGCCATTTTGAAGGTGTGGAAGTGTAGTTGAAAACGAAAGAAACAGAGATGAAAAATTCCAAGTATCTTAAGAGTTATGATGGAAATAGTTAGACTCGCGCTTTGGTCTAGCAGTTTACATACCTGCTTCCGATTCATTCACTATAAGTCACTCAATTCGACTCGGAATTTATTCAAATTCATGCCATTTGGAAGATGTCGAAGAGTAGCTGAAAACGAAAGAAACGGAGACGAAAAACTCCAAGTATTTTAAGCGTTATGATAGAAATAGTTAGACTCGCGCTTTCGCCTAGCAGTTTACAGACCTACCTCCGATTTAATGACCACAACTCACTCAATTGAACATGTAATTCAAAGAAATTTGTTGCATTTCGAAAGAGTCGAAGTGTAGTTTAAAATGGAAGAAACGGAGATGAAAAACTACTTGTATTTTGAGAGTTATGATGGAAATAGTTAGATTCGCGCTTTGGTCTAGCAGTTTGCAGACATACCTCCGATTGAATGACCATAACTCACTCAATTCAACCCGGAATTCATTGAAATTTATTCCATTTCGAAGGAGTCGAAGTGTAATCTAAAACGGAAGAAACAGAGATGAAAAAGTCCTAGTATTTTGAGAGTTATGAGGGAAATAGTTAGACTCGCGCTTTGGTCTAGCAGTTTACAGACCTACGTCCGGTTGATTGACCATAACTCAGTCAATTCAACTCGGAATTGAGTCAAATTCATGCCATTTCGAAGATGTCGAAGTGTAGTTGAAAACATAAGAAACAGAGATGAAAAACTCCAAGTATTTTAAGAGTTATGACGGAAATAGTTAGACTCGCCCTTTCGCCTAGCAGTTTACAGACCTACCTCCGATTGAATGACCATAACTCACTCAATTCAACCCGGAATTAATTGAAATTTGTTCCATTTCGAATGAGTAGAAGTGTAGTTTAAAACGAAAGAAACGGAGGTTAAAAAAGCCAAGTATTTCGGGAGTTTTGATGGAAATAGTTAGACTCGCACTTTAGTGTAGCAGTTTACAGACCTACCTCCGATTGATTCACCATAACTCAATCAATTCAACTCGGAATTTAGTCAAATTCATGCCGTTTCGAAGATGTCGAAGTGTAGTTGAAAACATAAGAAACGGAGATGAAAAACTCCAAGTATTTTAAGAGTTACGATGGAAATAGTTAGACTCGCGCTTTCGCTTAGCAGTTTACTGACCTACCTCCATTTCGGAGGACTCGAACTGTAGTTTAAAACGAAAGAAACGGAGATGAAAAAAGTCAAGTATTTTGAGAGTTATGGTGGAAATAGTTAGACTCGCACTTTGGTGTAGCAGTTTACAGACCAACCTGCAATTGATTGACAATAACTTACTCAATTTAACTCGGAATTGATTCAAATTCATGCCATTTTGAAGGTGTTTAAGTGTAGTTGAAAACGAAAGAAACAGAGATGAAAAATTCCAAGTATCTTAAGAGTTATGATGGAAATAGTTAGACTCGCGCTTTGGTCTAGCAGTTTACAGACCTGCTGTAGACACCCCATTTTGACCGAACCCTAATAGCATTGGTTGATTAAGAAATCCTAGTGAACAAGTGTTCTAGATTCCCAAATTGTGCCTCAAGGTAGGTTAGGGTCCCATTTAGGTCCCTCTAAAATTCCAGAAAAATCCGTCGCGGTTTGCCTAGCGAACATGTGAACTAGGTAGCTTAGTGTAAAATAGTGTAGCAGAAGGGGTGTGCATTATCCTGACCAGGAGGTGACCTGGTGGGAATAAAGCTTGGGTAATTTGCTGCAGGAGGGTGTCTCTGGGTAACCAGAGAAGCACGAATTTATTCATTAATTTTTCATTTAACATTTTTTCTGTAGGCCACCGTATACAACCAAAACCAAAGCTAAATCTAGTAATGAGGGTTGTCTAATAAACTAAAGGGGGTTAAAAATTAATCATTTTTCCTATGAATAGAAGGTCACCTCTCTCATTTGGGGACTTTTCATTTTTTAGAGCTAGGGTTAGCTCATTCGAGAAAAAAGGAGAGAGCTATTGCCGATACCCTAACCCTATTTCCTTCTCCGGTCAAGCTTCGCCTCAAACCATAGATCTGTATCTCTTCTTCTCCAATTGAACCTTGATGCTAGCAATTTCACCGGAATTTCATAATCTACACTCTGTTGAGAAAGAAAGCAAGAGAAATTGAGAAAGAAAAAGAACATCGGGATATTTTCAAAGAGATTGAATGATTAAGAAAAGGAAAAGAGAGATCGGAGAGTTTTGAGCTGAAAGAGAGATCGGAGAGTTTTGAGCTGAAAGAGAGATAGATTTGGACGGATTTTTACCTCTGATTTATATCCGATTTTTTGCAGCTACAAAGAGAAGAGAATAAAGATTTTCTTTTTCTTTTTCTTCGTTAAACAGGTAATTTTATTTTCTTCTTATTTATTTTCCGTGCTTTAGCCTCTTGTTTAATTTGCATCTAGATGTTAATGGTATGGCATGGCATGCTGTTTGGTTTTAGTTTAGGGAAAACAGGTGACAACAATACGTTCTAATCATGCCTATCATTTGCTTGATTAAATGCCTCAAAGTGTTGCATGTTTGTATCACCTTAAATTTTTGTGAGACATTTTAGATATGCTAAGGTATTACCATGCTTTTGGGTTCCCATGTCTCCTAATGTCCTTTGCTCATTAGTTTCAAAACTATTCCTGTATGTTCAATTTATATGTTGTGCCTTGGCTTCAAGGTTGAGATTGAATTTTTCTGGTTGATTCACTTCACAATTCAGAAATTTTGAACAGAGCAATTAAAGTCTCAAACATTTCATTTTTTAGTTGTCATGTTGCTTGGAAGCATTTCATCCATTCCTTTATTGTCTCTTAGAAGCTCTCCAATGATAACTTTAGTTGAGTTCAAAGAAGCACTTGTGTTTATCTTGATTTCTCTTTTTCTTTTGATTTTGTCTAAGAGTGTTAACTCTCCCACCTGACTCTTAGTGGAAACTTGTATCTCAAACACCTTTACTGATTGTGGGTTCATTGTATGGAATTCAAAGCTCTGTGTGGAGAATAGAGACAAATACGTTCAATTGACTCGTGGATGAATTACTTAGATATTCCTACACTTCACTGAACCAGCCCTTAACACATTTTAATATGTTCAGCCCCTGTTTGTATTAGCCTTTGTATGAGCCCATGTTTATATTAGCTTTTGTGTCAGCCCCTGTTTGTAACAGCCCCTTTGTCAGCCCCAGTTTTGGCACAAATCTGCCCAGGTTTTGGCACAAATTCTGTCCATTTTCTACACAAGTTTTAGCACACAATGCATCCCCAGTTTTGCACAAAACAGCCCCTGTTTTATGCACAATTCAGCCTCAGTTTTGCACAAAACAGCCACTGTTTTATGTACATTTCAGTCCACAACTCAAGCCCAGTTTTTGCACAATCCAGCGCTCAATTTCAGTCCACAACTCAAGCCCAGTCTAGTGTCTATCTCGTCCAAACCCATTTCAACCTCAATTTCAAATATTTTTTCTGCTGGATTGTTTAACACAGGGGAAGGCTGAATGTCCAAACCTTTATGTATTTTGTCCTTTGTGATCAATATATACATGCAGGGCCCTGTAGACTGCGCAGGCCCCAAAACTGAAACATGACATATGTGTTTGTGTTATAAATGCGTGTATGTATGTGTATATGTCAAGATAAAGTGATGACTAGGTAAATGCTATAAGTCATGTAAGGTGCTAAACTCGTGTGGATTTCATTCTGTGTGTATGAAATAAAGATATGATCATATGGCTGTGCAATCAGTAAATAATTTTATCTTGTTGCCATTCTAAAGAGATGTGTGAGCTGGAATTTGGTTTCATTCACATATATATGGGTTTTGGACAGCTAGTAGTGAGAGTGTCATGAATACTACTCTAATTGTGCCTAGCTTATACATTTAGAAGCAAAGTTGGTGTTGAGTATAATATCAATAGAAGCATAGATGCATGTAAACTGACACCACCATGATATTTAAAGGATAGATTTTGGGCATAGATGGATATCAGCCATGGGATTTTTGATGTTGCTAGTTGAACCAAACTGGTAGAACTAAGAAAAAAATATATCATCTGTTTATACGATTAGTTGTTTTGAAAATGCTATACATATTTGGAATGCCATTTGGTGAATGATTGCATATTATGGAGTTTGAAAGTTTACAACCTGTTCTAGATTCTGAACTGTAAAGAACTCACATTAGGAGTTGTTTGAATAGGTAAGTAAACAAATTCATTTGGGTAAGGTTCATGACTTTGAGGGTATTTCAGTTGGAGAAATGAAGACCTTTTAGGTCATGGTCATACATATCAAGTAGTAGTTCATGGTTATTTTTTTAACAGGGTCCCCATTCTATGAAATGTGATGGTATCTGCTCTCATATTTTTTTTATATATATAGTTGCTCATGTATCTGTTATAACAAGTTGATTTGTCACTTTTATTTTTGTTCGAGCCTTGCTGGGGCATATTATACACTTGCTGTTTGGCTAATTAGGTGGAATGCAATCATTAGAATGACATGCTGATATCACTTGAATATTTGTTGGGCAAGTTTTTATTACCAAATACCATCCTATTAAATTGTTAGGAATCATGCTCTCATATAGATTCTGTTTGGCCATGATTGAGTTTTGTAGAAAGATTGTAGTATTGGCCTGTGTTGGTACAAAATTTACAAACTTTATTTGATTGAAAGATCATTACATATATAGTTAGCTTATTCTTTAGCTCTACTGAATTAGGTCTGTTATAGGAGTTATGACCATAAAAAGCTTGAATTCTTTTATTAGAAAATTTGATATGCCTGCAAAATGTAATAATTTTTCTCGATTGGTGTCTTACATATAATTGGTAGTTGCTGGTCAAAAATGTGTTTGAGAGTTTGGTGATTTACTCTAAAGAATCATCATTGTGGTTCAGGTGAGGCTAATGCAATGTCATAAGGGTAATGACCATAGCAGCCCTTATATTGTTCTTTGAACAAGGGCGATGAAGGAGTCATCCCAAGCCCATCTTTTAGGAGAAGTTGTTTAAGTCCTGTAGCATCCCTTCCTCTTCATTTTAGAAGACTTTCTAAGTCTTTTAGATATTCTCTTTAGACATGTTCCATCTTATTGATGTTTCATTTGTTTGTGATCATGCTAGTTTACTTGTTTGTGACCACGCTGGTGTACCTGTTTGTGAGCACACTAGTTTACTTGTTTGTGAATCACCCTTGTGTACTTGTTTAGTGTCTTTATCTCGGAATATGTTCCGAACTACGTTGGCTTGATCCCTTTTAACAGGGTACGTAGTGCAGCTTGGGATTCACATCCCAGGTCCAGCCAAACCTATAAAAATAAACATTTCAAATCTTCCAAAAATACAAAAATTCTTCAAAACCTTTTCAAAAAGATCTTTCCCTAGAGTTAGGAGCCTGTCCTAGCTATTTAAGGTGTTTTAGAGTTAGGGGGCTGTCTTGAGTTGTATTGATATGGTGTGTCCTGTCGTGTGAGTGTCCCTAGAGTTAGGAGGCCTCGAGTCGATCGGTTAGACATTTAGTCGAACCGATGGCTAGACTAGGAAGCATATAGTCTAGCCATGTGTAAAAAGCTTTAAAAATCAATCGAGTCTAGTGGATCGAGTCTAGGATAGCGGTTCTAGATGGTTAGGCATCGTAGTTTAGAATAGGTCATCGAACTACGTTGACTCCGATTCTTCCCGAGGCCGGGATACGTAGAGCAGCTAGGATGGACGGCCATCTTGGTCCGAGTCAAGTCGCATTAGAGTTAGGATTTGTTTTGTCCTGTCATATATAAGATTGATTTGTGCTTTATGTTTTGATGTGTCTTCTTACTTTCTTGTACTGATACTATACATTTAGCTGTAGCCTGCATGTGTATGTCCACCAGAACTTAGACACCCATTAGGCATGTCACTCATAACCTAGCTTTGCTTAGGTGACACATTTTTCATTTCATTTTGTGTATGCTTATTTCTTTACCTCAGGAAATGCATGCTTAGGTAGACGATTCCTGAGAATTGTTCCTATTTCATATGATTTTTACCCAAAATTCTTTGGATCTAATAATAAATGGCATAAGAGACCAAGTGCTTGCACTCGGACGAATTGGAGGCGCTCTTCGGGCCTTCTCCATTCGTAATCAGGCACGAACCCATTCATTTCTGGTTATCCATGGTATACAGAGCATATTTTTTTAGGGATCCATGGCCGTATACCATGGATGGCGACTCTGATTTTTATTTTTGTTTCGAGAGTTCCTTGGTAGAGCTCTCCTTCACGTGTGGATGATCCAAGAGGCCGCTGGGGGGCTCGTCCCTCACCTCTCTCTCGGATCGGGGTCCACACCTGCTTCCGATTCATTGACCATAAGTCACTCAATTCGACTCGGAATTTATTCAAATTCATGCCATTTGGAAGATGTCGAAGAGTAGCTGAAAACGAAAGAAACGGAGACGAAAAACTCAAAGTATTTTAAGAGTTATGATAAAAATAGTTAGACTCGCGCTTTCGCCTAGCAGTTTACAGACCAACCTCCGATTTAATGACCACAACTCACTCAATTGAACATGTAATTCAATGAAATTTGTTGCATTTCGAAGGAGTCGAAGTGTAGTTTAAAACGGAAGAAACGGAGATGAAAAACTACTTGTATTTTGAGAGTTATGATGGAAATAGTTAGATTCGCGCTTTGGTGTAGCAGTTTGCAGACATACCTCTGATTGAATGACCATAACTCACTCAATTCAACCCGGAATTCATTGAAATTTATTCCATTTCGAAGGAGTCGAAGTGTAGTCTAAAACGGAAGAAACAGAGATGAAAAAGTCCTAGTATTTTGAGAGTTATGACGGAAATAGTTAGACTCGCGCTTTGGTCTAGCAGTTTACAGACCTACGTCCGGTTGATTGACCATAACTCAGTCAATTCAACTCGGAATTGAGTCAAATTCATGCCATTTCGAAGATGTCGAAGTGTAGTTGAAAACATAAGAAACAGAGATGAAAAACTCCAAGTATTTTAAGAGTTATGACGGAAATAGTTAGACTCGCCCTTTCGCCTAGCAGTTTACAGACCTACCTCCGATTGAATGACCATAACTCACTCAATTCAACCCGGAATTAATTGAAATTTGTTCCATTTCGAATGAGTAGAAGTGTAGTTTAAAACGAAAGAAACGGAGGTTAAAAAAGCCAAGTATTTCGGGAGTTATGATGGAAATAGTTAGACTCGCACTTTAGTGTAGCAGTTTACAGACCTACCTCCGATTGATTCACCATAACTCAATCAATTCAACTCGGAATTTAGTCAAATTCATGCCGTTTCGAAGATGTCGAAGTGTAGTTGAAAACATAAGAAACGGAGATGAAAAACTCCAAGTATTTTAAGAGTTACGATGGAAATAGTTAGACTCGCGCTTTCGCCTAGCAGTTTACTGACCTACCTCCATTTCGAAGGACTCGAACTGTAGTTTAAAACGAAAGAAACGGAGATGAAAAAAGTCAAGTATTTTGAGAGTTATGGTGGAAATAGTTAGACTCGCACTTGGGTGTAGCAGTTTACAGACCAACCTGCAATTGATTGACAATAACTTACTCAATTTAACTCGGAATTGATTCAAATTCATGCCATTTTGAAGGTGTTTAAGTGTAGTTGAAAACGAAAGAAACAGAGATGAAAAATTCCAAGTATCTTAAGAGTTATGATGGAAATAGTTAGACTCGCGCTTTGGTCTAGCAGTTTACAGACCTGCTTCCGATTCATTGACCATAAGTCACTCAATTCGACTCGGAATTTATTCAAATTCATGCCATTTGGAAGATGTCGAAGAGTAGCTGAAAACGAAAGAAACGGAGACGAAAAACTCAAAGTATTTTAAGAGTTATGATAGAAATAGTTAGACTCGCGCTTTCGCCTAGCAGTTTACAGACCAACCTCCGATTTAATGACCACAACTCACTCAATTGAACATGTAATTCAATGAAATTTGTTGCATTTCGAAGGAGTCGAAGTGTAGTTTAAAACGGAAGAAACGGAGATGAAAAACTACTTGTATTTTTAGAGTTATGATGGAAATAGTTAGATTCGCGCTTTGGTTTAGCAGTTTGCAGACATACCTCTGATTGAATGACCATAACTCACTCAATTCAACCCGGAATTCATTGAAATTTATTCCATTTCGAAGGAGTCGAAGTCTAGTCTAAAACGGAAGAAACAGAGATGAAAAAGTCCTAGTATTTTGAGAGTTATGACGGAAATAGTTAGACTCGCGCTTTGGTCTAGCAGTTTATAGACATACCTCCGATTGAATGACCATAACTCACTCAATTCAACCCGGAATTCATTGAAATTTATTCCATTTCGAAGGAGTCGAAGTGTAGTCTAAAACGGAAGAAACAGAGATGAAAAAGTCCTAGTATTTTGAGAGTTATGACGGAAATAGTTAGACTCGCGCTTTGGTCTAGCAGTTTATAGACCTACGTCCGGTTGATTGACCATAACTCAGTCAATTCAACTCGGAATTGAGTCAAATTCATGCCATTTCGAAGATGTCGAAGTGTAGTTGAAAACATTAGAAACGGAGATGAAAAACTCCAAATATTTTAAGAGTTATGACGGAAATAGTTAGACTCGCCCTTTCGCCTAGCAGTTTACAGACCTACCTCCGATTTAATGACCACAACTCACTCAATTGAACATGTAATTCAATGAAATTTGTTGCATTTCGAAGTAGTGAAAGTGTAGTTTAAAACGGAAGAATTGGAGATGAAAAACTACTTGTATTTTGAGAGTTATGATGGAAATAGTTAGATTCGCGCTTTTGTCTAGCAGTTTGCAGACATACCTCCGATTGAATGACCATAACTCACTCAATTCAACCCGGAATTCATTGAAATTTATTCCATTTCGAAGAAGTCGAAGTGTAGTCTAAAACGGAAGAAACAGAGATGAAAAAGTCCTAGTATTTTGAGAGTTATGACGGAAATAGTTAGACTCGCGCTTTGGTCTAGCAGTTTATAGACCTACGTCCGGTTGATTGACCATAACTCAGTCAATTCAACTCGGAATTGAGTCAAATTCATGCCATTTCGAAGATGTCGAAGTGTAGTTGAAAACATTAGAAACGGATATGAAAAACTCCAAGTATTTTAAGAGTTATGACGGAAATAGTTAGACTCGCCCTTTCGCCTAGCAGTTTACAGACCTATCTCCGATTGAATGACCATAACTCACTCAATTCAACCCGGAATTAATTGAAATTTGTTCCATTTCGAATGAGTAGAAGTGTAGTTTAAAACGAAAGAAACGGAGGTTAAAAAAGCCAAGTATTTCGGGAGTTATGATGGAAATAGTTAGACTCGCACTTTAGTGTAGCAGTTTACAGACCTACCTCCGATTGATTGACCATAACTCTGTCAATTCAACTCGGAATTTAGTCAAATTCATGCCGTTTTGAAGATGTCGAAGTGTAGTTGAAAACATAAGAAACGGAGAAGAAAAACTCAAAGTATTTTAAGAGTTACGATGGAAATAGTTAGACTCGCGCTTTCGCCTAGCAGTTTACTGACCTACCTCCGATTGAATGACCATAACCCACTCAATTCAACTCGGAATTCATTGAAATTCGTTCCATTACGAAGGAGTCGAAAGTGTAGCTGAAAACGGAAGAAACGGAGATGAAAACTCCAAGTATTTTGAGAGTTATGGTGGAAATAGTTAGACTCGTGTTTTCGCCTAGCAGTTTACAGACCTACCTCCGATTGAATGACCATAAGTCACTAAATTCAACTCGGAATTCATTGAACTTTGTTCCATTTCGAAGGAGTCGAAGTGTAGTTTAAAACAGAAGAAACAGAGATAAAAAAAACCAAGTATTTTGAGATTTATGGTGGAAATTGTTAGACTCGCACTTTGGTCTAGCAGTTTACAGACATACCTCCGATTGATTGACTATAACTCAGTCAATTCAACTCGAAATTGATTCAAATTCATGCAATTTTGAAGATGTCGAAGTGAAGTTGAAAACGGAAGAAACGGAGATGAAACACTCCAAGTATTTTAAGAGTTATGATGGAAATAGTTGGACTCTTGCTTTCGCCTAGCAGTTTACAGACCTACCTCCGATTGAATGACCATAACTCACTCAATTCAACCCGGATTTCATTGAAATTTGTTCCATTTCGAAGGAGTCGAAGTGTAGTTTAAAACGGAAGAAACGGACATGCAAAAAGCCAAGTATTTTGAGAGTTATGGTGGAAATAGTTAGACTCGCACTTTGGTCTAGTAGTTTTACAGACCTACCTCCGATTGATTGACCATAACTCACTCAATTCAACTCAGAATTGAATCAAATTCATGGCATTGCGAAGATGTCGAAGTGTAGTTGGAAATGGAGATGAAAAACTCCAAGTAATTTAAGAGTTATGATGGACATAGTTAGACTCGCGCTTTCGCCTAGCAGTTTACAGACATACCTCCGAGTCAATGACCATAACTCACTCAATTCAACTCGGAATTCGTTGAAATTTGTTCCATTTTGAAGGACTCGAACTGTAGTTTAAAACGGAAGAAACGGAGATGAAAAAAGCCAAGTATTTTGAGAGTTATGGTGGAAATAGTTAGACTCGCACTTTGGTCTAGCAGTTTACAGACCAACCTGCAATTGATTGACCATAACTTACTCAATTTAACTCAGAATTGATTCAAATTCATGCCATTTTGAAGGTGTGGAAGTGTAGTTGAAAACGAAAGAAACAGAGATGAAAAATTCCAAGTATCTTAAGAGTTATGATGGAAATAGTTAGACTCGCGCTTTGGTCTAGCAGTTTACAGACCTGCTTCCGATTCATTCACCATAAGTCACTCAATTCGACTCGGAATTTATTCAAATTCATGCCATTTCAAAGATGTCGAAGTGTAGTTGAAAACATTAGAAACGGAGTTGAAAAACTCCAAGTATTTTAAGAGTTATGACGGAAATAGTTAGACTCGCCCTTTCGCCTAGCAGTTTACAGACCTACCTCCGATTTAATGACCACAACTCACTCAATTGAACATGTAATTCAATGAAATTTGTTGCATTTCGAAGTAGTCGAAGTTTAGTTTAAAATGGAAGAATTGGAGATGAAAAACTACTTGTATTTTGAGAGTTATGATGGAAATAGTTAGATTCGCGCTTTGGTCTAGCAGTTTGCAGACATACCTCCGATTGAATGACCATAACTCACTCAATTCAACCCGGAATTCATTGAAATTTATTCCATTTCGAAGGAGTCAAAGTGTAGTCTAAAACGGAAGAAACAGAGATTAAAAAGTCCTAGTATTTTGAGAGTTATGACGGAAATAGTTAGACTCGCGCTTTGGTCTAGCAGTTTATAGACCTACGTCCGGTTGATTGATCATAACTCAGTCAATTCAACTCGGAATTGAGTCAAATTCATGCCATTTCGAAGATGTCGAAGTGTAGTTGAAAACATTAGAAACGGAGATGAAAAACTCCAAGTATTTTAAGAGTTATGACGAAAATAGTTAGACTCGCCCTTTCGCCTATCAGTTTACAGACCTATCTCCGATTGAATGACCATAACTCACTCAATTCAACCCGGAATTAATTGAAATTTGTTCCATTTCGAATGAGTAGAAGTGTAGTTTAAAACGAAAGAAACGGAGGTTAAAAAAGCCAAGTATTTCGGGAGTTGTGATGGAAATAGTTAGACTCGCACTTTAGTGTAGCAGTTTACAGACCTACCTCCGATTGATTGACCATAACTCAGTCAATTCAACTCGGAATTTAGTCAAATTCATGCCGTTTCGAAGATGTCGAAGTGTAGTTGAAAACATAAGAAACGGAGATGAAAAACTCCAAGTATTTTAAGAGTTACGATGGAAATTGTTAGACTCGCGCTTTCGCCTAGCAGTTTACTGACCTACCTCCGATTGAATGACCATAACCCACTCAATTCAACTCGGAATTCATTGAAATTCGTTCCATTACGAAGGAGTCGAAAGTGTAGCTGAAAACGGAAGAAACAGAGATGGAAACTCCAAGTATTTTGAGAGTTATGGTGGAAATAGTTAGACTCGTGTTTTCGCCTAGCCGTTTACAGACCTACCTCCGATTGAATGACCATAAGTCACTAAATTCAACTCGGAATTCATTGAACTTTGTTCCATTTCGAAGGAGTCGAAGTGTAGTTTAAAACAGAAGAAACGGAGATAAAAAAAACCAAGTATTTTGATATTTATGGTGGAAATTGTTAGACTCGCACTTTGGTCTAGCAGTTTACAGACATACCTCCGATTGATTGACTATAACTCACTCAATTCAACTCGAAATTGATTCAAATTCATGCAATTTCGAAGATGTCGAAGTGAAGTTGAAAACGGAAGAAACGGAGATGAAACACTCCAAGTATTTTAAGAGTTATAATGGAAATAGTTGGACTCTTGCTTTCGCCTAGCAGTTTACAGACCTACCTCCGATTGAATGACCATAACTCACTCAATTCAACCCGGATTTCATTGAAATTTGTTCCATTTCGAAGGAGTCGAAGTGTAGTTTAAAACGGAAGAAACGGATATGCAAAAAGCTAAGTATTTTGAGAGTTATGGTGGAAATAGTTAGACTCGCACTTTGGTCTAGTAGTTTTACAGACCTACCTCCGATTGATTGACCATAACTCACTCAATTCAACTCAGAATTGAATCAAATTCATGGCATTGCGAAGATGTCGAAGTGTAGTTGGAAATGGAGATGAAAAACTCCAAGTAATTTAAGAGTTATGATGGACATAGTTAGGCTCGCGCTTTCGCCTAGCAGTTTACAGACATACCTCCGAGTCAATGACCATAACTCACTCAATTCAACTCGGAATTCGTTGAAATTTGTTCCATTTTGAAGGACTCGAACTGTAGTTTAAAACGGAAGAAACGGAGATGAAAAAAGCTAAGTATTTTGAGAGTTATGGTGGAAATCGTTAGACTCGCACTTTGGTCTAGCAGTTTACAGACCAACCTGCAATTGATTGACCATAACTTACTCAATTTAACTCAGAATTGATTCAAATTCATGCCATTTTGAAGGTGTGGAAGTGTAGTTGAAAACGAAAGAAACAGAGATGAAAAATTCCAAGTATCTTAAGAGTTATGATGGAAATAGTTAGACTCGCGCTTTGGTCTAGCAGTTTACAAACCTGCTTCCGATTCATTCACCATAAGTCACTCAATTCGACTCGGAATTTATTCAAATTCATGCCATTTCGAAGATGTCGAAGTGTAGTTGAAAACATTAGAAACGGAGATGAAAAACTCCAAGTATTTTAAGAGTTACGATGGAAATAGTTAGACTCGCGCTTTTGCCTAGCAGTTTACTGACCTACCTCCGATTGAATGACCATAACCCACTCAATTCAACTCGGAATTCATTAAAATTCGTTCCATTACGAAGGAGTCGAAAGTGTAGCTGAAAACGGAAGAAACGGAGATGGAAACTCCAAGTATTTTGAGAGTTATGGTGGAAATAGTTAGACTCGTGTTTTCGCCTTGCCGTTTACAGACCTACCTCCGATTGAATGACCATAAGTCACTAAATTCAACTCGGATTTCATTGAAATTTGTTCCATTTCGAAGGAGTCGAAGTGTAGTTTAAAACGGAAGAAACGGAGATGCAAAAAGCCAAGTATTTTGAGAGTTATGGTGGAAATAGTTAGACTCGCACTTTGGTTTAGGAGTTTACAGACCTACCTCCGATTGATTGACCATAACTCACTCAATTCAATTCAGAATTGAATCAAATTCATGGCATTGCGAAGATGTCGAAGTGTAGTTGGAAATGGAGATGAAAAACTCCAAGTAATTTAAGAGTTATGATGGACATAGTTAGACTCGCGCTTTCGCCTAGCAGTTTACAGACCTACCTCCGAGTCAATGACCATAACTCAATCAATTCAACTCGGAATTCATTGAAATTTGTTCAATTTCGAAGGACTCGAACTGTAGTTTAAAACGGAAGAAACGGAGATGAAAAAAGCCAACTATTTTGAGAGTTATGATGGAAATAGTTAGACTCGCACTTTGGTCTAGCAGTTTACAGACCAACCTGCAATTGATTGACCATAACTTACTCAATTTAACTCGGAATTGATTCAAATTCATGCCACTTTGAAGGTGTCGAAGTGTAGTTGAAAACGAAAGAAACAGAGATGAAAAATTCCAAGTATCTTAAGAGTTATGACGGAAATAGTTAGACTCGCGCTTTGGTCTAGCAGTTTACAGACCTGCTTCCGATTCATTGACCATAAGTCACTAAATTCGACTCGGAATTTATTCAAATTCATGCCATTTGAAAGATGTCGAAGAGTAGCTGAAAATGAAAGAAACGGAGACGAAAAACTCCAAGTATTTTAAGAGTTATGATAGAAATAATTAGACTCGCGCTTTCGCCTAGCAGTTTACAGACCTACCTCCGATTTAATGACCACAACTCACTCAATTGAACATGTAATTCAATAAAATTTGTTGCATTTCGAAGGAGTCGACGTGTAGTTTAAAACGGAAGAAACGGAGATGAAAATAGTTAGATTCGCGCTTTGGTCTACCAGTTTGCAGACATACCTCCGATTGAATGACCATAACTCACTCAATTCAACCCGGAATTCATTGAAATTTATTCCATTTCGAAGGAGTCGAAGTTTAGTCTAAAACGGAAGAAACAGAGATGAAAAAGTCCTAGTATTTTGAGAGTTATGACGGAAATAGTTAGACTCGCGCTTTGGTCTAGCAGTTTACAGACCTACGTCCGGTTGATTGACCATAACTCAGTCAATTCAACTCGGAATTGAGTCAAATTCATGCCATTTCGAAGATGTCGAAGTGTAGTTGAAAACATAAGAAACGGAGATGAAAAACTCCAAGTATTTTAAGAGTTATGACGGAAATAGTTAGACTCGCCCTTTCGCCTAGCAGTTTACAGACCTACCTCCGATTGAAAGACCATAACTCACTCAATTCAACCCGGAATTAATTGAAATTTGTTCCATTTCGAATGAGTAGAAGTGTAGTTTAAAACGAAAGAAACGGAAGTTAAAAAAGCCAAGTATTTCGGGAGTTATGATGGAAATAGTTAGACTCGCACTTTAGTGTAGCAGTTTGCAGACCTACCTCCGATTGATTGACCATAACTCAGTCAATTCAACTCGGAATTTAGTCAAATTCATGTCGTTTCGAAGATGTCGAAGTGTAGTTGAAAACATAAGAAACGGAGATGAAAAACTCCAAGTATTTTAAGAGTTACGATGGAAATAGTTAGACTCGCGCTTTCGCCTAGCAGTTTACTGACCTACCTCCGATTGAATGACCATAACCCACTCAATTCAACTCGGAATTCATTGAAATTCGTTCCATTACGAAGGAGTCGAAAGTGTAGCTGAAAACGGAAGAAACGGAGATGAAAACTCCAAGTATGTTGAGAGTTATGGTAGAAATAGTTAGACTCGCGTTTTCGCCTTGCAGTTTACAGACCTACCTCCGATTGAATGACCATAAGTCACTAAAATTCAACTCGGAATTCATTGAAATTTGTTCCATTTCGAAGGAGTCGAAAAGTAGTTTAAAACGGAAGAAACGGAGATGCAAAAAGCCAAGTATTTTGAGAGTTATTGTGGAAATAGTTAGACTCGCACTTTGGTCTAGGAGTTTACAGACCTACCTCCGATTGATTGAGCATAACTCACTCAATTCAACTCAGAATTGAATCAAATTCATGGCATTGCGAAGATGTCGAAGTGTAGTTGGAAATGGAGATGAAAAACTCCAAGTAATTTAAGAGTTATGATGGACATAGTTAGACTCGCGCTTTCGCCTAGCAGTTTACAGACATAGCTCCGAGTCAATGACCATAACTCACTCAATTCAACTCGGAATTCATTGAAATTTGTTCCATTTCGAAGGACTCGAACTGTAGTTTAAAACGGAAGAAACGGAGATGAAAAAAGTCAAGTATTTTGAGAGTTCTGGTGGAAATAGTTAGACTCCCACTTTGGTCTAGCAGTTTACAGACCAACCTGCAATTGATTGACCATAACTTACTCAATTTAACTCGGAATTGATTCAAATTCATGCCATTTTGAAGTTGTGGAAGTGTAGTTGAAAACGAAAGAAACAGAGATGAAAAATTCCAAGTATCTTAAGAGTTATGATGGAAATAGGTAGACTCGCGCTTTGGTCTAGCAGTTTACAGACCTGCTTCCGATTCATTCACCATAAGTCACTCAATTCGACTCGGAATTTATTCAAATTCATGCCATTTGGAAGATGTCGAAGAGTAGCTGAAAACGAAAGAAACGGAGACGAAAAACTCCAAGTATTTTAAGAGTTATGATAGAAATAGTTAGACTCGCGCTTTCACCTAGCAGTTTACAGACCTACCTCCGATTTAATGACCACAACTCACTCAATTGAACATGTAATTCAATAAAATTTGTTGCATTTCGAAAGAGTCGAAGTGTAGTTTAAAACGGAAGAAACGGAGATGAAAAACTACTTGTATTTTGAGAGTTATGATGGAAATAGTTAGATTCGCGCTTTGGTCTAGCAGTTTGCAGACATACCTCCGATTGAATGACCATAACTCACTCAATTCAACCCGGAATTAATTGAAATTTGTTCCATTTCGAATGAGTAGAAGTGTAGTTTAAAACGAAAGAAACGGAGGTTAAAAAAGCCAAGTATTTCGGGAGTTATGATGGAAATAGTTAGACTCGCACTTTAGTGTAGCAGTTTACAGACCTACCTCCGATTGATTGACCATAACTCAGTCAATTCAACTCGGAATTTAGTCAAATTCATGCCGTTTCGAAGATGTCGAAGTGTAGTTGAAAACATAAGAAACGGAGATGAAAAACTCCAAGTATTTTAAGAGTTACGATGGAAATAGTTAGACTCGCGCTTTCGCCTAGCAGTTTACTGACCTACCTCCGATTGAATGACCATAACCCACTCAATTCAACTCGGAATTCATTGAAATTCGTTCCATTACGAAGGAGTCGAAAGTGTAGCTGAAAACGGAAGAAACGGAGATGAAAATTTCAAGTATTTTGAGAGTTATGGTGGAAATAGTTAGACTCTTGTTTTCGCCTAGCAGTTTACAGACCTACCTCCGATTGAATGACCATAAGTCACTAAATTCAACTCGGAATTCATTGAACTTTGTTCCATTTCGAAGGAGTCGAAGTGTAGTTTAAAACAGAAGAAACGGAGATAAAAAAAACCAAGTATTTTGAGATTTATGGTGGAAATTGTTAGACTCGCACTTTGGTCTAGCAGTTTACAGACGTACCTCCGATTGATTGACTATAACTCACTCAATTCAACTCGAAATTGATTCAAATTCATGCAATTTCGAAGATGTCGAAGTGAAGTTGAAAACGGAAGAAACGGAGATGAAACACTCCAAGTATTTTAAGAGTTATGATGGAAATAGTTGGACTCTTGCTTTCGCCTAGCAGTTTACAGACATACCTCCGATTGAATGACCATAACTCACTCAATTCAATCCGGATTTCATTGAAATTTGTTCTATTTCGAAGGAGTCGAAGTGTAGTTTAAAACGGAAGAAACGGAGATGCAAAAAGCCAAGTATTTTGAGAGTTATGGTGGAAATAGTTAGACTCGCACTTTGGTCTAGTAGTTTACAGACCTACCTCCGATTGATTGACCATAACTCACTCAATTCAACTCAGAATTGAATCAAATTCATGGCATTGCGAAGATGTCGAAGTGTAGTTGGAAATGGAGATGAAAAACTCCAAGTAATTTAAGAGTTATGATGGACATAGTTAGACTCGCGCTTTCGCCTAGCAGTTTACAGACCTACCTCCGAGTCAATGACCATAACTCACTCAATTCAACTCGGAATTCATTGAAATTTGTTCCATTTCGAAGGACTCGAACTGTAGTTTAAAACGGAAGAAACGGAGATGAAAAAAGCAAGTATTCTGAGAGTTATGGTGGAAATAGTTAGACTCGCACTTTGGTCTAGCAGTTTACAGACCAACCTGCAATTGATTGACCATAACTTACTCAATTTAACTCGGAATTGATTCAAATTCATGCCATTTTGAAGGTGTGGAAGTGTAGTTGAAAACCAAAGAAACAGAGATGAAAAATTCCAAGTATCTTAAGAGTTATGATAGAAATAGTTAGACTCGCGCTTTGGTCTAGCAGTTTACAGACCTGCTTCCGATTCATTCACCATAAGTCACTCAATTCGACTCGGAATTTATTCAAATTCATGCCATTTGGAAGATGTCGAAGAGTAGCTGAAAATGAAAGAAACGGAGACGAAAAACTCCAAGTATTTTAAGAGTTATGATAGAAATAGTTAGACTCGCGCTTTCGCCTAGCAGTTTACAGACCTACCTCCGATTTAATGACCACAACTCACTCAATTGAACATGTAATTCAATGAAATTTGTTGCATTTCGAAAGAGTCGAAGTGTAGTTTAAAACGGAAGAAACGGAGATGAAAAACTACTTGTATTTTGAGAGTTATGATGGAAATAGTTAGATTCGCGCTTTGGTCTAGCAGTTTGCAGACATACCTCCGATTGAATGGCCATAACTCACTCAATTCAACCCGGAATTCATTGAAATTTATTCCATTTCGAAGGAGTCGAAGTGTAGTCTAAAATGGAAGAAACAGAGATGAAAAAGTCCTAGTATTTTGAGAGTTATGACAGAAATAGTTAGACTCGCGTTTTGGTCTAGCAGTTTACAGACCTACGTCCGGTTGATTGACCATAACTCAGTCAATTCAACTCGGAATTGAGTCAAATTAATGCCATTTCGAAGATGTCGAAGTGTAATTGAAAACATAAGAAACGGAGATGAAAAACTCCAAGTATTTTAAGAGTTATGACGGAAATAGTTAGACTCGCCCTTTCGCCTAGCAGTTTACAGACCTACCTCCGATTGAATGACCATAACTCACTCAATTCAACTCGGAATTCATTGAAATTTGTTCCATTTCGAAGGACTCGAACTGTAGTTTAAAACGGAAGAAACGGAGATGAAAAAAGTCAAGTATTTTGAGAGTTATGGTGGAAATAGTTAGACTCGCACTTTGGTCTAGCAGTTTACAGACCAACCTGCAATTGATTGACAATAACTTACTCAATTTAACTCGGAATTGATTCAAATTCATGCCATTTTGAAGGTGTTTAAGTGTAGTTGAAAACGAAAGAAACAGAGATGAAAAATTCCAAGTATCTTAAGAGTTATGATGGAAATAGTTAGACTCGCGCTTTGGTCTAGCAGTTTACAGACCTGCTTCTGATTCATTGACCATAAGTCACTCAATTCGACTCGGAATTTATTCAAATTCATGCCATTTGGAAGATGTCGAAGAGTAGCTGAAAACGAAAGAAACGAAGACGAAAAACTCAAAGTATTTTAAGAGTTATGATAGAAATAGTTAGACTCGCGCTTTTGCCTAGCAGTTTACAGACCAACCTCCGATTTAATGACCACAACTCACTCAATTGAACATGTAATTCAATGAAATTTGTTGCATTTCGAAGGAGTCGAAGTGTAGTTTAAAACGGAAGAAACGGAGATGAAAAACTACTTGTATTTTGAGAGTTATGATGGAAATAGTTAGATTCGCGCTTTGGTCTAGCAGTTTGCAGACATACCTCTGATTTAATGACCATAACTCACTCAATTCAACCCGGAATTCATTGAAATTTATTCCATTTCGAAGTAGTCGAAGTGTAGTCTAAAACGGAAGAAACAGAGATGAAAAAGTCCTAGTATTTTGAGAGTTATGACGGAAATAGTTAGACTCGCGATTTGGTCTAGCAGTTTAAAGACCTACGTCCGGTTGATTGACCATAACTCAGTCAATTCAACTCGGAATTGAGTCAAATTCATGTCATTTCGAAGATGTCGAAGTGTAGTTGAAAACATTAGAAACGGAGATGAAAAACTCCAAGTAATTTAAGAGTTATGATGGACATAGTTAGACTCGCGCTTTCGCCTAGCAGTTTACAGACCTACCTCCGAGTCAATGACCATAACTCAATCAATTCAACTCGGAATTCATTGAAATTTGTTCCATTTCGAAGGACTCGAACTGTAGTTTAAAACGGAAGAAACGGAGATGAAAAAAGCCAACTATTTTGAGAGTTATGATGGAAATAGTTAGACTCGCACTTTGGTCTAGCAGTTTACAGACCAACCTGCAATTGATTGACCATAACTTCTTCAATTTAACTCGGAATTGATTCAAATTCATGCCACTTTGAAGGTGTCGAAGTGTAGTTGAAAACGAAAGAAACAGAGATGAAAAATTCCAAGTATCTTAAGAGTTATGACGAAAATAGTTAGACTCGCGCTTTGGTCTAGCAGTTTACAGACCTGCTTCCGATTCATTGACCATAAGTCACTAAATTCGACTCGGAATTTATTCAAATTCATGCCATTTGGAAGATGTCGAAGAGTAGCTGAAAACGAAAGAAACGGAGACGAAAAACTCCAAGTATTTTAAGAGTTATGATAGAAATAGTTAGACTCGCGCTTTCGCCTAGCAGTTTACAGACCTACCTCCGATTTAATGACCACAACTCACTCAATTGAACATGTAATTCAATGAAATTTGTTGCATTTCGAAGGAGTCGAAGTGTAGTTTAAAACGGAAGAAACGGAGATGAAAATAGTTAGATTCGCGCTTTGGTCTACCAGTTTGCAGACATACCTCCGATTGAATGACCATAACTCACTCAATTCAACCCGGAATTCATTGAAATTTATTCCATTTCGAAGGAGTCGAAGTCTAGTCTAAAACGGAAGAAACAGAGATGAAAAAGTCCTAGTATTTTGAGAGTTATGACGGAAATAGTTAGACTCGCGCTTTGGTCTAGCAGTTTACAGACCTACGTCCGGTTGATTGACCATAACTCAGTCAATTCAACTCGGAATTGAGTCAAATTCATGCCATTTCGAAGATGTCGAAGTGTAGTTGAAAACATAAGAAACGGAGATGAAAAACTCCAAGTATTTTAAGAGTTATGACGGAAATAGTTAGACTCGCCCTTTCGCCTAGCAGTTTACAGACCTACCTCCGATTGAAAGACCATAACTCACTCAATTCAACCCGGAATTAATTGAAATTTGTTCCATTTCGAATGAGTAGAAGTGTAGTTTAAAACGAAAGAAACGGAAGTTAAAAAAGCCAAGTATTTCGGGAGTTATGATGGAAATAGTTAGACTCGCACTTTAGTGTAGCAGTTTGCAGACCTACCTCCGATTGATTGACCATAACTCAGTCAATTCAACTCGGAATTTAGTCAAATTCATGTCGTTTCGAAGATGTCGAAGTGTAGTTGAAAACATAAGAAACGGAGATGAAAAACTCCAAGTATTTTAAGAGTTACGATGGAAATAGTTAGACTCGCGCTTTCGCCTAGCAGTTTACTGACCTACCTCCGATTGAATGACCATAACCCACTCAATTCAACTCGGAATTCATTGAAATTCGTTCCATTACGAAGGAGTCGAAAGTGTAGCTGAAAACGGAAGAAACGGAGATGAAAACTCCAAGTATTTTGAGAGTTATGGTGGAAATAGTTAGACTCGCGTTTTCGCCTTGCAGTTTACAGACCTACCTCCGATTGAATGACCATAAGTCACTAAAATTCAACTCGGAATTCATTGAAATTTGTTCCATTTCGAAGCAGTCGAAGTGTAGTTTAAAACGGAAGAAACGGAGATGCAAAAAGCCAAGTATTTTGAGAGTTATTGTGGAAATAGTTAGACTCGCACTTTGGCCTAGGAGTTTACAGACCTACCTCCGATTGATTGACCATAACTCACTCAATTCAACTCAGAATTGAATCAAATTCATGGCATTGCGAAGATGTCGAAGTGTAGTTGGAAATGGAGATGAAAAACTCCAAGTAATTTAAGAGTTATGATGGACATAGTTAGACTCGCGCTTTCGCCTAGCAGTTTACAGACATACCTCCGAGTCAATGACCATAACTCACTCAATTCAACTCGGAATTCATTGAAATTTGTTCCATTTCGAAGGACTCGAACTGTAGTTTAAAACGGAAGAAACGGAGATGAAAAAAGTCAAGTATTTTGAGAGTTATGGTGGAAATAGTTAGACTCCCACTTTGGTCTAGCAGTTTACAGACCAACCTGCAATTGATTGACCATAACTTACTCAATTTAACTCGGAATTGATTCAAATTCATGCCATTTTGAAGTTGTGGAAGTGTAGTTGAAAACGAAAGAAACAGAGATGAAAAATTCCAAGTATCTTAAGAGTTATGATGGAAATAGGTAGACTCGCGCTTTGGTCTAGCAGTTTACAGACCTGCTTCCGATTCATTCACCATAAGTCACTCAATTCGACTCGGAATTTATTCAAATTCATGCCATTTAGAAGATGTCGAAGAGTAGCTGAAAATGAAAGAAACGGAGACGAAAAACTCCAAGTATTTTAAGAGTTATGATAGAAATAGTTAGACTCGCGCTTTCGCCTAAAAGTTTACAGACCTACCTCCGATTTAATGACCACAACTCACTCAATTGAACATGTAATTCAATGAAATTTGTTGCATTTCGAAAGAGTCGAAGTGTAGTTTAAAACGGAAGAAACGGAGATGAAAAACTACTTGTATTTTGAGAGTTATGATGGAAATAGTTAGATTCGCGCTTTGGTCTAGCAGTTTGCAGACATACCTCCGATTGAATGACCATAACTCACTCAATTCAACCCGGAATTAATTGAAATTTGTTCCATTTCGAATGAGTAGAAGTGTAGTTTAAAACGAAAGAAACGGAGGTTAAAAAAGCCAAGTATTTCGGGAGTTATGATGGAAATAGTTAGACTCGCACTTTAGTGTAGCAGTTTACAGACCTACCTCCGATTGATTGACCATAACTCAGTCAATTCAACTCGGAATTTAGTCAAATTCATGCCGTTTCGAAGATGTCGAAGTGTAGTTGAAAACATAAGAAACGGAGATGAAAAACTCCAAGTATTTTAAGAGTTACGATGGAAATAGTTAGACTCGCGCTTTCGCCTAGCAGTTTACTGACCTACCTCCGATTGAATGACCATAACCCACTCAATTCAACTCGGAATTCATTGAAATTCGTTCCATTATGAAGGAGTCGAAAGTGTAGCTGAAAACGAAAGAAACGGAGATGAAAACTCCAAGTATTTTGAGAGTTATGGTGGAAATAGTTAGACTCGTGTTTTCGCCTAGCAGTTTACAGACCTAGCTCCGATTGAATGACCATAAGTCACTAAATTCAACTCTGAATTCATTGAACTTTGTTCCATTTCGAAGGAGTCGAAGTGTAGTTTAAAACAGAAGAAACGGAGATAAAAAAACCAAGTATTTTGAGATTTATGGTGGAAATTGTTAGACTCGCACTTTGGTCTAGCAGTTTACAGACGTACCTCCGATTGATTGACTATAACTCACTCAATTCAACTCGAAATTGATTCAAATTCATGCAATTTCGAAGATGTCGAAGTGAAGTTGAAAACGGAAGAAACGGAGATGAAACACTCCAAGTATTTTAAGAGTTATTATGGAAATAGTTGGACTCTTGCTTTAGCCTAGCAGTTTACAGACCTACCTCCGATTGAATGACCATAACTCACTCAATTCAACCCGGATTTCATTGAAATTTGTTCCATTTCGAAGGAGTCGAAGTGTAGTTTAAAACGGAAGAAACGGAGATGCAAAAAGCCAAGTATTTTGAGAGTTATGGTGGAAATAGTTAGACTCGCACTTTGGTCTAGTAGTTTACAGACCTACCTCCGATTGATTGACCATAACTCACTCAATTCAACTCAGAATTGAATCAAATTCATGGCATTGCGAAGATGTCGAAGTGTAGTTGGAAATGGAGATGAAAAACTCCAAGTAATTTAAGAGTTATGATGGACATAGTTAGACTCGCGCTTTCGCCTAGCAGTTTACAGACCTACCTCCGAGTCAATGACCATAACTCACTCAATTCAACTCGGAATTCATTGAAATTTGTTCCATTTCGAAGGACTCGAACTGTAGTTTAAAACGGAAGAAACGGAGATGAAAAAAGCAAGTATTCTGAGAGTTATGGTGGAAATAGTTAGACTCGCACTTTGGTCTAGCAGTTTACAGACCAACCTGCAATTGATTGACCATAACTTACTCAATTTAACTCGGAATTGATTCAAATTCATGCCATTTTGAAGGTGTGGAAGTGTAGTTGAAAACGAAAGAAACAGAGATGAAAAATTCCAAGTATCTTAAGAGTTATGATAGAAATAGTTAGACTCGCGCTTTGGTCTAGCAGTTTACAGACCTGCTTCCGATTCATTCACCATAAGTCACTCAATTCGACTCGGAATTTATTCAAATTCATGCCATTTGGAAGATGTCGAAGAGTAGCTGAAAACGAAAGAAACGGAGACGAAAAACTCCAAGTATTTTAAGAGTTATGATAGAAATAGTTAGACTCGCGCTTTCGCCTAGCAGTTTACAGACCTACCTCCGATATAATGACCACAACTCACTCAATTGAACATGTAATTCAATGAAATTTGTTGCATTTCGAAAGAGTCGAAGTGTAGTTTAAAACGGAAGAAACGGAGATGAAAAACTACTTGTATTTTGAGAGTTATGATGGAAATAGTTAGATTCGCGTTTTGGTCTAGCAGTTTGCAGACATACCTCCGATTGAATGGCCATAACTCACTCAATTCAACCCGGAATTCATTGAAATTTATTCCATTTCGAAGGAGTCGAAGTGTAGTCTAAAACGGAAGAAACAGAGATGAAAAAGTCCTAGTATTTTGAGAGTTATGACAGAAATAGTTAGACTCGCGCTTTGGTCTAGCAGTTTACAGACTTACGTCCGGTTGATTGACCATAACTCAGTCAATTCAACTCGGAATTGGGTCAAATTCATGCCATTTCGAAGATGTCGAAGTGTAATTGAAAACATAAGAAACGGAGATGAAAAACTCCAAGTATTTTAAGAGTTATGACGGAAATAGTTAGACTCGCCCTTTCGCCTAGCAGTTTACAGACCTACCTCCGATTGAATGACCATAACTCACTCAATTCAACTCGAAATTCATTGAAATTTGTTCCATTTCGAAGGACTCGAACTGTAGTTTAAAACGGAAGAAACGGAGATGAAAAAAGTCAAGTATTTTGAGAGTTATGGTGGAAATAGTTAGACTCGCACTTTGGTCTAGCAGTTTACAGACCAACCTGCAATTGATTGACAATAACTTACTCAATTTAACTCGGAATTGATTCAAATTCATTCCATTTTGAAGGTGTTTAAGTGCAGTTGAAAACGAAAGAAACAGAGATGAAAAATTCCAAGTATCTTAAGAGTTATGATGGAAATAGTTAGACTCGCGCTTTGGTCTAGCAGTTTACAGACCTGCTTCCGATTCATTGACCATAAGTCACTCAATTCGACTCGGAATTTATTCAAATTCATGCCATTTGGAAGATGACGAAGAGTAGCTGAAAACGAAAGAAACGGAGACGAAAAACTCAAAGTATTTTAAGAGTTATGATAGAAATAGTTAGACTCGCGCTTTTGCCTAGCAGTTTACAGACCAACCTCCGATTTAATGACCACAACTCACTCAATTGAACATGTAATTCAATGAAATTTGTTGCATTTCGAAGGAGTCGAATTGTAGTTTAAAACGGAAGAAACAGAGATGAAAAACTACTTGTATTTTGAGGGTTATGATGGAAATAGTTAGATTCGCGCTTTGGTCTAGCAGTTTGCAGACATACCTCTGATTGAATGACCATAACTCACTCAATTCAACCCGGAATTCATTGAAATTTATTCCATTTCGAAGTAGTCGAAGTGTAGTCTAAAACGGAAGAAACAGAGATGAAAAAGTCCTAGTATTTTGAGAGTTATGACGGAAATAGTTAGACTCGCGCTTTGGTCTAGCAGTTTAAAGACCTACGTCCGGTTGATTGACCATAACTCAGTCAATTCAACTCGGAATTGAGTCAAATTCATGTCATTTCGAAGATGTCGAAGTGTAGTTGAAAACATTAGAAACGGAGATGAAAAACTCCAAGTATTTTAAGAGTTATGACGGAAATAGTTAGACTCGCCCTTTCGCCTAGCAGTTTACAGACCTACCTCCGATTGAATGACCATAACTCACTCAATTCAACTCGGAATTCATTGAAATTTGTTCCATTTCGAAGGACTCGAACTGTAGTTTAAAACGGAAGAAACGGAGATGAAAAAAGTCAAGTATTTTGAGAGTTATGGTGGAAATAGTTAGACTCGCACTTTGGTCTAGCAGTTTACAGACCAACCTGCAATTGATTGACAATAACTTACTCAATTTAACTCGGAATTGATTCAAATTCATGCCATTCTGAAGGTGTTTAAGTGTAGTTGAAAACGAAAGAAACAGAGATGAAAAATTCCAAGTATCTTAAGAGTTATGATGGAAATAGTTAGACTCGCGCATTGGTCTAGCAGTTTACAGACCTGCTTCCGATTCATTGACCATAAGTCACTCAATTCGACTCTGAATTTATTCAAATTCATGCCATTTGGAAGATGTCGAAGAGTAGCTGAAAACGAAAGAAACGGAGACGAAAAACTCAAAGTATTTTAAGAGTTATGATAGAAATAGTTAGACTCGCGCTTTTGCCTAGCAGTTTACAGACCAACCTCCGATTTAATGACCACAGCTCACTCAATTGAACATGTAATTCAATAAAATTTGTTGCATTTCGAAGGAGTCGAAGTGTAGTTTAAAACGGAAGAAACGGAGATGAAAAACTACTTGTATTTTGAGAGTTATGATGGAAATAGTTAGATTCGCGCTTTGGTCTAGCAGTTTGCAGACATACCTCTGATTGAATGATCATAACTCACTCAATTCAACCCGGAATTCATTGAAATTTATTCCATTTCGAAGTAGTCGAAGTGTAGTCTAAAACGGAAGAAACAGAGATGAAAAAGTCCTAGTATTTTGAGAGTTATGACGGAAATAGTTAGACTCGCGCTTTGGTCTAGCAGTTTATAGACCTACGTCCGGTTGATTGACCATAACTCAGTCAATTCAACTCGGAATTGAGTCAAATTCATGCCATTTCGAAGATGTCGAAGTGTAGTTGAAAACATTAGAAACGGAGATGAAAAACTCCAAATATTTTAAGAGTTATGACGGAAATAGTTAGACTCGCCCTTTCGCCAAGCAGTTTACAGACCTACCTCCGATTTAATGACCACAACTCACTCAATTGAACATGTTATTCAATGAAATTTGTTGCATTTCGAAGTAGTCGAAGTGTAGTTTAAAACGGAAGAATTGGAGATGAAAAACTACTTGTATTTTGAGAGTTATGATGGAAATAGTTAGACTCGCCCTTTCGCCTAGCAGTTTACAGACCTATCTCCGATTGAATGACCATAACTCACTCAATTCAACCCGGAATTAATTGAAATTTGTTCCATTTCGAATGAGTAGAAGTGTAGTTTAAAACGAAAGAAACGGAGGTTAAAAAAGCCAAGTATTTCGGGAGTTATGATGGAAATAGTTAGACTCACACTTTAGTGTAGCAGTTTACAGACCTACCTCCGATTGATTGACCATAACTCTGTCAATTCAACTCGGAATTTAGTCAAATTCATGCCGTTTCGAAGATGTCGAAGTGTAGTTGAAAACATAAGAAACGGAGATGAAAAACTCCAAGTATTTTAAGAGTTACGATGGAAATAGTTAGACTCGCGCTTTCGCCTAGCAGTTTACTGACCTACCTCCGATTGAATGACCATAACCCACTCAATTCAACTCGAAATTCATTGAAATTCGTTCCATTACGAAGGAGTCGAAAGTGTAGCTGAAAACGGAAGAAACGGAGATGAAAACTCCAAGTATTTTGAGAGTTATGGTGGAAATAGTTAGACTCGTGTTTTCGCCTAGCAGTTTACAGACCTACCTCCGATTGAATGACCATAAGTCACTAAATTCAACTCGAAATTCATTGAACTTTGTTCCATTTCGAAGGAGTCGAAGTGTAGTTTAAAACAGAAGAAACGGAGATAAAAAAAACCAAGTATTTTGAGATTTATGGTGGAAATTGTTAGACTCGCACTTTGATCTAGCAGTTTACAGACATACCTCCGATTGATTGACTATAACTCACTCAATTCAACTCGAAATTGATTCAAATTCATGCAATTTCGAAGATGTCGAAGTGAAGTTGAAAACAGAAGAAACGGAGATGAAACACTCCAAGTATTTTAAGAGTTATGATGGAAATAGTTGGACTCTTGCTTTCGCCTAGCAGTTTACAGACCTACCTCCGATTGAATGGCCATAACTCACTCAATTCAACCCGGATTTCATTGAAATTTATTCCATTTCGAAGGAATCGAAGTGTAGTTTAAAACGGAAGAAACGGAGATGCAAAAAGCCAAGTATTTTGAGAGTTATGGTGGAAATAGTTAGACTCGCACTTTGGTCTAGTAGTTTACAGACCTACCTCTGATTGATTGACCATAACTCACTCAATTCAACTCAGAATTGAATCAAATTCATGGCATTGCGAAGATGTCGAAGTGTAGTTGGAATTGGAGATGAAAAACTCCAAGTAATTTAAGAGTTATGATGGACATAGTTAGACTCGCGCTTTCGCCTAGCAGTTTACAGACATACCTCCGAGTCAATGACTATAACTCACTCAATTCAACTCGGAATTCATTGAAATTTGTTCCATTTCGAAGGACTCGAACTGTAGTTTAAAACGGAAGAAACGGAGATGAAAAAAGCAAGTATTCTGAGAGTTATGGTGGAAATAGTTAGACTCGCACTTTGGTCTAGCAGTTTACAGACCAACCTGCAATTGATTGACCATAACTTACTCAATTTAACTCGGAATTGATTCAAATTCATGCCATTTTGAAGGTGTGGAAGTGTAGTTGAAAACGAAAGAAACAGAGATGAAAAATTCCAAGTATCTTAAGAGTTATGATAGAAATAGTTAGACTCGCGCTTTGGTCTAGCAGTTTACAGACCTGCTTCCGATTCATTCACCATAAGTCACTCAATTCGACTCGGAATTTATTCAAATTCATGCCATTTGGAAGATGTCGAAGAGTAGCTGAAAACGAAAGAAACGGAGACGAAAAACTCCAAGTATTTTAAGAGTTATGATAGAAATAGTTAGACTCGCGCTTTCGCCTAGCAGTTTACAGACCTACCTCCGATATAATGACCACAACTCACTCAATTGAACATGTAATTCAATGAAATTTGTTGTATTTCGAAAGAGTCGAAGTGTAGTTTAAAACGGAAGAAACGGAGATGAAAAACTACTTGTATTTTGAGAGTTATGATGGAAATAGTTAGATTCGCGTTTTGGTCTAGCAGTTTGCAGACATACCTCCGATTGAATGGCCATAACTCACTCAATTCAACCCGGAATTCATTGAAATTTATTCCATTTCGAAGGAGTCGAAGTGTAGTCTAAAACGGAAGAAACAGAGATGAAAAAGTCCTAGTATTTTGAGAGTTATGACAGAAATAGTTAGACTCGCGCTTTGGTCTAGCAGTTTACAGACTTACGTCCGGTTGATTGACCATAACTCAGTCAATTCAACTCGGAATTGGGTCAAATTCATGCCATTTCGAAGATGTCGAAGTGTAATTGAAAACATAAGAAACGGAGATGAAAAACTCCAAGTATTTTAAGAGTTATGACGGAAATAGTTAGACTCGCCCTTTCGCCTAGCAGTTTACAGACCTACCTCCGATTGAATGACCATAACTCACTCAATTCAACTCGGAATTCATTGAAATTTGTTCCATTTCGAAGGACTCGAACTGTAGTTTAAAACGGAAGAAACGGAGATGAAAAAAGTCAAGTATTTTGAGAGTTATGGTGGAAATAGTTAGACTCGCACTTTGGTCTAGCAGTTTACAGACCAACCTGCAATTGATTGACAATAACTTACTCAATTTAACTCGGAATTGATTCAAATTCATGCCATTTTGAAGGTGTTTAAGTGCAGTTGAAAACGAAAGAAACAGAGATGAAAAATTCCAAGTATCTTAAGAGTTATGATGGAAATAGTTAGACTCGCGCTTTGGTCTAGCAGTTTACAGACCTGCTTCCGATTCATTGACCATAAGTCACTCAATTCGACTCGGAATTTATTCAAATTCATGCCATTTGGAAGATGACGAAGAGTAGCTGAAAACGAAAGAAACGGAGACGAAAAACTCAAAGTATTTTAAGAGTTATGATAGAAATAGTTAGACTCGCGCTTTTGCCTAGCAGTTTACAGACCAACCTCCGATTTAATGACCACAACTCACTCAATTGAACATGTAATTCAATGAAATTTGTTGCATTTCGAAGGAGTCGAATTGTAGTTTAAAACGGAAGAAACGGAGATGAAAAACTACTTGTATTTTGAGGGTTATGATGGAAATAGTTAGATTCGCGCTTTGGTCTAGCAGTTTGCAGACATACCTCTGATTGAATGACCATAACTCACTCAATTCAACCCGGAATTCATTGAAATTTATTCCATTTCGAAGTAGTCGAAGTGTAGTCTAAAACGGAAGAAACAGAGATGAAAAAGTCCTAGTATTTTGAGAGTTATGACGGAAATAGTTAGACTCGCGCTTTGGTCTAGCAGTTTAAAGACCTACGTCCGGTTGATTGACCATAACTCAGTCAATTCAACTCGGAATTGAGTCAAATTCATGTCATTTCGAAGATGTCGAAGTGTAGTTGAAAACATTAGAAACGGAGATGAAAAACTCCAAGTATTTTAAGAGTTATGACGGAAATAGTTAGACTCGCCCTTTCGCCTAGCAGTTTACAGACCTACCTCCGATTGAATGACCATAACTCACTCAATTCAACTCGGAATTCATTGAAATTTGTTCCATTTCGAAGGACTCGAACTGTAGTTTAAAACGGAAGAAACGGAGATGAAAAAAGTCAAGTATTTTGAGAGTTATGGTGGAAATAGTTAGACTCGCACTTTGGTCTAGCAGTTTACAGACCAACCTGCAATTGATTGACAATAACTTACTCAATTTAACTCGGAATTGATTCAAATTCATGCCATTCTGAAGGTGTTTAAGTGTAGTTGAAAACGAAAGAAACAGAGATGAAAAATTCCAAGTATCTTAAGAGTTATGATGGAAATAGTTAGACTCGCGCATTGGTCTAGCAGTTTACAGACCTGCTTCCGATTCATTGACCATAAGTCACTCAATTCGACTCTGAATTTATTCAAATTCATGCCATTTGGAAGATGTCGAAGAGTAGCTGAAAACGAAAGAAACGGAGACGAAAACTCAAAGTATTTTAAGAGTTATGATAGAAATAGTTAGACTCGCGCTTTTGCCTAGCAGTTTACAGACCAACCTCCGATTTAATGACCACAACTCACTCAATTGAACATGTAATTCAATAAAATTTGTTGCATTTCGAAGGAGTCGAAGTGTAGTTTAAAATGGAAGAAACGGAGATGAAAAACCAATTGGTTTTTTAGAGTTATGATGGAAATAGTTAGATTCGCACTTTGGTCTAGCAGTTTGCAGACATACCTCTGATTGAATGATCATAACTCACTCAATTCAACCCGGAATTCATTGAAATTTATTCCATTTCGAAGTAGTCGAAGTGTAGTCTAAAACGGAAGAAACAGAGATGAAAAAGTCCTAGTATTTTGAGAGTTATGACGGAAATAGTTAGACTCGCGCTTTGGTCTAGCAGTTTATAGACCTACGTCCGGTTGATTGACCATAACTCAGTCAATTCAACTCGGAATTGAGTCAAATTCATGCCATTTCGAAGATGTCGAAGTGTAGTTGAAAACATTAGAAACGGAGATGAAAAACTCCAAATATTTTAAGAGTTATGACGGAAATAGTTAGACTCGCCCTTTCGCCTAGCAGTTTACAGACCTACCTCCGATTTAATGACCACAACTCACTCAATTGAACATGTTATTCAATGAAATTTGTTGCATTTCGAAGTAGTCGAAGTGTAGTTTAAAACGGAAGAATTGGAGATGAAAAACTACTTGTATTTTGAGAGTTATGATGGAAATAGTTAGACTCGCCCTTTCGCCTAGCAGTTTACAGACCTATCTCCGATTGAATGACCATAACTCACTCAATTCAACCCGGAATTAATTGAAATTTGTTCCATTTCGAATGAGTAGAAGTGTAGTTTAAAACGAAAGAAACGGAGGTTAAAAAAGCCAAGTATTTCGGGAGTTATGATGGAAATAGTTAGACTCACACTTTAGTGTAGCAGTTTACAGACCTACCTCCGATTGATTGACCATAACTCTGTCAATTCAACTCGGAATTTAGTCAAATTCATGCCGTTTCGAAGATGTCGAAGTGTAGTTGAAAACATAAGAAACGGAGATGAAAAACTCCAAGTATTTTAAGAGTTACGATGGAAATAGTTAGACTCGCGCTTTCGCCTAGCAGTTTACTGACCTACCTCCGATTGAATGACCATAACCCACTCAATTCAACTCGAAATTCATTGAAATTCGTTCCATTACGAAGGAGTCGAAAGTGTAGCTGAAAACGGAAGAAACGGAGATGAAAACTCCAAGTATTTTGAGAGTTATGGTGGAAATAGTTAGACTCGTGTTTTCGCCTAGCAGTTTACAGACCTACCTCCGATTGAATGACCATAAGTCACTAAATTCAACTCGAAATTCATTGAACTTTGTTCCATTTCGAAGGAGTCGAAGTGTAGTTTAAAACAGAAGAAACGGAGATAAAAAAAACCAAGTATTTTGAGATTTATGGTGGAAATTGTTAGACTCGCACTTTGATCTAGCAGTTTACAGACATACCTCCGATTGATTGACTATAACTCACTCAATTCAACTCGAAATTGATTCAAATTCATGCAATTTCGAAGATGTCGAAGTGAAGTTGAAAACGGAAGAAACGGAGATGAAACACTCCAAGTATTTTAAGAGTTATGATGGAAATAGTTGGACTCTTGCTTTCGCCTAGCAGTTTACAGACCTACCTCCGATTGAATGGCCATAACTCACTCAATTCAACCCGGATTTCATTGAAATTTATTCCATTTCGAAGGAATCGAAGTGTAGTTTAAAACGGAAGAAACGGAGATGCAAAAAGCCAAGTATTTTGAGAGTTATGGTGGAAATAGTTAGACTCGCACTTTGGTCTAGTAGTTTACAGACCTACCTCTGATTGATTGACCATAACTCACTCAATTCAACTCAGAATTGAATCAAATTCATGGCATTGCGAAGATGTCGAAGTGTAGTTGGAATTGGAGATGAAAAACTCCAAGTAATTTAAGAGTTATGATGGACATAGTTAGACTCGCGCTTTCGCCTAGCAGTTTACAGACATACCTCCGAGTCAATGACTATAACTCACTCAATTCAACTCGGAATTCGTTGAAATTTGTTCCATTTTGAAGGACTCGAACTGTAGTTTAAAACGGAAGAAACGGAGATGAAAAAAGTCAAGTATTTTGAGAGTTATGGTGGAAATAGTTAGACTCGCACTTTGGTCTAGCAGTTTACAGACCAACCTGCAATTGATTGACCATAACTTACTCAATTTAACTCGGAATTGATTCAAATTCATGCCATTTTGAAGGTGTGGAAGTGTAGTTGAAAACGAAAGAAACAGAGATGAAAAATTCCAAGTATCTTAAGAGTTATGATGGAAATAGGTAGACTCGCGCTTTGGTCTAGCAGTTTACAGACCTGCTTCCGATTCATTCACCATAAGTCACTCAATTCGACTCGGAATTTATTCAAATTCATGCCATTTGGAAGATGTCGAAGAGTAGCTAAAAATGAAAGAAACGGAGACGAAAAACTCCAAGTATTTTAAGAGTTATGATAGAAATAGTTAGACTCGCGCTTTCGCCTAGCAGTTTACAGACCTACCTTCGATTTAATGACCACAACTCACTCAATTGAACATGTAATTCAATGAAATTTGTTGCATTTCGAAAGAGTCGAAGTGTAGTTTAAAACGGAAGAAACGGAGATGAAAAACTACTTGTATTTTGAGAGTTATGATGGAAATAGTTAGATTCGCGCTTTGGTCTAGCAGTTTGCAGACATACCTCCGATTGAATGACCATAACTCACTCAATTCAACCCGGAATTAATTGAAATTTGTTCCATTTCGAATGAGTAGAAGTGTAGTTTAAAACGAAAGAAACGGAGGTTAAAAAAGCCAAGTATTTCGGGAGTTATGATGGAAATAGTTAGACTCGCACTTTAGTGTAGCAGTTTACAGACCTACCTCCGATTGATTGACCATAACTCAGTAAATTCAACTCGGAATTTAGTCAAATTCATGCCGTTTCGAAGATGTCGAAGTGTAGTTGAAAACATAAGAAACGGAGATGAAAAACTCCAAGTATTTTAAGAGTTACGATGGAAATAGTTAGACTCGCGCTTTCGCCTAGCAGTTTACTGACCTACCTCCGATTGAATGACCATAACCCACTCAATTCAACGCGGAATTCATTGAAATTCGTTCCATTACGAAGGAGTCGAAAGTGTAGCTGAAAACGGAAGAAACGGAGATGAAAACTCCAAGTATTTTGAGAGTTATGGTGGAAATAGTTAGACTCGTGTTTTCGCCTAGCAGTTTACAGACCTACCTCCGATTGAATGACCATAAGTTACTAAATTCAACTCTGAATTCATTGAACTTTGTTCCATTTCGAAGGAGTCGAAGTGTAGTTTAAAACAGAAGAAACGGAGATAAAAAAACCAAGTATTTTGAGATTTAAGGTGGAAATTGTTAGACTCGCACTTTGGTCTAGCAGTTTACAGACGTACCTCCGATTGATTGACTATAACTCACTCAATTCAACTCGAAATTGATTCAAATTCATGCAATTTCGAAGATGTCGAAGTGAAGTTGAAAACGGAAGAAACGGAGATGAAATACTCCAAGTATTTTAAGAGTTATGATGGAAATAGTTGGACTCTTGCTTTAGCCTAGCAGTTTACAGACCTACCTCCGATTGAATGACCATAACTCACTCAATTCAACCCGGATTTCATTGAAATTTGTTCCATTTCGAAGGAGTCGAAGTGTAGTTTAAAACGGAAGAAACGGAGATGCAAAAAGCCAAGTATTTTGAGAGTTATGGTGGAAATAGTTAGACTCGCACTTTGGTCTAGTAGTTTACAGACCTACCTACGATTGATTGTCCATAACTCACTCAATTCAACTCAGAATTTAATCAAATTCATGGCATTGCGAAGATGTCGAAGTGTAGTTGGAAATGGAGATGAAAAACTCCAAGTAATTTAAGAGTTATGATGGACATAGTTAGACTCGCGCTTTCGCCTAGCAGTTTACAGACCTACCTCCGAGTCAATGACCATAACTCACTCAATTCAACTCGGAATTCATTGAAATTTGTTCCATTTCGAAGGACTCGAACTGTAGTTTAAAACGGAAGAAACGGATATGAAAAAAGCAAGTATTCTGAGAGTTATGGTGGAAATAGTTAGACTCGCACTTTGGTCTAGCAGTTTAGAGACCAACCTGCAATTGATTGACCATAACTTACTCAATTTAACTCGGAATTGATTCAAATTCATGCCATTTTGAAGGTGTGGAAGTGTAGTTGAAAACGAAAGAAACAGAGATGAAAAATTCCAAGTATCTTAAGAGTTATGATAGAAATAGTTAGACTCGCGCTTTGGTCTAGCAGTTTACAGACCTGCTTCCGATTCATTCACCATAAGTCACTCAATTCGACTCGGAATTTATTCAAATTCATGCCATTTGGAAGATGTCGAAGAGTAGCTGAAAACGAAAGAAACGGAGACGAAAAACTCCAAGTATTTTAAGAGTTATGATAGAAATAGTTAGACTCGCGCTTTCGCCTAGCAGTTTACAGACCTACCTCCGATTTAATGACCACAACTCACTCAATTGAACATGTAATTCAATGAAATTTGTTGCATTTCGAAAGAGTCGAAGTGTAGTTTAAAACGGAAGAAACGGAGATGAAAAACTACTTGTATTTTGAGAGTTATGATGGAAATAGTTAGATTCGCGTTTTGGTCTAGCAGTTTGCAGACATACCTCCGATTGAATGGCCATAACTCACTCAATTCAACCCGGAATTCATTCAAATTTATTCCATTTCGAAGGAGTCGAAGTGTAGTCTAAAACGGAAGAAACAGAGATGAAAAAGTCCTAGTATTTTGAGAGTTATGACAGAAATAGTTAGACTCGCGCTTTGGTCTAGCAGTTTACAGACTTACGTCCGGTTGATTGACCATAACTCAGTCAATTCAACTCGGAATTGGGTCAAATTCATGCCATTTCGAAGATGTCGAAGTGTAATTGAAAACATAAGAAACGGAGATGAAAAACTCCAAGTATTTTAAGAGTTATGACGGAAATAGTTAGACTCGCCCTTTCGCCTAGCAGTTTACAGACCTACCTCCGATTGAATGACCATAACTCACTCAATTCAACTCGGAATTCATTGAAATTTGTTCCATTTCGAAGGACTCGAACTGTAGTTTAAAACGGAAGAAACGGAGATGAAAAAAGTCAAGTATTTTGAGAGTTATGGTGGAAATAGTTAGACTCGCACTTTGGTCTAGCAGTTTACAGACCAACCTGCAATTGATTGACAATAACTTACTCAATTTAACTCGGAATTGATTCAAATTCATGCCATTTTGAAGGTGTTTAAGTGCAGTTGAAAACGAAAGAAACAGAGATGAAAAATTCCAAGTATCTTAAGAGTTATGATGGAAATAGTTAGACTCGCGCTTTGGTCTAGCAGTTTACAGACCTGCTTCCGATTCATTGACCATAAGTCACTCAATTCGACTCGGAATTTATTCAAATTCATGCCATTTGGAAGATGACGAAGAGTAGCTGAAAACGAAAGAAACGGAGACGAAAAACTCAAAGTATTTTAAGAGTTATGATAGAAATAGTTAGACTCGCGCTTTTGCCTAGCAGTTTACAGACCAACCTCCGATTTAATGACCACAACTCACTCAATTGAACATGTAATTCAATGAAATTTGTTGCATTTCGAAAGAGTCGAATTGTAGTTTAAAACGGAAGAAACGGAGATGAAAAACTACTTGTATTTTGAGGGTTATGATGGAAATAGTTAGATTCGCGCTTTGGTCTAGCAGTTTGCAGACATACCTCTGATTGAATGACCATAACTCACTCAATTCAACCCGGAATTCATTGAAATTTATTCCATTTCGAAGTAGTCGAAGTGTAGTCTAAAACGGAAGAAACAGAGATGAAAAAGTCCTAGTATTTTGAGAGTTATGACGGAAATAGTTAGACTCGCGCTTTGGTCTAGCAGTTTAAAGACCTACGTCCGGTTGATTGACCATAACTCAGTCAATTCAACTCGGAATTGAGTCAAATTCATGTCATTTCGAAGATGTCGAAGTGTAGTTGAAAACATTAGAAACGGAGATGAAAAACTCCAAGTATTTTAAGAGGTATGACGGAAATAGTTAGACTCGCCCTTTCGCCTAGCAGTTTACAGACCTACCTCCGATTGAATGACCATAACTCACTCAATTCAACTCGGAATTCATTGAAATTTGTTCCATTTCGAAGGACTCGAACTGTAGTTTAAAACGGAAGAAACGGAGATGAAAAAAGTCAAGTATTTTGAGAGTTATGGTGGAAATAGTTAGACTCGCACTTTGGTCTAGCAGTTTAGAGACCAACCTGCAATTGATTGACAATAACTTACTCAATTTAACTCGGAATTGATTCAAATTCATGCCATTCTGAAGGTGTTTAAGTGTAGTTGAAAACGAAAGAAACAGAGATGAAAAATTCCAAGTATCTTAAGAGTTATGATGGAAATAGTTAGACTCGCGCATTGGTCTAGCAGTTTACAGACCTGCTTCCGATTCATTGACCATAAGTCACTCAATTCGACTCTGAATTTATTCAAATTCATGCCATTTGGAAGATGTCGAAGAGTAGCTGAAAACGAAAGAAACGGAGACGAAAAACTCAAAGTATTTTAAGAGTTATGATAGAAATAGTTAGACTCGCGCTTTTGCCTAGCAGTTTACAGACCAACCTCCGATTTAATGACCACAACTCACTCAATTGAACATGTAATTCAATGAAATTTGTTGCATTTCGAAGGAGTCGAAGTGTAGTTTAAAACGGAAGAAACGGAGATGAAAAACTACTTGTATTTTGAGAGTTATGATGGAAATAGTTAGATTCGCGCTTTGGTCTAGCAGTTTGCAGACATACCTCTGATTGAATGACCATAACTCACTCAATTCAACCCGGAATTCATTGAAATTTATTCCATTTCGAAGTAGTCGAAGTGTAGTCTAAAACGGAAGAAACAGAGATGAAAAAGTCCTAGTATTTTGAGAGTTATGACGGAAATAGTTAGACTCGCGCTTTGGTCTAGCAGTTTATAGACCTACGTCCGGTTGATTGACCATAACTCAGTCAATTCAACTCGGAATTGAGTCAAATTCATGCCATTTCGAAGATGTCGAAGTGTAGTTGAAAACATTAGAAACGGAGATGAAAAACTCCAAATATTTTAAGAGTTATGACGGAAATAGTTAGACTCGCCCTTTCGCCTAGCAGTTTACAGACCTACCTCCGATTTAATGACCACAACTCACTCAATTGAACATGTAATTCAATGAAATTTGTTGCATTTCGAAAGAGTCGAAGTGTAGTTTAAAACGGAAGAAACGGAGATGAAAAACTACTTGTATTTTGAGAGTTATGATGGAAATAGTTAGATTCGCGTTTTGGTCTAGCAGTTTGCAGACATACCTCCGATTGAATGGCCATAACTCACTCAATTCAACCCGGAATTCATTGAAATTTATTCCATTTCGAAGGAGTCGAAGTGTAGTCTAAAACGGAAGAAACAGAGATGAAAAAGTCCTAGTATTTTGAGAGTTATGACAGAAATAGTTAGACTCGCGCTTTGGTCTAGCAGTTTACAGACTTACGTCCGGTTGATTGACCATAACTCAGTCAATTCAACTCGGAATTGAGTCAAATTCATGCCATTTCGAAGATGTCGAAGTGTAATTGAAAACATAAGAAACGGAGATGAAAAACTCCAAGTATTTTAAGAGTTATGAAGGAAATAGTTAGACTCGCCCTTTCGCCTAGCAGTTTACAGACCTACCTCCGATTGAATGACCATAACTCACTCAATTCAACTCGGAATTCATTGAAATTTGTTCCATTTCGAAGGACTCGAACTGTAGTTTAAAACGGAAGAAACGGAGATGAAAAAAGTCAAGTATTTTGAGAGTTATGGTGGAAATAGTTAGACTCGCACTTTGGTCTAGCAGTTTACAGACCAACCTGCAATTGATTGACAATAACTTACTCAATTTAACTCGGAATTGATTCAAATTCATGCCATTTTGAAGGTGTTTAAGTGCAGTTGAAAACGAAAGAAACAGAGATGAAAAATTCCAAGTATCTTAAGAGTTATGATGGAAATAGTTAGACTCGCGCTTTGGTCTAGCAGTTTACAGACCTGCTTCCGATTCATTGACCATAAGTCACTCAATTCGACTCGGAATTTATTCAAATTCATGCCATTTGGAAGATGACGAAGAGTAGCTGAAAACGAAAGAAACGGAGACGAAAAACTCCAAGTATTTTAAGAGTTATGATAGAAATAGTTAGACTCGCGCTTTCGCCTAGCAGTTTACAGACCTACCTCCGATTTAATGACCACAACTCACTCAATTGAACATGTAATTCAATGAAATTTGTTGCATTTCGAAGGAGTCGAAGTGTAGTTTAAAACGGAAGAAACGGAGATGAAAAACTACTTGTATTTTGAGAGTTATGATGGAAATAGTTAGATTCGCGCTTTGGTCTAGCAGTTTGCAGACATACCTCTGATTGAATGACCATAACTCACTCAATTCAACCCGGAATTCATTGAAATTTATTCCATTTCGAAGTAGTCGAAGTGTAGTCTAAAACGGAAGAAACAGAGATGAAAAAGTCCTAGTATTTTGAGAGTTATGACGGAAATAGTTAGACTCGCGCTTTGGTCTAGCAGTTTATAGACCTACGTCCGGTTGATTGACCATAACTCAGTCAATTCAACTCGGAATTGAGTCAAATTCATGCCATTTCGAAGATGTCGAAGTGTAGTTGAAAACATTAGAAACGGAGATGAAAAACTCCAAATATTTTAAGAGTTATGACGGAAATAGTTAGACTCGCCCTTTCGCCTAGCAGTTTACAGACCTACCTCCGATTTAATGACCACAACTCACTCAATTGAACATGTAATTCAATGAAATTTGTTGCATTTCGAAAGAGTCGAAGTGTAGTTTAAAACGGAAGAAACGGAGATGAAAAACTACTTGTATTTTGAGAGTTATGATGGAAATAGTTAGATTCGCGTTTTGGTCTAGCAGTTTGCAGACATACCTCCGATTGAATGGCCATAACTCACTCAATTCAACCCGGAATTCATTGAAATTTATTCCATTTCGAAGGAGTCGAAGTGTAGTCTAAAACGGAAGAAACAGAGATGAAAAAGTCCTAGTATTTTGAGAGTTATGACAGAAATAGTTAGACTCGCGCTTTGGTCTAGCAGTTTACAGACTTACGTCCGGTTGATTGACCATAACTCAGTCAATTCAACTCGGAATTGAGTCAAATTCATGCCATTTCGAAGATGTCGAAGTGTAATTGAAAACATAAGAAACGGAGATGAAAAACTCCAAGTATTTTAAGAGTTATGAAGGAAATAGTTAGACTCGCCCTTTCGCCTAGCAGTTTACAGACCTACCTCCGATTGAATGACCATAACTCACTCAATTCAACTCGGAATTCATTGAAATTTGTTCCATTTCGAAGGACTCGAACTGTAGTTTAAAACGGAAGAAACGGAGATGAAAAAAGTCAAGTATTTTGAGAGTTATGGTGGAAATAGTTAGACTCGCACTTTGGTCTAGCAGTTTACAGACCAACCTGCAATTGATTGACAATAACTTACTCAATTTAACTCGGAATTGATTCAAATTCATGCCATTTTGAAGGTGTTTAAGTGCAGTTGAAAACGAAAGAAACAGAGATGAAAAATTCCAAGTATCTTAAGAGTTATGATGGAAATAGTTAGACTCGCGCTTTGGTCTAGCAGTTTACAGACCTGCTTCCGATTCATTGACCATAAGTCACTCAATTCGACTCGGAATTTATTCAAATTCATGCCATTTGGAAGATGACGAAGAGTAGCTGAAAACGAAAGAAACGGAGACGAAAAACTCCAAGTATTTTAAGAGTTATGATAGAAATAGTTAGACTCGCGCTTTCGCCTAGCAGTTTACAGACCTACCTCCGATTTAATGACCACAACTCACTCAATTGAACATGTAATTCAATGAAATTTGTTGCATTTCGAAGGAGTCGAAGTGTAGTTTAAAACGGAAGAAACGGAGATGAAAAACTACTTGTATTTTGAGAGTTATGATGGAAATAGTTAGATTCGCGCTTTGGTCTAGCAGTTTGCAGACATACCTCTGATTGAATGACCATAACTCACTCAATTCAACCCGGAATTCATTGAAATTTATTCCATTTCGAAGTAGTCGAAGTGTAGTCTAAAACGGAAGAAACAGAGATGAAAAAGTCCTAGTATTTTGAGAGTTATGACGGAAATAGTTAGACTCGCGCTTTGGTCTAGCAGTTTATAGACCTACGTCCGGTTGATTGACCATAACTCAGTCAATTCAACTCGGAATTGAGTCAAATTCATGCCATTTCGAAGATGTCGAAGTGTAGTTGAAAACATTAGAAACGGAGATGAAAAACTCCAAATATTTTAAGAGTTATGACGGAAATAGTTAGACTCGCCCTTTCGCCTAGCAGTTTACAGACCTACCTCCGATTTAATGACCACAACTCACTCAATTGAACATGTAATTCAATGAAATTTGTTGCATTTCGAAAGAGTCGAAGTGTAGTTTAAAACGGAAGAAACGGAGATGAAAAACTACTTGTATTTTGAGAGTTATGATGGAAATAGTTAGATTCGCGTTTTGGTCTAGCAGTTTGCAGACATACCTCCGATTGAATGGCCATAACTCACTCAATTCAACCCGGAATTCATTGAAATTTATTCCATTTCGAAGGAGTCGAAGTGTAGTCTAAAACGGAAGAAACAGAGATGAAAAAGTCCTAGTATTTTGAGAGTTATGACAGAAATAGTTAGACTCGCGCTTTGGTCTAGCAGTTTACAGACTTACGTCCGGTTGATTGACCATAACTCAGTCAATTCAACTCGGAATTGAGTCAAATTCATGCCATTTCGAAGATGTCGAAGTGTAATTGAAAACATAAGAAACGGAGATGAAAAACTCCAAGTATTTTAAGAGTTATGAAGGAAATAGTTAGACTCGCCCTTTCGCCTAGCAGTTTACAGACCTACCTCCGATTGAATGACCATAACTCACTCAATTCAACTCGGAATTCATTGAAATTTGTTCCATTTCGAAGGACTCGAACTGTAGTTTAAAACGGAAGAAACGAAGATGAAAAAAGTCAAGTATTTTGAGAGTTATGGTGGAAATAGTTAGACTCGCACTTTGGTCTAGCAGTTTACAGACCAACCTGCAATTGATTGACAATAACTTACTCAATTTAACTCGGAATTGATTCAAATTCATGCCATTTTGAAGGTGTTTAAGTGCAGTTGAAAACGAAAGAAACAGAGATGAAAAATTCCAAGTATCTTAAGAGTTATGATGGAAATAGTTAGACTCGCGCTTTGGTCTAGCAGTTTACAGACCTGCTTCCGATTCATTGACCATAAGTCACTCAATTCGACTCGGAATTTATTCAAATTCATGCCATTTGGAAGATGACGAAGAGTAGCTGAAAACGAAAGAAACGGAGACGAAAAACTCAAAGTATTTTAAGAGTTATGATAGAAATAGTTAGACTCGCGCTTTTGCCTAGCAGTTTACAGACCAACCTCCGATTTAATGACCACAACTCACTCAATTGAACATGTAATTCAATGAAATTTGTTGCATTTCGAAGGAGTCGAATTGTAGTTTAAAACGGAAGAAACGGAGATGAAAAACTACTTGTATTTTGAGGGTTATGATGGAAATAGTTAGATTCGCGCTTTGGTCTAGCAGTTTGCAGACATACCTCTGATTGAATGACCATAACTCACTCAATTCAACCCGGAATTCATTGAAATTTATTCCATTTCGAAGTAGTCGAAGTCTAGTCTAAAACGGAAGAAACAGAGATGAAAAAGTCCTAGTATTTTGAGAGTTATGACGGAAATAGTTAGACTCGCGCTTTGGTCTAGCAGTTTAAAGACCTACGTCCGGTTGATTGACCATAACTCAGTCAATTCAACTCGGAATTGAGTCAAATTCATGTCATTTCGAAGATGTCGAAGTGTAGTTGAAAACATTAGAAACGGAGATGAAAAACTCCAAGTATTTTAAGAGTTATGACGGAAATAGTTAGACTCGCCGTTTCGCCTAGCAGTTTACAGACCTACCTCCGATTGAATGACCATAACTCACTCAATTCAACTCGGAATTCATTGAAATTTGTTCCATTTCGAAGGACTCGAACTGTAGTTTAAAACGGAAGAAACGGAGATGAAAAAAGTCAAGTATTTTGAGAGTTATGGTGGAAATAGTTAGACTCGCACTTTGGTCTAGCAGTTTACAGACCAACCTGCAATTGATTGACAATAACTTACTCAATTTAACTCGGAATTGATTCAAATTCATGCCATTTTGAAGGTGTTTAAGTGTAGTTGAAAACGAAAGAAACAGAGATGAAAAATTCCAAGTATCTTAAGAGTTATGATGGAAATAGTTAGACTCGCGCATTGGTCTAGCAGTTTACAGACCTGCTTCCGATTCATTGACCATAAGTCACTCAATTCGACTCTGAATTTATTCAAATTCATGCCATTTGGAAGATGTCGAAGAGTAGCTGAAAACGAAAGAAACGGAGACGAAAAACTCAAAGTATTTTAAGAGTTATGATAGAAATAGTTAGACTCGCGCTTTTGCCTAGCAGTTTACAGACCAACCTCCGATTTAATGACCACAACTCACTCAATTGAACATGTAATTCAATGAAATTTGTTGCATTTCGAAGGAGTCGAAGTGTAGTTTAAAATGGAAGAAACGGAGATGAAAAACTACTTGTATTTTGAGAGTTATGATGGAAATAGTTAGATTCGCGCTTTGGTCTAGCAGTTTGCAGACATACCTCTGATTGAATGACCATAACTCACTCAATTCAACCCGGAATTCATTGAAATTTATTCCATTTCGAAGTAGTCGAAGTGTAGTCTAAAACGGAAGAAACAGAGATGAAAAAGTCCTAGTATTTTGAGAGTTATGACGGAAATAGTTAGACTCGCGCTTTGGTCTAGCAGTTTATAGACCTACGTCCGGTTGATTGACCATAACTCAGTCAATTCAACTCGGAATTGAGTCAAATTCATGCCATTTCGAAGATGTCGAAGTGTAGTTGAAAACATTAGAAACGGAGATGAAAAACTCCAAATATTTTAAGAGTTATGACGGAAATAGTTAGACTCGCCCTTTCGCCTAGCAGTTTACAGACCTACCTCCGATTTAATGACCACAACTCACTCAATTGAACATGTTATTTAATGAAATTTGTTGCATTTCGAAGTAGTCGAAGTGTAGTTTAAAACGGAAGAATTGGAGATGAAAAACTACTTGTATTTTGAGAGTTATGATGGAAATAGTTAGATTCGCGCTTTTGTCTAGCAGTTTGCAGACATACCTCCGATTGAATGACCATAACTCACTCAATTCAACCCGGAATTCATTGAAATTTATTCCATTTCGAAGGAGTCGAAGTGTAGTCTAAAACGGAAGAAACAGAGATGAAAAAGTCCTAGTATTTTGAGAGTTATGACGGAAATAGTTAGACTCGCGCTTTGGTCTAGCAGTTTATAGACCTACGTCCGGTTGATTGACCATAACTCAGTCAATTCAACTCGGAATTGAGTCAAATTCATGCCATTTCGAAGATGTCGAAGTGTAGTTGAAAACATTAGAAACGGAGATGAAAAACTCCAAGTATTTTAAGAGTTATGACGGAAATAGTTAGACTCGCCCTTTCGCCTAGCAGTTTACAGACCTATCTCCGATTGAATGACCATAACTCACTCAATTCAACCCGGAATTAATTGAAATTTGTTCCATTTCGAATGAGTAGAAGTGTAGTTTAAAACGAAAGAAACGGAGGTTAAAAAAGCCAAGTATTTCGGGAGTTATGATGGAAATAGTTAGACTCGCACTTTAGTGTAGCAGTTTACAGACCTACCTCCGATTGATTGACCATAACTCTGTCAATTCAACTCGGAATTTAGTCAAATTCATGCCGTTTCGAAGATGTCGAAGTGTAGTTGAAAACATAAGAAACGGAGATGAAAAACTCCAAGTATTTTAAGAGTTACGATGGAAATAGTTAGACTCGCGCTTTCGCCTAGCAGTTTACTGACCTACCTCCGATTGAATGACCATAACCCACTCAATTCAACTCGGAATTCATTGAAATTCGTTCCATTACGAAGGAGTCGAAAGTGTAGCTGAAAACGGAAGAAACGGAGATGAAAACTCCAAGTATTTTGAGAGTTATGGTGGAAATAGTTAGACTCGTGTTTTCGCCTAGCAGTTTACAGACCTACCTCCGATTGAATGACCATAAGTCACTAAATTCAACTCGGAATTCATTGAACTTTGTTCCATTTCGAAGGAGTCGAAGTGTAGTTTAAAACAGAAGAAACGGAGATAAAAAAAACCAAGTATTTTGAGATTTATGGTGGAAATTGTTAGACTCGCACTTTGATCTAGCAGTTTACAGACATACCTCCGATTGATTGACTATAACTCACTCAATTCAACTCGAAATTGATTCAAATTCATGCAATTTCGAAGATGTCGAAGTGAAGTTGAAAACGGAAGAAACGGAGATGAAACACTCCAAGTATTTTAAGAGTTATGATGGAAATAGTTGGACTCTTGCTTTCGCCTAGCAGTTTACAGACCTACCTCCGATTGAATGGCCATAACTCACTCAATTCAACCCGGATTTCATTGAAATTTATTCCATTTCGAAGGAGTCGAAGTGTAGTTTAAAACGGAAGAAATGGAGATGCAAAAAGCCAAGTATTTTGAGAGTTATGGTGGAAATAGTTAGACTCGCACTTTGGTCTAGTAGTTTACAGACCTACCTCCGATTGATTGACCATAACTCACTCAATTCAACTCAGAATTGAATCAAATTCATGGCATTGCGAAGATGTCGAAGTGTAGTTGGAAATGGAGATGAAAAACTCCGAGTAATTTAAGAGTTATGATGGACATAGTTAGACTCGCGCTTTCGCCTAGCAGTTTACAGACATACCTCCGAGTCAATGACTATAACTCACTCAATTCAACTCGGAATTCGTTGAAATTTATTCCATTTTGAAGGACTCGAACTGTAGTTTAAAACGGAAGAAACGGAGATGAAAAAAGCCAAGTATTTTGAGAGTTATGGTGGAAATAGTTAGACTCGCACTTTGGTCTAGCAGTTTACAGACCAACCTGCAATTGATTGACCATAACTTACTCAATTTAACTCGGAATTGATTCAAATTCATGCCATTTTGAAGGTGTGGAAGTGTAGTTGAAAACGAAAGAAACAGAGATGAGAAATTCCAAGTATCTTAAGAGTTATGATGGAAATAGTTAGACTCGCGCTTTGGTCTAGCAGTTTACAGACCTGCTTCCGATTCATTCACCATAAGTCACTCAATTCGACTCGGAATTTATTCAAATTCATGCCATTTCGAAGATGTCGAAGTGTAGTTGAAAACATTAGAAACGGAGATGAAAAACTCCAAGTATTTTAAGAGTTATGACGGAAATAGTTAGACTCGCCCTTTCGCCTAGCAGTTTACAGACCTACCTCCGATTTAATGACCACAACTCACTCAATTGAACATGTAATTCAATGAAATTTGTTGCATTTCGAAGTAGTCGAAGTTTAGTTTAAAACAGAAGAATTGGAGATGAAAAACTACTTGTATTTTGAGAGTTATGATGGAAATAGTTAGATTCGCGCTTTGGTCTAGCAGTTTGCAGACATACCTCCGATTGAATGACCATAACTCACTCAATTCAACCCGGAATTCATTGAAATTTATTCCATTTCGAAGGAGTCGAAGTGTAGTCTAAAACGGAAGAAACATAGATGAAAAAGTCCTAGTATTTTGAGAGTTATGACGGAAATAGGTAGACTCGCGCTTTGGTCAAGCAGTTTATAGACCTACGTCCGGTTGATTGATCATAACTCAGTCAATTCAACTCGGAATTGAGTCAAATTCATGCCATTTCGAAGATGTCGAAGTGTAGTTGAAAACATTAGAAACGGAGATGAAAAACTCCAAGTATTTTAAGAGTTATGACGAAAATAGTTAGACTCGCCCTTTCGCCTATCAGTTTACAGACCTATCTCCGATTGAATGACCATAACTCACTCAATTCAACCCGGAATTAATTGAAATTTGTTCCATTTCGAATGAGTAGAAGTGTAGTTTAAAACGAAAGAAACGGAGGTTAAAAAAGCCAAGTATTTCGGGAGTTGTGATGGAAATAGTTAGACTCGCACTTTAGTGTAGCAGTTTACAGACCTACCTCCGATTGATTGACCATAACTCAGTCAATTCAACTCGGAATTTAGTCAAATTCATGCCGTTTCGAAGATGTCGAAGTGTAGTTGAAAACATAAGAAACGGAGATGAAAAACTCCAAGTATTTAAGAGTTACGATGGAAATAGTTAGACTCGCGCTTTCGCCTAGCAGTTTACTGACCTACCTCCGATTGAATGACCATAACCCACTCAATTCAACTCGGAATTCATTGAAATTCGTTCCATTACGAAGGAGTCGAAAGTGTAGCTGAAAACGGAAGAAACGGAGATGGAAACTCCAAGTATTTTGAGAGTTATGGTGGAAATAGTTAGACTCGTGTTTTCGCCTAGCCGTTTACAGACCTACCTCCGATTGAATGATCATAAGTCACTAAATTCAACTCGGATTTCATTGAAATTTGTTCCATTTCGAAGGAGCCGAAGTGTAGTTTAAAATGGAAGAAACGGAGATGCAAAAAGCCAAGTATTTTGAGAGTTATGGTGGAAATAGTTAGACTCGCACTTTGGTTTAGGAGTTTACAGACCTACCTCCGATTGATTGACCATAACTCACTCAATTCAACTCAGAATTGAATCAAATTCATGGCATTGCGAAGATGTCGAAGTGTAGTTGGAAATGGAGATGAAAAACTCCAAGTAATTTAAGAGTTATGATGGACATAGTTAGACTCGCGCTTTTGCCTAGCAGTTTACAGACCTACCTCCGCGTCAATGACCATAACTCAATCAATTCAACTCGGAATTCATTGAAATTTGTTCCATTTCGAAGGACTCGAACTGTAGTTTAAAATGGAAGAAACGGAGATGAAAAAAGCCAAGTATTTTGAGAGTTATGATGGAAATAGTTAGACTCGCACTTTGGTCTAGCAGTTTACAGACCAACCTGCAATTGATTGACCATAACTTACTCAATTTAACTCGGAATTGATTCAAATTCATGCCACTTTGAAGGTGTCGAAGTGTAGTTGAAAACGAAAGAAACAGAGATGAAAAATTCCAAGTATCTTAAGAGTTATGACGGAAATAGTTAGACTCGCGCTTTGGTCTAGCAGTTTACAGACCTGCTTCCGATTCATTGACCATAAGTCACTCAATTCGACTCGGAATTTATTCAAATTCATGCCATTTGGAAGATGTCGAAGAGTAGCTGAAAACGAAAGAAACGGAGACGAAAAACTCCAAGTATTTTAAGAGTTATGATAGAAATAGTTAGACTCGCGCTTTCGCCTAGCAGTTTACAGACCTACCTCCGATTTAATGACCACAACTCACTCAATTGAACATGTAATTCAATGAAATTTGTTGCATTTCGAAGGAGTCGAAGTGTAGTTTAAAATGGAAGAAACGGAGATGAAAATATTTAGATTCGCGCTTTGGTCTACCAGTTTGCAGACATACCTCCGATTGAATGACTATAACTCACTCAATTCAACCCGGAATTCATTGAAATTTATTCCATTTCGAAGGAGTCGAAGTCTAGTCTAAAACGGAATAAACAGAGATGAAAAAGTCCAAGCATTTTGAGAGTTATGACGGAAATAGTTAGACTCGCGCTTTGGTCTAGCAGTTTATAGACCTACGTCCGGTTGCTTGACCATAACTCAGTCAATTCAACTCGGAATTGAGTCAAATTCATGCCATTTCGAAGATGTCGAAGTGTAGTTGAAAACATAAGAAACGGAGATGAAAAACTCCAAGTATTTTAAGAGTTATGACGGAAATAGTTAGACTCGCCCTTTTGCCTAGCAGTTTACAGACCTACCTCCGATTGAATGACCATAACTCACTCAATTCAACTCGGAATTCATTGAAATTTGTTCCATTTCGAAGGACTCGAACTGTAGTTTAAAACGGAAGAAACGGAGATGAAAAAAGTCAAGTATTTTGAGAGTTATGGTGGAAATAGTTAGACTCGCACTTTGGTCTAGCAGTTTACACACCAACCTGCAATTGATTGACAATAACTTACTCAATTTAACTCGGAATTGATTCAAATTCATGCCATTTTGAAGGTGTTTAAGTGTAGTTGAAAACGAAAGAAACAGAGATGAAAAATTCCAAGTATCTTAAGAGTTATGATGGAAATAGTTAGACTCGCGCTTTGGTCTAGCAGTTTACAGACCTGCTTCCGATTCATTGACCATAAGTCACTCAATTCGACTCGGAATTTATTCAAATTCATGTCATTTGGAAGATGTCGAAGAGTAGCTGAAAACGAAAGAAACGGAGATGAAAAACTCCAAGTATTTTAAGAGTTATGATAGAAATAGTTAGACTCGCGCTTTCGCCTAGCAGTTTACAGACCTACCTCCGATTTAATGACCACAACTCACTCAATTGAACATGTAATTCAATGAAATTTGTTGCATTTCGAAGGAGTCGAAGTGTAGTTTAAAACGGAAGAAACGGAGATGAAAATATTTAGATTCGCGCTTTGGTCTACCAGTTTGCAGACATACCTCCGATTGAATGACCATAACTCACTCAATTCAACCCGGAATTCATTGAAATTTATTCCATTTCGAAGGAGTCGAAGTCTAGTCTAAAACGGAAGAAACAGAGATGAAAAAGTCCTAGTATTTTGAGAGTTATGACGGAAATAGTTAGACTCGCGCTTTGGTCTAGCAGTTTATAGACCTACGTCCGGTTGCTTGACCATAACTCAGTCAATTCAACTCGGAATTGAGTCAAATTCATGCCATTTCGAAGATGTTGAAGTGTAGTTGAAAACATAAGAAACGGAGATGAAAAACTCCAAGTATTTTAAGAGTTATGACGGAAATAGTTAGACTCGCCCTTTTGCCTAGCAGTTTACAGACCTACCTCCGATTGAATGACCATAACTCACTCAATTCAACTCGGAATTCATTGAAATTTGTTCCATTTCGAAGTACTCGAACTGTAGTTTAAAACGGAAGAAACGGAGATGAAAAAAGTCAAGTATTTTGAGAGTTATGGTGGAAATAGTTAGACTCGCACTTTGGTCTAGCAGTTTACACACCAACCTGCAATTGATTAACAATAACTTACTCAATTTAACTCGGAATTGATTCAAATTCATGCCATTTTGAAGGTGTTTAAGTGTAGTTGAAAACGAAAGAAACAGAGATGAAAAATTCCAAGTATCTTAAGAGTTATGATGGAAATAGTTAGACTCGCGCTTTGGTCTAGCAGTTTACAGACCTGCTTCCGATTCATTGACCATAAGTCACTCAATTCGACTCGGAATTGAGTCAAATTCATGCCATTTCGAAGATGTCGAAGTGTAATTGAAAACATAAGAAACGGAGATGAAAAACTCCAAGTATTTTAAGAGTTATGACGGAAATAGTTAGACTCGCCCTTTCGCCTAGCAGTTTACAGACCTACCTCCGTTTGAATGACCATAACTCACTCAATTCAACTCGGAATTTATTGAAATTTGTTTCATTTCGAAGGACTCAAACTGTAGTTTAAAACAGAAGAAACGGAGATGAAAAAAGTCAAGTATTTTGAGAGTTATGGTGGAAATAGTTAGACTCGCACTTTGGTCTAGCAGTTTACAGACCAACCTGCAATTGATTGACAATAACTTACTCAATTTAACTCGGAATTGATTCAAATTCATGCCATTTTGAAGGTGTTTAAGTGTAGTTGAAAACGAAAGAAACAGAGATGAAAAATTCCAAGTATCTTAAGAGTTATGATGAAATAGTTAGACTCGCGCTTTGGTCTAGCAGTTTACAGACCTGCTTCCGATTCATTGACCATAAGTCACTCAATTCGACTCGGAATTTATTCAAATTAATGCCATTTGGAAGATGTCGAAGAGTAGCTGAAAACGAAAGAAACGGAGACGAAAAACTCAAAGTATTTTAAGAGTTATGATAGAAATAGTTAGACTCGTGCTTTTGCCTAGCAGTTTACAGACCAACCTCCGATTTAATGACCACCACTCACTCAATTGAACATGTAATTCAATGAAATTTGTTGCATTTCGAAGGAGTCGAAGTGTAGTTTAAAACGGAAGAAACGGAGATGAAAAACTACTTGTATTTTGAGAGTTATGATGCAAAATAGTTAGATTCGTGCTTTGGTCTAGCAGTTTGCAGACATACCTCTGATTGAATGACCATAACTCACTCAATTCAACCCGGAATTCATTGAAATTTATTCCATTTCGAAGTAGTCGAAGTGTAGTCTAAAACGGAAGAAACAGAGATGAAAAAGTCCTAGTATTTTGAGAGTTATGACGGAAATAGTTAGACTCGCGCTTTGGTCTAGCAGTTTACAGACCTACGTCTGGTTGATTGACCATAACTCAGTCAATTCAACTCGGAATTGAGTCAAATTCATGCCATTTCGAAGATGTCGAAGTGTAGTTGAAAACATTAGAAACGGAGATGAAAAACTCCAAGTATTTTAAGAGTTATGACGGAAATAGTTAGACTCGCCCTTTCGCCTAGCAGTTTACAGACCTACCTCCGATTGAATGACCATAACTCACTCAATTCAACTCGGAATTCATTGAAATTTGTTCCATTTCGAAGGACTCGAACTGTAGTTTAAAACGGAAGAAACGGAGATGAAAAAAGTCAAGTATTTTGAGAGTTATGGTGGAAATAGTTAGACTCGCACTTTGGTCTAGCAGTTTACAGACCAACCTGCAATTGATTGACAATAACTTACTCAATTTAACTCGGAATTGATTCAAATTCATGCCATTTTGAAGGTGTTTAAGTGTAGTTGAAAACGAAAGAAACAGAGATGAAAAATTCCAAGTATCTTAAGAGTTATGATGGAAATAGTTAGACTCGCGCTTTGGTCTAGCAGTTTACAGACCTGCTTCCGATTCATTGACCATAAGTCACTCAATTCGACTCGGAATTGAGTCAAATTCATGCCATTTCGAAGATGTCGAAGTGTAATTGAAAACATAAGAAACGGAGATGAAAAACTCCAAGTATTTTAAGAGTTATGACGGAAATAGTTAGACTCGCCCTTTCGCCTAGTAGTTTACAGACCTACCTCCGATTGAATGACCATAACTCACTCAATTCAACTCGGAATTTATTGAAATTTGTTCCATTTCGAAGGACTCGAACTGTAGTTTAAAACGGAAGAAACGGAGATGAAAAAAGTCAAGTATTTTGAGAGTTATGGTGGAAATAGTTAGACTCGCACTTTGGTCTAGCAGTTTACAGACAAACCTGCAATTGATTGACAATAACTTACTCAATTTAACTCGGAATTGATTCAAATTCATGCCATTTTGAAGGTGTTTAAGTGTAGTTGAAAACGAAAGAAACAGAGATGAAAAATTCCAAGTATCTTAAGAGTTATGATGGAAATAGTTAGACTCGCGCTTTGGTCTAGCAGTTTACAGACCTGCTTCCGATTCATTGACCATAAGTCACTCAATTCGACTCGGAATTTATTCAAATTCATGCCATTTGGAAGATGTCGAAGAGTAGCTGAAAACGAAAGAAACGGAGACGAAAAACTCAAAGTATTTTAAGAGTTATGATATAAATAGTTAGACTCGCGCTTTTGCCTAGCAGTTTACAGACCAACCTCCGATTTAATGATCACAACTCACTCAATTGAACATGTAATTCAATGAAATTTGTTGCATTTCGAAGGAGTCGAAGTGTAGTTTAAAACGGAAGAAACGGAGATGAAAAACTACTTGTATTTTGAGAGTTATGATGGAAATAGTTAGATTCGCGCTTTGGTCTAGCAGTTTGCAGACATACCTCTGATTGAATGACCATAACTCACTCAATTCAACCCGAAATTCATTGAAATTTATTCCATTTCGAAGTAGTCGAAGTGTAGTTTAAAACGGAAGAAACAGAGATGAAAAAGTCCTAGTATTTTGAGAGTTATGACGGAAATAGTTAGACTCGCGCTTTGGTCTAGCAGTTTACAGACCTACGTCCGGTTGATTGACCATAACTCAGTCAATTCAACTCGGAATTGAGTCAAATTCATGCCATTTCGAAGATGTCAAAGTGTAGTTGAAAACATTAGAAACGGAGATGAAAAACTCCAAATATTTTAAGAGTTATGACGGAAATAGTTAGACTCGCCCTTTCGCCTAGCAGTTTACAGACCTACCTCCGATTTAATGACCACAACTCACTCAATTGAACATGTAATTCAATGAAATTTGTTGCATTTCGAAGTAGTCGAAGTGTAGTTTAAAACGGAAGAATTGGAGATGAAAAACTACTTGTATTTTGAGAGTTATGATGGAAATAGTTAGATTCGCGCTTTTGTCTAGCAGTTTGCAGACATACCTCCGATTGAATGACCATAACTCACTCAATTCAACCCGGAATTCATTGAAATTTATTCCATTTCGAAGGAGTCGAAGTGTAGTCTAAAACGGAAGAAACAGAGATGAAAAAGTCCTAGTATTTTGAGAGTTATGACGGAAATAGTTAGACTCGCGCTTTGGTCTAGCAGTTTATAGACCTACGTCCGGTTGATTGACCATAACTCAGTCAATTCAACTCGGAATTGAGTCAAATTCATGCCATTTCGAAGATGTCGAAGTGTAGTTGAAAACATTAGAAACGGAGATGAAAAACTCCAAGTATTTTAAGAGTTATGACGGAAATAGTTAGACTCGCCCTTTCGCCTAGCAGTTTACAGACCTATCTCCGATTGAATGACCATAACTCACTCAATTCAACCCGGAATTAATTGAAATTTGTTCCATTTCGAATGAGTAGAAGTGTAGTTTAAAACGAAAGAAACGGAGGTTAAAAAAGCCAAGTATTTCGGGAGTTATGATGGAAATAGTTAGACTCGCACTTTAGTGTAGCAGTTTACAGACCTACCTCCGATTGATTGACCATAACTCTGTCAATTCAACTCGGAATTTAGTCAAATTCATGCCGTTTCGAAGATGTCGAAGTGTAGTTGAAAACATAAGAAACGGAGATGAAAAACTCCAAGTATTTTAAGAGTTACGATGGAAATAGTTAGACTCGCGCTTTCGCCTAGCAGTTTACTGACCTACCTCCGATTGAATGACCATAACCCACTCAATTCAACTCGGAATTCATTGAAATTCGTTCCATTACGAAGGAGTCGAAAGTGTAGCTGAAAACGGAAGAAACGGAGATGAAAACTCCAAGTATTTTGAGAGTTATGGTGGAAATAGTTAGACTCGTGTTTTCGCCTAGCAGTTTACAGACCTACCTCCGATTGAATGACCATAAGTCACTAAATTCAACTCGAAATTCATTGAACTTTGTTCCATTTCGAAGGAGTCGAAGTGTAGTTTAAAACAGAAGAAACGGAGATAAAAAAAACTAAGTATTTTGAGATTTATGGTGGAAATTGTTAGACTCGCACTTTGGTCTAGCAGTTTACAGACATACCTCCGATTGATTGACTATAACTCACTCAATTCAACTCGAAATTGATTCAAATTCATGCAATTTCGAAGATGTCGAAGTGAAGTTGAAAACGGAAGAAACGGAGATGAAAAACTCCAAGTATTTTAAGAGTTATGATGGAAATAGTTGGACTCTCGCTTTCGCCTAGCAGTTTACAGACCTACCTCCGATTGAATGACCATAACTCACTCAATTCAACCCGGATTTCATTAAAATTTGTTCTATTTCGAAGCAGTCGAAGTGTAGTTTAAAACGGAAGAAACGGAGATGCAAAAAGCCAAGTATTTTGAGAGTTATGGTGGAAATAGTTAGACTCGCACTTTGGTCTAGCAGTTTACAGACCAACCTGCAATTGATTGACCATAACTTACTCAATTTAACTCGGAATTGATTCAAATTCAAGCCATTTTGAAGGTGTGGAAGTGTAGTTGAAAACGAAAGAAACAGAGATGAAAAATTCCAAGTATCTTAAGAGTTATGATGGAAATAATTAGACTCGCGCTTTGGTCTAGCAGTTTACAGACCTGCTTCCGATTCATTCACCATAAGTCACTCAATTCGACTCGGAATTTATTCAAATTCATGCCATTTCGAAGATGTCGAAGTGTAGTTGAAAACATTAGAAACGGAGATGAAAAACTCCAAGTATGTTAAGAGTTATGACGGAAATAGTTAGACTCGCCCTTTCGCCTAGCAGTTTACAGACCTACCTCCGATTTAATGACCACAACTCACTCAATTGAACATGTAATTCAATGAAATTTGTTGCATTTCGAAGTAGTCGAAGTTTAGTTTAAAACGGAAGAATTGGAGATGAAAAACTACTTGTATTTTGAGAGTTATGATGGAAATAGTTAGATTCGCGCTTTGGTCTAGCAGTTTGCAGACATACCTCCGATTGAATGACCATAACTCACTCAATTCAACCCGGAATTCATTGAAATTTATTCCATTTCGAAGGAGTCGAAGTGTAGTCTAAAACGGAAGAAACAGAGATGAAAAAGTCCTAGTATTTTGAGAGTTATGACGGAAATAGTTAGACTCGTGCTTTGGTCTAGCAGTTTATAGACCTATGTCCGGTTGATTGATCATAACTCAGTCAATTCAACTCGGAATTGAGTCAAATTCATGCCATTTCGAAGATGTCGAAGTGTAGTTGAAAACATTAGAAACGGAGATGAAAAACTCCAAGTATTTTAAGAGTTATGACGAAAATAGTTAGACTCGCCCTTTCGCCTATCAGTTTACAGAGCTATCTCCGATTGAATGACCATAACTCACTCAATTCAACCCGGAATTAATTGAAATTTGTTCCATTTCGAATGAGTAGAAGTGTAGTTTAAAACGAAAGAAACGGAGGTTAAAAAAGCCAAGTATTTCGGGAGTTATGATGGAAATAGTTAGACTCGCACTTTAGTGTAGCAGTTTACAGACCTACCTCCGATTGATTGACCATAACTCTGTCAATTCAACTCGGAATTTAGTCAAATTCATGCCGTTTCGAAGATGTCGAAGTGTAGTTGAAAACATAAGAAACGGAGATGAAAAACTCCAAGTATTTTAAGAGTTACGATGGAAATAGTTAGACTCGCGCTTTCGCCTAGCAGTTTACAGACCAACCTCCGATTTAATGATCACAACTCACTCAATTGAACATGTAATTCAATGAAATTTGTTGCATTTCGAAGGAGTCGAAGTGTAGTTTAAAACGGAAGAAACGGAGATGAAAAACTACTTGTATTTTGAGAGTTATGATGGAAATAGTTAGATTCGCGCTTTGGTCTAGCAGTTTGCAGACATACCTCTGATTGAATGACCATAACTCACTCAATTCAACCCGAAATTCATTGAAATTTATTCCATTTCGAAGTAGTCGAAGTGTAGTTTAAAACGGAAGAAACAGAGATGAAAAAGTCCTAGTATTTTGAGAGTTATGACGGAAATAGTTAGACTCGCGCTTTGGTCTAGCAGTTTACAGACCTACGTCCGGTTGATTGACCATAACTCAGTCAATTCAACTCGGAATTGAGTCAAATTCATGCCATTTCGAAGATGTCAAAGTGTAGTTGAAAACATTAGAAACGGAGATGAAAAACTCCAAATATTTTAAGAGTTATGACGGAAATAGTTAGACTCGCCCTTTCGCCTAGCAGTTTACAGACCTACCTCCGATTTAATGACCACAACTCACTCAATTGAACATGTAATTCAATGAAATTTGTTGCATTTCGAAGTAGTCGAAGTGTAGTTTAAAACGGAAGAATTGGAGATGAAAAACTACTTGTATTTTGAGAGTTATGATGGAAATAGTTAGATTCGCGCTTTTGTCTAGCAGTTTGCAGACATACCTCCGATTGAATGACCATAACTCACTCAATTCAACCCGGAATTCATTGAAATTTATTCCATTTCGAAGGAGTCGAAGTGTAGTCTAAAACGGAAGAAACAGAGATGAAAAAGTCCTAGTATTTTGAGAGTTATGACGGAAATAGTTAGACTCGCGCTTTGGTCTAGCAGTTTATAGACCTACGTCCGGTTGATTGACCATAACTCAGTCAATTCAACTCGGAATTGAGTCAAATTCATGCCATTTCGAAGATGTCGAAGTGTAGTTGAAAACATTAGAAACGGAGATGAAAAACTCCAAGTATTTTAAGAGTTATGACGGAAATAGTTAGACTCGCCCTTTCGCCTAGCAGTTTACAGACCTATCTCCGATTGAATGACCATAACTCACTCAATTCAACCCGGAATTAATTGAAATTTGTTCCATTTCGAATGAGTAGAAGTGTAGTTTAAAACGAAAGAAACGGAGGTTAAAAAAGCCAAGTATTTCGGGAGTTATGATGGAAATAGTTAGACTCGCACTTTAGTGTAGCAGTTTACAGACCTACCTCCGATTGATTGACCATAACTCTGTCAATTCAACTCGGAATTTAGTCAAATTCATGCCGTTTCGAAGATGTCGAAGTGTAGTTGAAAACATAAGAAACGGAGATGAAAAACTCCAAGTATTTTAAGAGTTACGATGGAAATAGTTAGACTCGCGCTTTCGCCTAGCAGTTTACTGACCTACCTCCGATTGAATGACCATAACCCACTCAATTCAACTCGGAATTCATTGAAATTCGTTCCATTACGAAGGAGTCGAAAGTGTAGCTGAAAACGGAAGAAACGGAGATGAAAACTCCAAGTATTTTGAGAGTTATGGTGGAAATAGTTAGACTCGTGTTTTCGCCTAGCAGTTTACAGACCTACCTCCGATTGAATGACCATAAGTCACTAAATTCAACTCGGAATTCATTGAACTTTGTTCCATTTCGAAGGAGTCGAAGTGTAGTTTAAAACAGAAGAAACGGAGATAAAAAAAACTAAGTATTTTGAGATTTATGGTGGAAATTGTTAGACTCGCACTTTGGTCTAGCAGTTTACAGACATACCTCCGATTGGTTGACTATAACTCACTCAATTCAACTCGAAATTGATTCAAATTCATGCAATTTCGAAGATGTCGAAGTGAAGTTGAAAACGGAAGAAACGGAGATGAAAAACTCCAAGTATTTTAAGAGTTATGATGGAAATAGTTGGACTCTCGCTTTCGCCTAGCAGTTTACAGACCTACCTCCGATTGAATGACCATAACTCACTCAATTCAACCCGGATTTCATTAAAATTTGTTCTATTTCGAAGCAGTCGAAGTGTAGTTTAAAACGGAAGAAACGGAGATGCAAAAAGCCAAGTATTTTGAGAGTTATGGTGGAAATAGTTAGACTCGCACTTTGGTCTAGCAGTTTACAGACCAACCTGCAATTGATTGACCATAACTTACTCAATTTAACTCGGAATTGATTCAAATTCAAGCCATTTTGAAGGTGTGGAAGTGTAGTTGAAAACGAAAGAAACAGAGATGAAAAATTCCAAGTATCTTAAGAGTTATGATGGAAATAATTAGACTCGCGCTTTGGTCTAGCAGTTTACAGACCTGCTTCCGATTCATTCACCATAAGTCACTCAATTCGACTCGGAATTTATTCAAATTCATGCCATTTCGAAGATGTCGAAGTGTAGTTGAAAACATTAGAAACGGAGATGAAAAACTCCAAGTATGTTAAGAGTTATGACGGAAATAGTTAGACTCGCCCTTTCGCCTAGCAGTTTACAGACCTACCTCCGATTTAATGACCACAACTCACTCAATTGAACATGTAATTCAATGAAATTTGTTGCATTTCGAAGTAGTCGAAGTTTAGTTTAAAACGGAAGAATTGGAGATGAAAAACTACTTGTATTTTGAGAGTTATGATGGAAATAGTTAGATTCGCGCTTTGGTCTAGCAGTTTGCAGACATACCTCCGATTGAATGACCATAACTCACTCAATTCAACCCGGAATTCATTGAAATTTATTCCATTTCGAAGGAGTCGAAGTGTAGTCTAAAACGGAAGAAACAGAGATGAAAAAGTCCTAGTATTTTGAGAGTTATGACGGAAATAGTTAGACTCGCGCTTTGGTCTAGCAGTTTATAGACCTATGTCCGGTTGATTGATCATAACTCAGTCAATTCAACTCGGAATTGAGTCAAATTCATGCCATTTCGAAGATGTCGAAGTGTAGTTGAAAACATTAGAAACGGAGATGAAAAACTCCAAGTATTTTAAGAGTTATGACGAAAATAGTTAGACTCGCCCTTTCGCCTATCAGTTTACAGAGCTATCTCCGATTGAATGACCATAACTCACTCAATTCAACCCGGAATTAATTGAAATTTGTTCCATTTCGAATGAGTAGAAGTGTAGTTTAAAACGAAAGAAACGGAGGTTAAAAAAGCCAAGTATTTCGGGAGTTATGATGGAAATAGTTAGACTCGCACTTTAGTGTAGCAGTTTACAGACCTACCTCCGATTGATTGACCATAACTCTGTCAATTCAACTCGGAATTTAGTCAAATTCATGCCGTTTCGAAGATGTCGAAGTGTAGTTGAAAACATAAGAAACGGAGATGAAAAACTCCAAGTATTTTAAGAGTTACGATGGAAATAGTTAGACTCGCGCTTTCGCCTAGCAGTTTACTGACCTACCTCCGATTGAATGACCATAACCCACTCAATTCAACTCGGAATTCATTGAAATTCGTTCCATTACGAAGGAGTCGAAAGTGTAGCTGAAAACGGAAGAAACGGAGATGAAAACTCCAAGTATTTTGAGAGTTATGGTGGAAATAGTTAGACTCGTGTTTTCGCCTAGCAGTTTACAGACCTACCTCCGATTGAATGACCATAAGTCACTAAATTCAACTCGGAATTCATTGAACTTTGTTCCATTTCGAAGGAGTCGAAGTGTAGTTTAAAACAGAAGAAACGGAGATAAAAAAAACTAAGTATTTTGAGATTTATGGTGGAAATTGTTAGACTCGCACTTTGGTCTAGCAGTTTACAGACATACCTCCGATTGATTGACTATAACTCACTCAATTCAACTCGAAATTGATTCAAATTCATGCAATTTCGAAGATGTCGAAGTGAAGTTGAAAACGGAAGAAACGGAGATGAAAAACTCCAAGTATTTTAAGAGTTATGATGGAAATAGTTGGACTCTCGCTTTCGCCTAGCAGTTTACAGACCTACCTCCGATTGAATGACCATAACTCACTCAATTCAACCCGGATTTCATTAAAATTTGTTCTATTTCGAAGCAGTCGAAGTGTAGTTTAAAACGGAAGAAACGGAGATGCAAAAAGCCAAGTATTTTGAGAGTTATGGTGGAAATAGTTAGACTCGCACTTTGGTCTAGCAGTTTACAGACCAACCTGCAATTGATTGACCATAACTTACTCAATTTAACTCGGAATTGATTCAAATTCATGCCATTTTGAAGGTGTGGAAGTGTAGTTGAAAACGAAAGAAACAGAGATGAAAAATTCCAAGTATCTTAAGAGTTATGATGGAAATAATTAGACTCGCGCTTTGGTCTAGCAGTTTACAGACCTGCTTCCGATTCATTCACCATAAGTCACTCAATTCGACTCGGAATTTATTCAAATTCATGCCATTTCGAAGATGTCGAAGTGTAGTTGAAAACATTAGAAACGGAGATGAAAAACTCCAAGTATGTTAAGAGTTATGACGGAAATAGTTAGACTCGCCCTTTCGCCTAGCAGTTTACAGACCTACCTCCGATTTAATGACCACAACTCACTCAATTGAACATGTAATTCAATGAAATTTGTTGCATTTCGAAGTAGTCGAAGTTTAGTTTAAAACGGAAGAATTGGAGATGAAAAACTACTTGTATTTTGAGAGTTATGATGGAAATAGTTAGATTCGCGCTTTGGTCTAGCAGTTTGCAGACATACCTCCGATTGAATGACCATAACTCACTCAATTCAACCCGGAATTCATTGAAATTTATTCCATTTCGAAGGAGTCGAACTGTAGTCTAAAACGGAAGAAACAGAGATGAAAAAGTCCTAGTATTTTGAGAGTTATGACGGAAATAGTTAGACTCGCGCTTTGGTCTAGCAGTTTATAGACCTATGTCCGGTTGATTGATCATAACTCAGTCAATTCAACTCGGAATTGAGTCAAATTCATGCCATTTCGAAGATGTCGAAGTGTAGTTGAAAACATTAGAAACGGAAATGAAAAACTCCAAGTATTTTAAGAGTTATGACGAAAATAGTTAGACTCGCCCTTTCGCCTATCAGTTTACAGACCTATCTCCGATTGAATGACCATAACTCACTCAATTCAACCCGGAATTAATTGAAATTTGTTCCATTTCGAATGAGTAGAAGTGTAGTTTAAAACGAAAGAAACGGAGGTTAAAAAAGCCAAGTATTTCGGGAGTTGTGATGGAAATAGTTAGACTCGCACTTTAGTGTAGCAGTTTACAGACCTACCTCCGATTGATTGACCATAACTCAGTCAATTCAACTCGGAATTTAGTCAAATTCATGCCGTTTCGAAGATGTCGAAGTGTAGTTGAAAACATAAGAAACGGAGATGAAAAACTCCAAGTATTTTAAGAGTTACGATGGAAATAGTTAGACTCGCGCTTTCGCCTAGCAGTTTACTGACCTACCTCCGATTGAATGACCATAACCCACTCAATTCAACTCGGAATTCATTGAAATTCGTTCCATTACGAAGGAGTCGAAAGTGTAGCTGAAAACGGAAGAAACGGAGATGGAAACTCCAAGTATTTTGAGAGTTATGGTGGAAATAGTTAGACTCGTGTTTTCGCCTAGCCGTTTACAGACCTACCTCCGATTGAATGACCATAAGTCACTAAATTCAACTCGGATTTCATTGAAATTTGTTCCATTTCGAAAGAGTCGAAGTGTAGTTTAAAACGGAAGAAACGGAGATGCAAAAAGCCAAGTATTTTGAGAGTTATGGTGGAAATAGTTAGACTCGCACTTTGGTTTAGGAGTTTACAGACCTACCTCCGATTGATTGACCATAACTCACTCAATTCAACTCAGAATTGAATCAAATTCATGGCATTGCGAAGATGTCGAAGTGTAGTTGGAAATGGAGATGAAAAACTCAAAGTAATTTAAGAGTTATGATGGACATAGTTAGACTCGCGCTTTCGCCTAGCAGTTTACAGACCTACCTCCGCGTCAATGACCATAACTCAATCAATTCAACTCGGAATTCATTGAAATTTGTTCCATTTCGAAGGACTCGAACTGTAGTTTAAAACGGAAGAAACGGAGATGAAAAAAGCCAAGTATTTTGAAAGTTATGATGGAAATAGTTAGACTCGCACTTTGGTCTAGCAGTTTACAGACCAACCTGCAATTGATTGACCATAACTTACTCAATTTAACTCGGAATTGATTCAAATTCATGCCACTTTGAAGGTGTCGAAGTGTAGTTGAAAACGAAAGAAACAGAGATGAAAAATTCCAAGTATCTTAAGAGTTATGACGGAAATAGTTAGACTCGCGCTTTGGTCTAGCAGTTTACAGACCTGCTTCCGATTCATTGACCATAAGTCACTCAATTCGACTCGGAATTTATTCAAATTCATGCCATTTGGAAGATGTCGAAGTGTAGTCTAAAACGGAAGAAACAGAGATGAAAAAGTCCTAGTATTTTGAGAGTTATGACGGAAATAGTTAGACTCGCGCTTTGGTCTAGCAGTTTACAGACCTACGTCCGGTTGATTGACCATAACTCAGTCAATTCAACTCGGAATTGAGTCAAATTCATGCCATTTCGAAGATGTCGAAGTGTAATTGAAAACATTAGAAACGGAGATGAAAAACTCCAAGTATTTTAAGAGTTATGACGGAAATAGTTAGACTCGCCCTTTCGCCTAGCAGTTTACAGACCTACCTCAGATTGAATGACCATAACTCACTCAATTCAACTCGGAATTCATTGAAATTTGTTCCATTTCGAAGGACTCGAACTGTAGTTTAAAACGGAAGAAACGGAGATGAAAAAAGTCAAGTATTTTGAGAGTTATGGTGGAAATAGTTAGACTCGCACTTTGGTCTAGCAGTTTACAGACCAACCTGCAATTGATTGACAATAACTTACTCAATTTAACTCGCAATTGATTCAAATTCATGCCATTTTGAAGGTGTTTAAATGTAGTTGAAAACGAAAGAAACAGAGATGAAAAATTCCAAGTATCTTAAGAGTTATGATGGAAATAGTTAGACTCGCGCTTTGGTCTAGCAGTTTACAGACCTGCTTCCGATTCATTGACCATAAGTCACTCAATTCGACTCGGAATTTATTCAAATTCATGCCATTTCGAAGATGTCGAAGAGTAGCTGAAAACGAAAGAAACGGAGACGAAAAACTCAAAGTATTTTAAGAGTTATGATAAAAATAGTTAGACTCGCGCTTTTGCCTAGCAGTTTACAGACCAACCTCCGATTTAATGACCACAACTCACTCAATTGAACATGTAATTCAATGAAATTTGTTGCATTTCGAAGGAGTCGAAGTGTAGTTTAAAACGGAAGAAACAGAGATGAAAAACTACTTGTATTTTGAGAGTTATGATGGAAATAGTTAGATTCGCGCTTTGGTCTAGCAGTTTGCAGACATACCTCTGATTGAATGACCATAACTCACTCAATTCAACCCGGAATTCATTGAAATTTATTCCATTTCGAAGTAGTCGAAGTGTAGTCTAAAACGGAAGAAACAGAGATGAAAAAGTCCTAGTATTTTGAGAGTTATGACGGAAATAGTTAGACTCGCGCTTTGGTCTAGCAGTTTATAGACCTACGTCCGGTTGATTGACCATAACTCAGTCAATTCAACTCGGAATTGAGTCAAATTCATGCCATTTCGAAGATGTCGAAGTGTAGTTGAAAACATTAGAAACGGAGATGAAAAACTCCAAATATTTTAAGAGTTATGACGGAAATAGTTAGACTCGCCCTTTCGCCTAGCAGTTTACAGACCTACCTCCGATTTAATGACCACAACTCACTCAATTGAACATGTAATTCAATGATATTTGTTGCATTTCGAAGTAGTCGAAGTGTAGTTTAAAACGGAAGAATTGGAGATGAAAAACTACTTGTATTTTGAGAGTTATGATGGAAATAGTTAGATTCGCGCTTTTGTCTAGCAGTTTGCAGACATACCTCCGATTGAATGACCATAACTCACTCAATTCAACCCGGAATTCATTGAAATTTATTCCATTTCGAAGGAGTCGAAGTGTAGTCTAAAACGGAAGAAACAGAGATGAAAAAGTCCTAGTATTTTGAGAGTTATGACGGAAATAGTTAGACTCGCGCTTTGGTCTAGCAGTTTATAGACCTACGTCCGCTTGATTGACCATAACTCAGTCAATTCAACTCGGAATTGAGTCAAATTCATGCCATTTCGAAGATGTCGAAGTGTAGTTGAAAACATTAGAAACGGAGATGAAAAACTCCAAGTATTTTAAGAGTTATGACGGAAATAGTTAGACTCGCCCTTTCGCCTAGCAGTTTACAGACCTATCTCCGATTGAATGACCATAACTCACTCAATTCAACCCGGAATTAATTGAAATTTGTTCCATTTCGAATGAGTAGAAGTGTAGTTTAAAACGAAAGAAACGGAGGTTAAAAAAGCCAAGTATTTCGGGAGTTATGATGGAAATAGTTAGACTCGCACTTTAGTGTAGCAGTTTACAGACCTACCTCCGATTGATTGACCATAACTCTGTCAATTCAACTCGGAATTTAGTCAAATTCATGCCGTTTCGAAGATGTCGAAGTGTAGTTGAAAACATAAGAAACGGAGATGAAAAACTCCAAGTATTTTAAGAGTTACGATGGAAATAGTTAGACTCGCGCTTTCGCCTAGCAGTTTACTGACCTACGTCCGATTGAATGACCATAACCCACTCAATTCAACTCGGAATTCATTGAAATTCATTCCATTACGAAGGAGTCGAAAGTGTAGCTGAAAACGGAAGAAACGGAGATGAAAACTCCAAGTATTTTGAGAGTTATGGTGGAAATAGTTAGACTCGTGTCTTCGCCTAGCAGTTTACAGACCTACCTCCGATTGAATGACCGTAAGTCACTAAATTCAACTCGGAATTCATTGAACTTTGTTCCATTTCGAAGGAGTCGAAGTGTAATTTAAAACAGAAGAAACGGAGATAAAAAAAACCAAGTATTTTGAGATTTATGGTGGAAATTGTTAGACTCGCACTTTTGGTCTAGCAGTTTACAGACATACCTCCGATTGATTGACTATAACTCACTCAATTCAACTCGAAATTGATTCAAATTCATGCAATTTCGAAGATGTCGAAGTGAAGTTGAAAACGGAAGAAACGGAGATGAAAAACTCCAAGTATTTTAAGAGTTATGATGGAAATAGTTGGACTCTCGCTTTCGCCTAGCAGTTTACAGACCTACCTCCGATTGAATGACCATAACTCACTCAATTCAACCCGGATTTCATTGAAATTTGTTCTATTTCGAAGCAGTCGAAGTGTAGTTTAAAACGGAAGAAACGGAGATGCAAAAAGCCAAGTATTTTGAGAGTTATGGTGGAAATAGTTAGACTCGCACTTTGGTCTAGCAGTTTACAGACCAACCTGCAATTGATTGACCATAACTTACTCAATTTAACTCGGAATTGATTCAAATTCATGCCATTTTGAAGGTGTGGAAGTGTAGTTGAAAACGAAAGAAACAGAGATGAAAAATTCCAAGTATCTTAAGAGTTATGATGGAAATAGTTAGACTCGCGCTTTGGTCTAGCAGTTTACAGACCTGCTTCCGATTCATTCACCATAAGTCACTCAATTCGACTCGGAATTTATTCAAATTCCTGCCATTTCGAAGATGTCGAAGTGTAGTTGAAAACATTAGAAACGGAGATGAAAAACTCCAAGTATTTTAAGATTTATGACGGAAATAGTTAGACTCGCCCTTTCGCCTAGCAGTTTACAGACCTACCTCCGATTTAATGACCACAACTCACTCAATTGAACATGTAATTCAATGAAATTTGTTGCATTTCGAAGTAGTCGAAGTTTAGTTTAAAACGGAAGAATTGGAGATGAAAAACTACTTGTATTTTGAGAGTTATGATGGAAATAGTTAGATTCGCGCTTTGGTCTAGCAGTTTGCAGACATACCTCCGATTGAATGACCATAACTCACTCAATTCAACCCGGAATTCATTGAAATTTATTCCATTTCGAAGGAGTCGAAGTGTAGTCTAAAACGGAAGAAACAGAGATTTAAAAGTCCTACTATTTTGAGAGTTATGACGGAAATAGTTAGACTCGCGCTTTGGTCTAGCAGTTTATAGACCTACGTCCGGTTGATTGATCATAACTCAGTCAATTCAACTCGGAATTGAGTCAAATTCATGCCATTTCGAAGATGTCGAAGTGTAGTTGAAAACATTAGAAACGGAGATGAAAATCTCCAAGTATTTTAAGAGTTATGACGAAAATAGTTAGACTCGCCCTTTCGCCTATCAGTTTACAGACCTATCTCCGATTGAATGACCATAACTCACTCAATTCAACCCGGAATTAATTGAAATTTGTTCCATTTCGAATGAGTAGAAGTGTAGTTTAAAACGAAAGAAACGGAGGTTAAAAAAGCCAAGTATTTCGGGAGTTGTGATGGAAATAGTTAGACTCGCACTTTAGTGTAGCAGTTTACAGACCTACCTCCGATTGATTGACCATAACTCAGTCAATTCAACTCGGAATTTAGTCAAATTCATGCCGTTTTGAAGATGTCGAAGTGTAGTTGAAAACATAAGAAACGGAGATGAAAAACTCCAAGTATTTTAAGAGTTACGATGGAAATAGTTAGACTCGCGCTTTCGCCTAGCAGTTTACTAACCTACCTCCGATTGAATGACCATAACCCACTCAATTCAACTCGGAATTCATTGAAATTCTTTCCATTACGAAGGAGTCGAAAGTTTAGCTGAAAACGGAAGAAACGGAGATGGAAACTCCAAGTATTTTGAGAGTTATGGTGGAAATAGTTAGACTCGTGTTTTCGCCTAGCCGTTTACAGACCTACCTCCGATTGAATGACCATAAGCCACTAAATTCAACTCGGATTTCATTGAAATTTGTTCCATTTCGAAGGAGTCGAAGTGTAGTTTAAAACGGAAGAAACGGAGATGCAAAAAGCCAAGTATTTTGAGAGTTATGGTGGAAATAGTTAGACTCGCACTTTGGTTTAGGAGTTTACAGACCTACCTCCGATTGATTGACCATAACTCACTCAATTCAACTAAGAATTGAATCAAATTCATGGCATTGCGAAGATGTCGAAGTGTAGTTGGAAATGGAGATGAAAAACTCCAAGTAATTTAAGAGTTATGATGGACATAGTTAGACTCGCGCTTTCGCCTAGCAGTTTACAGACCTACCTCCGAGTCAATGACCATAACTCAATCAATTCACCTCGGAATTCGTTGAAATTTGTTCCATTTCGAAGGACTCGAACTGTAGTTTAAAACGGAAGAAACGGAGATGAAAAAAGCCAAGTATTTTGAGAGTTATGATGGAAATAGTTAGACTCGCACTTTGGTCTAGCAGTTTACAGACCAACCTGCAATTGATTGACCATAACTTACTCAATTTAACTCGGAATTTATTCAAATTCATGCCACTTTGAAGGTGTCGAAGTGTAGTTGAAAACGAAAGAAACAGAGATGAAAAATTCCAAGTATCTTAAGAGTTATGACGGAAATAGTTAGACTCGCGCTTTGGTCTAGCAGTTTACAGACCTGCTTCCGATTCATTGACCATAAGTCACTCAATTCGACTCGGAATTTATTCAAATTCATGCCATTTGGAAGATGTCGAAGAGTAGCTGAAAACGAAAGAAACGGAGACGAAAAACTCCAAGTATTTTAAGAGTTATGATAGAAATAGTTAGACTCGCGCTTTCGCCTAGCAGTTTACAGACCTACCTCCGATTTAATGACCACAACTCACTCAATTGAACATGTAATTCAATAAAATTTGTTGCATTTCGAAGGAGTCGAAGTGTAGTTTAAAACGGAAGAAACGGAGATGAAAATAGTTAGATTCGCGCTTTGGTCTACCAGTTTGCAGACATACCTCCGATTGAATGACCATAACTCACTCAATTCAACCCGGAATTCATTGAAATTTATTCCATTTCGAAGGAGTCGAAGTCTAGTCTAAAACGGAAGAAACAGAGATGAAAAAGTCCTAGTATTTTGAGAGTTATGATGGAAATAGTTAGACTCGCCCTTTCGCCTAGCAGTTTACAGACCTACCTCCGATTGAATGACCATAACTCACTCAATTCAACTTGGAATTTATTGAAATTTGTTCCATTTCGAAGGACTCGAACTGTAGTTTAAAACGGAAGAAACGGAGATGAAAAAAGTCAAGTATTTTGAGAGTTATGGTGGAAATAGTTAGACTCGCACTTTGGTCTAGCAGTTTACAGACCAACCTGCAATTGATTGACAATAACTTACTCAATTTAACTCGGAATTGATTCAAATTCATGCCATTTTGAAGGTGTTTAAGTGTAGTTGAAAACGAAAGAAACAGAGAAGAAAAATTCCAAGTATCTTAAGAGTTATGATGGAAATAGTTAGACTCGCGCTTTGGTCTAGCAGTTTACAGACCTGCTTCCGATTCATTGACCATAAGTCACTAAATTCGACTCGGAATTGAGTCAAATTAATGCCATTTCGAAGATGTCGAAGTGTAATTGAAAACATAAGAAACGGAGATGAAAAACTCCAAGTATTTTAAGAGTTATGACGGAAATAGTTAGACTCGCCCTTTCGCCTAGCAGTTTACAGACCTACCTCCGATTGAATGACCATAACTCACTCAATTCAACTCGGAATTTATTGAAATTTGTTCCATTTCGAAGGACTCGAACTGTAGTTTAAAACGGAAGAAACGGAGATGAAAAAAGTCAAGTATTTTGAGAGTTATGGTGGAAATAGTTAGACTCGCACTTTGGTCTAGCAGTTTACAGACCAACCTGCAATTGATTGACAATAACTTACTCAATTTAACTCGGAATTGATTCAAATTCATGCCATTTTGAAGGTGTTTAAGTGTAGTTGAAAACGAAAGAAACAGAGATGAAAAATTCCAAGTATCTTAAGAGTTATGATGGAAATAGTTAGACTCGCGCTTTGGTCTAGCAGTTTACAGACCTGCTTCCGATTCATTGACCATAAGTCACTCAATTCGACTCGGAATTTATTCAAATTCATGCCATTTGGAAGATGTCGAAGAGTAGCTGAAAACGAAAGAAACGGAGACGAAAAACTCAAAGTATTTTAAGAGTTATGATAGAAATAGTTAGACTCGCGCTTTCGCCTAGCAGTTTACAGACCAACCTCCGATTTAATGACCACAACTCACTCAATTGAACATGTAATTCAATGAAATTTGTTGCATTTCGAAGGAGTCGAAGTGTAGTTTAAAACGGAAGAAACGGAGATGAAAAACTACTTGTATTTTGAGAGTTATGATGGAAATAGTTAGATTCGCGCTTTGGTCTAGCAGTTTGCAGACATACCTATGATTGAATGACCATAACTCACTCAATTCAACCCGGAATTCATTGAAATTTATTCCATTTCGAAGTAGTCGAAGTGTAGTCTAAAACGGAAGAAACAGAGATGAAAAAGTCCTAGTATTTTGAGAGTTATGACGGAAATAGTTAGACTCGCGCTTTGGTCTAGCAGTTTATAGACCTACGTCCGGTTGATTGACCATAACTCAGTCAATTCAACTCGGAATTGAGTCAAATTCATGCCATTTCGAAGATGTCAAAGTGTAGTTGAAAACATTAGAAACGGAGATGAAAAACTCTAAATATTTTAAGAGTTATGACGGAAATAGTTAGACTCGCCCTTTCGCCTAGCAGTTTACAGACCTACCTCCGATTTAATGACCACAACTCACTCAATTGAACATGTAATTCAATGAAATTTGTTGCATTTCGAAGTAGTCGAAGTGTAGTTTAACACGGAAGAATTGGAGATGAAAAACTACTTGTATTTTGAGAGTTATGATGGAAATAGTTAGATTCGCGCTTTTGTCTAGCAGTTTGCAGACATACCTCCGATTGAATGACCATAACTCACTCAATTCAACCCGGAATTCATTGAAATTTATTCCATTTCGAAGGAGTCGAAGTGTAGTCTAAAACGGAAGAAACAGAGATGAAAAAGTCCTAGTATTTTGAGAGTTATGACGGAAATAGTTAGACTCGCGCTTTGGTCTAGCAGTTTATAGACCTACGTCCGGTTGATTGACCATAACTCAGTCAATTCAACTCGGAATTGAGTCAAATTCATGCCATTTCGAAGATGTCGAAGTGTAGTTGAAAACATTAGAAACGGAGATGAAAAACTCCAAGTATTTTAAGAGTTATGACAGAAATAGTTAGACTCGCGCTTTCGCCTAGCAGTTTACTGACCTACCTCCGATTGAATGACCATAACCCACTCAATTCAACTCGGAATTCATTGAAATACGTTCCATTACGAAGGAGTCGAAAGTGTAGCTGAAAATGGAAGAAACGGAGATGAAAACTCCAAGTATTTTGAGAGTTATGGTGGAAATAGTTAGACTCGTGTTTTCGCCTAGCAGTTTACAGACCTACCTCCGATTGAATGACCATAAGTCACTAAATTCAACTCGGAATTCATTGAACTTTGTTCCATTTCGAAGGAGTCGAAGTGTAGTTTAAAACAGAAGAAACGGAGATAAAAAAAACCAAGTATTTTGAGATTTATGGTGGAAATTGTTAGACTCGCACTTTGGTCTAGCAGTTTACAGACATACCTCCGATTGATTGACTATAACTCACTCAATTCAACTCGAAATTGATTCAAATTCATGCAATTTCGATGATGTCGAAGTGAAGTTGAAAACAGAAGAAACGGAGATGAAAAACTCCAAGTATTTTAAGAGTTATGATGGAAATAGTTGGACTCTCGCTTTCGCCTAGCAGTTTACAGACCTACCTCCGATTGAATGACCATAACTCACTCAATTCAACCCGGATTTCATTGAAATTTGTTCCATTTCGAAGGAGTCGAAGTGTAGTTTAAAACGGAAGAAACAGAGATGCAAAAAGCCAAGTATTTTGAGAGTTATGGTGGAAATAGTTAGACTCGCACTTTGGTCTAGTAGTTTACAGACCTACCTCCGATTGATTGACCATAACTCACTCAATTCAACTCAGAATTGAATCAAATTCATGGCATTGCGAAGATGTCGAAGTGTAGTTGGAAATGGAGATGAAAAACTCAAAGTAATTTAAGAGTTATGATGGACATAGTTAGACTCGCGCTTTCGCCTAGCAGTTTACAGACATACCTCCGAGTCAATGACCATAACTCACTCAATTCAACTCGGAATTCATTGAAATTTGTTCCATTTCGAAGGACTCGAACTGTAGTATAAAACGGAAGAAACGGAGATGAAAAAAGCCAAGTATTTTGAGAGTTATGGTGGAAATAGTTAGACTCGCACTTTGGTCTAGCAGTTTACAGACCAACCTGCAATTGATTGACCATAACTTACTCAATTTAACTCGGAATTGATTCAAATTCATGCCATTTTGAAGGTGTGGAAGTGTAGTTGAAAATGAAAGAAACAGAGATGAAAAATTCCAAGTATCTTAAGAGTTATGATGGAAATAGTTAGACTCGCGCTTTGGTCTAGCAGTTTACAGACCTGCTTCCGATTCATTCACCATAAGTCACTCAATTCGACTCGGAATTTATTCAAACTCATGCCATTTCGAAGATGTCGAAGTGTAGTTGAAAACATTAGAAACGGAGATGAAAAACTCCAAGTATTTTAAGAGTTATGACGGAAATAGTTAGACTTGCCCTTTCGCCTAGCAGTTTACAGACCTACCTCCGATTTAATGACCACAACTCACTCAATTGAACATGTAATTCAATGAAATTTGTTGCATTTCGAAGTAGTCGAAGTTTAGTTTAAAACGGAAGAATTGGAGATGAAAAACTACTTGTATTTTGAGAGTTATGATGGAAATAGTTAGATTCGCGCTTTAGTCTAGCAGTTTGCAGACATACCTCCGATTGAATGACCATAACTCACTCAATTCAACCCGGAATTCATTGAAATTTATTCAATTTCGAAGGAGTCGAAGTGTAGTCTAAAACGGAAGAAACAGAGATGAAAAAGTCCTAGTATTTTGAGAGTTATGACGGAAATAGTTAGACTCGCGCTTTGGTCTAGCAGTTTATAGACCTACGTCCGGTTGATTGATCATAACTCAGTCAATTCAACTCGGAATTGAGTCAAATTCATGCCATTTCGAAGATGTCGAAGTGTAGTTGAAAATATTAGAAACGGAGATGAAAAACTCCAAGTATTTTAAGAGTTATGACGAAAATAGTTAGACTCGCCCTTTCGCCTAGCAGTTTACAGACCTACCTCCGATTGAATGACCATAACTCACTCAATTCAACCCGGAATTAATTGAAATTTGTTCCATTTCGAATGAGTAGAAGTGTAGTTTAAAACGAAAGAAACGGAGGTTAAAAAAGCCAAGTATTTCGGGAGTTGTGATGGAAATAGTTAGACTCGCACTTTAGTGTAACAGTTCACATCCCTACCTCCGATTGATTGACCATAACTCAGTCAATTCAACTCGGAATTTAGTCAAATTCATGCCGTTTCGAAGATGTCGAAGTGTAGTTGAAAACATAAGAAACGGAGATGAAAAACTCCAAGTATTTTAAGAGTTACGATGGAAATAGTTAGACTCGCGCTTTCGCCTAACAGTTTACTGACCTACCTCCGATTGAATGACCATAACCCACTCAATTCAACTCGGAATTCATTGAAATTCGTTCCATTACGAAGGAGTCGAAAGCGTAGCTGAAAACGGAAGAAACGGATATGGAAACTCCAAGTATTTTGAGAGTTATGGTGGAAATAGTTAGACTCGTGTTTTCGCCTAGCCGTTTACAGACCTACCTCCGATTGAATGACCATAAGTCACTAAATTCAACTCGGATTTCATTGAAATTTGTTCCATTTCGAAGGAGTAGAAGTGTAGTTTAAAACGGAAGAAACGGAGATGCAAAAAGCCAAGTATTTTGAGAGTTATGGTGGAAATAGTTAGACTCGCACTTTGGTTTAGGAGTTTACAGACCTACCTCCGATTGATTGACCATAACTCACTCAATTCAACTCAGAATTGAATCAAATTCATGGCATTGCGAAGATGTCGAAGTGTAGTTGGAAATGGAGATGAAAAACTCCAAGTAATTTAAGAGTTATGATGGACATAGTTAGACTCGCGCTTTCGCCTAGCAGTTTACAGACCTACCTCCGAGTCAATGACCATAACTCACTCAATTCAACTCGGAATTCATTAAAATTTGTTCCATTTCGAAGGACTCGAACTGTAGTTTAAAACGGAAGAAACGGAGATGAAAAAAGCCAAGTATTTTGAGAGTTATGATGGAAATAGTTAGACTCGCACTTTGGTCTAGCAGTTTACAAACCAACCTGCAATTGATTGACCATAACTTACTCAATTTAACTCGGAATTGATTCAAATTCATGCCACTTTGAAGGTGTCGAAGTGTAGTTGAAAACGAAAGAAACAGAGATGAAAAATTCCAAGTATCTTAAGAGTTATGACGGAAATAGTTAGACTCGCGCTTTGGTCTAGCAGTTTACAGACCTGCTTCCGATTCATTGACCATAAGTCACTCAATTCGACTCGGAATTTATTCAAATTCATGCCATTTGGAAGATGTCGAAGAGTAGCTGAAAACGAAAGAAACGGAGACGAAAAACTCCAAGTATTTTAAGAGTTATGATAGAAATAGTTAGACTCGCGCTTTCGCCTAGCAGTTTACAGACCTACCTCCGATTTAATGACCACAACTCACTCAATTGAACATGTAATTCAATGAAATTTGTTGCATTTCGAAGGAGTCGAAGTGTAGTTTAAAACGGAAGAAACGGAGATGAAAATAGTTAGATTCGCGCTTTGGTCTACCAGTTTGCAGACATACCTCCGATTGAATGACCATAACTCACTCAATTCAACCCGGAATTCATTGAAATTTATTCCATTTCGAAGGAGTCGAAGTCTAGTCTAAAACGGAAGAAACAGAGATGAAAAAGTCCTAGTATTTTGAGAGTTATGACGGAAATAGTTAGACTCGCGCTTTGGTCTAGCAGTTTACAGACCTACGTCCGGTTGATTGACCATAACTCAGTCAATTCAACTCGGAATTGAGTCAAATTCATGTCATTTCGAAGATGTCGAAGTGTAGTTGAAAACATAAGAAACGGAGATGAAAAACTCCAAGTATTTTAAGAGTTATGACGGAAATAGTTAGACTCGCCCTTTCGCCTAGCAGTTTACAGACCTACCTCCGATTGAATGACCATAACTCACTCAATTCAACCCGGAATTAATTGAAATTTGTTCCATTTCGAATGAGTAGAAGTGTAGTTTAAAACGAAAGAAACGGAGGTTAAAAAAGCCAAGTATTTCGGGAGTTATGATGGAAATAGTTAGACTCGCACTTTAGTGTAGCAGTTTGCAGACCTACCTCCGATTGATTGACCATAACTCAGTCAATTCAACTCGGAATTTAGTCAAATTCATGCCGTTTCGAAGATGTCGAAGTGTAGTTGAAAACATAAGAAACGGAGATGAAAAACTCCAAGTATTTTAAGAGTTACGATGGAAATAGTTAGACTCGCGCTTTCGCCTAGCAGTTTACTGACCTACCTCCGATTGAATGACCATAACCCACTCAATTCAACTCGGAATTCATTGAAATTCGTTCCATTACGAATGAGTCGAAAGTGTAGATGAAAACGGAAGAAACGGAGATGAAAACTCCAAGTATTTTGAGAGTTATGGTGGAAATAGTTAGACTCGCGTTTTCGCCTTGCAGTTTACAGACCTACCTCCGATTGAATGACCATAAGTCACTAAAATTCAACTCGGAATTCATTGAACTTTGTTCCATTTCGAAGGAGTCGAAGTGTAGTTTAAAACAGAAGAAACGGAGATAAAAAAACCAAGCATTTTGAGATTTATGGTGGAAATTGTTAGACTCGCACTTTGGTCTAGCAGTTTACAGACCTACCTCCGATTGATTGACTATAACTCACTCAATTCAACTCGAAATTGATTCAAATTCATGCAATTTCGATGATGTCGAAGTGAAGTTGAAAACAGAAGAAACGGAGATGAAAAACTCAAAGTATTTTAAGAGTTATGATGGAAATAGTTGGACTCTCGCTTTCGCCCAGCAGTTTACAGACCTACCTCCGATTGAATGACCATAACTCACTCAATTCAACCCGGATTTCATTGAAATTTGTTCCATTTCGAAGCAGTCGAAGTGTAGTTTAAAACGGAAGAAACGGAGATGCAAAAAGCCAAGTATTTTGAGAGTTATGGTGGAAATAGTTAGACTCGCACTTTGGTCTAGCAGTTTACAGACCAACCTGCAATTGATTGACCATAACTTACTCAAGTTAACTCGGAATTTATTCAAATTCATGCCATTTTGAAGGTGTGGAAGTGTAGTTGAAAACGAAAGAAACAGAGATGAAAAATTCCAAGTATCTTAAGAGTTATGATGGAAATAGTTAGACTCGCGCTTTGGTCTAGCAGTTTACAGACCTGCTTCCGATTCATTCACCATAAGTCACTCAATTCGACTCGGAATTTATTCAAATTCATGCCATTTCGAAGATGTCGAAGTGTAGTTGAAAACATTAGAAACGGAGATGAAAAACTCCAAGTATTTTAAGAGTTATGACGGAAATAGTTAGACTCGCCCTTTCGCCTAGCAGTTTACAGACCTACCTCCGATTTAATGACCACAACTCACTCAATTGAACATGTAATTCAATGAAATTTGTTGCATTTCGAAGTAGTCGAAGTTTAGTTTAAAACGGAAGAATTGGAGATGAAAAACTACTTGTATTTTGAGAGTTATGATGGAAATAGTTAGATTCGCGCTTTGGTCTAGCAGTTTGCAGACATACCTCCGATTGAATGACCATAACTCACTCAATTCAACCCGGAATTCATTGAAATTTATTCCATTTCGAAGGAGTCGAAGTGTAGTCTAAAACGGAAGAAACAGAGATGAAAAAGTCCTAGTATTTTGAGAGTTATGACGGAAATAGTTAGACTCGCGCTTTGGTCTAGCAGTTTATAGACCTACGTCCGGTTGATTGATCATAACTCAGTCAATTCAACTCGGAATTGAGTCAAATTCATGCCATTTCGAAGATGTCGAAGTGTAGTTGAAAACATTAGAAACGGAGATGAAAAACTCCAAGTATTTTAAGAGTTATGACGAAAATAGTTAGACTCGCCCTTTCGCCTATCAGTTTACAGACATATCTCCGATTGAATGACCATAACTCACTCAATTCAACCCGGAATTAATTGAAATTTGTTCCATTTCGAATGAGTAGAAGTGTAGTTTAAAACGAAAGAAACGGAGGTTAAAAAAGCCAAGTATTTCGGGAGTTGTGATGGAAATAGTTAGACTCGCACTTTAGTGTAGCAGTTTACAGACCTACCTCCGATTGATTGACCATAACTCAGTCAATTCAACTCGGAATTTAGTCAAATTCATGCCGTTTCGAAGATGTCGAAGTGTAGTTCAAAACATAAGAAACGGAGATGAAAAACTCCAAGTATTTTAAGAGTTACGATGGAAATAGTTAGACTCGCGCTTTCGCCTAGCAGTTTACTGACATACCTCCGATTGAATGACCATAACCCACTCAATTCAACTCGGAATTCATTGAAATTCGTTCCATTACGAAGGAGTCGAGAGTGTTGCTGAAAACGAAAGAAACGGAGATGGAAACTCCCAGTATTTTGAGAGTTATGGTGGAAATAGTTAGACTCGTGTTTTCGCCTAGCCGTTTACAGACCTACCTCCGATTGAATGACCATAAGTCAGTAAATTCAACTCGGATTTCATTGAAATTTGTTCCATTTCGAAGGAGTCGAAGTGTAGTTTAAAACGGAAGAAACGGAGATGCAAAAAGCCAAGTATTTTGAGAGTTATGGTGGAAATAGTTAGACTTGCACTTTGGTTTAGGAGTTTACAGACCTACCTCCGATTGATTGACCATAACTCACTCAATTCAACTCAGAATTGAATCAAATTCATGGCATTGCGAAGATGTCGAAGTGTAGTTGGAAATGGAGATGAAAAACTCCAAGTAATTTAAGAGTTATAATGGACATAGTTAGACTCGCGCTTTCGCCTAGCAGTTTACAGACCTACCTCCGAGTCAATGACCATAACTCACTCAATTCAACTCGGAATTCATTGAAATTTGTTCCATTTCGAAGGACTCGAACTGTAGTTTAAAACGGAAGAAACGGAGATGAAAAAAGCCAAGTATTTTGAGAGTTATGATGGAAATAGTTAGACTCGCACTTTGGTCTAGCAGTTTACAGACCAACCTGCAATTGATTGACCATAACTTACTCAATTTAACTCGGAATTGATTCAAATTCATGCCACTTTGAAGGTGTCGAAGTGTAGTTGAAAACGAAAGAAACAGAGATGAAAAATTCCAAGTATCTTAAGAGTTATGACGGAAATAGTTAGACTCGCGCTTTGGTCTAGCAGTTTACATACCTGCTTCCGATTCATTGACCATAAGTCACTCAATTCGACTCGGAATTTATTCAAATTCATGCCATTTGGAAGATGTCGAAGAGTAGCTGAAAACGAAAGAAACGGAGACGAAAAACTCCAAGTATTTTAAGAGTTATGATAGAAATAGTTAGAGTCGCGCTTTCGCGTAGCAGTTTACAGACCTACCTCCGATTTAATGACCACAACTCACTCAATTGAACATGTAATTCAATGAAATTTGTTGCATTTCGAAGGAGTCGAAGTGTAGTTTAAAACGGAAGAAACGGAGATGAAAATAGTTAGATTCGCGCTTTGGTCTACCAGTTTGCAGACATACCTCCGATTGAATGACCATAACTCACTCAATTCAACCCGGAATTCATTGAAATTTATTCCATTTCGAAGGAGTCGAAGTCTAGTCTAAAACGGAATAAACAGAGATGAAAAAGTCCTAGTATTTTGAGAGTTATGACAGAAATAGTTAGACTCGCGCTTTGGTCTAGCAGTTTACAGACCTACGTCCGGTTGATTGACCATAACTCAGTCAATTCAACTCGGAATTGAGTCAAATTCATGCCATTTCGAAGATGTCGAAGTGTAGTTGAAAACATAAGAAACGGAGATGAAAAACTCCAAGTATTTTAAGAGTTATGACGGAAATAGTTAGACTCGCCCTTTCGCCTAGCAGTTTACAGACCTACCTCCGATTGAATGACCATAACTCACTCAATTCAACCCGGAATTAATTGAAATTTGTTCCATTTCGAATGAGTAGAAGTGTAGTTTAAAACGAAAGAAACGGAGGTTAAAAAAGCCAAGTATTTCGGGAGTTATGATGGAAATAGTTAGACTCGCACTTTAGTGTAGCAGTTTGCAGACCTACCTCCAATTGATTGACCATAACTCAGTCAATTCAACTCGGAATTTAGTCAAATTCATGCTGTTTCGAAGATGTCGAAGTGTAGTTGAAAACATAAGAAACGGAGATGAAAAACTCCAAGTATTTTAAGAGTTACGATGGAAATAGTTAGACTCGCGCTTTCGCCTAGCAGTTTACTGACCTACCTCCGATTGAATGACCATAACCCACTCAATTCAACTCGGAATTCATTGAAATTCGTTCCATTACGAATGAGTCGAAAGTGTAGCTGAAAACGGAAGAAACGGAGATGAAAACTCCAAGTATTTTGAGAGTTTTGGTGGAAATAGTTAGACTCGCGTTTTCGCCTTGCAGTTTACAGACCTACCTCCGATTGAATGACCATAAGTCACTAAAATTCAACTCGGAATTCATTTAACTTTGTTCCATTTCGAAGGAGTCGAAGTGTAGTTTAAAACAGAAGAAACGGAGATAAAAAAAACCAAGCATTTTGAGATTTATGGTGGAAATTGTTAGACTCGCACTTTGGTCTAGCAGTTTACAGACCTACCTCCGATTGATTGACTATAACTCACTCAATTCAACTCGAAATTGATTCAAATTCATGCAATTTCGATGATGTCGAAGTGAAGTTGAAAACAGAAGAAACGGAGATGAAAAACTCCAAGTATTTTAAGAGTTATGATGGAAATAGTTGGACTCTCGCTTTCGCCTAGCAGTTTACAGACCTACCTCCGATTGAATGACCATAACTCACTCAATTCAACCCGGATTTCATTGAAATTTGTTCCATTTCGAAGCAGTCGAAGTGTAGTTTAAAACGGAAGAAACGGAGATGCAAAAAGCCAAGTATTTTGAGAGTTATGGTGGAAATAGTTAGACTCGCACTTTGGTCTAGCAGTTTACAGACCAACCTCCGATTGATTGACCATAACTCACTCAATTTAACTCGGACTTTATTCAAATTCATGCCATTTTGAAGGTGTGGAAGTATAGTTGAAAACGAAAGAAACAGAGATGAAAAATTCCAAGTATCTTAAGAGTTATGATGGAAATAGTTAGACTCGCGCTTTGGTCTAGCAGTTTACAGACCTGCTTCCGATTCATTCACCATAAGTCACTCAATTCGACTCGGAATTTATTCAAATTCATGCCATTTCGAAGATGTCGAAGTGTAGTTGAAAACATTAGAAACGGAGATGAAAAACTCCAAGTATTTTAAGAGTTATGACGGAAATAGTTAGACTCGCCCTTTCGCCTAGCAGTTTACAGACCTACCTCCGATTTAATGACCACAACCCACTCAATTGAACATGTAATTCAATGAAATTTGTTGCATTTCGAAGTAGTCGAAGTTTAGTTTAAAACGGAAGAATTGGAGATGAAAAACTACTTGTATTTTGAGAGTTATGATGGAAATAGTTAGATTCGCGCTTTGGTCTAGCAGTTTGCAGACATACCTCCGTGTAGACACCCCCATTTTGCTCCGCCTTAATCAGCAAAGAAGTTAGTGTTCTTGTTATCAGTCTTTTTTCAGTGTTTTCCATTCCCGTGTCCGTCCCTTATGCTTTCTCAATCTTTCCGATCATTTTCGCAATGTTCCGCATTTTCTTTTCGCTAAGTGTTGAGAATGGTTATTCAGAAGATTCCAGGCGAGAGAGAGTTTGTACCCACTGAGTGGGCCCACCTTGAACATGTTGATGAGCGCATTTATGTGTGAATTGTAGGTAAGAAAAGCATGTATTTTTCTCATTTAAAGCCGTACTACTAAGGGATTTTCTTTGTTTCTGGTATTTCAGGTTTATATTGGGGAATTCCGAGGAAAATATGCTAAGATGATGAAATTTTACGAAAAAATTGCAATTTTGGAACAATCTAAGTAGAAAATTGTGTGTGGGTTCCAACTTGGATGGTCAAGATCAAAGAAGAAAATCAATTATTCCAAAAAGAAGTTAAAAAAAAAATAAAAAATAAAAAAATAAAAAAATAAAAAAAAATAAAAACGTGGAACCCACTTAGAATTGCAAGCTTGTTCTCTACACAACAGCAGCCCACGTGTTCTCATATGGAAAATAGTAATTTCTAATTATTATTATTACAACCATATACATGCAATATAAGTGGGACCCACCATGGAAGAAAATATATTGTTTCCAAAGTTTCCATTCATGTTCCCACACCAAAGTCAAAAAAAAAAAAAAAAAAAAAAATTAACCTTTTTTGGAGGCCTCTCTCTCTCTCTCTCCCTTCTTTCCTTGGTCATCAATGATGGCTGGTCATGGTCATCTATGGTGGTTGGTCATGGTCATCCATGGTGGCTACCAATACCACACATGTTTAAATTTTAGTCATTTGTGATGGCTATTAAAAATGTATTTTTATCTCAAATAGTATTCCTATATGTAGCTATAAATATGGCTTGTATTCTGAAAAACAAAAGGGGAAGAGGGAGGGAGAGAAAAAAAGAAGAACCAAGGTGGCTCATCTAATAAAAATTCTTCTTCCAATCACTCCCTCTATCAACAGTGAGAGAAACAAAAATAAAAAAGAAAAAAGAAAGAGAAAGCGAAAGACGGCGGAGCGGATCGGTGGCGGCGGGATTTTTTGTTTTCAGATTTGTTTTTTTGACTCTTGGATTGGGCGGAGATCTTCACCACAGGTAGGTACACTGTTCCGATTTTTTCCGAATTTTTCCGAAAATCGTGTTTTAAAAATAGAAAACTCTTCAAAAACATCTTTTTGACGAAGAAAAATAAATTATATACTAAATAGATTCCAAAATTAATGAAATTTCGTGGGAAAATAATATGGTACTGATTCATTTTACCATGAATTTGTAAAGATTTTTGGAGTTTATTTGGTATATTATTTAATGCTTTCTTCGAAAATAATCAGATTTTGTGAGAATTTGTAATAACATCAGATCACCATTAAAATTCTCCCCATTTTTGCATTATACTTAAATTTCATCTTTCTTGTTTCTGTAAAATTTTCAAATGATTTGGATCTTGTTTTATATGGGATGTAGTGTTAACTTATAATCTGGTCTGAAACTTGACAAATTCGAAATTGGTGGTAAATAATCTTTAAAATTCATGAAATTCTTACAGCATGCTATTTTTATTCATATCTTATTTCTGTAGAAATTTCATGGAATTTAAATTTCTATTTCTTGTAGTTTCTGTGTTAATTTTGCAATCTGGTCATTTAATTGTTAAATCAAGATTAAATATGAATTTAACGTAAAAATCTGCAAAACTCATCCAATAAGCTACATACATTCCCATCTTGCTGCTGTAGAAATTTCAACTCATTTCGAATTCGTTTGCAATAATTTCACTTGTAAAATCACTCATATGCTTAAAATTGATAAAATCCATTGAAAATTCGAAATTAATTAAAAATCATTGTGAAAATTTCCAAAGAACCTTAAATTCTGTCACATGTTCACTCCTTAATCTATTGAAACAGAAATTTTAGGATCTTTAGATTTCCCTGAAAAAATGGCCAGTGCATCCATAATCGTATCCCAATTGCAACCGATTTTTGACAATTTGAATATTTAAGCTATAGCATGCTATTGGCTCCGAGGTTACTGTCCACGGAAATCCTGAGATTTGCCAGGAAATAAAATGCTATAACCTAAGTACTAAATTGCACAAGGAAAGAACGCACGATTCCCTCCCTTGGATGCCATTCTGGGCCGAAATTGGTGAACCCTAGAACCGTTGGTATTCCTTAAATGTCCAGAAAATGAAAATCCTCAAAATCTGAAATTCGTTAACTCTAAGAACTGAAATCGATTCATCTTGTGTCTCTCGGAACTGTTGGATCACGGTTTCCGTCATAAGAACCATTAGAGCCCAATTTAGGAACACCGGTGTCGTGCCGTGTCCTAGGTTTTAGGGAGTCCTAGAGTTAGGAGTCCAGCCTCATCACGGATGCTTGCTATGAATAGCAACCGTGCCATAAGTCTAGTTACACTAGTCGCCCAATCCTTCCTTAAGACAAGCCCAGTAAACTAGGATGTAGGCTAACATGCATTAGTCTAAGGAACAACTTGCATTTAGATAAGATTCATATAGCATCTTAGATGAAATCCTAGGATAATAAAATCTTCAACTTGAATTAAATAACTTCTCCTAAAACTGTTGAAACAGTCAATCCCGTCTAGGTCGGTGTCTTAGTTGAGTTAGGCATAAGTAGCTTAGCTTAGGTTCACCGAACTACGTCGACTCTGATCCCAGTGAGGCTTGGGTACGTAGGCAGCTTGGATGTCTGATGACATACCATCCGCGAGTCGGCACCACAACAAATTGTGGTGTTTTGTATATTAATTTTCTTGTAAATGCTTAATCAAATCATTTAGGGCTTTCCATGAAATTAGAATTCTAGGAGAACTTTCACTTAGATTGAATCCAGACAAATTAATAAATCAAGATACAGATTTAGGATTCACATTGAAATTAGATCATAGGATGCATGTCACTTAGTTCGCACATTAACATAGAGTTGAATGAGCCATTTAAAATAAATTTAAAAGAGTTAGCTTTTGGAATCGAAGACCGATTATCGGGCAGGAATGGTGCATGTGGCGGATAACTCCCCATACCTTCCATTCTCGTAACCAGGTAGCGAGTCTAGATTTCTGGTTAATTTCGGGTCCTAGATCCCACATCTAGGTGGCGACTCTGTCAGTCTCTTTCGTGTGGAATTCGGATTGCCTTAGTGATCCCAAGTTCACATGAAAGACGAATTCAAATCAATAATTAAATGCACACGCCAATTGCGTGGGTACGAGAGACCAAGAGAGAGAGCGCGGCGGCTCGCGCCCCACCCCTCTCGCGGGATCGGGTACCACAGTTTGGCGACTCTGCTGGGGACCACCTAACTTCATTAAAATTTCAAAAGATAATTCATTTGAATTTAATTTAATTGGCTCATAAAAACTCTATACTTGTTAGATTAGTTTGTCTTGTTTTATTTTCTCATCACACTTTACTCAAACTTAATCTAACAAAACCTGAAGGCATCATAGATTGCGCAAACATATTGCACACACTTACATCACTTGCATCTAAACTCTGCATCTCACGTGCACACACGTCCTATTTTAGGAACCCGGAGTGTTATCTAGCATGGTTGACTGGGATTTCATCACCTGGTGCCTCTGTGCTAGAGAAGCATTCCACCCTTAGCCTAGTACCTTTATGGTACGTAAACGGATCTCTTGTTCACGTACTGATACGCCGGACACTGGTACAGTATATCGAACAGGGATTCGCGCTAAGGGAACTCTTGGCCTTATCCCTAGATTAACCCACACATGCATGTAGTATACGAACACATGTGCATCACGTGTGTGAGCCTAGTTTAGGATATCCTACCTATTTGTGTCTAGATTAGGCCGTAGACCATCTTCCAATGGCTACGATCGGTCCTAGGTACACGAACAAAGTCATGAGTCGAGATCCTCTCTCCACTCCGCTTGATTAGGATTAGGGTTGATGCCTTCAGGTCACACTGTTAAAATGTGCGAGATTAAAAAAAAAAATTTCCTTTAGGGGTTAGGATATAAATCCTATCATTTCCAAAGATCTCATAGGATTAGTCATTCTTGATCTATCCGTTGAAAGCAATCTTATGCTATCTCATCTAATCTTTCGATCGTATGCCTTTCATTCTTCTATCGTGTGATTCGATCATGTATTCATACTTTCCTTGTACTGGCAGGAACTTATCCCAATCTCGTGTTCATGTAATCCTGATCATTCTTATATCCCTTCTCTTGGCTTACGGGCACTATGTCTACTCGTACAATTCTTGATTGGATCCGTGGTACATTAAGAGAATCCCATATCTACGCCATAAGTGAACAAGAGAAAAATCTCTTCGGCTACGTGGCAACCATCAAGCTCGATTGGGGATTACTCTATGCCGCATCAGAGTGTTGGGATCCCGATCATCATGTCTTCCATTTTGGCAACCAAGAAATGTGTCCCACCTTTGAAGAATGGTGTGCCTTATTGGAATATCCTGTGGATGGCCCTCTAGTGAAGCCATCCTGTGTTCCAGATTATCGTCCTTTGTTCCTTTGCTTGATGGATAATCCAGATGAATCCATGAACTCTTTCATGAAAGGCCAAGAAGTGTCCATGCAGCGACTGATTGACATTTACCCTCCTGTTGGATACATTGGTGCTGTTGATATTCAAAAAGCTCGACGGCGCGCTTTGAGATTCTGCTCCTTTGCTAGGTTCCTCACTGTCCAGCCTTCTCGCTTTGCGTCAGCTGTTCTTCTGGACCTCGTTGATCAAATGGATCGTGGCGCCAATCCAATTCCTACTTTCAATGGATTGGATGATATGGCTCACCTTCGTGCCAGTTCAGGTCCAAGCTCTTATATTCGCTCTTTCGTTGGGTCTTTCTCAGGATGTCCTGCATTACTTCAAGTGTGGTTATGCCACAAGCTAAAAATTGCAGCTCCTGTCCATTTTGATCATACGTTATACACCTTCAGTGAATGGCGTCATGATGTTTCTTTCGATCATAAAAGTGATTGGGTTGAATGGTTAAATTCTCGCCAAGAAGATCAGATTTATTGGCAAATTCTCGGAATCCAAGAAGCTGTCTTCAACACCGGAGAAGCTAACTACGTTCGCCTTCTTGGTCTCAAAAAAACTTCCTTTTATGTTCCTGCCAGGATTCAGCGTCAGTATGGAAGGGAGCAATCCATTGTGCCTCCCCTTCATCATTTCTATCCGCCTGAGGGTCTCAAGCCCAAGATTGTCAAAGCTGTTTCATCTGCTTGGGATGCAAGAATCATCAAACCTTTAAAGGAGTCAGTTGAGGAAGATTGTCGTCCGAAGAAGAAGTCTAAAAAGAATGCTTAGTTCCATGTTTATCTTTGAAAGATTGAACCATGTTCTCAAATTTTAATGATTGATCAATAAAGTCCATCCTTCTCTTTCATTATCTTTGTCTATGTGTGCATCATCGTCTATTCTTCTCTCTGATTTTAAAATATGTCTTTCGGATATTACAGGGCAATAAACATCATAGCTAACCCTAATACTCCTTGGGTTCGGGTCTCTTCGCGGTTAGAGAGGAAATCTGTTTCTCCGCCACCTTCTCTAAGAACCCCAGCATCTCCTTCTTTCCCGTCCTCATCCTCACCAATGGCAGACAACCAAGATGGTCTTCCACCCGCTGCTATTACCGATACTCTTACCTTGATTCTCCAACAGCTTCAAGAACTCAAAGAAGAAAACCGAGTTATCAAGGCTCAGCTTTCTGAAAAGTTGGGACCGTCGTTGTCCAAGGATAAAGGGCCTGTGCACCAAGCAGCTACTTCAGCAGCACCTGTCCAGCCAGTGTTCATCAATATCCATGATAAAACCGAAGAAGATTTGGAAAAAGAGCAGTATAGCGAGAATCGCAGTAGACCTTCTCAGTCCATGGTTGATAAGTCTGTTATGGAGAAATTAGAGACTCTTACCAGAAAAGTTCAAGACATTCAGTTTCAAGACCAGGGTAGTTTCAATCCCAGTGATCTTACTCTATTTCCCGAAATCCGCCTTCCTGCTAATTTTCAAATGCCCGATTTCGACAAATATGATGGTGTGGGTTGTCCAATCACACATTTGCAAATGTTCACCATCATGTGTCAGCCTCAAGGCTTATCTTCTGAGCAAATGGCTCAATTGTTCCCAGTTTCCCTAACCAAGGTTGCGAGGAGATGGTTCATGGTCTTGGACAAGACTCGTTACAGGACATGGAAGGATATCGGCGAGCAGTTCATCAGGCAATTCAAATATGATGATGGGACAGAAATCACCAGAAAGGATTTAGAGAGAACAAAGCAAGACTTGAGGGAATCCTTTTTGATTTTTGTGAAAAGATGGAGGAGAATAGCAGCTCAGATGATGGAGCGCCCGTCTGAGGAAGAACAAGTCCAGATAATCATGAAAAATATTTCCCCCCAGCTCCAGTATCACATGTTTTTGCAATACTATCCAGACTTCAAACACTTCATCGTGGCTGGCACCCAGATAGAGGAGGCTATGGCTCAAGGTGTATTCAACCGTAGCAACCCAAACCCCAGAGATTTCAAAAAGTCCCCTCCAGCCCAAGTCAATAGTATTTCCCGTTCCAATGCTCAATCCTCTAGGTCCCAAGAACCTTTAGTAATGGACTATGCTCAAACCGCAACCGCACCTCGGCAACAAACCCGGGTAGAATTTACCCCTCTTCCCATTCCATCTTCAGAGGTGCTTAAGCAGTGTCTTGCTTCAGGTCGCATAACCTTACCTGCCATCCGGCCTCCCCCCAATCCTCTACCTGCAAGTTGGCGAGCTGACCTACACTGTGAGTACCACAGAGGTCCTGGTCATCTTACTGACAACTGCATTGCCTTGAAATTTAGAATCCAGAAACTCATTGATGAGAAAGTCATTGCATTCCAGCCAAGACCCAATGTCACCCAAAACCCATTACCTGGTCATGCAAATCCTCCTGCTGCCGTTAATGCCATAACCATAGGAGATCCTGAGTTTGACCCTCTTACCCTCATATGTGCCTTAGAACCCATCTCTGAACCCCAAATCATATTCTGTGATGAATCACACCTAAGAGAGTCTGTACCTCCCTTGGTAATCACCTATGAGCCACAAGTCCCTCAAATTATCACTTATGATGAGCCTGAATTGGATGAAGTCAGACATGTGACAAGGGGCGGAAGAATTTTCAAACCTGTTGAATTGAGAGTCGAAAATCCAGGGGCATTGGCTCGAGGAGAGGAGCCGCAATATGTGAAAGATCCAGATGATGAAGTTGTGCAGCAGTTAAAGAAAACTCAGGCTGTTATATCTGTATGGGGATTATTGATAGCATCAAAGAAACACAGAGAGGCTGTGTTAAAAGAATTGAATACAACACAGGTATCCTCAGAGATATCTCCGGAGCAACTGGCTGAAGTTGTTGCTCTAACCCAGGCCACCAGGGCCATTAGTTTCTCAGATCAAGAGCTGCCTCCTCAAGGTCGGAATCATGCTAGAGCTCTTCATGTCACTATTGTCTGTGGAGGCAAGAAAGTACCATCTGTGTTAGTAGATAACGGATCCGCGTTGAATGTGTGTCCATTAAGAACTGCCATTACCTTGGTTTCGGTCCCACTGATTTTGCCGAATCAACCCTTGGTATCCTCGCATATGACAACACCCGAAGAAATGTGGTCGGAGTCCTCACCACCAAGATCGTTATGGGCGGTCAAGAATTTGAGGTTGAGTTTCAAGTTATTGATATCAAAGCCTCGTTCAATATGCTTCTAGGACGTCCCTGGTTGCATAAGGAAGGTGCTGTCGCTTCAACCCTTCACCAAAAATTGAAGTTCATCAAAGATGGGAAGTTGTTCACTGTCAGAGGTGATGAAGAGCCAGAAATAGGGCAGATAACAGGAGAAACTTTGATCCTTCCAGTTGCAAAAGCAGATGACTACAACTTGAATGGTTTCGCATTTGAGGTTGCTGCTATCTCTTATAAGGATGCCTCTCGGGAGGAGTTGTGTTTGCCGTTCGCCATTAGTTCTGTGGTGGCCAAGATGATGAGAAAAATGAACTACTTCCCTGGTATGAATTTGGGCCGTGATCCAAGCAAGGCATCTCACTGGCGCCCAATCAAAGCAAACCATGGAATTTTCGGTCTTGGATATGTACCTACTGAAGAGGAGGAGGAAGCCATGGAAAAATTGTTGAAATTGAAGGAAGAAATCCGCCGCACCGGAAGGGTACTCCTAATGGCTCCATATCCCTTATCAATGAATGGTCATTTTATCAAAGAAGGTGAGACCTTTCCATACTATGGGTTTTCTGAACCATGGTATGACTCAGTGACAGGGATCATGATACCCGGTTTTGAAATATTCAGTGGCCTTGCTCTCCCAGAAACAGAACCGCCGATATATTATGTTGAGAAAACTGTTGAGGACTGGTTAGTCTACCTTGAGCCAGATGTGCTGGAACCTTTGTTTGAAGAAAATGTGCCTGATGTTGATTACTATTCTGAAGAACAAGAAGAGACAGATTGTGAAGATGTGCTGGTGGCAGTTCTTCAGAGTAATGATACCTTTACTGAACCTCAGAGTCAGATTGCACCTGCAACAGAAAATCTTTCAAACTGGAGTTCTGATGTTTTTCCATCTTATTTTATTGCTAAGTCAAGTCTAGTCAAGTCGAGTGAATCAGTGTCAGTGCCTAGTCCAGGCGAGTCATTTTCTGAGTTTATTTACTATGTGAATCCTGAACCTGTTCAGGATGAGTCCAATGATAATGATGTAACTTCTTTCAATTCAATGAAATCTGATTCTCAGTATGTCTCTGTGTTTGCTTCTGACTTTAATAATAATGATAACACTCCCTCCTCAGATGAGGAAGGGGGGATTGACGAAACTCCCCTTGAATTGCAGCATATGCTCAAACAAGAGGAGGAGCGCCGAGCCCAGCCTCTTAAAGATGAAATCGAAATTATAAACATCGGAACAGAAGATTTAATACAGGAAATACGAATTGGAAATACTCTATCCTCTGAAGAGCGCGATGAATTAATAAACCTACTTAAGGAATATAAAGAAGTTTTTGCCTGGTCCTACAAAGATATGCCCGGGTTGAGCGAAGACATTGTTCAGCACAAGCTACCTTTATTGCCTGAGATTAAACCTAAAAAGCAGAAGCTAAGGAGAATGAAGCCTGAGTGGGTCCTGAAAGTAGAAGAAGAGGTTACTAAGCAGTTGAATGCTAGATTTCTGCAAGTGGTGGAATATCCAGAATGGCTCGCAAATATAGTACCTGTACCGAAGAAAGATGGAAATGTGAGAATGTGTGTAGATTTCAGGGATTTGAACAAGGCAAGTCCAAAAGATGATTTCCCTCTACCACATATCGATATCTTGGTGGACAATACGGCCGGGCATGAATTACTATCTTTCATGGATGGTTTCTCGGGCTACAATCAAATTAAGATGGCACCCGAGGACATGGCTAAGACCTCGTTCATTACACAATGGGGGACATATTGCTATCGGGTAATGCCATTTGGTCTTAAGAATGCCGGTGCGACATACCAAAGAGCAGCTACAGCCTTGCTCCATGACATGATACATAGAGAAGTCGAAGTTTATGTCGATGATATGATTGTAAAAGCCAAGGAAAGGAAAGATCATATCCCGAACCTTAAGAAGTTCTTTGAAAGAATTCTCAAATACCAGCTTCGACTGAATCCTAGCAAGTGTGTGTTCGGGGTTACCTCCGGTAAGTTGCTTGGATTTATGGTGAGTCAAAGGGGCATAGAGGTAGATCCTCAGAAGATTAAGGCTATCCAGGAGATGCCACCGCCTAGAACCGAGAAGGAAATTCGGGGATTCCTAGGAAGGATACAGTTCCTAAGGCGATTCATCGCTCATCTGACATCAACTTGTGAACCTATCTTTAAGCTCTTAAAGAAGAACTCTTCCAAAGAATGGACAGAGGAATGTCAGCAGGCCTTTGAAAAGATAAAGCAAAGTTTGTCTGAGCCACCAATAGTAGCACCAGTGATACCGGGGCATCCATTGCTGCTTTACTTGTCAGTAACAGAAACCACAATGGGTTGTATGTTAGCACAGCAAGATCCAGAAACCAAGCATGAAAAGGCTGTGTATTATCTTAGCAAGAAGATGTTGGAGTATGAACAGAAGTATACTGTCCTAGAAAAAACCTGCTTAGCCTTGGTTTGGGCCACTCAGCGACTCAGGCATTACCTTTTATCACATAAGGTCCTGCTTTTGTCGAGGATGGATCCTCTGAAGTATCTCTTTGAAAAACCAGCCCTGACAGGCAGGACTGCCAGATGGTTATTATTGTTGTCTGAATTTGACATCACTCATGTAACCCAAAAATTAGTAAAGGGCCGAGCCATTGCTGAACAATTGGCGGAAGCACCCCGAGAAGAAAGTCAGCATTTCAAGCCGATGTTCCCAGATGAAGAGATCATGATGGTTGAAGATGAATATCCAGAAACTGGTTGGACCCTCTATTTTGATGGAGCAGCAAACCAAACAGGACAAGGAGTAGGGGCATTGCTTGTGTCGCCTCGAAATGAGCATGTCCCCGTTGCCGTTAAGTTACAATTCAATTGCACCAACAATATGGCAGAATATGAAGCATGCATTGTTGGGCTTGAGGCTGCATTGGCCTTAGGCATAGAGAATCTTGACGTATATGGAGATTCGAAGCTAATCATTTGCCAAACTCAAGGAGAGTGGAGAACCAAAGAAGAAAAGCTATTGCCATATCATGAATACTTGGATATTCTCGCTAAGCAATTTCAACGCGTCACTTTCAGTTATTTGCCAAGGTTGAAGAATAGATTCGCCGATGCCTTAGCAACGTTAGCTTCCATGATTGACATACCTCACAATATGAAGATGAGGCCCATCACGGTTCAAGAGCAATGGGCTCCTGCATATGTTGATGCTATAGAAATAGCTGCAAGATGTCCCGATGGAAAGCCATGGTATACAGACATAAAGAACTACATCTCAGGCCAGGGGCATCCCAATGAGGCGTCGAGTAAAGAAATAAGGACTTTGCAGAGATTGGCAGCTAATTTCGTCATTTGTGGAGGAGAGTTGTATCGACGGTCTTTCGATGGAATTCAACTCTTATGTGTCACTGAAGATCAGGCAGAAGAAATTCTCGCAGATATTCATGAAGGGGTGTGTGGGCCTCATATGAATGGGAAGATGTTGGCAAGGAAGATCCTACGTCTGGGGTATTATTGGCCGACATTAGAAGCAGATTGTCACACATTTGTGAAGAGATGCTATAAATGTCAGATACATGCGAATCTCATCCATGTACCACCCACCGAATTGCATTCTCTTACCTCTCCTTGGCCGTTTTCGGTATGGGGAATTGACATCATTGGCAAGATTTCTCCCAAGTCGTCTAATGGTCACGAGTACATACTCGTTGCTATTGATTACTTCACCAAGTGGGTTGAGGCCGCTTCTTATGCAAAGCTTACATCCTCATCAGTTGCTAAATTCATACGCACCAACATAATTTGCAGATATGGAATTCCCCATGAATTTATCTCAGATAATGGATCTCATTTCAAGAAGGAAGTAATCTCTCTTTGCGAAGAGTTCAAGATTAAGCATCATAAATCCTCGCCTTATCGTCCGCAGACAAATGGAGCGGTAGAAGCTGCAAACAAAAATGTCAAGACTATCATTAGCAAAATGTCAGAAACTTATAAAGATTGGTCGAATAAGTTACCATACGCCTTGTGGGCTTACAGAACATCAATTAGGGCTTCAACTGGGGCAACCCCTTACTCTCTTGTTTACGGGATGGAAGCAGTGCTACCTGTTGAGATCCGTGTACCTTCGCTCCGAGTATTGACTGAAGTCAAGTTGCCAGAAAATGAATGGGCAGATGCCAGGTATAAAGAGTTGAACATGCTAGACGAGAAGAGATTAAAGGCGCTTTACCATGTGCAAGGTTATCAGCGCAGAATAGCCCGTGCTTTTAATAAAAAGGTTAAGGTCAGAGATTTAGAAGAAGGCAATCTTGTTCTAAAAGAGAATCGAGCACCAATGTTTGACCCAAGGGGCAAGTTCAAACCAAATTGGTCAGGACCATACATTGTGGACCAAATCTTACCCGGAAAAGCCGTCAAGCTCCGTAATTTAAATGGAGAAATATTGCCAGAACCAACAAATCTTGATCAACTCAAGAGGTTCTATGCTTGAACATCAGAAGACCGTCCTTTGGCCGAATAAATCCCAAATTCATAACCAAAAATCAAAAAATTTATAACCTTTTGCAAACCCTTTTGAGCCTAATAAAATTTTCCTTCAAATCCCAATATACTAGGGGCATTCGCCCTGAACTACGCATGATCTGATTCCTACACTGGGATACGTAGGCAACCTGTTCATAGGTTCGGTCGAGACCCTTGCAAAACCTTAAGCCATTCTTTGAAAAGCCCTACCTCACCTATAAAGTCCTTTTGGTGTTCAAGTAAAAAGAAAAGAAGATAAAAAAAAAAAAGAATAAAAGAAAAAGAAAAGAAATGGAGCTCGAAGATCCGCTAGATTGAAAAACCTAAAAAGGCGATCTAGGCAAAATTTAGGATCATTCCCCTGCTAAGTTGAAAACCTGAAAGGGCGGCTTAGACAAAAGTTAAGGGGGTGGCCCGCTGAGTCGAAAACCTGAAAAGGCGATTCAGGCAAAAGTTAAGGCCGAGCGGTCCACCAAGTTGAAAATCCAAAAAAGGAAGACTTGGTCGTGGTAAGATTGGATTCACGCCAAAAGAATTACATCGGTCTCTGAACTCGCGGTAGATCGGGCGAAGTTAATACACAATGATTCTCGAAACTAGGGGCATTAATTTTGAAGCAATCTGAAAGTTGATAGAAAGATATATGAGGTATCACTGTATTAAAAATAAGTGAAGATGTTTATCAATGGAGAAACGTTCTTTAAAAGAGGCTAGTCTAACCCAAAAGAAAATACTGATAAGTCAGAAGCATCACGAGATTACTGGAGTAATCTTTCTTATTTTGTGTTTTTATTACAAGTGTCTGTAGTTCTATTTAAAAAAATAATAATAATATTTTTATTTTTAGAATTGTTGTAGGGTGCAATCACTCTGAAGGCAGGTTCATTAACAGGTTCCGAGAACCTGGGAAAAGGCGAGACTGCCACGAATGGCGAAAAAATCTCTGCAGAATGATCTCTGGTCAATGAATAGAAGAAGGTTGAATGCCTCAAATTGGGGCAGGTTGCTAATAAAGTGGCATCTCATATTCAAGCCTTGAAAGTCCTTTGCTGCATGGTGGTATTGAATCATTTGCTTCCAAAGTTGTTAATTGGAGATTTCAGTCCCCTTTCTCTGATAATCTCTGTTAAAACTAAAATTATCTCTGAATTCATTTGAAAGTGATCTTTTCTCTTTGAACATCATATAAATGTGATGTCTCATTCTTTGGCATTCGTATAAATACGATATTCCATTATCTCTGAGTTATCTTTGAGCATCATATGAATATGATGTCTCATTTTCTTGAAATCCATCATTTCGTTCTCCCGGAGTCCATTTGAAAATGGTCTTTTCTCTTTGAACATCATATAGATATGATGTCTCATTCCTTGGAATTCGTATAAATACGATATTCCATTGTCCTTGAGTTATCTTTGAGCATCATATAAATATGGTGTCTCATTTTCTTGAAATCTGTATAAATACATCATTTCATTCTCCCTGAGTCCATTTCAAAATGGTCTTTTCTCTTTGAACATCATGTAAATGTGATGTCTCATTCCTTGGAATTCGTATAAATACGATATTCCATTGTCCTTGAGTTATCTTTGAGCCTCATATGAATATGGTGTCTCATTTTCTTGGAATATGTATAAATATGGTATTCCTTTCCCTCTGGAAATCCATTTGAAAATGGTATCCCATTCCTTCATTGCCCGTTCAAAAACGGCGCCGCATCTTTTCTTTTGGATTGCAAGATTTTTGCATTCAGAATAAATCCGATTCTCCATTATTCTAAACTGCCATCTCATGGTATTTAGAGTAAGTGCTTTTTGATATATGTTCAAGTTCTAGGATTCCATCTAAGGTCTTGCATTATATTAGGTTGCGTTGTGTCTAGAGAGTCCTTTGTCGATTAAAGCTACGCAAAATGGCTCTGTCACTTTTGCTTTGGTATTCGATAACTACGTCATCTCTACCAAAGAGGGGCATCTGTAGACACCCCCATTTTGCTCCGCCTTAATCAGCAAAGAAGTTAGTGTTCTTGTTATCAGTCTTTTTTCAGTGTTTTCCATTCCCGTGTCCGTCCCTTATGCTTTCTCAATCTTTCCGATCATTTTCGCAATGTTCCGCATTTTCTTTTCGCTAAGTGTTGAGAATGGTTATTCAGAAGATTCCAGGCGAGAGAGAGTTTGTACCCACTGAGTGGGCCCACCTTGAACATGTTGATGAGCGCATTTATGTGTGAATTGTAGGTAAGAAAAGCATGTATTTTTCTCATTTAAAGCCGTACTACTAAGGGATTTTCTTTGTTTCTGGTATTTCAGGTTTATATTGGGGAATTCCGAGGAAAATATGCTAAGAGGATGAAATTTTACGAAAAAATTGTAATTTTGGAACAATATAAGTAGAAAATTGTGTGTGGGTTCCAACTTGGATGGTCAAGATCAAAGAAGAAAATCAATTATTCCAAAAAGAAGTTAAAAAAAAATAAAAATAAAAAAAATAAAAAAATAAAAAAAAATAAAAACGTGGGACCCACTTAGAATTGCAAGCTTGTTCTCTACACAACAGCAGCCCACGTGTTCTCATATGGAAAATAGTAATTTCTAATTATTATTATTACAACCATATACATGCAATATAAGTGGGACCCACCATGGAAGAAAATATATTGTTTCCAAAGTTTCCATTCATGTTCCCACACCAAAGTCAAAAAAAAAAAAAAAAAAAAAATTAACCTTTTTTGGAGGCCTCTCTCTCTCTCTCTCCCTTCTTTCCTTGGTCATCAATGATGGCTGGTCATGGTCATCTATGGTGGTTGGTCATGGTCATCCATGGTGGCTACCAATACCACACATGTTTAAATTTTAGTCATTTGTGATGGCTATTAAAAATGTATTTTTATCTCAAATAGTATTCCTATATGTAGCTATAAATATGGCTTGTATTCTGAAAAACAAAAGGGGAAGAGGGAGGGAGAGAAAAAAAGAAGAACCAAGGTGGCTCATCTAATAAAAATTCTTCTTCCAATCACTCCCTCTATCAACAGTGAGAGAAACAAAAATAAAAAAGAAAAAAGAAAGAGAAAGCGAAAGACGGCGGAGCGGATCGGTGGCGGCGGGATTTTTTGTTTTCAGATTTGTTTTTTTGACTCTTGGATTGGGCGGAGATCTTCACCACAGGTAGGTACACTGTTCCGATTTTTTCCGAATTTTTCCGAAAATCGTGTTTTAAAAATAGAAAACTCTTCAAAAACATCTTTTTGACGAAGAAAAATAAATTATATACTAAATAGATTCCAAAATTAATGAAATTTCGTGGGAAAATAATATGGTACTGATTCATTTTACCATGAATTTGTAAAGATTTTTGGAGTTTATTTGGTATATTATTTAATGCTTTCTTCGAAAATAATCAGATTTTGTGAGAATTTGTAATAACATCAGATCACCATTAAAATTCTCCCCATTTTTGCATTATACTTAAATTTCATCTTTCTTGTTTCTGTAAAATTTTCAAATGATTTGGATCTTGTTTTATATGGGATGTAGTGTTAACTTATAATCTGGTCTGAAACTTGACAAATTCGAAATTGGTGGTAAATAATCTTTAAAATTCATGAAATTCTTACAGCATGCTATTTTTATTCATATCTTATTTCTGTAGAAATTTCATGGAATTTAAATTTCTATTTCTTGTAGTTTCTGTGTTAATTTTGCAATCTGGTCATTTAATTGTTAAATCAAGATTAAATATGAATTTAACGTAAAAATCTGCAAAACTCATCCAGTAAGCTACATACATTCCCATCTTGCTGCTGTAGAAATTTCAACTCATTTCGAATTCGTTTGCAATAATTTCACTTGTAAAATCACTCATATGCTTAAAATTGATAAAATCCATTGAAAATTCGAAATTAATTAAAAATCATTGTGAAAATTTCCAAAGAACCTTAAATTCTGTCACATGTTCACTCCTTAATCTATTGAAACAGAAATTTTAGGATCTTTAGATTTCCCTGAAAAAATGGCCAGTGCATCCATAATCGTATCCCAATTGCAACCGATTTTTGACAATTTGAATATTTAAGCTATAGCATGCTATTGGCTCCGAGGTTACTGTCCACGGAAATCCTGAGATTTGCCAGGAAATAAAATGCTATAACCTAAGTACTAAATTGCACAAGGAAAGAACGCACGATTCCCTCCCTTGGATGCCATTCTGGGCCGAAATTGGTGAACCCTAGAACCGTTGGTATTCCTTAAATGTCCAGAAAATGAAAATCCTCAAAATCTGAAATTCGTTAACTCTAAGAACTGAAATCGATTCATCTTGTGTCTCTCGGAACTGTTGGATCACGGTTTCCGTCATAAGAACCATTAGAGCCCAATTTAGGAACACCGGTGTCGTGCCGTGTCCTAGGTTTTAGGGAGTCCTAGAGTTAGGAGTCCAGCCTCATCACGGATGCTTGCTATGAATAGCAACCGTGCCATAAGTCTAGTTACACTAGTCGCCCAATCCTTCCTTAAGACAAGCCCAGTAAACTAGGATGTAGGCTAACATGCATTAGTCTAAGGAACAACTTGCATTTAGATAAGATTCATATAGCATCTTAGATGAAATCCTAGGATAATAAAATCTTCAACTTGAATTAAATAACTTCTCCTAAAACTGTTGAAACAGTCAATCCCGTCTAGGTCGGTGTCTTAGTTGAGTTAGGCATAAGTAGCTTAGCTTAGGTTCACCGAACTACGTCGACTCTGATCCCAGTGAGGCTTGGGTACGTAGGCAGCTTGGATGTCTGATGACATACCATCCGCGAGTCGGCACCACAACAAATTGTGGTGTTTTGTATATTAATTTTCTTGTAAATGCTTAATCAAATCATTTAGGGCTTTCCATGAAATTAGAATTCTAGGAGAACTTTCACTTAGATTGAATCCAGACAAATTAATAAATCAAGATACAGATTTAGGATTCACATTGAAATTAGATCATAGGATGCATGTCACTTAGTTCGCACATTAACATAGAGTTGAATGAGCCATTTAAAATAAATTTAAAAGAGTTAGCTTTTGGAATCGAAGACCGATTATCGGGCAGGAATGGTGCATGTGGCGGATAACTCCCCATACCTTCCATTCTCGTAACCAGGTAGCGAGTCTAGATTTCTGGTTAATTTCGGGTCCTAGATCCCACATCTAGGTGGCGACTCTGTCAGTCTCTTTCGTGTGGAATTCAGATTGCCTTAGTGATCCCAAGTTCACATGAAAGACGAATTCAAATCAATAATTAAATGCACACGCCAATTGCGTGGGTACGAGAGACCAAGAGAGAGAGCGCGGCGGCTCGCGCCCCACCCCTCTCGCGGGATCGGGTACCACAGTTTGGCGACTCTGCTGGGGACCACCTAACTTCATTAAAATTTCAAAAGATAATTCATTTGAATTTAATTTAATTGGCTCATAAAAACTCTATACTTGTTAGATTAGTTTGTCTTGTTTTATTTTCTCATCACACTTTACTCAAACTTAATCTAACAAAACCTGAAGGCATCATAGATTGCGCAAACATATTGCACACACTTACATCACTTGCATCTAAACTCTGCATCTCACGTGCACACACGTCCTATTTTAGGAACCCGGAGTGTTATCTAGCATGGTTGACTGGGATTTCATCACCTGGTGCCTCTGTGCTAGAGAAGCATTCCACCCTTAGCCTAGTACCTTTATGGTACGTAAACGGATCTCTTGTTCACGTACTGATACGCCGGACACTGGTACAGTATATCGAACAGGGATTCGCGCTAAGGGAACTCTTGGCCTTACCCCTAGATTAACCCACACATGCATGTAGTATACGAACACATGTGCATCACGTGTGTGAGCCTAGTTTAGGATATCCTACCTATTTGTGTCTAGATTAGGCCGTAGACCATCTTCCAATGGCTACGATCGGTCCTAGGTACACGAACAAAGTCATGAGTCGAGATCCTCTCTCCACTCCGCTTGATTAGGATTAGGGTTGATGCCTTCAGGTCACACTGTTAAAATGTGCGAGATTAAAAAAAAAAAATTTCCTTTAGGGGTTAGGATATAAATCCTATCATTTCCAAAGATCTCATAGGATTAGTCATTCTTGATCTATCCGTTGAAAGCAATCTTATGCTATCTCATCTAATCTTTCGATCGTATGCCTTTCATTCTTCTATCGTGTGATTCGATCATGTATTCATACTTTCCTTGTACTGGCAGGAACTTATCCCAATCTCGTGTTCATGTAATCCTGATCATTCTTATATCCCTTCTCTTGGCTTACGGGCACTATGTCTACTCGTACAATTCTTGATTGGATCCGTGGTACATTAAGAGAATCCCATATCTACGCCATAAGTGAACAAGAGAAAAATCTCTTCGGCTACGTGGCAACCATCAAGCTCGATTGGGGATTACTCTATGCCGCATCAGAGTGTTGGGATCCCGATCATCATGTCTTCCATTTTGGCAACCAAGAAATGTGTCCCACCTTTGAAGAATGGTGTGCCTTATTGGAATATCCTGTGGATGGCCCTCTAGTGAAGCCATCCTGTGTTCCAGATTATCGTCCTTTGTTCCTTTGCTTGATGGATAATCCAGATGAATCCATGAACTCTTTCATGAAAGGCCAAGAAGTGTCCATGCAGCGACTGATTGACATTTACCCTCCTGTTGGATACATTGGTGCTGTTGATATTCAAAAAGCTCGACGGCGCGCTTTGAGATTCTGCTCCTTTGCTAGGTTCCTCACTGTCCAGCCTTCTCGCTTTGCGTCAGCTGTTCTTCTGGACCTCGTTGATCAAATGGATCGTGGCGCCAATCCAATTCCTACTTTCAATGGATTGGATGATATGGCTCACCTTCGTGCCAGTTCAGGTCCAAGCTCTTATATTCGCTCTTTCGTTGGGTCTTTCTCAGGATGTCCTGCATTACTTCAAGTGTGGTTATGCCACAAGCTAAAAATTGCAGCTCCTGTCCATTTTGATCATACGTTATACACCTTCAGTGAATGGCGTCATGATGTTTCTTTCGATCATAAAAGTGATTGGGTTGAATGGTTAAATTCTCGCCAAGAAGATCAGATTTATTGGCAAATTCTCGGAATCCAAGAAGCTGTCTTCAACACCGGAGAAGCTAACTACGTTCGCCTTCTTGGTCTCAAAAAAACTTCCTTTTATGTTCCTGCCAGGATTCAGCGTCAGTATGGAAGGGAGCAATCCATTGTGCCTCCCCTTCATCATTTCTATCCGCCTGAGGGTCTCAAGCCCAAGATTGTCAAAGCTGTTTCATCTGCTTGGGATGCAAGAATCATCAAACCTTTAAAGGAGTCAGTTGAGGAAGATTGTCGTCCGAAGAAGAAGTCTAAAAAGAATGCTTAGTTCCATGTTTATCTTTGAAAGATTGAACCATGTTCTCAAATTTTAATGATTGATCAATAAAGTCCATCCTTCTCTTTCATTATCTTTGTCTATGTGTGCATCATCGTCTATTCTTCTCTCTGATTTTAAAATATGTCTTTCGGATATTACAGGGCAATAAACATCATAGCTAACCCTAATACTCCTTGGGTTCGGGTCTCTTCGCGGTTAGAGAGGAAATCTGTTTCTCCGCCACCTTCTCTAAGAACCCCAGCATCTCCTTCTTTCCCGTCCTCATCCTCACCAATGGCAGACAACCAAGATGGTCTTCCACCCGCTGCTATTACCGATACTCTTACCTTGATTCTCCAACAGCTTCAAGAACTCAAAGAAGAAAACCGAGTTATCAAGGCTCAGCTTTCTGAAAAGTTGGGACCGTCGTTGTCCAAGGATAAAGGGCCTGTGCACCAAGCAGCTACTTCAGCAGCACCTGTCCAGCCAGTGTTCATCAATATCCATGATAAAACCGAAGAAGATTTGGAAAAAGAGCAGTATAGCGAGAATCGCAGTAGACCTTCTCAGTCCATGGTTGATAAGTCTGTTATGGAGAAATTAGAGACTCTTACCAGAAAAGTTCAAGACATTCAGTTTCAAGACCAGGGTAGTTTCAATCCCAGTGATCTTACTCTATTTCCCGAAATCCGCCTTCCTGCTAATTTTCAAATGCCCGATTTCGACAAATATGATGGTGTGGGTTGTCCAATCACACATTTGCAAATGTTCACCATCATGTGTCAGCCTCAAGGCTTATCTTCTGAGCAAATGGCTCAATTGTTCCCAGTTTCCCTAACCAAGGTTGCGAGGAGATGGTTCATGGTCTTGGACAAGACTCGTTACAGGACATGGAAGGATATCGGCGAGCAGTTCATCAGGCAATTCAAATATGATGATGGGACAGAAATCACCAGAAAGGATTTAGAGAGAACAAAGCAAGACTTGAGGGAATCCTTTTTGATTTTTGTGAAAAGATGGAGGAGAATAGCAGCTCAGATGATGGAGCGCCCGTCTGAGGAAGAACAAGTCCAGATAATCATGAAAAATATTTCCCCCCAGCTCCAGTATCACATGTTTTTGCAATACTATCCAGACTTCAAACACTTCATCGTGGCTGGCACCCAGATAGAGGAGGCTATGGCTCAAGGTGTATTCAACCGTAGCAACCCAAACCCCAGAGATTTCAAAAAGTCCCCTCCAGCCCAAGTCAATAGTATTTCCCGTTCCAATGCTCAATCCTCTAGGTCCCAAGAACCTTTAGTAATGGACTATGCTCAAACCGCAACCGCACCTCGGCAACAAACCCGGGTAGAATTTACCCCTCTTCCCATTCCATCTTCAGAGGTGCTTAAGCAGTGTCTTGCTTCAGGTCGCATAACCTTACCTGCCATCCGGCCTCCCCCCAATCCTCTACCTGCAAGTTGGCGAGCTGACCTACACTGTGAGTACCACAGAGGTCCTGGTCATCTTACTGACAACTGCATTGCCTTGAAATTTAGAATCCAGAAACTCATTGATGAGAAAGTCATTGCATTCCAGCCAAGACCCAATGTCACCCAAAACCCATTACCTGGTCATGCAAATCCTCCTGCTGCCGTTAATGCCATAACCATAGGAGATCCTGAGTTTGACCCTCTTACCCTCATATGTGCCTTAGAACCCATCTCTGAACCCCAAATCATATTCTGTGATGAATCACACCTAAGAGAGTCTGTACCTCCCTTGGTAATCACCTATGAGCCACAAGTCCCTCAAATTATCACTTATGATGAGCCTGAATTGGATGAAGTCAGACATGTGACAAGGGGCGGAAGAATTTTCAAACCTGTTGAATTGAGAGTCGAAAATCCAGGGGCATTGGCTCGAGGAGAGGAGCCGCAATATGTGAAAGATCCAGATGATGAAGTTGTGCAGCAGTTAAAGAAAACTCAGGCTGTTATATCTGTATGGGGATTATTGATAGCATCAAAGAAACACAGAGAGGCTGTGTTAAAAGAATTGAATACAACACAGGTATCCTCAGAGATATCTCCGGAGCAACTGGCTGAAGTTGTTGCTCTAACCCAGGCCACCAGGGCCATTAGTTTCTCAGATCAAGAGCTGCCTCCTCAAGGTCGGAATCATGCTAGAGCTCTTCATGTCACTATTGTCTGTGGAGGCAAGAAAGTACCATCTGTGTTAGTAGATAACGGATCCGCGTTGAATGTGTGTCCATTAAGAACTGCCATTACCTTGGTTTCGGTCCCACTGATTTTGCCGAATCAACCCTTGGTATCCTCGCATATGACAACACCCGAAGAAATGTGGTCGGAGTCCTCACCACCAAGATCGTTATGGGCGGTCAAGAATTTGAGGTTGAGTTTCAAGTTATTGATATCAAAGCCTCGTTCAATATGCTTCTAGGACGTCCCTGGTTGCATAAGGAAGGTGCTGTCGCTTCAACCCTTCACCAAAAATTGAAGTTCATCAAAGATGGGAAGTTGTTCACTGTCAGAGGTGATGAAGAGCCAGAAATAGGGCAGATAACAGGAGAAACTTTGATCCTTCCAGTTGCAAAAGCAGATGACTACAACTTGAATGGTTTCGCATTTGAGGTTGCTGCTATCTCTTATAAGGATGCCTCTCGGGAGGAGTTGTGTTTGCCGTTCGCCATTAGTTCTGTGGTGGCCAAGATGATGAGAAAAATGAACTACTTCCCTGGTATGAATTTGGGCCGTGATCCAAGCAAGGCATCTCACTGGCGCCCAATCAAAGCAAACCATGGAATTTTCGGTCTTGGATATGTACCTACTGAAGAGGAGGAGGAAGCCATGGAAAAATTGTTGAAATTGAAGGAAGAAATCCGCCGCACCGGAAGGGTACTCCTAATGGCTCCATATCCCTTATCAATGAATGGTCATTTTATCAAAGAAGGTGAGACCTTTCCATACTATGGGTTTTCTGAACCATGGTATGACTCAGTGACAGGGATTATGATACCCGGTTTTGAAATATTCAGTGGCCTTGCTCTCCCAGAAACAGAACCGCCGATATATTATGTTGAGAAAACTGTTGAGGACTGGTTAGTCTACCTTGAGCCAGATGTGCTGGAACCTTTGTTTGAAGAAAATGTGCCTGATGTTGATTACTATTCTGAAGAACAAGAAGAGACAGATTGTGAAGATGTGCTGGTGGCAGTTCTTCAGAGTAATGATACCTTTACTGAACCTCAGAGTCAGATTGCACCTGCAACAGAAAATCTTTCAAACTGGAGTTCTGATGTTTTTCCATCTTATTTTATTGCTAAGTCAAGTCTAGTCAAGTCGAGTGAATCAGTGTCAGTGCCTAGTCCAGGCGAGTCATTTTCTGAGTTTATTTACTATGTGAATCCTGAACCTGTTCAGGATGAGTCCAATGATAATGATGTAACTTCTTTCAATTCAATGAAATCTGATTCTCAGTATGTCTCTGTGTTTGCTTCTGACTTTAATAATAATGATAACACTCCCTCCTCAGATGAGGAAGGGGGGATTGACGAAACTCCCCTTGAATTGCAGCATATGCTCAAACAAGAGGAGGAGCGCCGAGCCCAGCCTCTTAAAGATGAAATCGAAATTATAAACATCGGAACAGAAGATTTAATACAGGAAATACGAATTGGAAATACTCTATCCTCTGAAGAGCGCGATGAATTAATAAACCTACTTAAGGAATATAAAGAAGTTTTTGCCTGGTCCTACAAAGATATGCCCGGGTTGAGCGAAGACATTGTTCAGCACAAGCTACCTTTATTGCCTGAGATTAAACCTAAAAAGCAGAAGCTAAGGAGAATGAAGCCTGAGTGGGTCCTGAAAGTAGAAGAAGAGGTTACTAAGCAGTTGAATGCTAGATTTCTGCAAGTGGTGGAATATCCAGAATGGCTCGCAAATATAGTACCTGTACCGAAGAAAGATGGAAATGTGAGAATGTGTGTAGATTTCAGGGATTTGAACAAGGCAAGTCCAAAAGATGATTTCCCTCTACCACATATCGATATCTTGGTGGACAATACGGCCGGGCATGAATTACTATCTTTCATGGATGGTTTCTCGGGCTACAATCAAATTAAGATGGCACCCGAGGACATGGCTAAGACCTCGTTCATTACACAATGGGGGACATATTGCTATCGGGTAATGCCATTTGGTCTTAAGAATGCCGGTGCGACATACCAAAGAGCAGCTACAGCCTTGCTCCATGACATGATACATAGAGAAGTCGAAGTTTATGTCGATGATATGATTGTAAAAGCCAAGGAAAGGAAAGATCATATCCCGAACCTTAAGAAGTTCTTTGAAAGAATTCTCAAATACCAGCTTCGACTGAATCCTAGCAAGTGTGTGTTCGGGGTTACCTCCGGTAAGTTGCTTGGATTTATGGTGAGTCAAAGGGGCATAGAGGTAGATCCTCAGAAGATTAAGGCTATCCAGGAGATGCCACCGCCTAGAACCGAGAAGGAAATTCGGGGATTCCTAGGAAGGATACAGTTCCTAAGGCGATTCATCGCTCATCTGACATCAACTTGTGAACCTATCTTTAAGCTCTTAAAGAAGAACTCTTCCAAAGAATGGACAGAGGAATGTCAGCAGGCCTTTGAAAAGATAAAGCAAAGTTTGTCTGAGCCACCAATAGTAGCACCAGTGATACCGGGGCATCCATTGCTGCTTTACTTGTCAGTAACAGAAACCACAATGGGTTGTATGTTAGCACAGCAAGATCCAGAAACCAAGCATGAAAAGGCTGTGTATTATCTTAGCAAGAAGATGTTGGAGTATGAACAGAAGTATACTGTCCTAGAAAAAACCTGCTTAGCCTTGGTTTGGGCCACTCAGCGACTCAGGCATTACCTTTTATCACATAAGGTCCTGCTTTTGTCGAGGATGGATCCTCTGAAGTATCTCTTTGAAAAACCAGCCCTGACAGGCAGGACTGCCAGATGGTTATTATTGTTGTCTGAATTTGACATCACTCATGTAACCCAAAAATTAGTAAAGGGCCGAGCCATTGCTGAACAATTGGCGGAAGCACCCCGAGAAGAAAGTCAGCATTTCAAGCCGATGTTCCCAGATGAAGAGATCATGATGGTTGAAGATGAATATCCAGAAACTGGTTGGACCCTCTATTTTGATGGAGCAGCAAACCAAACAGGACAAGGAGTAGGGGCATTGCTTGTGTCGCCTCGAAATGAGCATGTCCCCGTTGCCGTTAAGTTACAATTCAATTGCACCAACAATATGGCAGAATATGAAGCATGCATTGTTGGGCTTGAGGCTGCATTGGCCTTAGGCATAGAGAATCTTGACGTATATGGAGATTCGAAGCTAATCATTTGCCAAACTCAAGGAGAGTGGAGAACCAAAGAAGAAAAGCTATTGCCATATCATGAATACTTGGATATTCTCGCTAAGCAATTTCAACGCGTCACTTTCAGTTATTTGCCAAGGTTGAAGAATAGATTCGCCGATGCCTTAGCAACGTTAGCTTCCATGATTGACATACCTCACAATATGAAGATGAGGCCCATCACGGTTCAAGAGCAATGGGCTCCTGCATATGTTGATGCTATAGAAATAGCTGCAAGATGTCCCGATGGAAAGCCATGGTATACAGACATAAAGAACTACATCTCAGGCCAGGGGCATCCCAATGAGGCGTCGAGTAAAGAAATAAGGACTTTGCAGAGATTGGCAGCTAATTTCGTCATTTGTGGAGGAGAGTTGTATCGACGGTCTTTCGATGGAATTCAACTCTTATGTGTCACTGAAGATCAGGCAGAAGAAATTCTCGCAGATATTCATGAAGGGGTGTGTGGGCCTCATATGAATGGGAAGATGTTGGCAAGGAAGATCCTACGTCTGGGGTATTATTGGCCGACATTAGAAGCAGATTGTCACACATTTGTGAAGAGATGCTATAAATGTCAGATACATGCGAATCTCATCCATGTACCACCCACCGAATTGCATTCTCTTACCTCTCCTTGGCCGTTTTCGGTATGGGGAATTGACATCATTGGCAAGATTTCTCCCAAGTCGTCTAATGGTCACGAGTACATACTCGTTGCTATTGATTACTTCACCAAGTGGGTTGAGGCCGCTTCTTATGCAAAGCTTACATCCTCATCAGTTGCTAAATTCATACGCACCAACATAATTTGCAGATATGGAATTCCCCATGAATTTATCTCAGATAATGGATCTCATTTCAAGAAGGAAGTAATCTCTCTTTGCGAAGAGTTCAAGATTAAGCATCATAAATCCTCGCCTTATCGTCCGCAGACAAATGGAGCGGTAGAAGCTGCAAACAAAAATGTCAAGACTATCATTAGCAAAATGTCAGAAACTTATAAAGATTGGTCGAATAAGTTACCATACGCCTTGTGGGCTTACAGAACATCAATTAGGGCTTCAACTGGGGCAACCCCTTACTCTCTTGTTTACGGGATGGAAGCAGTGCTACCTGTTGAGATCCGTGTACCTTCGCTCCGAGTATTGACTGAAGTCAAGTTGCCAGAAAATGAATGGGCAGATGCCAGGTATAAAGAGTTGAACATGCTAGACGAGAAGAGATTAAAGGCGCTTTACCATGTGCAAGGTTATCAGCGCAGAATAGCCCGTGCTTTTAATAAAAAGGTTAAGGTCAGAGATTTAGAAGAAGGCAATCTTGTTCTAAAAGAGAATCGAGCACCAATGTTTGACCCAAGGGGCAAGTTCAAACCAAATTGGTCAGGACCATACATTGTGGACCAAATCTTACCCGGAAAAGCCGTCAAGCTCCGTAATTTAAATGGAGAAATATTGCCAGAACCAACAAATCTTGATCAACTCAAGAGGTTCTATGCTTGAACATCAGAAGACCGTCCTTTGGCCGAATAAATCCCAAATTCATAACCAAAAATCAAAAAATTTATAACCTTTTGCAAACCCTTTTGAGCCTAATAAAATTTTCCTTCAAATCCCAATATACTAGGGGCATTCGCCCTGAACTACGCATGATCTGATTCCTACACTGGGATACGTAGGCAACCTGTTCATAGGTTCGGTCGAGACCCTTGCAAAACCTTAAGCCATTCTTTGAAAAGCCCTACCTCACCTATAAAGTCCTTTTGGTGTTCAAGTAAAAAGAAAAGAAGATAAAAAAAAAAAAGAATAAAAGAAAAAGAAAAGAAATGGAGCTCGAAGATCCGCTAGATTGAAAAACCTAAAAAGGCGATCTAGGCAAAATTTAGGATCATTCCCCTGCTAAGTTGAAAACCTGAAAGGGCGGCTTAGACAAAAGTTAAGGGGGTGGCCCGCTGAGTCGAAAACCTGAAAAGGCGATTCAGGCAAAAGTTAAGGCCGAGCGGTCCACCAAGTTGAAAATCCAAAAAAGGAAGACTTGGTCGTGGTAAGATTGGATTCACGCCAAAAGAATTACATCGGTCTCTGAACTCGCGGTAGGTCGGGCGAAGTTAATACACAATGATTCTCGAAACTAGGGGCATTAATTTTGAAGCAATCTGAAAGTTGATAGAAAGATATATGAGGTATCACTGTATTAAAAATAAGTGAAGATGTTTATCAATGGAGAAACGTTCTTTAAAAGAGGCTAGTCTAACCCAAAAGAAAATACTGATAAGTCAGAAGCATCACGAGATTACTGGAGTAATCTTTCTTATTTTGTGTTTTTATTACAAGTGTCTGTAGTTCTATTTAAAAAAATAATAATAATATTTTTATTTTTAGAATTGTTGTAGGGTGCAATCACTCTGAAGGCAGGTTCATTAACAGGTTCCGAGAACCTGGGAAAAGGCGAGACTGCCACGAATGGCGAAAAAATCTCTGCAGAATGATCTCTGGTCAATGAATAGAAGAAGGTTGAATGCCTCAAATTGGGGCAGGTTGCTAATAAAGTGGCATCTCATATTCAAGCCTTGAAAGTCCTTTGCTGCATGGTGGTATTGAATCATTTGCTTCCAAAGTTGTTAATTGGAGATTTCAGTCCCCTTTCTCTGATAATCTCTGTTAAAACTAAAATTATCTCTGAATTCATTTGAAAGTGATCTTTTCTCTTTGAACATCATATAAATGTGATGTCTCATTCTTTGGCATTCGTATAAATACGATATTCCATTATCTCTGAGTTATCTTTGAGCATCATATGAATATGATGTCTCATTTTCTTGAAATCCATCATTTCGTTCTCCCGGAGTCCATTTGAAAATGGTCTTTTCTCTTTGAACATCATATAGATATGATGTCTCATTCCTTGGAATTCGTATAAATACGATATTCCATTGTCCTTGAGTTATCTTTGAGCATCATATAAATATGGTGTCTCATTTTCTTGAAATCTGTATAAATACATCATTTCATTCTCCCTGAGTCCATTTCAAAATGGTCTTTTCTCTTTGAACATCATGTAAATGTGATGTCTCATTCCTTGGAATTCGTATAAATACGATATTCCATTGTCCTTGAGTTATCTTTGAGCCTCATATGAATATGGTGTCTCATTTTCTTGGAATATGTATAAATATGGTATTCCTTTCCCTCTGGAAATCCATTTGAAAATGGTATCCCATTCCTTCATTGCCCGTTCAAAAACGGCGCCGCATCTTTTCTTTTGGATTGCAAGATTTTTGCATTCAGAATAAATCCGATTCTCCATTATTCTAAACTGCCATCTCATGGTATTTAGAGTAAGTGCTTTTTGATATATGTTCAAGTTCTAGGATTCCATCTAAGGTCTTGCATTATATTAGGTTGCGTTGTGTCTAGAGAGTCCTTTGTCGATTAAAGCTACGCAAAATGGCTCTGTCACTTTTGCTTTGGTATTCGATAACTACGTCATCTCTACCAAAGAGGGGCATCTGTAGACACCCCCATTTTGCTCCGCCTTAATCAGCAAAGAAGTTAGTGTTCTTGTTATCAGTCTTTTTTCAGTGTTTTCCATTCCCGTGTCCGTCCCTTATGCTTTCTCAATCTTTCCGATCATTTTCGCAATGTTCCGCATTTTCTTTTCGCTAAGTGTTGAGAATGGTTATTCAGAAGATTCCAGGCGAGAGAGAGTTTGTACCCACTGAGTGGGCCCACCTTGAACATGTTGATGAGCGCATTTATGTGTGAATTGTAGGTAAGAAAAGCATGTATTTTTCTCATTTAAAGCCGTACTACTAAGGGATTTTCTTTGTTTCTGGTATTTCAGGTTTATATTGGGGAATTCCGAGGAAAATATGCTAAGAGGATGAAATTTTACGAAAAAATTGTAATTTTGGAACAATATAAGTAGAAAATTGTGTGTGGGTTCCAACTTGGATGGTCAAGATCAAAGAAGAAAATCAATTATTCCAAAAAGAAGTTAAAAAAAAATAAAAATAAAAAAAATAAAAAAATAAAAAAAAATAAAAACGTGGGACCCACTTAGAATTGCAAGCTTGTTCTCTACACAACAGCAGCCCACGTGTTCTCATATGGAAAATAGTAATTTCTAATTATTATTATTACAACCATATACATGCAATATAAGTGGGACCCACCATGGAAGAAAATATATTGTTTCCAAAGTTTCCATTCATGTTCCCACACCAAAGTCAAAAAAAAAAAAAAATTAACCTTTTTTGGAGGCCTCTCTCTCTCTCTCTCCCTTCTTTCCTTGGTCATCAATGATGGCTGGTCATGGTCATCTATGGTGGTTGGTCATGGTCATCCATGGTGGCTACCAATACCACACATGTTTAAATTTTAGTCATTTGTGATGGCTATTAAAAATGTATTTTTATCTCAAATAGTATTCCTATATGTAGCTATAAATATGGCTTGTATTTTGAAAAACAAAAGGGGAAGAGGGAGGGAGAGAAAAAAAGAAGAATCAAGGTGGCTCATCTAATAAAAATTCTTCTTCCAATCACTCCCTCTATCAACAGTGAGAGAAACAAAAATAAAAAAGAAAAAAGAAAGAGAAAGCGAAAGACGGCGGAGCGGATCGGTGGCGGCGGGATTTTTTGTTTTCAGATTTGTTTTTTTGACTCTTGGATTGGGCGGAGATCTTCACCACAGGTAGGTACACTGTTCCGATTTTTTCCGAATTTTTCCGAAAATCGTGTTTTAAAAATAGAAAACTCTTCAAAAACATCTTTTTGACGAAGAAAAATAAATTATATACTAAATAGATTCCAAAATTAATGAAATTTCGTGGGAAAATAATATGGTACTGATTCATTTTACCATGAATTTGTAAAGATTTTTGGAGTTTATTTGGTATATTATTTAATGCTTTCTTCGAAAATAATCAGATTTTGTGAGAATTTGTAATAACATCAGATCACCATTAAAATTCTCCCCATTTTTGCATTATACTTAAATTTCATCTTTCTTGTTTCTGTAAAATTTTCAAATGATTTGGATCTTGTTTTATATGGGATGTAGTGTTAACTTATAATCTGGTCTGAAACTTGACAAATTCGAAATTGGTGGTAAATAATCTTTAAAATTCATGAAATTCTTACAGCATGCTATTTTTATTTATATCTTATTTCTGTAGAAATTTCATGGAATTTAAATTTCTATTTCTTGTAGTTTCTGTGTTAATTTTGCAATCTGGTCATTTAATTGTTAAATCAAGATTAAATATGAATTTAACGTAAAAATCTGCAAAACTCATCCAGTAAGCTACATACATTCCCATCTTGCTGCTGTAGAAATTTCAACTCATTTCGAATTCGTTTGCAATAATTTCACTTGTAAAATCACTCATATGCTTAAAATTGATAAAATCCATTGAAAATTCGAAATTAATTAAAAATCATTGTGAAAATTTCCAAAGAACCTTAAATTCTGTCACATGTTCACTCCTTAATCTATTGAAACAGAAATTTTAGGATCTTTAGATTTCCCTGAAAAAATGGCCAGTGCATCCATAATCGTATCCCAATTGCAACCGATTTTTGACAATTTGAATATTTAAGCTATAGCATGCTATTGGCTCCGAGGTTACTGTCCACGGAAATCCTGAGATTTGCCAGGAAATAAAATGCTATAACCTAAGTACTAAATTGCACAAGGAAAGAACGCACGATTCCCTCCCTTGGATGCCATTCTGGGCCGAAATTGGTGAACCCTAGAACCGTTGGTATTCCTTAAATGTCCAGAAAATGAAAATCCTCAAAATCTGAAATTCGTTAACTCTAAGAACTGAAATCGATTCATCTTGTGTCTCTCGGAACTGTTGGATCACGGTTTCCGTCATAAGAACCATTAGAGCCCAATTTAGGAACACCGGTGTCGTGCCGTGTCCTAGGTTTTAGGGAGTCCTAGAGTTAGGAGTCCAGCCTCATCACGGATGCTTGCTATGAATAGCAACCGTGCCATAAGTCTAGTTACACTAGTCGCCCAATCCTTCCTTAAGACAAGCCCAGTAAACTAGGATGTAGGCTAACATGCATTAGTCTAAGGAACAACTTGCATTTAGATAAGATTCATATAGCATCTTAGATGAAATCCTAGGATAATAAAATCTTCAACTTGAATTAAATAACTTCTCCTAAAACTGTTGAAACAGTCAATCCCGTCTAGGTCGGTGTCTTAGTTGAGTTAGGCATAAGTAGCTTAGCTTAGGTTCACCGAACTACGTCGACTCTGATCCCAGTGAGGCTTGGGTACGTAGGCAGCTTGGATGTCTGATGACATACCATCCGCGAGTCGGCACCACAACAAATTGTGGTGTTTTGTATATTAATTTTCTTGTAAATGCTTAATCAAATCATTTAGGGCTTTCCATGAAATTAGAATTCTAGGAGAACTTTCACTTAGATTGAATCCAGACAAATTAATAAATCAAGATACAGATTTAGGATTCACATTGAAATTAGATCATAGGATGCATGTCACTTAGTTTGCACATTAACATAGAGTTGAATGAGCCATTTAAAATAAATTTAAAAGAGTTAGCTTTTGGAATTGAAGACCGATTATCGGGCAGGAATGGTGCATGTGGCGGATAACTCCCCATACCTTCCATTCTCGTAACCAGGTAGCGAGTCTAGATTTCTGGTTAATTTCGGGTCCTAGATCCCACATCTAGGTGGCGACTCTGTCAGTCTCTTTCGTGTGGAATTCGGATTGCCTTAGTGATCCCAAGTTCACATGAAAGACGAATTCAAATCAATAATTAAATGCACACGCCAATTGCGTGGGTACGAGAGACCAAGAGAGAGAGCGCGGCGGCTCGCGCCCCACCCCTCTCGCGGGATCGGGTACCACACTCCGATTGAATGACCATAACTCACTCAATTCAACCCGGAATTCATTGAAATTTATTCCATTTCGAAGGAGTCGAAGTCTAGTCTAAAACAGAAGAAACAGAGATGAAAAAGTCCTAGTATTTTGAGAGTTATGACGGAAATAGTTAGACTCGCGCTTTGGTCTAGCAGTTTACAGACCTACGTCCGGTTGATTGACCATAACTCAGTCAATTCAACTCGGAATTGAGTCAAATTCATGCCATTTCGGAGATGTCGAAGTGTAGTTGAAAACATAAGAAACGGAGATGAAAAACTCCAAGTATTTTAAGAGTTATGACGGAAATAGTTAGACTCGCCCTTTCGCCTAGCAGTTTACAGACCTACCTCCGATTGAATGACCATAACTCACTCAATTCAACCCGGAATTAATTGAAATTTGTTCCATTTCGAATGAGTAGAAGTGTAGTTTAAAACGAAAGAAACGGAGGTTAAAAAAGCCAAGTATTTCGGGAGTTATGATGGAAATAGTTAGACTCGCACTTTAGTGTAGCAGTTTGCAGACCTACCTCCGATTGATTGACCATAACTCAGTCAATTCAACTCGGAATTTAGTCAAATTCATGTCGTTTCGAAGATGTCGAAATGTAGTTGAAAACATAAGAAACGGAGATGAAAAACTCCAAGTATTTTAAGAGTTACGATGGAAATAGTTAGACTCGCGCTTTCGCCTAGCAGTTTACTGACCTACCTCCGATTGAATGACCATAACCCACTCAATTCAACTCGGAATTCATTGAAATTCGTTCCATTACGAATGAGTCGAAAGTGTAGCTGAAAACGGAAGAAACGGAGATGAAAACTCCAAGTATTTTGAGAGTTATGGTGGAAATAGTTAGACTCGCGTTTTCGCCTTGCAGTTTACAGACCTACCTCCGATTGAATGACCATAAGTCACTAAAATTCAACTCGGAATTCATTGAACTTTGTTCCATTTCGAAGGAGTCGAAGTGTAGTTTAAAACAAAAGAAACGGAGATAAAAAAAACCAAGCATTTTGAGATTTATGGTGGAAATTGTTAGACTCGCACTTTGGTCTAGCAGTTTACAGACCTACCTCCGATTGATTGACTATAACTCACTCAATTCAACTCGAAATTGATTCAAATTCATGCAATTTCGATGATGTCGAAGTGAAGTTGAAAACGGAAGAAACGGAGATGAAAAACTCCAAGTATTTTAAGAGTTATGATGGAAATAGTTGGACTCTCGCTTTCGCCTAGCAGTTTACAGACCTACCTCCGATTGAATGACCATAACTCACTCAATTCAACCCGGATTTCATTGAAATTTGTTCCATTTCGAAGCAGTCGAAGTGTAGTTTAAAACGGAAGAAACGGAGATGCAAAAAGCCAAGTATTTTGAGAGTTATGGTGGAAATAGTTAGACTCGCACTTTGGTCTAGTAGTTTACAGACCTACCTCCGATTGATTGACCATAACTCACTCAATTCAACTCAGAATTGAATCAAATTCATGGCATTGCTAAGATGTCGAAGTGTAGTTGGAGATGGAGATGAAAAACTCCAAGTAATTTAAGAGTTATGATGGACATAGTTAGACTCGCGCTCTCGCCTAGCAGTTTACAGACCTACCTCCGAGTCAATGACCATAACTCACTCAATTCAATTCGGAATTCATTGAAATTTGTTCCATTTCGAAGGACTCGAACTGTAGTTTAAAACGGAAGAAACGGAGATGAAAAAAGCAACTATTTTGAGAGTTATGGTGGAAATAGTTAGACTCGCACTTTGGTCTAGCAGTTTACAGACCAACCTGCAATTGATTGACCATAACTTACTCAATTTAACTCGGAATTGATTCAAATTCATGCCATTTTGAAGGTGTGGAAGTGTAGTTTAAAACGAAAGAAACAGATATGAAAAATTCCAAGTATCTTAAGAGTTATGATGGAAATAGTTAGACTCGCGCTTTGGTCTAGCAGTTTACAGACCTGCTTCCGATTCATTGACCATAAGTCACTCAATTCAACTCGGAATTTATTCAAATTCATGCCATTTGGAAGATGTCGAAGAGTAGCTGAAAACGAAAGAAACGAAGACGAAAAACTCCAAGTATTTTAAGAGTTATGATAGAAATAGTTAGACTCGCGCTTTCACCTAGCAGTTTACAGACCTACCTCCGATTTAATGACCACAACTCACTCAATTGAACATGTAATTCAATGAAATTTGTTGCATTTCGAAAGAGTCGAAGTGTAGTTTAAAACGGAAGAAACGGAGATGAAAAACTACTTGTATTTTGAGAGTTATGATGGAAATAGTTAGATTCGCGCTTTGGTCTAGCAGTTTGCAGACATACCTCCGATTGAATGGCCATAACTCACTCAATTCAACCCGGAATTCAATGAAATTTATTCCATTTCGAAGGAGTCGAAGTGTAGTCTAAAACGGAAGAAACAGAGATGAAAAATTCCTAGTATTTTGAGAGTTATGACAGAAATAGTTAGACTCGCGCTTTGGTCTAGCAGTTTACAGACCTACGTCCGGTTGATTGACCGTAACTCAGTCAATTCAACTCGGAATTGAGTCAAATTCATGCCATTTCGAAGATGTCGAAGTGTAGTTGAAAACATTAGAAACGGAGATGAAAAACTCCAAGTATTTTAAGAGTTATGACGGAAATAGTTAGACTCGCCCTTTCGCCTAGCAGTTTACAGACCTACCTCCGATTTAATGACCACAACTCACTCAATTGAACATGTAATTCAATGAAATTTGTTGCATTTCGAAGTAGTCGAAGTGTAGTTTAAAACGGAAGAATTGGAGATGAAAAACTACTTGTATTTTGAGAGTTATGATGGAAATAGTTAGATTCGCGCTTTGGTCTAGCAGTTTGCAGACATACCTCCGATTGAATGACCATAACTCACTCAATTCAACCCGGAATTCATTGAAATTTATTCCATTTCGAAGGAGTCGAAGTTTAGTCTAAAACGGAAGAAACAGAGATGAAAAAGTCCTAGTATTTTGAGAGTTATGACGGAAATAGTTAGACTCGCGCTTTGGTCTAGCAGTTTACAGACCTATCTCCGATTGAATGACCATAACTCACTCAATTCAACCCGGAATTAATTGAAATTTGTTCCATTTCGAATGAGTAGAAGTGTAGTTTAAAACGAAAGAAACGGAGGTTAAAAAAGCTAAGTATTTCGGGAGTTATAATGGAAATAGTTAGACTCGCACTTTAGTGTAGCAGTTTACAGACCTACCTCTGATTGATTGACCATAACTCAGTCAATTCAACTCGGAATTTAGACAAATTCATGCCGTTTCGAAGATGTCGAAGTGTAGTTGAAAACATAAGAAACGGAGATGAAAAACTCCAAGTATTTTAAGAGTTACGATGGAAATAGTTAGACTCGCGCTTTCGCCTAGCAGTTTACAGACCTGCTTCCGATTCATTGACCATAAGTCACTCAATTTGACTCGGAATTTATTCAAATTCATGCCATTTGGAAGATGTCGAAGAGTAGCTGAAAACGAAAGAAACGGAGACGAAAAACTCCAAATATTTTAAGAGTTATAATAGAAATAGTTAAACTCGCGCTTTCGCCTAGCAGTTTACAGACCTACCTCCGATTTAATGACCACAACTCACTCAATTGAACATGTAATTCAATGAAATTTGTTGCATTTCGAAAGAGTCGAAGTGTAGTTTAAAACGGAAGAAACGGAGATGAAAAACTACTTGTATTTTGAGAGTTATGATGGAAATAGTTAGATACGCGCTTTGGTCTAGCAGTTTGCAGATATACCTCCGATTGAATGGCCATAACTCACTCAATTCAACCCGAAATTCATTGAAATTTATTCCATTTCGAAGGAGTCGAAGTGTAGTCTAAAACGGAAGAAACAGAGATGAAAAAGTCCTAGTATTTTGAGAGTTATGACAGAAATAGTTAGACTCGCGCTTTGGTCTAGCAGTTTACAGACCTACGTCCGGTTGATTCACCATAACTCAGTCAATTCAACTCGGAATTGAGTCAAATTCATGCCATTTCGAAGATGTCGAAGTGTAGTTGAAAACATTAGAAACGGAGATGAAAAACTCCATGTATTTTAAGAGTTATGACGGAAATAGTTAGACTCGCCCTTTCGCCTAGCAGTTTACAGACCTACCTCCGATTTAATGACCACAACTCACTCAATTGAACATGTAATTCAATGAAATTTGTTGCATTTCGAAGTAGTCGAAGTGTAGTTTAAAACGGAAGAATTGGAGATGAAAAACTACTTGTATTTTGAGAGTTATGATGGAAATAGTTAGATTCGCGCTTTGGTCTAGCAGTTTGCAGACATACCTCCGATTGAATGACCATAACTCACTCAATTCAACCCGGAATTCATTGAAATTTATTCCATTTCGAAGGAGTCGAAGTGTAGTCTAAAACGGAAGAAACAGAGATGAAAAAGTCCTAGTATTTTGAGAGTTATGACGGAAATAGTTAGACTCGCGCTTTGGTCTAGCAGTTTATAGACCTACGTCCGGTTGATTGACCATAACTCAGTCAATTCAACTCGGAATTGAGTCAAATTCATGCCATTTCGAAGATGTCGAAGTGTAGTTGAAAACATTAGAAACGGAGATGAAAAACTCCATGTATTTTAAGAGTTATGACGGAAATAGTTAGACTCGCCCTTTCGCCTAGCAGTTTACAGACCTACCTCCGATTTAATGACCACAACTCACTCAATTGAACATGTAATTCAATGAAATTTGTTGCATTTCGAAGTAGTCGAAGTGTAGTTTAAAACGGAAGAATTGGAGATGAAAAACTACTTGTATTTTGAGAGTTATGATGGAAATAGTTAGATTCGCGCTTTGGTCTAGCAGTTTGCAGACATACCTCCGATTGAATGACCATAACTCACTCAATTCAACCCGGAATTCATTGAAATTTATTCCATTTCGAAGGAGTCGAAGTGTAGTCTAAAACGGAAGAAACAGAGATGAAAAATTCCTAGTATTTTGAGAGTTATGACAGAAATAGTTAGACTCGCGCTTTGGTCTAGCAGTTTACAGACCTACGTCCGGTTGATTGACCGTAACTCAGTCAATTCAACTCGGAATTGAGTCAAATTCATGCCATTTCGAAGATGTCGAAGTGTAGTTGAAAACATTAGAAACGGAGATGAAAAACTCCAAGTATTTTAAGAGTTATGACGGAAATAGTTAGACTCGCCCTTTCGCCTAGCAGTTTACAGACCTACCTCCGATTTAATGACCACAACTCACTCAATTGAACATGTAATTCAATGAAATTTGTTGCATTTCGAAGTAGTCGAAGTGTAGTTTAAAACGGAAGAATTGGAGATGAAAAACTACTTGTATTTTGAGAGTTATGATGGAAATAGTTAGATTCGCGCTTTGGTCTAGCAGTTTGCAGACATACCTCCGATTGAATGACCATAACTCACTCAATTCAACCCGGAATTCATTGAAATTTATTCCATTTCGAAGGAGTCGAAGTTTAGTCTAAAACGGAAGAAACAGAGATGAAAAAGTCCTAGTATTTTGAGAGTTATGACGGAAATAGTTAGACTCGCGCTTTGGTCTAGCAGTTTACAGACCTATCTCCGATTGAATGACCATAACTCACTCAATTCAACCCGGAATTAATTGAAATTTGTTCCATTTCGAATGAGTAGAAGTGTAGTTTAAAACGAAAGAAACGGAGGTTAAAAAAGCTAAGTATTTCGGGAGTTATAATGGAAATAGTTAGACTCGCACTTTAGTGTAGCAGTTTACAGACCTACCTCTGATTGATTGACCATAACTCAGTCAATTCAACTCGGAATTTAGACAAATTCATGCCGTTTCGAAGATGTCGAAGTGTAGTTGAAAACATAAGAAACGGAGATGAAAAACTCCAAGTATTTTAAGAGTTACGATGGAAATAGTTAGACTCGCGCTTTCGCCTAGCAGTTTACAGACCTGCTTCCGATTCATTGACCATAAGTCACTCAATTTGACTCGGAATTTATTCAAATTCATGCCATTTGGAAGATGTCGAAGAGTAGCTGAAAACGAAAGAAACGGAGACGAAAAACTCCAAATATTTTAAGAGTTATAATAGAAATAGTTAAACTCGCGCTTTCGCCTAGCAGTTTACAGACCTACCTCCGATTTAATGACCACAACTCACTCAATTGAACATGTAATTCAATGAAATTTGTTGCATTTCGAAAGAGTCGAAGTGTAGTTTAAAACGGAAGAAACGGAGATGAAAAACTACTTGTATTTTGAGAGTTATGATGGAAATAGTTAGATACGCGCTTTGGTCTAGCAGTTTGCAGATATACCTCCGATTGAATGGCCATAACTCACTCAATTCAACCCGAAATTCATTGAAATTTATTCCATTTCGAAGGAGTCGAAGTGTAGTCTAAAACGGAAGAAACAGAGATGAAAAAGTCCTAGTATTTTGAGAGTTATGACAGAAATAGTTAGACTCGCGCTTTGGTCTAGCAGTTTACAGACCTACGTCCGGTTGATTCACCATAACTCAGTCAATTCAACTCGGAATTGAGTCAAATTCATGCCATTTCGAAGATGTCGAAGTGTAGTTGAAAACATTAGAAACGGAGATGAAAAACTCCATGTATTTTAAGAGTTATGACGGAAATAGTTAGACTCGCCCTTTCGCCTAGCAGTTTACAGACCTACCTCCGATTTAATGACCACAACTCACTCAATTGAACATGTAATTCAATGAAATTTGTTGCATTTCGAAGTAGTCGAAGTGTAGTTTAAAACGGAAGAATTGGAGATGAAAAACTACTTGTATTTTGAGAGTTATGATGGAAATAGTTAGATTCGCGCTTTGGTCTAGCAGTTTGCAGACATACCTCCGATTGAATGACCATAACTCACTCAATTCAACCCGGAATTCATTGAAATTTATTCCATTTCGAAGGAGTCGAAGTGTAGTCTAAAACGGAAGAAACAGAGATGAAAAAGTCCTAGTATTTTGAGAGTTATGACGGAAATAGTTAGACTCGCGCTTTGGTCTAGCAGTTTATAGACCTACGTCCGGTTGATTGACCATAACTCAGTCAATTCAACTCGGAATTGAGTCAAATTCATGCCATTTCGAAGATGTCGAAGTGTAGTTGAAAACATTAGAAACGGAGATGAAAAACTCCAAGTATTTTAAGAGTTATGACGAAAATAGTTAGACTCGCCCTTTCGCCTAGGAGTTTACAGACCTACCTCCGATTGATTGACCATAACTCACTCAATTCAACTCAGAATTGAATCAAATTCATGGCATTGCGAAGATGTCGAAGTGTAGTTGGAAATGGAGATGAAAAACTCCAAGTAATTTAAGAGTTATGATTGACATAGTTAGACTCGCGCTTTCGCCTAGCAGTTTACAGACCTACCTCCGAGTCAATGACCATAACTCACTCAATTCAACTCGGAATTCATTGAAATTTGTTCCATTTCGAAGGACTCGAACTGTAGTTTAAAACGGAAGAAACGGAGATGAAAAAAGCCAAGTATTTTGAGAGTTATGATGGAAATAGTTAGACTCGCACTTTGGTCTAGCAGTTTACAGACCAACCTGCAATTGATTGACCATAACTTACTCAATTTAACTCGGAATTGATTCATATTCATGCCACTTTGAAGGTGTCGAAGTGTAGTTGAAAACGAAAGAAACAGAGATGAAAAATTCCAAGTATCTTAAGAGTTATGATGGAAATAGTTAGACTCGCGCTTTGGTCTAGCAGTTTACAGACCTGCTTCCGATTCATTGACCATAAGTCACTCAATTCGACTCGGAATTTATTCAAATTCATGCCATTTGGAAGATGTCGAAGAGTAGCTGAAAACGAAAGAAACGGAGACGAAAAACTCAAAGTATTTTAAGAGTTATGATAGAAATAGTTAGACTCGCGCTTTTGCCTAGCAGTTTACAGACCTACCTCCGATTTAATGACCACAACTCACTCAATTGAACATGTAATTCAATGAAATTTTTTGCATTTCGAAGGAGTCGAAGTGTAGTTTAAAACGGAAGAAACGGAGATGAAAATAGTTAGATTCGCGCTTTGGTCTACCAGTTTGCAGACATACCTCCGATTGAATGACCATAACTCACTCAATTCAACCCGGAATTCATTGAAATTTATTCCATTTCGAAGGAGTCGAAGTCTAGTCTAAAACGGAAGAAACAGAGATGAAAAAGTCCTAGTATTTTGAGAGTTATGACGGAAATAGTTAGACTCGCGCTTTGGTCTAGCAGTTTACAGACCTACGTCCGGTTGATTGACCATAACTCAGTCAATTCAACTCGGAATTGAGTCAAATTCATGCCATTTCGAAGATGTCGAAGTGTAGTTGAAAACATAAGAAACGGAGATGAAAAACTCCAAGTATTTTAAGAGTTATGAGGGAAATAGTTAGACTCGTCCTTTCGCCTAGCAGTTTACAGACCTACCTCCGATTGAATGACCATAACTCACTCAATTCAACCCGGAATTAATTGAAATTTGTTTCATTTCGAATGAGTAGAAGGGTAGTTTAAAACGAAAGAAACGGAGGTTAAAAAAGCCAAGTATTTCGGGAGTTATGATGGAAGTGTAGTTTAAGACTCGCACTTTAGTGTAGCAGTTTACAGACCTACCTCCGATTGATTGACCATAACTCAGTCAATTCAAGTCGGAATTTAGACAAATTCATGCCGTTTCGAAGATGTCGAAGTGTAGTTGAAAACATAAGAAATAGAGATGAAAAAGTCCTAGTATTTTGAGAGTTATGACAGAAATACTTAGACTCGCGCTTTGGTCTAGCAGTTTACAGACCTACGTCCGGTTGATTGACCATAACTCAGTCAATTCAACTCGGAATTGAGTCAAATTCATGCCATTTCGAAGATGTCGAAGTGTAGTTGAAAACATTAGAAACGGAGATGAAAAACTCCAAGTATTTTAAGAGTTATGACGGAAATAGTTAGACTCGCCCTTTCGCCTAGCAGTTTACAGACCTACCTCCGATTTAATGACCACAGCTCACTCAATTGAACATGTAATTCAATGAAATTTGTTGCATTTCGAAGTAGTCGAAGTCTAGTTTAAAACGGAAGAATTGGAGATGAAAAACTACTTGTATTTTGAGAGTTATGATGGAAATAGTTAGATTCGCGCTTTGGTCTAGCAGTTTGCAGACATACCTCCGATTGAATGACCATAACTCACTCAATTCAACCCGGAATTAATTGAAATTTGTTCCATTTCGAATGAGTAGAAGTGTAGTTTAAAACGAAAGAAACGGAGGTTAAAAAAGCCAAGTATTTCGGGAGTTATGATGGAAATAGTTAGACTCGCACTTTAGTGTAGCAGTTTGCAGACCTACCTCCGATTGATTGACCATAACTCAGTCAATTCAACTCGGAATTTAGTCAAATTCATGCCATTTCGAAGATGTCGAAGTGTAGTTGAAAACATTAGAAACGGAGATGAAAAACTCCAAGTATTTTAAGAGTTATGACGGAAATAGTTAGACTCGCCCTTTCGCCTAGCAGTTTACAGACCTACCTCCGATTTAATGACCACAGCTCACTCAATTGAACATGTAATTCAATGAAATTTGTTGCATTTCGAAGTAGTCGAAGTCTAGTTTAAAACGGAAGAATTGGAGATGAAAAACTACTTGTATTTTGAGAGTTATGATGGAAATAGTTAGATTCGCGCTTTGGTCTAGCAGTTTGCAGACATACCTCCGATTGAATGACCATAACTCACTCAATTCAACCCGGAATTCATTGAAATTTATTCCATTTCGAAGGAGTCGAAGTGTAGTCTAAAACGGAAGAAACAGAGATGAAAAAGTCCTAGTATTTTGAGAGTTATGACGGAAATAGTTAGACTCGCGCTTTGGTCTAGCAGTTTATAGACCTACGTCCGGTTGATTGATCATAACTCAGTCAATTCAACTCGGAATTGAGTCAAATTCATGCCATTTCGAAGATGTCGAAGTGTAGTTGAAAACATTAGAAACGGAGATGAAAAACTCCAAGTATTTTAAGAGTTATGACGGAAATAGTTAGACTCGCCCTTTCGCCTAGCAGTTTACAGACCTATCTCCGATTGAATGACCATAACTCACTCAATTCAACCCGGAATTAATTGCAATTTGTTCCATTTCGAATGAGTAGAAGTGTAGTTTAAAACGAAAGAAACGGAGGTTAAAAAAGCCAAGTATTTCGGGAGTTGTGATGGAAATAGTTAGACTCGCACTTTAGTGTAGCAGTTTACAGACCTACCTCCGATTAATTGACCATAACTCAGTCAATTCAACTCGGAATTTAGACAAATTCATGCCGTTTCGAAGATGTCGAAGTGTAGTTGAAAACATAAGAAACGGAGATGAAAAACTCCAAGTATTTTAAGAGTTACGATGGAAATATTTAGACTCGCGCTTTCGCCTAGCAGTTTACAGACCTGCTTCCGATTCATTGACCATAAGTCACTCAATTTGGCTCGGAATTTATTCGAATTCATGCCATTTGGAAGATGTCGAAGAGTAGCTGAAAACGAAAGAAACGGAGACGAAAAACTCCAAGTATTTTAAGAGTTATGATAGAAATAGTTAAACTCGCGCTTTCGCCTAGCTGTTTACAGACCTACCTCCGATTTAATGACCACAACTCACTCAATTGAACATGTAATTCAATGAAATTTGTTGCATTTCGAAAGAGTCGAAGTGTAGTTTAAAACGGAAGAAACGGAGATGAAAAACTACTTGTATTTTGAGAGTTATGATGGAAATAGTTAGAATCGCGCTTTGGTCTAGCAGTTTGAAGACATACCTCCGATTGAATGGCCATAACTCACTCAATTCAACCCGGAATTCATTGAAATTTATTCCATTTCGAAGGAGTCGAAGTGTAGTCTAAAACGGAAGAAACAGAGATGAAAAAGTCCTAGTATTTTGAGAGTTATGACAGAAATAGTTAGACTCGCGCTTTGGTCTAGCAGTTTACAGACCTACGTCCGGTTGATTCACCATAACTCAGTCAATTCAACTCGGAATTGAGTCAAATTCATGCCATTTCGAAGATGTCGAAGTGTAGTTGAAAACATTAGAAATGGAGATGAAAAACTCCAAGTATTTTAAGAGTTATGACGGAAATAGTTAGACTCGCCCTTTCACCAAGCAGTTTACAGACCTACCTCCGATTTAATGGCCACAACTCACTCAATTGAACATGTAATTCAATGAAATTTGTTGCATTTCGAAGTAGTCGAAGTTTAGTTTAAAACGAAAGAATTGGAGATGAAAAACTACTTGTATTTTGAGAGTTATGATGGAAATAGTTAGATTCGCGCTTTGGTCTAGCAGTTTGCAGACATACCTCCGATTGAATAACCATAACTCACTCAATTCAACCCGGAATTAATTGAAATTTGTTCCATTTCGAATGAGTAGAAGTGTAGTTTAAAACGAAAGAAACGGAGGTTAAAAAAGCCAAGTATTTCGGGAGTTATGATGGAAATAGTTAGACTCGCACTTTAGTGTAGCAGTTTGCAGACCTACCTCCGATTGATTGACCATAACTCAGTAAATTCAACTCGGAATTTAGTCAAATTCATGCCATTTCGAAGATGTCGAAGTGTAGTTGAAAACATTAGAAACGGAGATTAAAAACTCCAAGTATTTTAAGAGTTATGACGGAAATAGTTAGACTCGCCCTTTCGCCTAGCAGTTTACAGACCTACCTCCGATTTAATGACCACAGCTCACTCAATTGAACATGTAATTCAATGAAATTTGTTGCATTTCGAAGTAGTCGAAGTCTAGTTTAAAACGGAAGAATTGGAGATGAAAAACTACTTGTATTTTGAGAGTTATGATGGAAATAGTTAGATTCGCGCTTTGGTCTAGCAGTTTGCAGACATACCTCCGATTGAATGACCATAACTCACTCAATTCAACCCGGAATTCATTGAAATTTATTCCATTTCGAAGGAGTCGAAGTGTAGTCTAAAACGGAAGAAACAGAGATGAAAAAGTCCTAGTATTTTGAGAGTTATGACGGAAATAGTTAGACTCGCGCTTTGGTCTAGCAGTTTATAGACCTACGTCCGGTTGATTGATCATAACTCAGTCAATTCAACTCGAAATTGAGTCAAATTCATGCCATTTCGAAGATGTCGAAGTGTAGTTGAAAACATTAGAAACGGAGATGAAAAACTCCAAGTATTTTAAGAGTTATGACGGAAATAGTTAGACTCGCCCTTTCGCCTAGCAGTTTACAGACCTATCTCCGATTGAATGACCATAACTCACTCAATTCAACCCGAAATTAATTGCAATTTGTTCCATTTCGAATGAGTAGAAGTGTAGTTTAAAACGAAAGAAACGGAGGTTAAAAAAGCCAAGTATTTCTGGAGGTGTGATGGAAATAGTTAGACTCGCACTTTAGTGTAGCAGTTTACAGACCTACCTCCGATTGATTGACCATAACTCAGTCAATTCAACTCGGAATTTAGACAAATTCATGCCGTTTCGAAGATGTCGAAGTGTAGTTGAAAACATAAGAAACGGAGATGAAAAACTCCAAGTATTTTAAGAGTTACGATGGAAATAGTTAGACTCGCGCTTTCGCCTAGCAGTTTACAGACCTGCTTCCGATTCATTGACCATAAGTCACTCAATTCGACTCGGAATTTATTCAAATTCATGCCATTTGGAAGATGTCGAAGAGTAGCAGAAAACAAAATAAACGGAGACGAAAAACTCCAAGTATTTTAAGAGTTATGATAGAAATAGTTACACTCGCGCTTTCGCCTAGCTGTTTACAGACCTACCTCCGATTTAATGACCACAACTCACTCAATTGAACATGTAATTCAATGAAATTTGTTGCATTTCGAAGTAGTCGAAGTTTAGTTTAAAACGGAAGAAACAGAGATGAAAAAGTCCTAGTATTTTGAGAGTTATGACAGAAATAGTTAGACTCGCGCTTTGGTCTAGCAGTTTACAGACCTACGTCCGGTTGATTGACCATAACTCAGTCAATTCAACTCGGAATTGAGTCAAATTCATGCCATTTCGAAGATGTCGAAGTGTAGTTGAAAACATTAGAAACGGAGATGAAAAACTCCAAGTATTTTAAGAGTTATGACGGAAATAGTTAGACTCGCCCTTTCGCCTAGCAGTTTACAGACCTACCTCCGATTTAATGGCCACAACTCACTCAATTGAACATGTAATTCAATGAAATTTGTTGCATTTCGAAGTAGTCGAAGTTTAGTTTAAAACGGAAGAATTGGAGATGAAAAACTACTTGTATTTTGAGAGTTATGATGGAAATAGTTAGATTCGCGCTTTGGTCTAGCAGTTTGCAGACATACCTCCGATTGAATGACCATAACTCACTCAATTCAACCCGGAATTCATTGAAATTTATTCCATTTAGAAGGAGTCGAAGTTTAGTCTAAAACGGAAGAAACAGAGATGAAAAAGTCCTAGTATTTTGAGAGTTATGACGGAAATAGTTAGACTCGCGCTTTGGTCTAGCAGTTTATAGACGTACGTCCGGTTGATTGATCATAACTCAGTCAATTCAACTCGGAATTGAGTCAAATTCATGCCATTTCGAAGATGTCGAAGTGTAGTTGAAAACATTAGAAACGGAGATGAAAAACTACAAGTATTTTAAGAGTTATGACGAAAATAGTTAGACTCGCCCTTTCGCCTAGCAGTTTATAGACCTATCTCCGATTGAATGACCATAACTCACTCAATTCAACCCGGAATTAATTGAAATTTGTTCCATTTCGAATGAGTAGAAGTGTAGTTTAAAACGAAAGAAACGGAGGTTAAAAAAGCCAAGTATTTCGGGAGTTGTGATGGAAATAGTTAGACTCGCACTTTAGTGTAGCAGTTTACAGAACTACCTCCGATTGATTGACAATAACTCAGTCAATTCAACTCGGAATTTAGTCAAATTCATGCCGTTTCGAAGATGTCGAAGTGTTGTTGAAAACAAAAGAAACGGAGATGAAAAACTCCAAGTATTTTAAGAGTTACGATGGAAATAGTTAGACTCGCGCTTTCGCCTAGCTGTTTACTGACCTACCTCCGATTGAATGACCATAACCCACTCAATTCAACTCGGAATTCATTGAAATTCGTTCCATTACGAAGGAGTCAAAAGTGTAGCTGAAAACGGAAGAAACGGAGATGAAAACTCCAAGTATTTTGAGAGTTATGGTGGAAATAGTTAGACTCGTGTTTTCGCTTAGCCGTTTACAGACCTACCTCCGATTGAATGACCATAAGTCACTAAATTCAACTCGGATTTCATTGAAATTTGTTCCATTTCGAAGGAGTCGAAGTGTAGTTTAAAACGGAAGAAACGGAGATGCAAAAATCCAAGTATTTTGAGAGTTATGGTGGAAATAGTTAGACTCGCACTTTGGTCTAGGAGTTTACAGACCTACCTCCGATTGATTGACCATAACTCACTCAATTCAACTCAGAATTGAATCAAATTCATGCAATTGCGAAGATGTCGAAGTGTAGTTGGAAATGGAGATGAAAAACTCCAAGTAATTTAAGAGTTATGATTGACATAGTTAGACTCGCGCTTTCGCCTAGCAGTTTACAGACCTACCTCCGAGTCAATGACCATAACTCACTCAATTCAACTCGGAATTCATTGAAATTTGTTCCATTTCGAAGGACTCGAACTGTAGTTTAAAACGGAAGAAACGGAGATGAAAAAAGCCAAGTATTTTGAGAGTTATGATGGAAATAGTTAGACTCGCACTTTGGTCTAGCAGTTTACAGACCAACCTGCAATTGATTGACCATAACTTACTCAATTTAACTCGGAATTGATTCAAATTCACGCCACTTTGAAGGTGTCGAAGTGTAGTTGAAAACGAAAGAAACAGAGATGAAAAATTCCAAGTATCTTAAGAGTTATGATGGAAATAGTTAGACTCGCGCTTTGGTCTAGCAGTTTACAGACATGCTTCCGATTCATTGACCATAAGTCACTCAATTCGACTCGGAATTTATTCAAATTCATGCCATTTGGAAGATGTCGAAGAGTAGCTGAAAACGAAAGAAACGGAGACGAAAAACTCCAAGTATTTTAAGAGTTATGATAGAAATAGTTAGACTCGCGCTTTCACCTAGCAGTTTACAGACCTACCTCCGATTTAATGACCACAACTCACTCAATTGAACATGTAATTCAATGAAATTTGTTGCATTTCGAAGGAGTCGAAGTGTAGTTTAAAACGGAAGAAACGGAGATGAAAATAGTTAGATTCGCGCTTTGGTGTACCAGTTTGCAGACATACCTCCGATTGAATGACCATAACTCACTCAATTCAACCCGGAATTCATTGAAATTTATTCCATTTCGAAGGAGTCGAAGTCTAGTCTAAAACGGAAGAAACAGAGATGAAAAAGTCCTAGTATTTTGAGAGTTATGACGGAAATAGTTAGACTCGCGCTTTGGTCTAGCAGTTTACAGACCTACGTCCGGTTGATTGACCATAACTCAGTCAATTCAACTCGGAATTGAGTCAAATTCATGCCATTTCGAAGATGTCGAAGTGTAGTTGAAAACATAAGAAACGGAGATGAAAAACTCCAAGTATTTTAAGAGTTATGACGGAAATAGTTAGACTCGCCCTTTCGCCTAGCAGTTTACAGACCTACCTCCGATTGAATGACCATAACTCACTCAATTCAACCCGGAATTAATTGAAATTTGTTCCATTTCGAATGAGTAGAAGTGTAGTTTAAAACGAAAGAAACGGAGGTTAAAAAAGCCAAGTATTTCGGGAGTTATGATGGAAATAGTTAGACTCGCACTTTAGCGTAGCAGTTTGCAGACCTACCTCCGATTGATTGACCATAACTCAGTCAATTCAACTCGGAATTTAGTCAAATTCATGCCATTTCGAAGATGTCGAAGTGTAGTTGAAAACATTAGAAACGGAGATGAAAAACTCCAAGTATTTTAAGAGTTATGACGGAAAATAGTTAGACTCGCCCTTTCGCCTAGCAGTTTACAGACCTACCTCCGATTTAATGGCCACAGCTCACTCAATTGAACATGTAATTCAATGAAATTTGTTGCATTTCGAAGTAGTCGAAGTCTAGTTTAAAACGGAAGAATTGGAGATGAAAAACTACTTGTATTTTGAGAGTTATGATGGAAATAGTTAGATTCGCGCTTTGGTCTAGCAGTTTGCAGACATAACTCCGATTGAATGACCATAACTCACTCAATTCAACCCGGAATTCATTGAAATTTATTCCATTTCGAAGGAGTCGAAGTGTAGTCTAAAACGGAAGAAACAGAGATGAAAAAGTCCTAGTATTTTGAGAGTTATGACAGAAATAGTTAGACTCGCGCTTTGGTCTAGCAGTTTACAGACCTACGTCCGGTTGATTGACCATAACTCAGTAAATTCAACTCGGAATTGAATCAAATTCATGCCATTTCGAAGATGTCGAAGTGTAGTTGAAAACATTAGAAACGGAGATGAAAAACTCCAAGTATTTTAAGAGTTATGACGGAAATAGTTAGACTCGCCCTTTCGCCTACCAGTTTACAGACCTACCTCCGATTTAATGGCCACAACTCACTCAATTGAACATGTAATTCAATGAAATTTGTTGCATTTCGAAGTAGTCGAAGTTTAGTTTAAAACGGAAGAATTGGAGATGAAAAACTACTTGTATTTTGAGAGTTATGATGGAAATAGTTAGATTCGCGCTTTGGTCTAGCAGTTTGCAGACATACCTCCGATTGAATGACCATAACTCACTCAATTCAACCCGGAATTAATTGAAATTTGTTCCATTTCGAATGAGTAGAAGTGTAGTTTAAAACGAAAGAAACGGAGGTTAAAAAAGCCAAGTATTTCGGGAGTTATGATGAAAATAGTTAGACTCGCACTTTAGTGTAGCAGTTTGCAGACCTACCTCCGATTGATTGACCATAACTCAGTCCATTCAACTCGGAATTTAGTCAAATTCATGCCATTTCGAAGATGTCGAAGTGTAGTTGAAAACATTAGAAACGGAGATGAAAAACTTCAAGTATTTTAAGAGTTATGACGGAAATAGTTAGACTCGCCCTTTCGCCTAGCAGTTTACAGACCTACCTCCGATTTAATGACCACAGCTCACTCAATTAAACATGTAATTCAATGAAATTTGTTGCATTTCGAAGTAGTCGAAGTCTAGTATAAAACGGAAGAATTGGAGATGAAAAACTACTTGTATTTTGAGAGTTATGATGGAAATAGTTAGATTCGCGCTTTGGTCTAGCAGTTTGCAGACATACCTCCGATTGAATCACCATAACTCACTCAATTCAACCCGAAATTCATTGAAATTTATTCCATTTCGAAGGAGTCGAAGTCTAGTCTAAAACGGAAGAAACAGAGATGAAAAAGTCCTAGTATTTTGAGAGTTATGACGGAAATAGTTAGACTCGCGCTTTGGTCTAGCAGTTTATAGACCTACGTCCGGTTGATTGATCATAACTCAGTCAATTCAACTCGGAATTGAGTCAAATTCATGCCATTTCGAAGATGTTGAAGTGTTGTTGAAAACATTAGAAACGGAGATGAAAAACTCCAAGTATTTTAAGAGTTATGACGGAAATAGTTAGACTCGCCCTTTCGCCTAGCAGTTTACAGACCTATCTCCGATTGAATGACCATAACTCACTCAATTCAACCCGGAATTAATTGCAATTTGTTCCATTTCGAATGAGTAGAAGTGTAGTTTAAAACGAAAGAAACGGAGGTTAAAAAAGCCAAGTATTTCGGGAGTTGTGATGGAAATAGTTAGACTCGCACTTTAGTGTAGCAGTTTACAGACCTACCTCCGATTGATTGACCATAACTCAGTCAATTCAACTCGGAATTTAGACAAATTCATGCCGTTTCGAAGATGTCGAAGTGTAGTTGAAAACATAAGAAACGGAGATGAAAAACTCCAAGTATTTTAAGAGTTACGATGGAAATAGTTAGACTCGCGCTTTCGCCTAGCAGTTTACAGACCTGCTTCCGATTCATTGACCATAAGTCACTCAATTCGACTCGGAATTTATTCAAATTCATGCCATTTGGAAGATGTCGAAGAGTAGCTGAAAACGAAAGAAACGGAGACGAAAAACTCCAAGTATTTTAAGAGTTATGATAGAAATAGTTAAACTCGCGCTTTCGCCTAGCTGTTTACAGACCTACCTCCGATTTAATGACCACAACTCACTCAATTGAACATGTAATTCAATGAAATTTGTTGCATTTCGAAAGAGTCGAAGTGTAGTTTAAAACGGAAGAAACGGAGATGAAAAACTACTTGTATTTTGAGAGTTATGATGGAAATAGTTAGATTCGCGCTTTGGTCTAGCAGTTTGCAGACATACCTCCGATTGAATGGCCATAACTCACTCAATTCAACCCGGAATTCATTGAAATTTATTCCATTTCGAAGGAGTCGAAGTGTAGTCTAAAACGGAAGAAACAGAGATGAAAAAGTCCTAGTATTTTGAGAGTTATGACAGAAATAGTTAGACTCGCGCTTTGGTCTAGCAGTTTACAGACCTACGTCCGGTTGATTGACCATAACTCAGTCAATTCAACTCGGAATTGAGTCAAATTCATGCCATTTCGAAGATGTCGAAGTGTAGTTGAAAACATTAGAAACGGAGATGAAAAACTCCAAGTATTTTAAGAGTTATGACGGAAATAGTTAGACTCGCCCTTTCGCCTAGCAGTTTACAGACCTACCTCCGATTGAAAGACCATAACTGACTCAATTCAACCCGGAATTAATTGAAATTTGTTTCATTTCGAATGAGTAGAAGTGTAGTTTAAAACGAAAGAAACGGAGGTTAAAAAAGCCAAGTATTTCGGGAGTTGTGATGGAAATAGTTAGACTCGCACTTTAGTGTAGCAGTTTACAGAACTACCTCCGATTGATTGACAATAACTCAGTCAATTCAACTCGGAATTTAGTCAAATTCATGCCGTTTCGAAGATGTCGAAGTGTAGTTGAAAACAAAAGAAACGGAGATGAAAAACTCCAAGTATTTTAAGAGTTACGATGGAAATAGTTAGACTCGCGCTTTCGCCTAGCTGTTTACTGACCTACCTCCGATTGAATGACCATAACCCACTCAATTCAACTCGGAATTCATTGAAATTTGTTCCATTACGAAGGAGTCGAAAGTGTAGCTGAAAACGGAAGAAACGGAGATGAAAACTCCAAGTATTTTGAGAGTTATGGTGGAAATAGTTAGACTCGTGTTTTCGCTTAGCCGTTTACAGACCTACCTCCGATTGAATGACCATAAGTCACTAAATTCAACTCGGATTTCATTGAAATTTGTTCCATTTCGAAGGAGTCGAAGTGTAGTTTAAAACGGAAGAAACGGAGATGCAAAAATCCAAGTATTTTGAGAGTTATGGTGGAAATAGTTAGACTCGCACTTTGGTCTAGGAGTTTACAGACCTACCTCCGATTGATTGACCATAACTCACTCAATTCAACTCAGAATTGAATCAAATTCATGCAATTGCGAAGATGTCGAAGTGTAGTTGGAAATGGAGATGAAAAACTCCAAGTAATTTAAGAGTTATGATTGACATAGTTAGACTCGCGCTTTCGCCTAGCAGTTTACAGACCTACCTCCGAGTCAATGACCATAACTCACTCAATTCAACTCGGAATTCATTGAAATTTGTTCCATTTCGAAGGACTCGAACTGTAGTTTAAAACGGAAGAAACGGAGATGAAAAAAGCCAAGTATTTTGAGAGTTATGATGGAAATAGTTAGACTCGCACTTTGGTCTAGCAGTTTACAGACCAACCTGCAATTGATTGACCATAACTTACTCAATTTAACTCGGAATTGATTCAAATTCACGCCACTTTGAAGGTGTCGAAGTGTAGTTGAAAACGAAAGAAACAGAGATGAAAAATTCCAAGTATCTTAAGAGTTATGATGGAAATAGTTAGACTCGCGCTTTGGTCTAGCAGTTTACAGACATGCTTCCGATTCATTGACCATAAGTCACTCAATTCGACTCGGAATTTATTCAAATTCATGCCATTTGGAAGATGTCGAAGAGTAGCTGAAAACGAAAGAAACGGAGACGAAAAACTCCAAGTATTTTAAGAGTTATGATAGAAATAGTTAGACTCGCGCTTTCACCTAGCAGTTTACAGACCTACCTCCGATTTAATGACCACAACTCACTCAATTGAACATGTAATTCAATGAAATTTGTTGCATTTCGAAGGAGTCGAAGTGTAGTTTAAAACGGAAGAAACGGAGATGAAAATAGTTAGATTCGCGCTTTGGTGTACCAGTTTGCAGACATACCTCCGATTGAATGACCATAACTCACTCAATTCAACCCGGAATTCATTGAAATTTATTCCATTTCGAAGGAGTCGAAGTCTAGTCTAAAACGGAAGAAACAGAGATGAAAAAGTCCTAGTATTTTGAGAGTTATGACGGAAATAGTTAGACTCGCGCTTTGGTCTAGCAGTTTACAGACCTACGTCCGGTTGATTGACCATAACTCAGTCAATTCAACTCGGAATTGAGTCAAATTCATGCCATTTCGAAGATGTCGAAGTGTAGTTGAAAACATAAGAAACGGAGATGAAAAACTCCAAGTATTTTAAGAGTTATGACGGAAATAGTTAGACTCGCCCTTTCGCCTAGCAGTTTACAGACCTACCTCCGATTGAATGACCATAACTCACTCAATTCAACCCGGAATTAATTGAAATTTGTTCCATTTCGAATGAGTAGAAGTGTAGTTTAAAACGAAAGAAACGGAGGTTAAAAAAGCCAAGTATTTCGGGAGTTATGATGGAAATAGTTAGACTCGCACTTTAGCGTAGCAGTTTGCAGACCTACCTCCGATTGATTGACCATAACTCAGTCAATTCAACTCGGAATTTAGTCAAATTCATGCCATTTCGAAGATGTCGAAGTGTAGTTGAAAACATTAGAAACGGAGATGAAAAACTCCAAGTATTTTAAGAGTTATGACGGAAAATAGTTAGACTCGCCCTTTCGCCTAGCAGTTTACAGACCTACCTCCGATTTAATGGCCACAGCTCACTCAATTGAACATGTAATTCAATGAAATTTGTTGCATTTCGAAGTAGTCGAAGTCTAGTTTAAAACGGAAGAATTGGAGATGAAAAACTACTTGTATTTTGAGAGTTATGATGGAAATAGTTAGATTCGCGCTTTGGTCTAGCAGTTTGCAGACATAACTCCGATTGAATGACCATAACTCACTCAATTCAACCCGGAATTCATTGAAATTTATTCCATTTCGAAGGAGTCGAAGTGTAGTCTAAAACGGAAGAAACAGAGATGAAAAAGTCCTAGTATTTTGAGAGTTATGACAGAAATAGTTAGACTCGCGCTTTGGTCTAGCAGTTTACAGACCTACGTCCGGTTGATTGACCATAACTCAGTAAATTCAACTCGGAATTGAATCAAATTCATGCCATTTCGAAGATGTCGAAGTGTAGTTGAAAACATTAGAAACGGAGATGAAAAACTCCAAGTATTTTAAGAGTTATGACGGAAATAGTTAGACTCGCCCTTTCGCCTACCAGTTTACAGACCTACCTCCGATTTAATGGCCACAACTCACTCAATTGAACATGTAATTCAATGAAATTTGTTGCATTTCGAAGTAGTCGAAGTTTAGTTTAAAACGGAAGAATTGGAGATGAAAAACTACTTGTATTTTGAGAGTTATGATGGAAATAGTTAGATTCGCGCTTTGGTCTAGCAGTTTGCAGACATACCTCCGATTGAATGACCATAACTCACTCAATTCAACCCGGAATTAATTGAAATTTGTTCCATTTCGAATGAGTAGAAGTGTAGTTTAAAACGAAAGAAACGGAGGTTAAAAAAGCCAAGTATTTCGGGAGTTATGATGAAAATAGTTAGACTCGCACTTTAGTGTAGCAGTTTGCAGACCTACCTCCGATTGATTGACCATAACTCAGTCCATTCAACTCGGAATTTAGTCAAATTCATGCCATTTCGAAGATGTCGAAGTGTAGTTGAAAACATTAGAAACGGAGATGAAAAACTTCAAGTATTTTAAGAGTTATGACGGAAATAGTTAGACTCGCCCTTTCGCCTAGCAGTTTACAGACCTACCTCCGATTTAATGACCACAGCTCACTCAATTAAACATGTAATTCAATGAAATTTGTTGCATTTCGAAGTAGTCGAAGTCTAGTATAAAACGGAAGAATTGGAGATGAAAAACTACTTGTATTTTGAGAGTTATGATGGAAATAGTTAGATTCGCGCTTTGGTCTAGCAGTTTGCAGACATACCTCCGATTGAATCACCATAACTCACTCAATTCAACCCGAAATTCATTGAAATTTATTCCATTTCGAAGGAGTCGAAGTCTAGTCTAAAACGGAAGAAACAGAGATGAAAAAGTCCTAGTATTTTGAGAGTTATGACGGAAATAGTTAGACTCGCGCTTTGGTCTAGCAGTTTATAGACCTACGTCCGGTTGATTGATCATAACTCAGTCAATTCAACTCGGAATTGAGTCAAATTCATGCCATTTCGAAGATGTTGAAGTGTTGTTGAAAACATTAGAAACGGAGATGAAAAACTCCAAGTATTTTAAGAGTTATGACGGAAATAGTTAGACTCGCCCTTTCGCCTAGCAGTTTACAGACCTATCTCCGATTGAATGACCATAACTCACTCAATTCAACCCGGAATTAATTGCAATTTGTTCCATTTCGAATGAGTAGAAGTGTAGTTTAAAACGAAAGAAACGGAGGTTAAAAAAGCCAAGTATTTCGGGAGTTGTGATGGAAATAGTTAGACTCGCACTTTAGTGTAGCAGTTTACAGACCTACCTCCGATTGATTGACCATAACTCAGTCAATTCAACTCGGAATTTAGACAAATTCATGCCGTTTCGAAGATGTCGAAGTGTAGTTGAAAACATAAGAAACGGAGATGAAAAACTCCAAGTATTTTAAGAGTTACGATGGAAATAGTTAGACTCGCGCTTTCGCCTAGCAGTTTACAGACCTGCTTCCGATTCATTGACCATAAGTCACTCAATTCGACTCGGAATTTATTCAAATTCATGCCATTTGGAAGATGTCGAAGAGTAGCTGAAAACGAAAGAAACGGAGACGAAAAACTCCAAGTATTTTAAGAGTTATGATAGAAATAGTTAAACTCGCGCTTTCGCCTAGCTGTTTACAGACCTACCTCCGATTTAATGACCACAACTCACTCAATTGAACATGTAATTCAATGAAATTTGTTGCATTTCGAAAGAGTCGAAGTGTAGTTTAAAACGGAAGAAACGGAGATGAAAAACTACTTGTATTTTGAGAGTTATGATGGAAATAGTTAGATTCGCGCTTTGGTCTAGCAGTTTGCAGACATACCTCCGATTGAATGGCCATAACTCACTCAATTCAACCCGGAATTCATTGAAATTTATTCCATTTCGAAGGAGTCGAAGTGTAGTCTAAAACGGAAGAAACAGAGATGAAAAAGTCCTAGTATTTTGAGAGTTATGACAGAAATAGTTAGACTCGCGCTTTGGTCTAGCAGTTTACAGACCTACGTCCGGTTGATTGACCATAACTCAGTCAATTCAACTCGGAATTGAGTCAAATTCATGCCATTTCGAAGATGTCGAAGTGTAGTTGAAAACATTAGAAACGGAGATGAAAAACTCCAAGTATTTTAAGAGTTATGACGGAAATAGTTAGACTCGCCCTTTCGCCTAGCAGTTTACAGACCTACCTCCGATTGAAAGACCATAACTGACTCAATTCAACCCGGAATTAATTGAAATTTGTTTCATTTCGAATGAGTAGAAGTGTAGTTTAAAACGAAAGAAACGGAGGTTAAAAAAGCCAAGTATTTCGGGAGTTGTGATGGAAATAGTTAGACTCGCACTTTAGTGTAGCAGTTTACAGAACTACCTCCGATTGATTGACAATAACTCAGTCAATTCAACTCGGAATTTAGTCAAATTCATGCCGTTTCGAAGATGTCGAAGTGTAGTTGAAAACAAAAGAAACGGAGATGAAAAACTCCAAGTATTTTAAGAGTTACGATGGAAATAGTTAGACTCGCGCTTTCGCCTAGCTGTTTACTGACCTACCTCCGATTGAATGACCATAACCCACTCAATTCAACTCGGAATTCATTGAAATTTGTTCCATTACGAAGGAGTCGAAAGTGTAGCTGAAAACGGAAGAAACGGAGATGAAAACTCCAAGTATTTTGAGAGTTATGGTGGAAATAGTTAGACTCGTGTTTTCGCTTAGCCGTTTACAGACCTACCTCCGATTGAATGACCATAAGTCACTAAATTCAACTCGGATTTCATTGAAATTTGTTCCATTTCGAAGGAGTCGAAGTGTAGTTTAAAACGGAAGAAACGGAGATGCAAAAAGCCAAGTATTTTGAGAGTTATGGTGGAAATAGTTAGACTCGCACTTTGGTCTAGGAGTTTACAGACCTACCTCCGATTGATTGATCATAACTCACTCAATTCAACTCAGAATTGAATCAAATTCATGGCATTGCGAAGATGTCGAAGTGTAGTTGGAAATGGAGATGAAAAACTCCAAGTAATTTAAGAGTTATGATTGACATAGTTAGACTCGCGCTTTCGCCTAGCAGTTTACAGACCTACCTCCGAGTCAATGACCATAACTCACTCAATTCAACTCGGAATTCATTGAAATTTGTTCCATTTCGAAGGACTCGAACTGTAGTTTAAAACGGAAGAAACGGAGATGAAAAAAGCCAAGTATTTTGAGAGTTATGATGGAAATAGTTAGACTCGCACTTTGGTCTAGCAGTTTACAGACCAACCTGCAATTGATTGACCATAACTTACTCAATTTAACTCGGAATTGATTCAAATTCACGCCACTTTGAAGGTGTCGAAGTGTAGTTGAAAACGAAAGAAACAGAGATGAAAAATTCCAAGTATCTTAAGAGTTATGATGGATATAGTTAGACTCGCGCTTTGGTCTAGCAGTTTACAGACCTGCTTCCGATTCATTGACCATAAGTCACTCAATTCGACTCGGAATTTATTCAAATTCATGCCATTTGGAAGATGTCGAAGAGTAGCTGAAAACGAAAGAAACGGAGACGAAAAACACCAAGTATTTTAAGAGTTATGATAGAAATAGTTAGACTCGCGCTTTCACCTAGCAGTTTACAGACCTACCTCCGATTTAATGACCACAACTCACTCAATTGAACATGTAATTCAATGAAATTTGTTGCATTTCGAAGGAGTCGAAGTGTAGTTTAAAACGGAAGAAACGGAGATGAAAATAGTTAGATTCGCGCTTTGGTCTACCAGTTTGCAGACATACCTCCGATTGAATGACCATAACTCACTCAATTCAACCCGGAATTCATTGAAATTTATTCCATTTCGAAGGAGTCGAAGTCTAGTCTAAAACGGAAGAAACAGAGATGAAAAAGTCCTAGTATTTTGAGAGTTATGACGGAAATAATTAGACTCGCGCTTTGGTCTAGCAGTTTACAAACCTACGTCCGATTGAATGACCATAACTCACTCAATTCAACCCGGAATTAATTGGAATTTGTTCCATTTCGAATGAGTAGAAGTGTAGTTTAAAAAGAAAGAAACGGAGGTTAAAAAAGCCAAGTATTTCGGGAGTTATGATGGAAATAGTTAGACTCGCACTTTAGTGTAGCAGTTTGCAGACCTACCTCCGATTGCTTGACCATAACTCAGTTAATTCAACTCGGAATTTAGTCAAATTCATGCCATTTCGAAGATGTCGAAGTGTAGTTGAAAACATTAGAAACGGAGATGAAAAACTCCAAGTATTTTAAGAGTTATGACGGAAAATAGTTAGACTCGCCCTTTCGCCTAGCAGTTTACAGACCTACCTCCGATTTAATGACCACAGCTCACTCAATTGAACATGTAATTCAATGAAATTTGTTGCATTTCGAAGTAGTCGAAGTCTAGTTTAAAACGGAAGAATTGGAGATGAAAAACTACTTGTATTTTGAGAGTTATGATGGAAATAGTTAGATTCGCGCTTTGGTTTAGCAGTTTGCAGACATACCTCCGATTGAATGACCATAACTCCCTCAATTCAACCCGGAATTCATTGAAATTTATTCCATTTCGAAGGAGTCGAAGTGTAGTCTAAAACGGAAGAAACAGAGATGAAAAAGTCCTAGTATTTTGAGAGTTATGACGGAAATAGTTAGACTCGCGCTTTGGTCTAGCAGTTTATAGACCTACGTCCGGTTGATTGATCATAACTCAGTCAATTCAACTCGGAATTGAGTCAAATTCATGCCATTTCGAAGATGTCGAAGTGTAGTTGAAAACATTAGAAACGGAGATGAAAAACTCCAAGTATTTTAAGAGTTATGACGGAAATAGTTAGACTCGCCCTTTCGCCTAGCAGTTTACAGACCTACCTCCGATTGAAAGACCATAACTGACTCAATTCAACCCGGAATTAATTGAAATTTGTTTCATTTCGAATGAGTAGAAGTGTAGTTTAAAACGAAAGAAACGGAGGTTAAAAAAGCCAAGTATTTCGGGAGTTGTGATGGAAATAGTTAGACTCGCACTTTAGTGTAGCAGTTTACAGAACTACCTCCGATTGATTGACAATAACTCAGTCAATTCAACTCGGAATTTAGTCAAATTCATGCCGTTTCGAAGATGTCGAAGTGTAGTTGAAAACAAAAGAAACGGAGATGAAAAACTCCAAGTATTTTAAGAGTTACGATGGAAATAGTTAGACTCGCGCTTTCGCCTAGCTGTTTACTGACCTACCTCCGATTGAATGACCATAACCCACTCAATTCAACTCGGAATTCATTGAAATTTGTTCCATTACGAAGGAGTCGAAAGTGTAGCTGAAAACGGAAGAAACGGAGATGAAAACTCCAAGTATTTTGAGAGTTATGGTGGAAATAGTTAGACTCGTGTTTTCGCTTAGCCGTTTACAGACCTACCTCCGATTGAATGACCATAAGTCACTAAATTCAACTCGGATTTCATTGAAATTTGTTCCATTTCGAAGGAGTCGAAGTGTAGTTTAAAACGGAAGAAACGGAGATGCAAAAAGCCAAGTATTTTGAGAGTTATGGTGGAAATAGTTAGACTCGCACTTTGGTCTATGAGTTTACAGACCTACCTCCGATTGATTGATCATAACTCACTCAATTCAACTCAGAATTGAATCAAATTCATGGCATTGCGAAGATGTCGAAGTGTAGTTGGAAATGGAGATGAAAAACTCCAAGTAATTTAAGAGTTATGATTGACATAGTTAGACTCGCGCTTTCGCCTAGCAGTTTACAGACCTACCTCCGAGTCAATGACCATAACTCACTCAATTCAACTCGGAATTCATTGAAATTTGTTCCATTTCGAAGGACTCGAACTGTAGTTTAAAACGGAAGAAACGGAGATGAAAAAAGCCAAGTATTTTGAGAGTTATGATGGAAATAGTTAGACTCGCACTTTGGTCTAGCAGTTTACAGACCAACCTGCAATTGATTGACCATAACTTACTCAATTTAACTCGGAATTGATTCAAATTCACGCCACTTTGAAGGTGTCGAAGTGTAGTTGAAAACGAAAGAAACAGAGATGAAAAATTCCAAGTATCTTAAGAGTTATGATGGATATAGTTAGACTCGCGCTTTGGTCTAGCAGTTTACAGACCTGCTTCCGATTCATTGACCATAAGTCACTCAATTCGACTCGGAATTTATTCAAATTCATGCCATTTGGAAGATGTCGAAGAGTAGCTGAAAACGAAAGAAACGGAGACGAAAAACTCCAAGTATTTTAAGAGTTATGATAGAAATAGTTAGACTCGCGCTTTCACCTAGCAGTTTACAGACCTACCTCCGATTTAATGACCACAACTCACTCAATTGAACATGTAATTCAATGAAATTTGTTGCATTTCGAAGGAGTCGAAGTGTAGTTTAAAACGGAAGAAACGGAGATGAAAATAGTTAGATTCGCGCTTTGGTCTACCAGTTTGCAGACATACCTCCGATTGAATGACCATAACTCACTCAATTCAACCCGGAATTCATTGAAATTTATTCCATTTCGAAGGAGTCGAAGTCTAGTCTAAAACGGAAGAAACAGAGATGAAAAAGTCCTAGTATTTTGAGAGTTATGACGGAAATAATTAGACTCGCGCTTTGGTCTAGCAGTTTACAAACCTACGTCCGATTGAATGACCATAACTCACTCAATTCAACCCGGAATTAATTGGAATTTGTTCCATTTCGAATGAGTAGAAGTGTAGTTTAAAAAGAAAGAAACGGAGGTTAAAAAAGCCAAGTATTTCGGGAGTTATGATGGAAATAGTTAGACTCGCACTTTAGTGTAGCAGTTTGCAGACCTACCTCCGATTGCTTGACCATAACTCAGTTAATTCAACTCGGAATTTAGTCAAATTCATGCCATTTCGAAGATGTCGAAGTGTAGTTGAAAACATTAGAAACGGAGATGAAAAACTCCAAGTATTTTAAGAGTTATGACGGAAAATAGTTAGACTCGCCCTTTCGCCTAGCAGTTTACAGACCTACCTCCGATTTAATGACCACAGCTCACTCAATTGAACATGTAATTCAATGAAATTTGTTGCATTTCGAAGTAGTCGAAGTCTAGTTTAAATCGGAAGAATTGGAGATGAAAAACTACTTGTATTTTGAGAGTTATGATGGAAATAGTTAGATTCGCGCTTTGGTCTAGCAGTTTGCAGACATACCTCCGATTGAATGACCATAACTCACTCAATTCAACCCGGAATTCATTGAAATTTATTCCATTTCGAAGGAGTCGAAGTGTAGTCTAAAACGGAAGAAACAGAGATGAAAAAGTCCTAGTATTTTGAGAGTTATGACAGAAATAGTTAGACTCGCGCTTTGGTCTAGCAGTTTACAGACCTACGTCCGGTTGATTGACCATAACTCAGTCAATTCAACTCGGAATTGAGTCAAATTCATGCCATTTCGAAGATGTCGAAGTGTAGTTGAAAACATTAGAAACGGAGATGAAAAACTCCAAGTATTTTAAGAGTTATGACGGAAATAGTTAGACTCGCCCTTTCGCCTAGCAGTTTACAGACCTACCTCCGATTTAATGGCCACAACTCACTCAATTGAACATGTAATTCAATGAAATTTGTTGCATTTCGAAGTAGTCGAAGTTTAGTTTAAAACGGAAGAATTGGAGATGAAAAACTACTTGTATTTTTAGAGTTATGATGGAAATAGTTAGATTCGCGCTTTGGTCTAGCAGTTTGCAGACATACCTCCGATTGAATGACCATAACTCACTCAATTCAACCCGGAATTAATTGAAATTTGTTCCATTTCGAATGAGTAGAAGTGTAGTTTAAAACGAAAGAAACGGAGGATAAAAAAGCCAAGTATTTCGGGAGTTATGATGAAAATAGTTAGACTCGCACTTTAGTGTAGCAGTTTGCAGACCTACCTCCGATTGATTGACCATAACTCAGTCAATTCAACTCGGAATTTAGTCAAATTCATGCCATTTCGAAGATGTCGAAGTGTAGTTGAAAACATTAGAAACGGAGATGAAAAACTTCAAGTATTTTAAGAGTTATGACGGAAATAGTTAGACTCGCCCTTTCGCCTAGCAGTTTACAGACCTACCTCCGATTTAATGACCACAGCTCACTCAATTAAACATGTAATTCAATGAAATTTGTTGCATTTCGAAGTAGTCGAAGTCTAGTTTAAAACGGAAGAATTGGAGATGAAAAACTACTTGTATTTTGAGAGTTATGATGGAAATAGTTAGATTCGCGCTTTGGTCTAGCAGTTTGCAGACATACCTCCGATTGAATGACCATAACTCACTCAATTCAACCCGAAATTCATTGAAATTTATTCCATTTCGAAGGAGTCGAAGTCTAGTCTAAAACGGAAGAAACAGAGATGAAAAAGTCCTAGTATTTTGAGAGTTATGACGGAAATAGTTAGACTCGCGCTTTGGTCTAGCAGTTTATAGACCTACGTCCGGTTGATTGATCATAACTCAGTCAATTCAACTCGGAATTGAGTCAAATTCATGCCATTTCGAAGATGTCGAAGTGTAGTTGAAAACATTAGAAACGGAGATGAAAAACTCCAAGTATTTTAAGAGTTATGACGGAAATAGTTAGACTCGCCCTTTCGCCTAGCAGTTTACAGACCTACCTCCGATTTAATGGCCACAACTCACTCAATTGAACATGTAATTCAATGAAATTTGTTTCATTTCGAAGTAGTCGAAGTTTAGTTTAAAACGGAAGAATTGGAGATGAAAAACTACTTGTATTTTTAGAGTTATGATGGAAATAGTTAGATTCGCGCTTTGGTCTAGCAGTTTGCAGACATACCTCCGATTGAATGACCATAACTCACTCAATTCAACCCGGAATTAATTGAAATTTGTTCCATTTCGAATGAGTAGAAGTGTAGTTTAAAACGAAAGAAACGGAGGTTAAAAAAGCCAAGTATTTCGGGAGTTATGATGAAAATAGTTAGACTCGCACTTTAGTGTAGCAGTTTGCAGACCTACCTCCGATTGATTGACCATAACTCAGTCAATTCAACTCGGAATTTAGTCAAATTCATGCCATTTCGAAGATGTCGAAGTGTAGTTGAAAGCATTAGAAACGGAGATGAAAAACTTCAAGTATTTTAAGAGTTATGACGGAAATAGTTAGACTCGCCCTTTCGCCTAGCAGTTTACAGACCTACCTCCGATTTAATGACCACAGCTCACTCAATTAAACATGTAATTCAATGAAATTTGTTGCATTTCGAAGTAGTCGAAGTCTAGTTTAAAACGGAAGAATTGGAGATGAAAAACTACTTGTATTTTGAGAGTTATGATGGAAATAGTTAGATTCGCGCTTTGGTCTAGCAGTTTGCAGACATACCTCCGATTGAATGACCATAACTCACTCAATTCAACCCGAAATTCATTGAAATTTATTCCATTTCGAATGAGTCGAAGTTTAGTCTAAAACGGAAGAAACAGAGATGAAAAAGTCCTAGTATTTTGAGAGTTATGACGGAAATAGTTAGACTCGCGCTTTGGTCTAGCAGTTTATAGACCTACGTCCGGTTGATTGATCATAACTCAGTCAATTCAACTCGGAATTGAGTCAAATTCATGCCATTTCGAAGATGTTGAAGTGTAGTTGAAAACATTAGAAACGGAGATCAAAAACTCTAAGTATTTTAAGAGTTATGACGGAAATAGTTAGACTCGCCCTTTCGCCTAGCAGTTTACAGACCTATCTCCGATTGAATGACCATAACTCACTCAATTCAACCCGGAATTAATTGCAATTTGTTCCATTTCGAATGAGTAGAAGTGTAGTTTAAAACGAAAGAAACGGAGGTTAAAAAAGCCAAGTATTTCGGGAGTTGTGATGGAAATAGTTAGACTCGCACTTTAGTGTAGCAGTTTACAGACCTACCTCCGATTGATTGACCATAACTCAGTCAATTCAACTCGGAATTTAGACAAATTCATGCCGTTTCGAAGATGTCGAAGTGTAGTTGAAAACATAAGAAACGGAGATGAAAAACTCCAAGTATTTTAAGAGTTACGATGGAAATAGTTAGACTCGCGCTTTCGCCTAGCAGTTTACAGACCTGCTTCCGATTCATTGACCATAAGTCACTCAATTCGACTCGGAATTTATTCAAATTCATGCCATTTGGAAGATGTCGAAGAGTAGCTGAAAACGAAAGAAACGGAGACGAAAAACTCCAAGTATTTTAAGAGTTATGATAGAAATAGTTAAACTCGCGCTTTCGCCTAGCTGTTTACAGACCTACCTCCGATTTAATGACCACAACTCACTCAATTGAACATGTAATTCAATGAAATTTGTTGCATTTCGAAAGAGTCGAAGTGTAGTTTAAAACGGAAGAAACGGAGATGAAAAACTACTTGTATTTTGAGAGTTATGATGGAAATAGTTAGATTCGCGCTTTGGTCTAGCAGTTTGCAGACATACCTCCGATTGAATGGCCATAACTCACTCAATTCAACCCGGAATTCATTGAAATTTATTCCATTTCGAAGGAGTCGAAGTGTAGTCTAAAACGGAAGAAACAGAGATGAAAAAGTCCTAGTATTTTGAGAGTTATGACAGAAATAGTTAGACTCGCGCTTTGGTCTAGCAGTTTACAGACCTATGTCCGGTTGATTGACCATAACTCAGTCAATTCAACTCGGAATTGAGTCAAATTCATGCCATTTCGAAGATGTCGAAGTGTAGTTGAAAACATTAGAAACGGAGATGAAAAACTCCAAGTATTTTAAGAGTTATGACGGAAATAGTTAGACTCGCCCTTTCGCCTAGCAGTTTACAGACCTACCTCCGATTTAATGGCCACAACTCACTCAATTGAACATGTAATTCAATGAAATTTGTTGCATTTCGAAGTAGTCGAAGTTTAGTTTAAAACGGAAGAATTGGAGATGAAAAACTACTTGTATTTTGAGAGTTATGATGGAAATAGTTAGATTCGCGCTTTGGTCTAGCAGTTTGCAGACATACCTCCGATTGAATGACCATAACTCACTCAATTCAACCCGGAATTAATTGAAATTTGTTCCATTTCGAATGAGTAGAAGTGTAGTTTAAAACGTAAGAAACGGAGGTTAAAAAAGCCAAGTATTTCGGGAGTTATGATGGAAATAGTTAGACTCGCACTTTAGTGTAGCAGTTTGCAGACCTACCTCCGATTGATTGACCATAACTCAGTCAATTCAACTCGGAATTTAGTCAAATTCATGCCATTTCGAAGATGTCGAAGTGTAGTTGAAAACATTAGAAACGGAGATGAAAAACTCCAAGTATTTTAAGAGTTATGACGGAAATAGTTAGACTCGCCCTTTCGCCTAGCAGTTTACAGACCTACCTCCGATTTAATGACCACAGCTCACTCAATTGAACATGTAATTCAATGAAATTTGTTGCATTTCGAAGTAGTCGAAGTCTAGTTTAAAACGGAAGAATTGGAGATGAAAAACTACTTGTATTTTGAGAGTTATGATGGAAATAGTTAGATTCGCGCTTTAGTTTAGCAGTTTGCAGACATACCTCCGATTGAATGACCATAACTCCCTCAATTCAACCCGGAATTCATTGAAATTTATTCCATTTCGAAGGAGTCGAAGTGTAGTCTAAAACGGAAGAAACAGAGATGAAAAAGTCCTAGTATTTTGAGAGTTATGACGGAAATAGTTAGACTCGCGCTTTGGTCTAGCAGTTTATAGACCTACCTCCGGTTGATTGATCATAACTCAGTCAATTCAACTCGGAATTGAGTCAAATTCATGCCATTTCGAAGATGTCGAAGTGTAGTTGAAAACATTAGAAACGGAGATGAAAAACTCCAAGTATTTTAAGAGTTATGACGGAAATAGTTAGACTCGCCCTTTCGCCTAGCAGTTTACAGACCTACCTCCGATTGAAAGACCATAACTGACTCAATTCAACCCGGAATTAATTGAAATTTGTTTCATTTCGAATGAGTAGAAGTGTAGTTTAAAACGAAAGAAACGGAGGTTAAAAAAGCCAAGTATTTCGGGAGTTATGATGGAAATAGTTAGACTCGCACTTTAGTGTAGCAGTTTACAGACCTACCTCCGATTGATTGACCATAACTCAGTCAATTCAACTCGGAATTTAGACAAATTTATGCCGTTTCGAAGATGTCGAAGTGTAGTTGAAAACATAAGAAACGGAGATGAAAAACTCCAACTATTTTAAGAGTTACGATGGAAATAGTTAGACTCGCGCTTTCGCCTAGCAGTTTACTGACCTACCTCCGATTGAATGACCATAACCCACTCAATTCAACTCGGAATTCATTGAAATTCGTTCCATTACGAAGGAGTCGAAAGTGTAGCTGAAAACGGAAGAAACGGAGATGAAAACTCCAAGTATTTTGAGAGTTATGGTGGAAATAGTTAGACTCGCGTTTTCGCCTTGCAGTTTACAGACCTACCTCCGATTGAATGACCATAAGTCACTAAAATTCAACTCGGAATTCATTGAACTTTGTTCCATTTCGAAGGAGTCGAAGTGTAGTTTAAAACAGAAGAAACGGAGATAAAAAAAACCAAGTATTTTGAGATTTATGGTGGAAATTGTTAGACTCGCACTTTGGTCTAGCAGTTTACATACCTACCTCCGATTGATTGACTATAACTCACTCAATTCAACTCGAAATTGATTCAAATTCATGCAATTTCGATGATGTCGAAGTGAAGTTGAAAACGGAAGAAACGGAGATGAAAAACTCCAAGTATTTTAAGAGTTATGATTGAAATAGTTGGACTCTCGCTTTCGCCTAGCAGTTTACAGACCTACCTCGGATTGAATGACCATAACTCACTCAATTCAACCCGGATTTCATTGAAATTTGTTTCATTTCGAAGCAGTCGAAGTGTAGTTTAAAACGGAAGAAACGGAGATGCAAAAAGCCAAGTATTTTGAGAGTTATGGTGGAAATAGTTAGACTCGCACTTTGGTCTAGTAGTTTAAAGACCTACCTTCGATTGATTGACCATAACTCACTCAATTCAACTCAGAATTGAATCAAATTCATGGCATTGCGAAGATGTCGAAGTGTAGTTGGAGATGGAGATGATAAACTCCAAGTAATTTAAGAGTTATGATGGACATAGTTAGACTCGCGCTTTCGCCTAGCAGTTTACAGACCTACCTCCTAGTCAATGACCATAACTCACTCAATTCAATTCGGAATTCATTGAAATTTGTTCCATTTCGAAGGACTCGAACTGTAGTTTAAAACGGAAGAAACAGAGATGAAAAAAGCAAGTATTTTGAGAGTTATGGTGGAAATAGTTAGACTCGCACTTTGATCTAGCAGTTTACAGACCAACCTTCAATTGATTGACCAAAACTTACTCAATTTAACTCGGAATTGATTCAAATTCATGCCATTTTGAAGGTGTGGAAGTGTAGTTGAAAACGAAAGAAACAGAGATGAAAAATTCCAAGTATCTTAAGAGTTATGATGGAAATAGTTAGACTCGCGCTTTGGTCTAGCAGTTTACAGACCTGCTTCCGATTCATTCACCATAAGTCACTAAATTCGACTCGGAATTTATTCAAATTCATGCCATTTGGAAGATGTCGAAGAGTAGCTGAAAACGAAAGAAACGGAGACGAAAAACTCCAAGTATTTTAAGAGTTATGATAGAAATAGTTAGACTCGCGCTTTCGCCTAGCAGTTTACAGACTTACCTCCGATTTAATGACCACAACTCACTCAATTGAACATGTAATTCAATGAAATTTGTTGCATTTCGAAAGAGTCGAAGTGTAGTTTAAAACGGAAGAAACGGAGATGAAAAACTACTTGTATTTTGAGTGTTATGATGGAAATAGTTAGATTCGCGCTTTGGTCTAGCAGTTTGCAGACATACCTCCGATTGAATGGCCATAACTCACTCAATTCAACCCGGAATTCATTGAAATTTATTCCATTTCGAAGGAGTCGAAGTGTAGTCTAAAACGGAAGAAACAGAGATGAAAAAGTCCTAGTATTTTGAGAGTTATGACGGAAATAGTTAGACTCGCGCTTTGGTCTAGCAGTTTACAGACCTACGTCCGGTTGATTGACCATAACTCAGTCAATTCAACTCGGAATTTAGTCAAATTCATGCCGTTTCGAAGATGTCGAAGTGTAGTTGAAAACATAAGAAATGGAGATGAAAAACTCCAAGTATTTTAAGAGTTACGATGAAAATAGTTAGACTCGCGCTTTCGCCTAGCAGTTTACTGACCTACCTCCGATTGAATGACCATAACCCACTCAATTCAACTCGGAATTCATTGAAATTCGTTCCATTACGAAGGAGTCGAAAGTGTAGCTAAAAACGGAAGAAACGGAGATGAAAACTCCAAGTATTTTGAGAGTTATGGTGGAAATAGTTAGACTCGCGTTTTCGCCTTGCAGTTTACAGACCTACCTCCGATTGAATGACCATAAGTCACTAAATTCAACTCGGATTTCATTGAAATTTGTTCCATTTCGAAGGAGTCGAAGTGTAGTTTAAAACGGAAGAAACGGAGATGCAAAAAGCCAAGTATTTTGAGAGTTATGGTGGAAATAGTTAGACTCGCACTTTGGTTTAGGAGTTTACAGACCTACCTCCGATTGATTGACCATAACTCACTCAATTCAACTCAGAATTGAATCAAATTCATGGCATTGCGAAGATGTCGAAGTGTAGTTGGAAATGGAGATGAAAAACTCCAAGTAATTTAAGAGTTATGATGGACATAGTTAGACTCGCGCTTTCGCCTAGCAGTTTACAGACCTACCTCCGAGTCAATGACCATAACTCACTCAATTCAACTCGGAATTCATTGAAATTTATTCCATTTCGAAGGACTCGAACTATAGTTTAAAACGGAAGAAACGGAGATGAAAAAAGTCAAGTATTTTGAGAGTTATGATGGAAATAGTTAGACTCGCACTTTGGTCTAGCAGTTTACAGACCAACCTGCAATTGATTGACCATAACTTACTCAATTTAACTCGGAATTGATTCAAATTCATGCCACTTTGAAGGTGTCGAAGGGTAGTTGAAAACGAAAGAAACAGAGATGAAAAATTCCAAGTATCTTAAGAGTTATGATGGAAATAGTTAGACTCGCGCTTTGGTCTAGCAGTTTACAGACCTGCTTCCGATTCATTCACCATAAGTCACTAAATTCGACTCGGAATTTATTCAAATTAATGCCATTTGGAAGATGTCGAAGAGTAGCTGAAAACCAAAGAAACGGAGACGAAAAACTCCAAGTATTTTAAGAGTTATGATAGAAATAGTTAGACTCGCGCTTTCGCCTATCAGTTTACAGACTTACCTCCGATTTAATGACCACAACTCACTCAATTGAACATGTAATTCAATGAAATTTGTTGCATTTCGAAAGAGTCGAAGTGTAGTTTAAAACGGAAGAAACGGAGATGAAAAACTACTTGTATTTTGAGAGTTATGATGGAAATAGTTAGATTCGCGGTTTGGTCTAGCAGTTTGCAGACATACCTCCGATTGAATGGCCATAACTCACTCAATTCAACCCGGAATTCATTGAAATTTATTCCATTTCGAAGGAGTCGAAGTGTAGTCTAAAACGGAAGAAACAGAGATGAAAAACTCCTAGTATTTTGAGAGTTATGACGGAAATAGTTAGACTCGCGCTTTGGTCTAGCAGTTTACAGACCTACGTCCGGTTGATTGACCATAACTCAGTCAATTCAACTCGGAATTGAGTCAAATTCATGCCATTTCGAAGATGTCGAAGTGTAGTTGAAAACATTAGAAACGGAGATGAAAAACTCTAAGTATTTTAAGAGTTATGACGGAAATAGTTAGACTCGCCCTTTCGCCTAGCAGTTTACAGACCTACCTCCGATTTAATGACCACAACTCACTCAATTGAACATGTAATTCAATGAAATTTGTTGCATTTCGAAGTAATCGAAGTTTAGTTTAAAACGGAAGAATTGGAGATGAAAAACTACTTGTATTTTGAGAGTTATGATGGAAATAGTTAGATTCGCGCTTTGGTCTAGCAGTTTGCAGACATACCTCCGATTGAATGACCATAACTCACTCAATTCAACCCGGAATTCATTGAAATTTATTCCATTTAGAAGGAGTCGAAGTGTAGTCTAAAACGGAAAAAACAGAGATGAAAAAGTCCTAGTATTTTGAGAGTTATGAAGGAAATAGTTAGACTCGCGCTTTGGTCTAGCAGTTTATAGACCTACGTCCGGTTGATTGATCATAACTCAGTCAATTCAACTCGGAATTGAGTCAAATTCATGCCATTTCGAAGATGTCGAAGTGTAGTTGAAAACATTAGAAACGGAGATGAAAAACTCCAAGTATTTTAACAGTTATGACGAAAATAGTTAGACTCGCCCTTTCGCCTAGCAGTTTACAGACCTATCTCCGATTGAATGACCATAACTCACTCAATTCAACCCGGAATTAATTGAAATTTGTTCCATTTCGAATGAGTAGAAGTGTAGTTTAAAACGAAAGAAACGGAGGTTAAAAAAGCCAAGTATTTCGGGAGTTGTGATAGAAATAGTTAGACTCGCACTTTAGTGTAGCAGTTTACAGACCTACCTCCGATTGATTGACCATAACTCAGTCAATTCAACTCGGAATTTAGTCAAATTCATGCCGTTTCGAAGATGTCGAAGTGTAGTTGAAAACATAAGAAACGGAGATGAAAAACTCCAAGTATTTTAAGAGTTACGATGTAAATAGTTAGACTCGCGCTTTCGCCTAGCAGTTTACTGACCTACCTCCGATTGAATGACCATAACCCACTCAATTCAACTCGGAATTCATTGAAATTCGTTCCATTACGAAGGAGTCGAAAGTGTAGCTGAAAACGGAAGAAACGGAGATGAAAACTCCAAGTATTTTGAGAGTTATGGTGGAAATAGTTAGACTCGTGTTTTCGCCTAGCCATTTACAGACCTACCTCCGATTGAATGACCATAAGTCACTAAATTCAACTCGGATTTCATTGAAATTTGTTCCATTTCGAAGGAGTCGAAGTGTAGTTTAAAACGGAAGAAATGGAGATGCAAAAAGCCAAGTATTTTGAGAGTTATGGTGGAAATAGTTAGACTCGCACTTTGGTCTAGGAGTTTAGAGACCTACCTCCGATTGATTGACCATAACTCACTCAATTCAACTCAGAATTGAATCAAATTCATGGCATTGCGAAGATGTCGAAGTGTAGTAGGAAATGGAGATGAAAAACTCCAAGTAATTTAAGAGTTATGATGGACATAGTTAGACTCGCGCTTTCGCCTAGCAGTTTACAGACCTACCTCCGAGTCAATGACCATAACTCACTCAATTCAACTCGCAATTCATTGAAATTTATTCCATTTCGAAGGACTCGAACTGTAGTTTAAAACGGAAGAAACGGAGATGAAAAAAGTCAAGTATTTTGAGAGTTATGATGGAAATAGTTAGACTCGCACTTTGGTCTAGCAGTTTACAGACCAACCTGCAATTGATTGACCATAACTTACTCAATTTAACTCGGAATTGATTCAAATTCATGCCACTTTGAAGGTGTCGAAGTGTAGTTGAAAACGAAAGAAACAGAGATGAAAAATTCCAAGTATCTTAAGAGTTATGATGGAAATAGTTAGACTCGCGCTTTGGTCTAGCAGTTTACAGACTTGCTTCCGATTCATTGACCATAAGTCACTCAATTCGACTCGGAATTTATTCAAATTCATGCCATTTGGAAGATGTCGAAGAGTAGCTGAAAACGAAAGAAACGGAGACGAAAAACTCCAAGTATTTTAAGAGTTATGATAGAAATAGTTAAACTCGCGCTTTCGCCTAGCAGTTTACAGACCTACCTCCGATTTAATGACCACAACTCACTCAATTGAACATGTAATTCAATGAAATTTGTTGCATTTCGAAGGAGTCGAAGTGTAGTTTAAAACGGAAGAAACGGAGATGAAAATAGTTAGATTCGCGCTTTGGTCTACCAGTTTGCAGACATACCTCCGATTGAATGACCATAACTCACTCAATTCAACCCGGAATTCATTGAAATTTATTCCATTTCGAAGGAGTCGAAGTCTATTCTAAAACGGAAGAAACAGAGATGAAAAAGTCCTAGTATTTTGAGAGTTATGACGGAAATAGTTAGACTCGCGCTTTGGTCTAGCAGTTTACAGACCTACGTCCGGTTGATTGACCATAACTCAGTCAATTCAACTCGGAATTTAGTCAAATTCATGCCGTTTCGAAGATGTCGAAGTGTAGTTGAAAACATAAGAAACGGAGATGAAAAACTCCAAGTATTTTAAGAGTTACGATGGAAATAGTTAGACTCGCGCTTTCGCCTAGCAGTTTACTGACCTACCTCCGATTGAATGACCATAACCCACTCAATTCAACTCGGAATTCATTGAAATTCGTTCCATTACGAAGGAGTCGAAAGTGTAGCTGAAAACGGAAGAAACGGAGATGAAAACTCCAAGTATTTTGAGAGTTATGGTGGAAATAGTTAGACTCGCGTTTTCGCCTTGCAGTTTACAGACCTACCTCCGATTGAATGACCATAAGTCACTAAAATTCAACTCGGAATTCATTGAACTTTGTTCCATTTCGAAGGAGTCGAAGTGTAGTTTAAAACAGAAGAAACGGAGATAAAAAAACCAAGCATTTTGAGATTTATGGTGAAAATTGTTAGACTCGCACTTTGGTCTAGCAGTTTACAAACCTACCTCCGATTGATTGACTATAACTCACTAAATTCAACTCGAAATTGATTCAAATTCATGCAATTTCGATGATGTCGAAGTGAAGTTGAAAACGGAAGAAACGGAGATGAAAAACTCTAAGTATTTTAAGAGTTATGATTGAAATAGTTGGACTCTCGCTTTCGCCTAACAGTTTACAGACCTACCTCCGATTGAATGACCATAACTCACTCAATTCAACCCGGATTTCATTGAAATTTGTTCCATTTCGAAGCAGTCGAAGTGTAGTTGAAAACGGAAGAAACGGAGATGCAAAAAGCCAAGTATTTTGAGAGTTATGGTGGAAATAGTTAGACTCGCACTTTGGTCTAGTAGTTTACAGACCTACCTCCGATTGATTGACCATAACTCACTCAATTCAACTCAGAATTGAATCAAATTCATGGCATTGCGAAGATGTCGAAGTGTAGTTGGAGATGGAGATGAAAAACTCCAAGTAATTTAAGAGTTATGATGGACATAGTTAGACTCGCGCTTTCGCCTAGCAGTTTACAGACCTACGTCCAAGTCAATGACCATAACTCACTCAATTCAATTCGGAATTCATTGAAATTTGTTCCATTTCGAAGGACTCGAACTGTAGTTTAAAACGGAAGAAACGGAGATGAAAAAAGCAAGTATTTTGAGAGTTATGGTGGAAATAGTTAGACTCGCACTTTGATCTAGCAGTTTACAGACCAACCTGCAATTGATTGACCATAACTTACTCAATTTAACTCGGAATTGATTCAAATTCATGCCATTTTGAAGGTGTGGAAGTGTAGTTGAAAACGAAAGAAACAGAGATGAAAAATTCCAAGTATCTTAAGAGTTATGATGGAAATAGTTAGACTCGCGCTTTGGTCTAGCAGTTTACAGACCTGCTTCCGATTCATTGACCATAAGTCACTCAATTCGACTCGGAATTTATTCAAATTCATGCCATTTGGAAGATGTCGAAGAGTAGCTGAAAACGAAAGAAACGGAGACGAAAAACTCCAAGTATTTTAAGAGTTATGATAGAAATAGTTAGACTCGCGCTTTCGCCTAGCAGTTTACAGACCTACCTCCGATTTAATGACCACAACTCACTCAATTGAACATGTAATTCAATGAAATTTGTTGCATTTCGAAAGAGTCGAAGTGTAGTTTAAAACGGAAGAAACGGAGATGAAAAACTACTTGTATTTTGAGAGTTATGATGGAAATAGTTAGATTCGCGCTTTGGTCTAGTAGTTTCCATTTCGAAGGAGTCGAAGTGTAGTCTAAAACGGAAGAAACAGAGATGAAAAAGTCCTAGTATTTTGAGAGTTATGACGGAAATAGTTAGACTCGCGCTTTGGTCTAGTAGTTTACAGACCTACGTCCGGTTGATTGACCATAACTCAGTCAATTCAACTCGGAATTGAGTCAAATTCATGCCATTTCGAAGATGTCGAAGTGTAGTTGAAAACATAAGAAACGGAGATGAAAAACTCCAAGTATTTTAAGAGTTATGACGGAAATAGTTAGACTCGCCCTTTTGCCTAGCAGTTTACAGACCTACCTCCGATTGAATGACCATAACTCACTCAATTCAACTAGGAATTAATTGAAATTTGTTCCATTTCGAATGAGTAGAAGTGTAGTTTAAAACGAAAGAAACGGAGGTTAAAAAAGCCAAGTATTTCGGGAGTTATGATGGAAATAGTTAGACTCGCACTTTAATGTATCAGTTTACAGACCTACCTCCGATTGATTGACCATAACTCAGTCAATTCAACTCGGAATTTAGTCAAATTCATGCCGATTTGAAGATGTCGAAGTGTAGTTGAAAACATAAGAAACGGAGATGTAAAACTCCAAGTATTTTAAGAGTTACGATGGAAATAGTTAGACTCGCGCTTTCGCCTAGCAGTTTACTGACCTACCTCCAATTGAATGACCATAACCCACTCAATTCAACTCGGAATTCATTGAAATTCGTTCCATTACGAAGGAGTAGAAAGTGTAGCTCAAAACAAAAGAAACGGAAATGAAAACTCCAAGTATTTTGAGAGTTATGGTGGAAATAGTTAGACTCGCATTTTCGCCTAGCAGTTTACACACCTACCTCCGATTGAATAATGACCATAAGTCACTAAAATTCAACTCGGAATTCATTGAACTTTGTTCCATTTCGAAGGAGTCGAAGTGTAGTTTAAAAAAGAAGAAACGGAGATAAAAAAAACCAAGTATTTTGAGATTTATGGTGGAAATTGTTAGACTCGCACTTTGGTCTACAGTTTACAGACCTACCTCCGATTGATTGACTATAACTCACTCAATTCAACTCGAAATTGATTCAAATTCATGCAATTTCGAAGATGTCGAAGTGAAGTTGAAAACGGAAGAAACGGAGATGAAAAACTCCAAGTATTTTAAGAGTTATGATGGAAATAGTTGGACTCTCGCTTTCGCCTAGCAGTTTACAGACCTACCTACGATTGAATGACCATAACTCACTCAATTCAACCCGGATTTCATTGAAATTTGTTCCATTTCGAAGGAGTCGAAGTGTAGTTTAAAACGGAAGAAACGGAGATGCAAAAAGCCAAGTATTTTGAGAGTTATGGTGGAAATAGTTAGACTCGCACTTTGGTCTAGTAGTTTACAGACCTACCTCCGATTGATTGACCATAACTCACTCAATTCAACTCAGAATTGAATCAAATTCATGTCATTGCGAAGATGTCGAAGTGTAGTTGGAAATGGAGATGAAAAGCTCCAAGTAATTTAAGAGTTATGATGGACATAGTTAGACTCGCGCTTTCGCCTAGCAGTTTACAGACCTACCTCCGAGTCAATGACCATAACTCACTCAATTCAACCCGGATTTCATTGAAATTTGTTCCATTTCGAAGGAGTCGAAGTGTAGTTTAAAACGGAAGAAACGGAGATGCAAAAAGCCAAGTATTTTGAGAGTTATGGTGGAAATAGTTAGACTCGTACTTTGGTCTAGTAGTTTACAGACCTACCTCCGATTGATTGACCATAACTCACTCAATTCAACTCAGAATTGAATCAAATTCATGTCATTGCGAAGATGTCGAAGTGTAGTTGGAAATGGAGATGAAAAGCTCCAAGTAATTTAAGAGTTATTATGGACATAGTTTGACTCGCGCTTTCGCCTAGCAGTTTACAGACCTACCTCCGAGTCAATGACCATAACTCACTCAATTCAACTCGGAATTCATTGAAATTTCTTCCATTTCGAAGGACTCGAACTGTAGTTTAAAACGGAAGAAACGGAGATGAAAAAAGCCAAGTATTTTGAGAGTTATGGTGGAAATAGTTAGACTCGCACTTTGGTCTAGCAGATTACATACCAACCTACAATTGATTGACGATAACTTACTCAATTTAACTCGGAATTTATTCAAATTCATGCCATTTTGAAGGTGTCGAAGTGTAGTTGAAAACAAAAGAAACAGAGAAGACAAATTCCAAGTATCTTAAGAGTTATGATGGAAATAGTTAGACTCGCGCTTTGGTCTAGCAGTTTACAGACCTGCATCCGATTCATTGACCATAAGTCACTCAATTCGACTCGGAATTTATTCAAATTCATGCCATTTGGAAGATGTCGAAGAGTAGCTGAAAACGAAAGAAAATGGAGACGAAAAACTCCAAGTTTTTTAAGAGTTATGATAGAAATAGTTAGACTCGCACTTTCGCCTAGCAGTTTACAGACCTACCTCCGATTTAATGACCACAACTCACTCAATTGAACATGTAATTCAATGAAATTTGTTGCATTTCGAAGGAGTCGAAGTGTAGTTTAAAACGGAAGAAACGGAGATGAAAATAGTTAGATTCGCGCTTTGGTCTAGCAGTTTGCAGACATACCTCCGATTGAATGACCATAACTCACTCAATTCAACCCGGAATTCATTGAAATTTATTCCATTTCGAAGGAGTCGAAGTGTAGTCTAAAACAGAAGAAACAGAGATGAAAAAGTCCTAGTATTTTGAGAGTTATGACGGAAATAGTTAGACTCGCACTTTGGTCTAGCAGTTTATAGACCTACGTCTGGTTGATTGACAATAACTCAGTCAATTCAACTCGGAATTGAGTCAAATTCATGCCATTTCGAAGATGTCGAAGTGTAGTTGAAAACATAAGAAACGGAGATGAAAAACTCCAAGTATTTTAAGAGTTATGACGGAAATAGTTAGACTCGCCCTTTCGCCTAGCAGTTTTCAGACCTACCTCCGATTGAATGACCATAACTCACTCAATTCAACCCGAAATTAATTGAAATTTGTTCTATTTCGAAGGAGTCGAAGTGTAGTTTAAAACAGAAGTAACGGAGATAAAAAAAACTAAGTATTTTGAGATTTATGGTGGAAATTGTTAGACTCGCACTTTGGTCTACAGTTTACAGACCTACCTCCGATTGATTGACTATAACTCACTAAATTCAACTCGAAATTGATTCAAATTCATGCAATTTCGAAGATGTCGAAGTGAAGTTGAAAACGGAAGAAACGGAGATGAAAAACTCCAAGTACTTTAAGAGTTATGATGGAAATAGTTGGACTCTCGCTTTCGCCTAGCGGTTTACAGACGTACCTCCGATTGAATGACCATAACTCACTCAATTCAACCCGGATTTCATTGAAATTTGTTCCATTTCGAAGGAGTCGAAGTGTAGTTTAAAACGGAAGAAACGGAGATGCAAAAAGCCAAGTATTTTGAGAGTTATGGTGGAAATAGTTAGACTCGCACTTTGGTCTAGTAGTTTACAGACCTACCTCCGATTGATTGACCATAACTCACTCAATTCAACTCAGAATTGAATCAAATTCATGGCATTGCGAAGATGTCGAAGTGTAGTTGGAAATGGAGATGAAAAAGTCCAAGTAATTTAAGAGTTATGATGGACATAGTTAGACTCGCGCTTTCGCCTAGCAGTTTACAGACCTACCTCCGAGTCAATGACCATAACTCACCCAATTCAACTCGGAATTCATTGAAATTTGTTCCATTTCGAAGGACTCGAACTGTAGTTTAAAACGGAAGAAACGGAGATGAAAAAAGCAAGTATTTTGAGAGTTATGGTGGAAATAGTTAGACTCGCACTTTGGTCTAGCAGTTTACAGACCAACCTGCAATTGATTGACCATAACTTAGTCAATTTAACTCGGAATTGATTCAAATTCATGCCATTTTGAAGGTGTGGAGGTGTAGTTGAAAACGAAAGAAACAGAGATGAAAAATTCCAAGTATCTTAAGAGTTATGATGGAAATAGTTAGACTCGCGCTTTGGTCTAGCAGTTTACAGACCTGCCTACGATTCATTGATCATAAGTCACTCAATTCGACTCGGAATTTATTCAAATTCATGCCATTTGGAAGATGTCGAAGAGTAGCTGAAAACGAAAGAAACGGAGACGAAAAACTCCAAGTATTTTAAGAGTTATGATAGAAATAGTTAGACTCGCGCTTTCGCCTAGCAGTTTACAGACCTACCTCCGATTTAATGACCACAACTCACTCAATTGAACATGTAATTCAATGAAATTTGTTGCATTTTGAAGTAGTCGAAGTGTAGTTTAAAACGGAAGAAACGGAGATGAAAAACTACTTGTATTTTGAGAGTTATGATGGAAATAGTTAGATTCGCGCTTTGGTCTAGCAGTTTGCAGACATACCTCCGATTGAATGGCCATAACTCACTCAATTCAACCCGGAATTCATTGAAATTTATTCCATTTCGAAGGAGTCGAAGTGTAGTCTAAAATGGAAGAAACAGAGATGAAAAAGTCCTAGTATTTTGAGAGTTATGACGGAAATAGTTAGACTCGCACTTTGGTCTAGCAGTTTATAGACCTACGTCCGGTTGATTGACCATAACTCAGTCAATTCAACCCGGAAGTAATTAAAATTTGTTCCATTTCGAATGAGTAGAAGTGTAGTTTAGAACGAAAGAAACGGAGGTTAAAAAAGACAAGTATTTCGGGAGTTATGATGGAAATAGTTAGACTCGCACTTTAGTGTAGCAGTTTACAGACATACCTCCGATTGATTGACCATAACTCAGTCAATTCAACTCGGGATTTAGTCAAATTCATGCCGTTTCGAAGATGTCGAAGTGTAGTTGAAAACATAAGAAACGGAGATGAAAAACTCCAAGTATTTTAAGAGTTACGATGGAAATAGTTAGACTCGCGCTTTCGCCTAGCACTTTTCTGACCTACCTCCGATTGAATGACCATAACCCACTCAATTCAACTCGGAATTCATTGAAATTTGTTCCATTACGAAGGAGTCGAAAGTGTAGCTGAAAACGGAAGAAACGGAGATGAAAACTCCAAGTATTTTGAGAGTTATGGTGGAAATAGTTAGACTCGCGTTTTCGCCTAGCAGTTTACAGACCTACCTCCGATTGAATGACCATAAGTCTTTAAATTCAACTCGGATTTTATTGAAATTTGTTCCATTTCGAAGGAGTCGAAGTGTAGTTTAAAACGAAAGAAACGGAGATGCAAAAAGCTAAGTATTTTGAGAGTTATGGTGGAAATAGTTAGACTCGCACTTTGGTCTAGGAGTTTACAGACCTACCTCCGATTGATTGACCATAACTCACTCAATTCAACTCAGAATTGAATCAACTTCATGGCATTGCGAAGATGTCGAAGTGTAGTTGGAAATGGAGATGAAAAACTCCAAGTAATTTAAGAGTTATGATGGACATAGTTAGACTCGCGCTTTCGCCTAGCAGTTTACAGACCTACCTCCGAGTCAATGACCATAACTCACTCAATTCAACTTGGAATTCATTGAAATTTGTTCCATTTCGAAGGACTCGAACTGTAGTTTAAAACGGAAGAAACGGAGATGAAAAAAGCTAAGTATTTTGAGAGTTATGGTGGAAATAGTTAGACTCGCACTTTGGTCTAGCAGTTTACAGACCAACCTGCAATTGATTGACCATAACTTACTCAATTTAACTCGGAATTGATTCAAATTCATGCCATTTTGAAGGTGTCGAAGTGTAGTTGAAAACGAAAGAAACAGAGATGAAAAATTCCAAGTATCTTAAGAGTTATGATGGAAATAGTTAGACTCGCGCTTTGGTCTAGCAGTTTGCAGACCTGCTTCCGATTCATTGACCATAAGTCACTCAATTCGACTCGGAATTTATTCAAATTCATGCCATTAGGAAGATCTCGAAGAGTAGCTGAAAACGAAAGAAACGGAGACGAAAAACTCCAAGTATTTTAAGAGTTACGATAGAAATAGTTAGACTCGCGCTTTCGCCTAGCAGTTTACAGACCTACCTCCGATTTAATGACCACAACTCACTCAATTGAACATGTAATTCAATGAAATTTGTTGCATTTCGAAGGAGTCGAAGTGTAGTTTAAAACGGAAGAAACGGAGATGAAAATAGTTAGATTCGCGCTTTGGTCTACCAGTTTGCAGACATACCTCCGATTGAATGACCATAACTCACTCAATTCAACCCGGAATTCATTGAAATTTATTCCATTTCGAAGGAGTCGAAGTCTATTCTAAAACGGAAGAAACAGAGATGAAAAAGTCCTAGTATTTTGAGAGTTATGACGGAAATAGTTAGACTCGCGCTTTGGTCTAGCAGTTTACAGACCTACGTCCGGTTGATTGACCATAACTCAGTCAATTCAACTCGGAATTGAGTCAAATTCATGCCATTTCGAAGATGTCGAAGTGTAGTTGAAAACATAAGAAACGGAGATGAAAAACTCCAAGTATTTTAAGAGTTATGACGGAAATAGTTAGACTCGTCCTTTCGCCTAGCAGTTTACAGACCTACCTCCGATTGAATGACCATAACTCACTCAATTCAACCCGTAATTAATTGAAATTTGTTTCATTTCGAATGAGTAGAAGTGTATTTTAAAACGAAAGAAACGGAGGTTAAAAAAGCCAAGTATTTCGGGAGTTATGATGGAAATAGTTAGACTCGCACTTTAGTGTAGCTGTTTACAGACCTACCTCCGATTGATTGACCATAACTCAGTCAATTCAACTCGGAATTTAGTCAAATTAATGCCGTTTCGAAGATGTCGAAGTGTAGTTGAAAACATAAGAAACGGAGATGAAAAACTCCAAGTATTTTAAGAGTTACGATGGAAATAGTTAGACTCGCGCTTTCGCCTAGCAGTTTACTGACCTACCTCCGATTGAATGACCATAACCCACTCAATTCAACTCGGAATTCATTGAAATTCGTTCCATTACGAAGGAGTCGAAAGTGTAGCTGAAAACGGAAGAAACGGAGATGAAAACTCGAAGTATTTTGAGAGTTATGGTGGAAATAGTTAGACTAGCGTTTTCGCCTTGCAGTTTACAGACCTACCTCCGATTGAATGACCATAAGTCACTAAATTTCAACTCGGAATTCATTGAACTTTGTTCCATTTCGAAGGAGTCGAAGTGTAGTTTAAAACAGAAGAAACGGAGATAAAAAAAACCAAGCATTTTGAGATTTATGGTGGAAATTGTTAGACTCGCACTTTGGTCTAGTAGTTTACAGACCTACCTCCGATTGATTGACTATAACTCACTCAATTCAACTCGAAATTGATTCAAATTCATGCAATTTCGATGATGTCGAAGTGAAGTTGAAAACGGAAGAAACGGAGATGAAAAACTCCAAGTATTTTAAGAGTTATGATTGAAATAGTTGGACTCTCGCTTTCGCCTAGCAGTTTACAGACCTACCTCCGATATTCGACCATAACTCACTCAATTCAACCCGGATTTCATTGAAATTTGTTCCATTTCGAAGCAGTCGAAGTGTAGTTTAAAACGGAAGAAACGGAGATGCAAAAAGCCAAGTATTTTGAGAGTTATGGTGGAAATAGTTAGACTCGCACTTTGGTCTAGTAGTTTACAGACCTACCTCCGATTGATTGACCATGACTCACTCAATTCAACTCAGAATTGAATCAAATTCATGGCATTCCGAAGATGTCGAAGTGTAGTTGGAGATGGAGATGAAAAACTCCAAGTAATTTAAGAGTTATGATGGACATAGTTAGACTCGCGCTTTCGCCTAGCAGTTTACAGACCTACCTCCGAGTCAATGACCATAACTCACTCAATTCAATTCGGAATTCATTGAAATTTGTTCCATTTTGAAGGACTCGAACTGTAGTATAAAACGGAAGAAACGGAGATGAAAAAAGCAAGTATTTTGAGAGTTATGGTGGAAATAGTTAGACTCGCACTTTGATCTAGCAGTTTACAGACCAACCTGCAATTGATTGACCATAACTTACTCAATTTAACTCGGAATTGATTCAAATTCATGCCATTTTGAAGGTGTGGAAGTGTAGTTGAAAACGAAAGAAACAGAGATGAAAAATTTCAAGTATCTTAAGAGTTATGATGGAAATAGTTAGACTCGCGCTTTGGTCTAGCAGTTTACAGACCTGCTTCCGATTCATTGACCATAAGTCACTCAATTCGACTCGGAATTTATTCAAATTCATGCCATTTGGAAGATGTCGAAGTGTAGCTGAAAACGAAAGAAACGGAGACGAAAAACTCCAAGTATTTTAAGAGTTATGATAGAAATAGTTAGACTCGTGCTTTCGCCTAGCAGTTTATAGACCTACCTCCGATTTAATGACCACAACTCACTCAATTGAACATGTAATTCAATGAAATTTGTTGCATTTCGAAAGAGTCGAAGTGTAGTTTAAAACGGAAGAAACGGAGATGAAAAACTACTTGTATTTTGAGAGTTATGATGGAAATAGTTAGATTCACGCTTTGGTCTAGTAGTTTCCATTTCGAAGGAGTCGAAGTGTAGTCTAAGACGGAAGAAACAGAGATGAAAAAGTCCTAGTATTTTGAGAGTTATGACGGAAATAGTTAGACTCGCGCTTTGGTCTATTAGTTTACAGACCTACGTCCGGTTGATTGACCATAACTCGGTCAATTCAACTCGGAATTGAGTCAAATTCATGCCATTTCGAAGATGTCAAAGTGTAGTTGAAAACATAAGAAACGGAGATGAAAAACTCCAAGTATTTTAAGAGTTATGACGGAAATAGTTAGACTCGCCCTTTCGCCTAGCAGTTTACAGACCTACCTCCGATTGAATGACCATAACTCACTCAATTCAACCCGGAATTGATTGAAATTTGTTCCATTTCGAATGAGTAGTAGTGTAGTTTAAAATGAAAGAAACGGAGGTTAAAAAAGCCAAGTATTTCGGGAGTTATGATGGAAATAGTTAGACTCGCACTTTAGTGTAGCAGTTTACAGACCTACCTCCGATTGATTGACCATAACTCAGTCAATTCAACTCGGAATTTACTCAAATTCATGCCGTTTCGAAGACGTCGAAGTGTAGTTGAAAACATAAGAAACGGAGATGAAAAACTCCAAGTATTTTAAGAGTTACGATGGAAATAGTTAGACTCGCGCTTTCGCCTAGCAGTTTACTGACCTACCTCCGATTGAATGACCATAATCCACTGAATTCAACTCGGAATTCATTGAAATTCGTTCCATTACGAAGGAGTAGAAAGTGTAGCTGAAAACGAAAGAAACGGAGATGAAAACTCCAAGTATTTTGAGAGTTATGGTGGAAATAGTTAGACTCGCATTTTTGCCTAGCAGTTTACAGACCTACCTCCGATTGAATAATGACCATAAGTCACTAAAATTCAACTCGGAATTCATTGAACTTTGTTCCATTTCGAAGGAGTCGAAGTGTAGTTTAAAACAGAAGAAACGGAGATAAAAAAAACCAAGTATTTTGAGATTTATGGTGGAAATTGTTAGACTCGCACTTTGGTCTACAGTTTACAGACCTACCTCCGATTGATTGACTATAACTCACTCAATTCAACTCGAAATTGATTCAAATTCATGCAATTTCGAAGATGTCGAAGTGAAGTTGAAAACGGAAGAAACGGAGATGAAAAACTCCAAGTATTTTAAGAGTTACGATGTAAATAGTTAGACTCGCGCTTTCGCCTAGCAGTTTACTGACCTACCTCCGATTGAATGACCATAACCCACTCAATTCAACTCGGAATTCATTGAAATTCGTTCCATTACGAAGGAGTCGAAAGTGTAGCTGAAAACGGAAGAAACGGAGATGAAAACTCCAAGTATTTTGAGAGTTATGGTGGAAATAGTTAGACTCGTGTTTTCGCCTAGCCATTTACAGACCTACCTCCGATTGAATGACCATAAGTCACTAAATTCAACTCGGATTTCATTGAAATTTGTTCCATTTCGAAGGAGTCGAAGTGTAGTTTAAAACGGAAGAAATGGAGATGCAAAAAGCCAAGTATTTTGAGAGTTATGGTGGAAATAGTTAGACTCGCACTTTGGTCTAGGAGTTTAGAGACCTACCTCCGATTGATTGACCATAACTCACTCAATTCAACTCAGAATTGAATCAAATTCATGGCATTGCGAAGATGTCGAAGTGTAGTAGGAAATGGAGATGAAAAACTCCAAGTAATTTAAGAGTTATGATGGACATAGTTAGACTCGCGCTTTCGCCTAGCAGTTTACAGACCTACCTCCGAGTCAATGACCATAACTCACTCAATTCAACTCGCAATTCATTGAAATTTATTCCATTTCGAAGGACTCGAACTGTAGTTTAAAACGGAAGAAACGGAGATGAAAAAAGTCAAGTATTTTGAGAGTTATGATGGAAATAGTTAGACTCGCACTTTGGTCTAGCAGTTTACAGACCAACCTGCAATTGATTGACCATAACTTACTCAATTTAACTCGGAATTGATTCAAATTCATGCCACTTTGAAGGTGTCGAAGTGTAGTTGAAAACGAAAGAAACAGAGATGAAAAATTCCAAGTATCTTAAGAGTTATGATGGAAATAGTTAGACTCGCGCTTTGGTCTAGCAGTTTACAGACTTGCTTCCGATTCATTGACAATAAGTCACTCAATTCGACTCGGAATTTATTCAAATTCATGCCATTTGGAAGATGTCGAAGAGTAGCTGAAAACGAAAGAAACGGAGACGAAAAACTCCAAGTATTTTAAGAGTTATGATAGAAATAGTTAAACTCGCGCTTTCGCCTAGCAGTTTACAGACCTACCTCCGATTTAATGACCACAACTCACTCAATTGAACATGTAATTCAATGAAATTTGTTGCATTTCGAAGGAGTCGAAGTGTAGTTTAAAACGGAAGAAACGGAGATGAAAATAGTTAGATTCGCGCTTTGGTCTACCAGTTTGCAGACATACCTCCGATTGAATGACCATAACTCACTCAATTCAACCCGGAATTCATTGAAATTTATTCCATTTCGAAGGAGTCGAAGTCTATTCTAAAACGGAAGAAACAGAGATGAAAAAGTCCTAGTATTTTGAGAGTTATGACGGAAATAGTTAGACTCGCGCTTTGGTCTAGCAGTTTACAGACCTACGTCCGGTTGATTGACCATAACTCAGTCAATTCAACTCGGAATTTAGTCAAATTCATGCCGTTTCGAAGATGTCGAAGTGTAGTTGAAAACATAAGAAACGGAGATGAAAAACTCCAAGTATTTTAAGAGTTACGATGGAAATAGTTAGACTCGCGCTTTCGCCTAGCAGTTTACTGACCTACCTCCGATTGAATGACCATAACCCACTCAATTCAACTCGGAATTCATTGAAATTCGTTCCATTACGAAGGAGTCGAAAGTGTAGCTGAAAACGGAAGAAACGGAGATGAAAACTCCAAGTATTTTGAGAGTTATGGTGGAAATAGTTAGACTCGCGTTTTCGCCTTGCAGTTTACAGACCTACCTCCGATTGAATGACCATAAGTCACTAAAATTCAACTCGGAATTCATTGAACTTTGTTCCATTTCGAAGGAGTCGAAGTGTAGTTTAAAACAGAAGAAACGGAGATAAAAAAACCAAGCATTTTGAGATTTATGGTGAAAATTGTTAGACTCGCACTTTGGTCTAGCAGTTTACAAACCTACCTCCGATTGATTGACTATAACTCACTAAATTCAACTCGAAATTGATTCAAATTCATGCAATTTCGATGATGTCGAAGTGAAGTTGAAAACGGAAGAAACGGAGATGAAAAACTCTAAGTATTTTAAGAGTTATGATTGAAATAGTTGGACTCTCGCTTTCGCCTAACAGTTTACAGACCTACCTCCGATTGAATGACCATAACTCACTCAATTCAACCCGGATTTCATTGAAATTTGTTCCATTTCGAAGCAGTCGAAGTGTAGTTGAAAACGGAAGAAACGGAGATGCAAAAAGCCAAGTATTTTGAGAGTTATGGTGGAAATAGTTAGACTCGCACTTTGGTCTAGTAGTTTACAGACCTACCTCCGATTGATTGACCATAACTCACTCAATTCAACTCAGAATTGAATCAAATTCATGGCATTGCGAAGATGTCGAAGTGTAGTTGGAGATGGAGATGAAAAACTCCAAGTAATTTAAGAGTTATGATGGACATAGTTAGACTCGCGCTTTCGCCTAGCAGTTTACAGACCTACGTCCAAGTCAATGACCATAACTCACTCAATTCAATTCGGAATTCATTGAAATTTGTTCCATTTCGAAGGACTCGAACTGTAGTTTAAAACGGAAGAAACGGAGATGAAAAAAGCAAGTATTTTGAGAGTTATGGTGGAAATAGTTAGACTCGCACTTTGATCTAGCAGTTTACAGACCAACCTGCAATTGATTGACCATAACTTACTCAATTTAACTCGGAATTGATTCAAATTCATGCCATTTTGAAGGTGTGGAAGTGTAGTTGAAAACGAAAGAAACAGAGATGAAAAATTCCAAGTATCTTAAGAGTTATGATGGAAATAGTTAGACTCGCGCTTTGGTCTAGCAGTTTACAGACCTGCTTCCGATTCATTGACCATAAGTCACTCAATTCGACTCGGAATTTATTCAAATTCATGCCATTTGGAAGATGTCGAAGAGTAGCTGAAAACGAAAGAAACGGAGACGAAAAACTCCAAGTATTTTAAGAGTTATGATAGAAATAGTTAGACTCGCGCTTTCGCCTAGCAGTTTACAGACCTACCTCCGATTTAATGACCACAACTCACTCAATTGAACATGTAATTCAATGAAATTTGTTGCATTTCGAAAGAGTCGAAGTGTAGTTTAAAACGGAAGAAACGGAGATGAAAAACTACTTGTATTTTGAGAGTTATGATGGAAATAGTTAGATTCGCGCTTTGGTCTAGTAGTTTCCATTTCGAAGGAGTCGAAGTGTTGTCTAAAACGGAAGAAACAGAGATGAAAAAGTCCTAGTATTTTGAGAGTTATGACGGAAATAGTTAGACTCGCGCTTTGGTCTAGTAGTTTACAGACCTACGTCCGGTTGATTGACCATAACTCAGTCAATTCAACTCGGAATTGAGTCAAATTCATGCCATTTCGAAGATGTCGAAGTGTAGTTGAAAACATAAGAAACGGAGATGAAAAACTCCAAGTATTTTAAGAGTTATGACGGAAATAGTTAGACTCGCCCTTTTGCCTAGCAGTTTACAGACCTACCTCCGATTGAATGACCATAACTCACTCAATTCAACTAGGAATTAATTGAAATTTGTTCCATTTCGAATGAGTAGAAGTGTAGTTTAAAACGAAAGAAACGGAGGTTAAAAAAGCCAAGTATTTCGGGAGTTATGATGGAAATAGTTAGACTCGCACTTTAATGTAGCAGTTTACAGACCTACCTCCGATTGATTGACCATAACTCAGTCAATTCAACTCGGAATTTAGTCAAATTCATGCCGATTTGAAGATGTCGAAGTGTAGTTGAAAACATAAGAAACGGAGATGTAAAACTCCAAGTATTTTAAGAGTTACGATGGAAATAGTTAGACTCGCGCTTTCGCCTAGCAGTTTACTGACCTACCTCCAATTGAATGACCATAACCCACTCAATTCAACTCGGAATTCATTGAAATTCGTTCCATTACGAAGGAGTAGAAAGTGTAGCTCAAAACAAAAGAAACGGAAATGAAAACTCCAAGTATTTTGAGAGTTATGGTGGAAATAGTTAGACTCGCATTTTCGCCTAGCAGTTTACACACCTACCTCCGATTGAATAATGACCATAAGTCACTAAAATTCAACTCGGAATTCATTGAACTTTGTTCCATTTCGAAGGAGTCGAAGTGTAGTTTAAAAAAGAAGAAACGGAGATAAAAAAAACCAAGTATTTTGAGATTTATGGTGGAAATTGTTAGACTCGCACTTTGGTCTACAGTTTACAGACCTACCTCCGATTGATTGACTATAACTCACTCAATTCAACTCGAAATTGATTCAAATTCATGCAATTTCGAAGATGTCGAAGTGAAGTTGAAAACGGAAGAAACGGAGATGAAAAACTCCAAGTATTTTAAGAGTTATGATGGAAATAGTTGGACTCTCGCTTTCGCCTAGCAGTTTACAGACCTACCTACGATTGAATGACCATAACTCACTCAATTCAACCCGGATTTCATTGAAATTTGTTCCATTTCGAAGGAGTCGAAGTGTAGTTTAAAACGGAAGAAACGGAGATGCAAAAAGCCAAGTATTTTGAGAGTTATGGTGGAAATAGTTAGACTCGCACTTTGGTCTAGTAGTTTACAGACCTACCTCCGATTGATTGACCATAACTCACTCAATTCAACTCAGAATTGAATCAAATTCATGTCATTGCGAAGATGTCGAAGTGTAGTTGGAAATGGAGATGAAAAGCTCCAAGTAATTTAAGAGTTATGATGGACATAGTTAGACTCGCGCTTTCGCCTAGCAGTTTACAGACCTACCTCCGAGTCAATGACCATAACTCACTCAATTCAACCCGGATTTCATTGAAATTTGTTCCATTTCGAAGGAGTCGAAGTGTAGTTTAAAACGGAAGAAACGGAGATGCAAAAAGCCAAGTATTTTGAGAGTTATGGTGGAAATAGTTAGACTCGTACTTTGGTCTAGTAGTTTACAGACCTACCTCCGATTGATTGACCATAACTCACTCAATTCAACTCAGAATTGAATCAAATTCATGTCATTGCGAAGATGTCGAAGTGTAGTTGGAAATGGAGATGAAAAGCTCCAAGTAATTTAAGAGTTATTATGGACATAGTTTGACTCGCGCTTTCGCCTAGCAGTTTACAGACCTACCTCCGAGTCAATGACCATAACTCACTCAATTCAACTCGGAATTCATTGAAATTTCTTCCATTTCGAAGGACTCGAACTGTAGTTTAAAACGGAAGAAACGGAGATGAAAAAAGCCAAGTATTTTGAGAGTTATGGTGGAAATAGTTAGACTCGCACTTTGGTCTAGCAGATTACATACCAACCTACAATTGATTGACGATAACTTACTCAATTTAACTCGGAATTTATTCAAATTCATGCCATTTTGAAGGTGTCGAAGTGTAGTTGAAAACAAAAGAAACAGAGAAGACAAATTCCAAGTATCTTAAGAGTTATGATGGAAATAGTTAGACTCGCGCTTTGGTCTAGCAGTTTACAGACCTGCATCCGATTCATTGACCATAAGTCACTCAATTCGACTCGGAATTTATTCAAATTCATGCCATTTGGAAGATGTCGAAGAGTAGCTGAAAACGAAAGAAAATGGAGACGAAAAACTCCAAGTTTTTTAAGAGTTATGATAGAAATAGTTAGACTCGCACTTTCGCCTAGCAGTTTACAGACCTACCTCCGATTTAATGACCACAACTCACTCAATTGAACATGTAATTCAATGAAATTTGTTGCATTTCGAAGGAGTCGAAGTGTAGTTTAAAACGGAAGAAACGGAGATGAAAATAGTTAGATTCGCGCTTTGGTCTAGCAGTTTGCAGACATACCTCCGATTGAATGACCATAACTCACTCAATTCAACCCGGAATTCATTGAAATTTATTCCATTTCGAAGGAGTCGAAGTGTAGTCTAAAACAGAAGAAACAGAGATGAAAAAGTCCTAGTATTTTGAGAGTTATGACGGAAATAGTTAGACTCGCACTTTGGTCTAGCAGTTTATAGACCTACGTCTGGTTGATTGACAATAACTCAGTCAATTCAACTCGGAATTGAGTCAAATTCATGCCATTTCGAAGATGTCGAAGTGTAGTTGAAAACATAAGAAACGGAGATGAAAAACTCCAAGTATTTTAAGAGTTATGACGGAAATAGTTAGACTCGCCCTTTCGCCTAGCAGTTTTCAGACCTACCTCCGATTGAATGACCATAACTCACTCAATTCAACCCGAAATTAATTGAAATTTGTTCTATTTCGAAGGAGTCGAAGTGTAGTTTAAAACAGAAGTAACGGAGATAAAAAAAACTAAGTATTTTGAGATTTATGGTGGAAATTGTTAGACTCGCACTTTGGTCTACAGTTTACAGACCTACCTCCGATTGATTGACTATAACTCACTAAATTCAACTCGAAATTGATTCAAATTCATGCAATTTCGAAGATGTCGAAGTGAAGTTGAAAACGGAAGAAACGGAGATGAAAAACTCCAAGTACTTTAAGAGTTATGATGGAAATAGTTGGACTCTCGCTTTCGCCTAGCGGTTTACAGACGTACCTCCGATTGAATGACCATAACTCACTCAATTCAACCCGGATTTCATTGAAATTTGTTCCATTTCGAAGGAGTCGAAGTGTAGTTTAAAACGGAAGAAACGGAGATGCAAAAAGCCAAGTATTTTGAGAGTTATGGTGGAAATAGTTAGACTCGCACTTTGGTCTAGTAGTTTACAGACCTACCTCCGATTGATTGACCATAACTCACTCAATTCAACTCAGAATTGAATCAAATTCATGGCATTGCGAAGATGTCGAAGTGTAGTTGGAAATGGAGATGAAAAAGTCCAAGTAATTTAAGAGTTATGATGGACATAGTTAGACTCGCGCTTTCGCCTAGCAGTTTACAGACCTACCTCCGAGTCAATGACCATAACTCACCCAATTCAACTCGGAATTCATTGAAATTTGTTCCATTTCGAAGGACTCGAACTGTAGTTTAAAACGGAAGAAACGGAGATGAAAAAAGCAAGTATTTTGAGAGTTATGGTGGAAATAGTTAGACTCGCACTTTGGTCTAGCAGTTTACAGACCAACCTGCAATTGATTGACCATAACTTAGTCAATTTAACTCGGAATTGATTCAAATTCATGCCATTTTGAAGGTGTGGAGGTGTAGTTGAAAACGAAAGAAACAGAGATGAAAAATTCCAAGTATCTTAAGAGTTATGATGGAAATAGTTAGACTCGCGCTTTGGTCTAGCAGTTTACAGACCTGCCTACGATTCATTGATCATAAGTCACTCAATTCGACTCGGAATTTATTCAAATTCATGCCATTTGGAAGATGTCGAAGAGTAGCTGAAAACGAAAGAAACGGAGACGAAAAACTCCAAGTATTTTAAGAGTTATGATAGAAATAGTTAGACTCGCGCTTTCGCCTAGCAGTTTACAGACCTACCTCCGATTTAATGACCACAACTCACTCAATTGAACATGTAATTCAATGAAATTTGTTGCATTTTGAAGTAGTCGAAGTGTAGTTTAAAACGGAAGAAACGGAGATGAAAAACTACTTGTATTTTGAGAGTTATGATGGAAATAGTTAGATTCGCGCTTTGGTCTAGCAGTTTGCAGACATACCTCCGATTGAATGGCCATAACTCACTCAATTCAACCCGGAATTCATTGAAATTTATTCCATTTCGAAGGAGTCGAAGTGTAGTCTAAAATGGAAGAAACAGAGATGAAAAAGTCCTAGTATTTTGAGAGTTATGACGGAAATAGTTAGACTCGCACTTTGGTCTAGCAGTTTATAGACCTACGTCCGGTTGATTGACCATAACTCAGTCAATTCAACCCGGAAGTAATTAAAATTTGTTCCATTTCGAATGAGTAGAAGTGTAGTTTAGAACGAAAGAAACGGAGGTTAAAAAAGACAAGTATTTCGGGAGTTATGATGGAAATAGTTAGACTCGCACTTTAGTGTAGCAGTTTACAGACATACCTCCGATTGATTGACCATAACTCAGTCAATTCAACTCGGGATTTAGTCAAATTCATGCCGTTTCGAAGATGTCGAAGTGTAGTTGAAAACATAAGAAACGGAGATGAAAAACTCCAAGTATTTTAAGAGTTACGATGGAAATAGTTAGACTCGCGCTTTCGCCTAGCACTTTTCTGACCTACCTCCGATTGAATGACCATAACCCACTCAATTCAACTCGGAATTCATTGAAATTTGTTCCATTACGAAGGAGTCGAAAGTGTAGCTGAAAACGGAAGAAACGGAGATGAAAACTCCAAGTATTTTGAGAGTTATGGTGGAAATAGTTAGACTCGCGTTTTCGCCTAGCAGTTTACAGACCTACCTCCGATTGAATGACCATAAGTCTTTAAATTCAACTCGGATTTTATTGAAATTTGTTCCATTTCGAAGGAGTCGAAGTGTAGTTTAAAACGAAAGAAACGGAGATGCAAAAAGCTAAGTATTTTGAGAGTTATGGTGGAAATAGTTAGACTCGCACTTTGGTCTAGGAGTTTACAGACCTACCTCCGATTGATTGACCATAACTCACTCAATTCAACTCAGAATTGAATCAACTTCATGGCATTGCGAAGATGTCGAAGTGTAGTTGGAAATGGAGATGAAAAACTCCAAGTAATTTAAGAGTTATGATGGACATAGTTAGACTCGCGCTTTCGCCTAGCAGTTTACAGACCTACCTCCGAGTCAATGACCATAACTCACTCAATTCAACTTGGAATTCATTGAAATTTGTTCCATTTCGAAGGACTCGAACTGTAGTTTAAAACGGAAGAAACGGAGATGAAAAAAGCTAAGTATTTTGAGAGTTATGGTGGAAATAGTTAGACTCGCACTTTGGTCTAGCAGTTTACAGACCAACCTGCAATTGATTGACCATAACTTACTCAATTTAACTCGGAATTGATTCAAATTCATGCCATTTTGAAGGTGTCGAAGTGTAGTTGAAAACGAAAGAAACAGAGATGAAAAATTCCAAGTATCTTAAGAGTTATGATGGAAATAGTTAGACTCGCGCTTTGGTCTAGCAGTTTGCAGACCTGCTTCCGATTCATTGACCATAAGTCACTCAATTCGACTCGGAATTTATTCAAATTCATGCCATTAGGAAGATCTCGAAGAGTAGCTGAAAACGAAAGAAACGGAGACGAAAAACTCCAAGTATTTTAAGAGTTACGATAGAAATAGTTAGACTCGCGCTTTCGCCTAGCAGTTTACAGACCTACCTCCGATTTAATGACCACAACTCACTCAATTGAACATGTAATTCAATGAAATTTGTTGCATTTCGAAGGAGTCGAAGTGTAGTTTAAAACGGAAGAAACGGAGATGAAAATAGTTAGATTCGCGCTTTGGTCTACCAGTTTGCAGACATACCTCCGATTGAATGACCATAACTCACTCAATTCAACCCGGAATTCATTGAAATTTATTCCATTTCGAAGGAGTCGAAGTCTATTCTAAAACGGAAGAAACAGAGATGAAAAAGTCCTAGTATTTTGAGAGTTATGACGGAAATAGTTAGACTCGCGCTTTGGTCTAGCAGTTTACAGACCTACGTCCGGTTGATTGACCATAACTCAGTCAATTCAACTCGGAATTGAGTCAAATTCATGCCATTTCGAAGATGTCGAAGTGTAGTTGAAAACATAAGAAACGGAGATGAAAAACTCCAAGTATTTTAAGAGTTATGATGGAAATAGTTAGACTCGTCCTTTCGCCTAGCAGTTTACAGACCTACCTCCGATTGAATGACCATAACTCACTCAATTCAACCCGTAATTAATTGAAATTTGTTTCATTTCGAATGAGTAGAAGTGTATTTTAAAACGAAAGAAACGGAGGTTAAAAAAGCCAAGTATTTCGGGAGTTATGATGGAAATAGTTAGACTCGCACTTTAGTGTAGCTGTTTACAGACCTACCTCCGATTGATTGACCATAACTCAGTCAATTCAACTCGGAATTTAGTCAAATTAATGCCGTTTCGAAGATGTCGAAGTGTAGTTGAAAACATAAGAAACGGAGATGAAAAACTCCAAGTATTTTAAGAGTTACGATGGAAATAGTTAGACTCGCGCTTTCGCCTAGCAGTTTACTGACCTACCTCCGATTGAATGACCATAACCCACTCAATTCAACTCGGAATTCATTGAAATTCGTTCCATTACGAAGGAGTCGAAAGTGTAGCTGAAAACGGAAGAAACGGAGATGAAAACTCGAAGTATTTTGAGAGTTATGGTGGAAATAGTTAGACTAGCGTTTTCGCCTTGCAGTTTACAGACCTACCTCCGATTGAATGACCATAAGTCACTAAATTTCAACTCGGAATTCATTGAACTTTGTTCCATTTCGAAGGAGTCGAAGTGTAGTTTAAAACAGAAGAAACGGAGATAAAAAAAACCAAGCATTTTGAGATTTATGGTGGAAATTGTTAGACTCGCACTTTGGTCTAGTAGTTTACAGACCTACTTCCGATTGATTGACTATAACTCACTCAATTCAACTCGAAATTGATTCAAATTCATGCAATTTCGATGATGTCGAAGTGAAGTTGAAAACGGAAGAAACGGAGATGAAAAACTCCAAGTATTTTAAGAGTTATGATTGAAATAGTTGGACTCTCGCTTTCGCCTAGCAGTTTACAGACCTACCTCCGATATTCGACCATAACTCACTCAATTCAACCCGGATTTCATTGAAATTTGTTCCATTTCGAAGCAGTCGAAGTGTAGTTTAAAACGGAAGAAACGGAGATGCAAAAAGCCAAGTATTTTGAGAGTTATGGTGGAAATAGTTAGACTCGCACTTTGGTCTAGTAGTTTACAGACCTACCTCCGATTGATTGACCATGACTCACTCAATTCAACTCAGAATTGAATCAAATTCATGGCATTCCGAAGATGTCGAAGTGTAGTTGGAGATGGAGATGAAAAACTCCAAGTAATTTAAGAGTTATGATGGACATAGTTAGACTCGCGCTTTCGCCTAGCAGTTTACAGACCTACCTCCGAGTCAATGACCATAACTCACTCAATTCAATTCGGAATTCATTGAAATTTGTTCCATTTTGAAGGACTCGAACTGTAGTATAAAACGGAAGAAACGGAGATGAAAAAAGCAAGTATTTTGAGAGTTATGGTGGAAATAGTTAGACTCGCACTTTGATCTAGCAGTTTACAGACCAACCTGCAATTGATTGACCATAACTTACTCAATTTAACTCGGAATTGATTCAAATTCATGCCATTTTGAAGGTGTGGAAGTGTAGTTGAAAACGAAAGAAACAGAGATGAAAAATTTCAAGTATCTTAAGAGTTATGATGGAAATAGTTAGACTCGCGCTTTGGTCTAGCAGTTTACAGACCTGCTTCCGATTCATTGACCATAAGTCACTCAATTCGACTCGGAATTTATTCAAATTCATGCCATTTGGAAGATGTCGAAGTGTAGCTGAAAACGAAAGAAACGGAGACGAAAAACTCCAAGTATTTTAAGAGTTATGATAGAAATAGTTAGACTCGTGCTTTCGCCTAGCAGTTTATAGACCTACCTCCGATTTAATGACCACAACTCACTCAATTGAACATGTAATTCAATGAAATTTGTTGCATTTCGAAAGAGTCGAAGTGTAGTTTAAAACGGAAGAAACGGAGATGAAAAACTACTTGTATTTTGAGAGTTATGATGGAAATAGTTAGATTCACGCTTTGGTCTAGTAGTTTCCATTTCGAAGGAGTCGAAGTGTAGTCTAAGACGGAAGAAACAGAGATGAAAAAGTCCTAGTATTTTGAGAGTTATGACGGAAATAGTTAGACTCGCGCTTTGGTCTATTAGTTTACAGACCTACGTCCGGTTGATTGACCATAACTCGGTCAATTCAACTCGGAATTGAGTCAAATTCATGCCATTTCGAAGATGTCAAAGTGTAGTTGAAAACATAAGAAACGGAGATGAAAAACTCCAAGTATTTTAAGAGTTATGACGGAAATAGTTAGACTCGCCCTTTCGCCTAGCAGTTTACAGACCTACCTCCGATTGAATGACCATAACTCACTCAATTCAACCCGGAATTGATTGAAATTTGTTCCATTTCGAATGAGTAGTAGTGTAGTTTAAAATGAAAGAAACGGAGGTTAAAAAAGCCAAGTATTTCGGGAGTTATGATGGAAATAGTTAGACTCGCACTTTAGTGTAGCAGTTTACAGACCTACCTCCGATTGATTGACCATAACTCAGTCAATTCAACTCGGAATTTACTCAAATTCATGCCGTTTCGAAGACGTCGAAGTGTAGTTGAAAACATAAGAAACGGAGATGAAAAACTCCAAGTATTTTAAGAGTTACGATGGAAATAGTTAGACTCGCGCTTTCGCCTAGCAGTTTACTGACCTACCTCCGATTGAATGACCATAATCCACTGAATTCAACTCGGAATTCATTGAAATTCGTTCCATTACGAAGGAGTAGAAAGTGTAGCTGAAAACGAAAGAAACGGAGATGAAAACTCCAAGTATTTTGAGAGTTATGGTGGAAATAGTTAGACTCGCATTTTTGCCTAGCAGTTTACAGACCTACCTCCGATTGAATAATGACCATAAGTCACTAAAATTCAACTCGGAATTCATTGAACTTTGTTCCATTTCGAAGGAGTCGAAGTGTAGTTTAAAACAGAAGAAACGGAGATAAAAAAAACCAAGTATTTTGAGATTTATGGTGGAAATTGTTAGACTCGCACTTTGGTCTACAGTTTACAGACCTACCTCCGATTGATTGACTATAACTCACTCAATTCAACTCGAAATTGATTCAAATTCATGCAATTTCGAAGATGTCGAAGTGAAGTTGAAAACGGAAGAAACGGAGATGAAAAACTCCAAGTATTTTAAGAGTTATGATGGAAATAGTTGGACTCTAGCTTTCGCCTAGCAGTTTACAGACCTACCTCCGATTGAATGACCATAACTCACTCAATTCAACCCGGATTTCATTGAAATTTGTTCCATTTCGAAGGAGTCGAAGTGTAGTTTAAAACGGAAGAAACGGAGATGCAAAAAGCCAAGTATTTTGAGAGTTATGGTGGAAATAGTTAGACTCGCACTTTGGTCTAGTAGTTTACAGACCTACCTCCGATTGATTGACCATAACTCACTCAATTCAACTCAGAATTGAATCAAATTCATGTCATTGCGAAGATGTCGAAGTGTAGTTGGAAATGGAGATGAAAAACTCCAAGTAATTTAAGAGTTACGATGGACATAGTTAGACTCGCGCTTTCGCCTAGCAGTTTACAGACCTAACTCCGAGTCAATGACCATAACTCACTCAATTCAATTCGGAATTCATTGAAATTTGTTCCATTTCGAAGGACTCGAACTGTAGTTTAAAACGGAAGAAACGGAGATGAAAAAGCCAAGTATTTTGAGAATTATGGTGGAAATAGTTAGACTCGCACTTTGGTCTAGCAGTTTACAGACCAACCTACAATTGATTGACGATAACTTACTCAATTTAACTCGGAATTGATTCAAATTCATGCCATTTTGAAGGTGTCGAAGTGTAGTTGAAAACAAAAGAAACAGAGATGACAAATTCCAAGTATCTTAAGAGTTATGATGGAAATAGTTAGACTCGCGCGTTGGTCTAGCAGTTTACAGACCTGCATCCGATTCATTGACCATAAGTCACTCAATTCGACTCGGAATTTATTCAAATTCATGCCATTTGGAAGATGTCGAAGAGTAGCTGAAAACGAAAGAAACGGAGATGAAAACTCCAAGTATGTTGAGAGTTATGGGGGAAATAGTTAGACTCGCATTTTCGCCTAGCAGTTTACAGACCTACCTCCGATTGAATAATGACCATAAGTCACTAAAATTCAACTCGGAATTCATTGAACTTTGTTCCATTTCGAAGGAGTCGAAGTGTAGTTTAAAACAGAAGAAACGGAGATAAAAAAAACCAAGTATTTTGAGATTTATGGTGGAAATTGTTAGACTCGCACTTTGGTCTACAGTTTACAGACCTACCTCCGATTGATTGACTATAACTCACTCAATTCAACTGGAAATTGATTCAAATTCATGCAATTTCGAAGATGTCGAAGTGAAGTTGAAAACGGAAGAAACGGACATGAAAAACTTCAAGTATTTTAAGAGTTACGATGGAAATAGTTAGACTCGCGCTTTCGCCTAGCAGTTTACTGACCTACCTCCGATTGAATGACCATAACCCACTCAATTCAACTCGGAATTCATTGAAATTCGTTCCATTACGAAGGAGTAGAAAGTGTAGCTGAAAATAAAAGAAACGGAGATGAAAACTCCTAGTATTTTGAGAGTTATGGTGGAAATAGTTAGACTCGCATTTTCGCCTAGCAGTTTACAGACCTACCTCCGATTGAATAGTGACCATAAGTCACTAAAATTCAACTCGGAATTCATTGAACTTTGTTCCACTTCGAAGGAGTCGAAGTGTAGTTTAAAACAGAAGAAACGGAGATAAAAAAAACCAAGTATTTTGAGATTTATGGTGGAAATTGTTAGACTCGCACTTTGGTCTACAGTTTACAGACCTACCTCCGATTGATTGACTATAACTCACTCAATTCAACTCGAAATTGATTCAAATTCATGCAATTTCGAAGATGTCGAAGTGAAGTTGAAAACGGAAGAAACGGAGATGAAAAGCTCCAAGTATTTTAAGAGTTATGATGGAAATAGTTAGACTCTCGCTTTCGCCTAGCAGTTTACAGACCTACCTCCGATTGAATGACCATAACTCACTCAATTCAACCCAGATTTCATTGAAATTTGTTCCATTTCGAAGGAGTCGAAGTGTAGTTTAAAACGGAAGAAACGGAGATGCAAAAAGCCAAGTATTTTGAGAGTTATGGTGGAAATAGTTAGACTCGCACTTTGGTCTAGTAGTTTACAGACCTACCTCCGATTGATTGACCATAACTCACTCAATTCAACTCAGAATTGAATCAAATTCATGTCATTGCGAAGATGTCGAAGTGTAGTTGGAAATGGAGATGAAAAACTCCAAGTAATTTAAGAGTTACGATGGACATAGTTAGACTCGCGCTTTCGCCTAGCAGCTTACAGACCTAACTCCGAGTCAATGACCATAACTCACTCAATTCAACTCGGAATTCATTGAAATTTGTTCCATTTCGAAGGACTCGAACTGTAGTTTAAAACGGAAGAAACGGAGATGAAAAAAGCCAAGTATTTTGAGAGTTATGGTGGAAATAGTTAGACTCGCACTTTGGTCTAGCAGTTTACAGACCAACCTACAATTGATTGACGATAACTTACTCAATTTAACTCGAAATTGATTCAAATTCATGCCATTTTGAAGGTGTCGAAGTGTAGTTGAAAACAAAAGAAACAGAGATGACAAATTCCAAGTATCTTAAGAGTTATGATGGAAATAGTTAGACTCGCGCTTTGGTCTAGCAGTTTACAGACCTGCATCCGATTCATTGACCATAAGTCACTCAATTCGACTCGGAATTTATTCAAATTCATGCCATTTGGAAGATGTCGAAGAGTAGCTGAAAACGAAAGAAACTGAGATGAAAACTCCAAGTATTTTGAGAGTTATGGTGGAAATAGTTAGACTCGCATTTTCGCCTAGCAGTTTACAGACCTACCTCCGATTGAATAATGACCATAAGTCACTAAAATTCAACTCGGAATTCATTGAACTTTGTTCCATTTCGAAGGAGTCGAAGTGTAGTTTAAAACAGAAGAAACGGAGATAAAAAAAACCAAGTATTTTGAGATTTATGGTGGAAATTGTTAGACTCGCACTTTGGTCTACAGTTTACAGACCTACCTCTGATTGATTGACTATAACTCACTAAATTCAACTCGAAATTGATTCAAATTCATGCAGTTTCGAAGTTGTCGAAGCGAAGTTGAAAACGGAAGAAACGGAGATGAAAAACTCCAAGTACTTTAAGAGTTATGACGGAAATAGTTGGACTCTCGCTTTCGCTTAGCAGTTTACAGACGTACCTCCGATTGAATGACCATAACTCACTCAATTCAACCCGGATTTCATTGAAATTTGTTCCATTTCGAAGGAGTCGAAGTGTAGTTTAAAACGGAAGAAACGGAGATGCAAAAAGCCAAGTATTTTGAGAGTTATGGTGGAAATAGTTAGAGTCGCACTTTGGTCTAGTAGTTTACAGACCTACCTCCGATTGATTGACCATAACTCACTCAATTCAACTCAGAATTGAATTAAATTCATGTCATTGCGAAGATGTCGAAGTGTAGTTGGAAATGGAGATGAAAAACTCCAAGTAATTTAAGAGTTACGATGGACATAGTTAGACTCGCGCTTTCGCCTAGCAGTTTACAGACCTACCTCCGAGTCAATGACCATAACTCACTCAATTCAACTCGGAATTCATTGAAATTTGTTCCATTTCGAAGGACTCGAACTGTAGTTTAAAACGGAAGAAACGGAGATGAAAAAAGCCAAGTATTTTGAGAGTTATGGTGGAAATAGTTAGACTCGCACTTTGGTCTAGCAGTTTACAGACCAACCTACAATTGATTGACGATAACTTACTCAATTTAACTCGGAATTGATTCAAATTCATGTCATTTTGAAGGTGTCGAAGTGTAGTTGAAAACAAAAGAAACAGAGATGACAAATTCCAAGTATCTTAAGAGTTATGATGGAAATAGTTAGACTCGCGCTTTGGTCTAGCAGTTTACAGACCTGCATCCGATTCATTGACCATAAGTCACTCAATTCGACTCGGAATTTATTCAAATTCATGCCATTTGGAAGATGTCGAAGAGTAGCTGAAAACGAAAGAGACGGAGACGAAAAACTCCAAGTATTTTAAGAGTTATGATAGAAATAGTTAGACTCGCACTTTCGCCTAGCAGTTTACAGACCTACCTCCGATTTAATGACCACAACTCATTCAATTGAACATGTAATTCAATGAAATTTGTTGCATTTCGAAGGAGTCGAAGTGTAGTTTAAAACGGAAGAAACGGAGATGAAAATAGTTAGATTCGCGCTTTGGTCTAGCAGTTTGCAGACATACCTCCGATTGAATGACCATAACTCACTCAATTCAACCCGGAATTCATTGAAATTTATTCAATTTCGAAGGAGTCGAAGTGTAGTCTAAAACAGAAGAAACAGAGATGAAAAAGTCCTAGTATTTTGAGAGTTATGACGGAAATAGTTAGACTCGCGCTTTGGTCTAGTAGTTTACAGACCTACGTCTGGTTGATTGACAATAACTCAGTCAATTCAACTCGGAATTGAGTCAAATTCATGCCATTTCGAAGATGTCGAAGTGTAGTTGAAAACATAAGAAACGGAGATGAAAAACTCCAAGTATTTTAAGAGTTATGACGGAAATAGTTAGACTCGCCCTTTCGCCTAGCAGTTTTCAGACCTACCTCCGATTGAATGGCCATAACTCACTCAATTCAACCCGAAATTAATTGAAATTTGTTCTATTTCGAAGGAGTCGAAGTGTAGTTTAAAACAGAAGAAACGGAGATAAAAAAAACCAAGTATTTTGAGATTTATGGTGGAAATTGTTAGACTCGCACTTTGGTCTACAGTTTACAGACCTACCTCCGATTGATTGACTATAACTCACTAAATTCAACTCGAAATTGATTCAAATTCATGCAATTTCGAAGATGTCGAAGCGAAGTTGAAAACGGAAGAAACGGAGATGAAAAACTCCAAGTACTTTAAGAGTTATGATGGAAATAGTTGGACTCTCGCTTTCGCTTAGCAGTTTACAGACGTACCTCCGATTGAATGACCATAACTCACTCAATTCAACCCGGATTTCATTGAAATTTGTTCCATTTCGAAGGAGTCGAAGTGTAGTTTAAAACGGAAGAAACGGAGATGCAAAAAGCCAAGTATTTTGAGAGTTATGGTGGAAATAGTTAGACTCGCACTTTGGTCTAGTAGTTTACAGACCTACCTCCGATTGATTGACCATAACTCACTCAATTCAACTCAGAATTGAATCAAATTCATGGCATTGCGAAGATGTCGAAGTGTAGTTGGAAATGGAGATGAAAAACTCCAAGTAATTTAAGAGTTATGATGGACATAGTTAGACTCGCGCTTTCGCCTAGCAGTTTACAGACCTACCTCCGAGTCAATGACCATAACTCACCCAATTCAACTCGGAATTCATTGAAATTTGTTCCATTTCGAAGGACTCGAACTGTAGTTTAAAACGGAAGAAACGGAGATGAAAAAAGCTAAGTATTTTGAGAGTTATGGTGGAAATAGTTAGACTCGCACTTTGGTCTAGCAGTTTACAGACCAACCTGCAATTGATTGACCATAACTTACTCAATTTAACTCGGAATTGATTCAAATTCATGCCATTTTGAAGGTGTCGAAGTGTAGTTGAAAACGAAAGAAACAGAGATGAAAAATTCCAAGTATCTTAAGCGTTATGATGGAAATAGTTAGACTCGCGTTTGGTCTAGCAGTTTGCAGACCTGCTTCCGATTCATTGACCATAAGTCACTCAATTCGACTCGGAATTTATTCAAATTCATGCCATTTGGAAGATCTCGAAGAGTAGCTGAAAACGAAAGAAACGGAGACGAAAAACTCCAAGTATTTTAAGAGTTATGATAGAAATAGTTAGACTCGCGCTTTCGCCTAGCAGTTTACAGACCTACCTCCGATTTAATGACCACAACTCACTCAATTGAACATGTAATTCAATGAAATTTGTTGCATTTCGAAGGAGTCGAAGTGTAGTTTAAAACGGAAGAAACGGAGATGAAAATAGTTAGATTCGCGCTTTGGTCTACCAGTTTGCAGACATACCTCCGATTGAATGACCATAACTCACTCAATTCAACCCGGAATTCATTGAAATTTATTCCATTTCGAAGGAGTCGAAGTCTATTCTAAAACGGAAGAAACAGAGATGAAAAAGTCCTAGTATTTTGAGAGTTATGACGGAAATAGTTAGACTCGCGCTTTGGTCTAGCAGTTTACAGACCTACGTCCGGTTGATTGACCATAACACAGTCAATTCAACTCGGAATTTAGTCAAATTCATGCCGTTTCGAAGATGTCGAAGTGTAGTTGAAAACATAAGAAACGGAGATGAAAAACTCCAAGTATTTTAAGAGTTACGAGGGAAATAGTTAGACTCGCGCTTTCGCCTAGCAGTTTACTGACCTACCTCCGATTGAATGACCATAACCCACTCAATTCAACTCGGAATTCATTAAAATTCGTTCCATTACGAAGGAGTCGAAAGTGTAGCTGAAAACGGAAGAAACGGAGATGAAAACTCCAAGTATTTTGAGAGTTATGGTGGAAATAGTTAGACTCGCGTTTTCGCCTTGCAGTTTACAGACCTACCTCCGATTGAATGACCATAAGTCACTAAAATTCAACTCGGAATTCATTGAACTTTGTTCCATTTCGAAGGAGTCGAAGTGTAGTTTAAAACAGAAGAAACGGAGATAAAAAAACCAAGCATTTTGAGATTTATGGTGAAAATTGTTAGACTCGCACTTTGGTCTAGCAGTTTACAAACCTACCTCCGATTGATTGACTATAACTCACTAAATTCAACTCGAAATTGATTCAAATTCATGCAATTTCGATGATGTCGAAGTGAAGTTGAAAACGGAAGAAACGGAGATGAAAAACTCCAAGTATTTTAAGAGTTATGATTGAAATAGTTGGACTCTCGCTTTCGCCTAACAGTTTACAGACCTACCTCCGATTGAATGACCATAACTCACTCAATTCAACCCGGATTTCATTGAAATTTGTTCCATTTCGAAGCAGTCGAAGTGTAGTTGAAAACGGAAGAAACGGAGATGCAAAAAGCCAAGTATTTTGAGAGTTATGGTGGAAATAGTTAGACTCGCACTTTGGTCTAGTAGTTTACAGACCTACCTCCGATTGATTGACCATAACTCACTCAATTCAACTCAGAATTGAATCAAATTCATGGCATTGCGAAGATGTCGAAGTGTAGTTGGAGATGGAGATGAAAAACTCCAAGTAATTTAAGAGTTATGATGGACATAGTTAGACTCGCGCTTTCGCCTAGCAGTTTACAGACCTACGTCCAAGTCAATGACCATAATCACTCAATTCAATTCGGAATTCATTGAAATTTGTTCCATTTCGAAGGACTCGAACTGTAGTTTAAAACGGAAGAAACGGAGATGAAAAAAGCAAGTATTTTGAGAGTTATGGTGGAAATAGTTAGACTCGCACTTTGATCTAGCAGTTTACAGACCAACCTGCAATTGATTGACCATAACTTACTCAATTTAACTCGGAATTGATTCAAATTCATGCCATTTTGAAGGTGTGGAAGTGTAGTTGAAAACGAAAGAAACAGAGATGAAAAATTCCAAGTATCTTAAGAGTTATGATGGAAATAGTTAGACTCGCGCTTTGGTCTAGCAGTTTACAGACCTGCTTCCGATTCATTGACCATAAGTCACTCAATTCGACTCGGAATTTATTCAAATTCATGCCATTTGGAAGATGTCGAAGAGTAGCTGAAAACGAAAGAAACGGAGACGAAAAACTCCAAGTATTTTAAGAGTTATGATAGAAATAGTTAGACTCGCGCTTTCGCCTAGCAGTTTACAGACCTACCTCCGATTTAATGACCACAACTCACTCAATTGAACATGTAATTCAATGAAATTTGTTGCATTTCGAAAGAGTCGAAGTGTAGTTTAAAACGGAAGAAACGGAGATGAAAAACTACTTGTATTTTGAGAGTTATGATGGAAATAGTTAGATTCGCGCTTTGGTCTAGTAGTTTCCATTTCGAAGGAGTCGAAGTGTAGTCTAAAACGGAAGAAACAGAGATGAAAAAGTCCTAGTATTTTGAGAGTTATGACGGAAATAGTTAGACTCGCGCTTTGGTCTAGTAGTTTACAGACCTACGTCCGGTTGATTGACCATAACTCAGTCAATTCAACTCGGAATTGAGTCAAATTCATGCCATTTCGAAGATGTCGAAGTGTAGTTGAAAACATAAGAAACGGAGATGAAAAACTCCAAGTATTTTAAGAGTTATGACGGAAATAGTTAGACTCGCCCTTTCGCCTAGCAGTTTACAGACCTACCTCCGATTGAATGACCATAACTCACTCAATTCAACTAGGAATTAATTGAAATTTGTTCCATTTCGAATGAGTAGAAGTGTAGTTTAAAACGAAAGAAACGGAGGTTAAAAAAGCCAAGTATTTCGGGAGTTATGATGGAAATAGTTAGACTCGCACTTTAATGTAGCAGTTTACAGACCTACCTCCGATTGATTGACCATAACTCAGTCAATTCAACTCGGAATTTAGTCAAATTCATGCCGATTTGAAGATGTCGAAGTGTAGTTGAAAACATAAGAAACGGAGATGTAAAACTCCAAGTATTTTAAGAGTTACGATGGAAATAGTTAGACTCGCGCTTTCGCCTAGCAGTTTACTGACCTACCTCCAATTGAATGACCATAACCCACTCAATTCAACTCGGAATTCATTGAAATTCGTTCCATTACGAAGGAGTAGAAAGTGTAGCTGAAAATAAAAGAAACGGAAATGAAAACTCCAAGTATTTTGAGAGTTATGGTGGAAATAGTTAGACTCGCATTTTCGCCTAGCAGTTTACACACCTACCTCCGATTGAATAATGACCATAAGTCACTAAAATTCAACTCGGAATTCATTGAACTTTGTTCCATTTCGAAGGAGTCGAAGTGTAGTTTAAAAAAGAAGAAACGGAGATAAAAAAAACCAAGTATTTTGAGATTTATGGTGGAAATTGTTAGACTCGCACTTTGGTCTACAGTTTACAGACCTACCTCCGATTGATTGACTATAACTCACTCAATTCAACTCGAAATTGATTCAAATTCATGCAATTTCGAAGATGTCGAAGTGAAGTTGAAAATGGAAGAAAAGGAGATGAAAAACTCCAAGTATTTTAAGAGTTATGATGGAAATAGTTGGACTCTCGCTTTCGCCTAGCAGTTTACAGACCTACCTACGATTGAATGACCATAACTCACTCAATTCAACCCGGATTTCATTGAAATTTGTTCCATTTCGAAGGAGTCGAAGTGTAGTTTAAAACGGAAGAAACGGAGATGCAAAAAGCCAAGTATTTTGAGAGTTATGGTGGAAATAGTTAGACTCGCACTTTGGTCTAGTAGTTTACAGACCTACCTCCGATTGATTGACCATAACTCACTCAATTCAACTCAGAATTGAATCAAATTCATGTCATTGCGAAGATGTCGAAGTGTAGTTGGAAATGGAGATGAAAAGCTCCAAGTAATTTAAGAGTTATGATGGACATAGTTAGACTCGCGCTTTCGCCTAGCAGTTTACAGACCTACCTCCGAGTCAATGACCATAACTCACTCAATTCAACCCGGATTTCATTGAAATTTGTTCCATTTCGAAGGAGTCGAAGTGTAGTTTAAAACGGAAGAAACGGAGATGCAAAAAGCCAAGTATTTTGAGAGTTATGGTGGAAATAGTTAGACTCGTACTTTGGTCTAGTAGTTTACAGACCTACCTCCGATTGATTGACCATAACTCACTCAATTCAACTCAGAATTGAATCAAATTCATGTCATTGCGAAGATGTCGAAGTGTAGTTGGAAATGGAGATGAAAAGCTCCAAGTAATTTAAGAGTTATTATGGACATAGTTTGACTCGCGCTTTCGCCTAGCAGTTTACAGACCTACCTCCGAGTCAATGACCATAACTCACTCAATTCAACTCGGAATTCATTGAAATTTCTTCCATTTCGAAGGACTCGAACTGTAGTTTAAAACGGAAGAAACGGAGATGAAAAAAGCCAAGTATTTTGAGAGTTATGGTGGAAATAGTTAGACTCGCACTTTGGTCTAGCAGATTACATACCAACCTACAATTGATTGACGATAACTTACTCAATTTAACTCGGAATTTATTCAAATTCATGCCATTTTGAAGGTGTCGAAGTGTAGTTGAAAACAAAAGAAACAGAGAAGACAAATTCCAAGTATCTTAAGAGTTATGATGGAAATAGTTAGACTCGCGCTTTGGTCTAGCAGTTTACAGACCTGCATCCGATTCATTGACCATAAGTCACTCAATTCGACTCGGAATTTATTCAAATTCATGCCATTTGGAAGATGTCGAAGAGTAGCTGAAAACGAAAGAAAATGGAGACGAAAAACTCCAAGTTTTTTAAGAGTTATGATAGAAATAGTTAGACTCGCACTTTCGCCTAGCAGTTTACAGACCTACCTCCGATTTAATGACCACAACTCACTCAATTGAACATGTAATTCAATGAAATTTGTTGCATTTCGAAGGAGTCGAAGTGTAGTTTAAAACGGAAGAAACGGAGATGAAAATAGTTAGATTCGCGCTTTGGTCTAGCAGTTTGCAGACATACCTCCGATTGAATGACCATAACTCACTCAATTCAACCCGGAATTCATTGAAATTTATTCCATTTCGAAGGAGTCGAAGTGTAGTCTAAAACAGAAGAAACAGAGATGAAAAAGTCCTAGTATTTTGAGAGTTATGACGGAAATAGTTAGACTCGCGCTTTGGTCTAGTAGTTTACAGACCTACGTCTGGTTGATTGACAATAACTCAGTCAATTCAACTCGGAATTGAGTCAAATTCATGCCATTTCGAAGATGTCGAAGTGTAGTTGAAAACATAAGAAACGGAGATGAAAAACTCCAAGTATTTTAAGAGTTATGACGGAAATAGTTAGACTCGCCCTTTCGCCTAGCAGTTTTCAGACCTACCTCCGATTGAATGACCATAACTCACTCAATTCAATCCGAAATTAATTGAAATTTCTTCTATTTCGAAGGAGTCGAAGTGTAGTTTAAAACAGAAGTAACGGAGATAAAAAAAACTAAGTATTTTGAGATTTATGGTGGAAATTGTTAGACTCGCACTTTGGTCTACAGTTTACAGACCTACCTCCGATTGATTGACTATAACTCACTAAATTCAACTCGAAATTGATTCAAATTCATGCAATTTCGAAGATGTCGAAGTGAAGTTGAAAACGGAAGAAACGGAGATGAAAAACTCCAAGTACTTTAAGAGTTATGATGGAAATAGTTGGACTCTCGCTTTCGCCTAGCGGTTTACAGACGTACCTCCGATTGAATGACCATAACTCACTCAATTCAACCCGGATTTCATTGAAATTTGTTCCATTTCGAAAGACTCGAAGTGTAGTTTAAAACGGAAGAAACGGAGATGCAAAAAGCCAAGTATTTTGAGAGTTATGGTGGAAATAGTTAGACTCGCACTTTGGTCTAGTAGTTTACAGACCTACCTCCGATTGATTGACCATAACTCACTCAATTCAACTCAGAATTGAATCAAATTCATGGCATTGCGAAGATGTCGAAGTGTAGTTGGAAATGGAGATGAAAAAGTCCAAGTAATTTAAGAGTTATGATGGACATAGTTAGACTCGCGCTTTCGCCTAGCAGTTTACAGACCTACCTCCGAGTCAATGACCATAACTCACCCAATTCAACTCGGAATTCATTGAAATTTGTTCCATTTCGAAGGACTCGAACTGTAGTTTAAAATGGAAGAAACGGAGATGAAAAAAGCAAGTATTTTGAGAGTTATGGTGGAAATAGTTAGACTCGCACTTTGGTCTAGCAGTTTACAGACCAACCTGCAATTGATTGACCATAACTTACTCAATTTAACTCAGAATTGATTCAAATTCATGCCATTTTGAAGGTGTGGAAGTGTAGTTGAAAACGAAAGAAACAGAGATGAAAAATTCCAAGTATCTTAAGAGTTATGATAAAAATAGTTAGACTCGCGCTTTGGTCTAGCAGTTTACAGACCTGCCTACGATTCATTGATCATAAGTCACTCAATTCGACTCGGAATTTATTCAAATTCATGCCATTTGGAAGATGTCGAAGAGTAGCTGAAAACGAAAGAAACGGAGACGAAAAACTCCAAGTATTTTAAGAGTTATGATAGAAATAGTTAGACTCGCGCTTTCGCCTAGCAGTTTACAGACCTACCTCCGATTTAATGACCACAACTCACTCAATTGAACATGTAATTCAATGAAATTTGTTGCATTTTGAAGTAGTCGAAGTGTAGTTTAAAACGGAAGAAACGGAGATGAAAAACTACTTGTATTTTGAGAGTTATGATGGAAATAGTTAGATTCGCGCTTTGGTCTAGCAGTTTGCAGACATACCTCCGATTGAATGGCCATAACTCACTCAATTCAACCCGGAATTCATTGAAATTTATTCCATTTCGAAGGAGTCGAAGTGTAGTCTAAAATGGAAGAAACAGAGATGAAAAAGTCCTAGTATTTTGAGAGTTATGACGGAAATAGTTAGACTCGCACTTTGGTCTAGCAGTTTATAGACCTACGTCCGGTTGATTGACCATAACTCAGTCAATTCAACCCGGAAGTAATTAAAATTTGTTCCATTTCGAATGAGTAGAAGTGTAGTTTAGAACGAAAGAAACGGAGGTTAAAAAAGACAAGTATTTCGGGAGTTATGATGGAAATAGTTAGACTCGCACTTTAGTGTAGCAGTTTACAGACATACCTCCAATTGATTGACCATAACTCAGTCAATTCAACTCGGGATTTAGTCAAATTCATGCCGTTTCGAAGATGTCGAAGTGTAGTTGAAAACATAAGAAACGGAGATGAAAAACTCCAAGTATTTTAAGAGTTACGATGGAAATAGTTAGACTCGCGCTTTCGCCTAGCACTTTTCTGACCTACCTCCGATTGAATGACCATAACCCACTCAATTCAACTCGGAATTCATTGAAATTCGTTCCATTACGAAGGAGTCGAAAGTGTAGCTGAAAACGGAAGAAACGGAGATGAAAACTCCAAGTATTTTGAGAGTTATGGTGGAAATAGTTAGACTCGCGTTTTCGCCTAGCAGTTTACAGACCTACCTCCGATTGAATGACCATAAGTCACTAAATTCAACTCGGATTTTATTGAAATTTGTTCCATTTCGAAGGAGTCGAAGTGTAGTTTAAAACGAAAGAAACGGAGATGCAAAAAGCTAAGTATTTTGAGAGTTATGGTGGAAATAGTTAGACTCGCACTTTGGTCTAGGAGTTTACAGACCTACCTCCGATTGATTGACCATAACTCACTCAATTCAACTCAGAATTGAATCAACTTCATGGCATTGCGAAGATGTCGAAGTGTAGTTGGAAATGGAGATGAAAAACTCCAAGTAATTTAAGAGTTATGATGGACATAGTTAGACTCGCGCTTTCGCCTAGCAGTTTACAGACCTACCTCCGAGTCAATGACCATAACTCACTCAATTCAACTTGGAATTCTTTGAAATTTGTTCCATTTCGAAGGACTCGAACTGTAGTTTAAAACGGAAGAAACGGAGATGAAAAAAGCTAAGTATTTTGAGAGTTATGGTGGAAATAGTTAGACTCGCACTTTGGTCTAGCAGTTTACAGACCAACCTGCAATTGATTGACCATAACTTACTCAATTTAACTCGGAATTGATTCAAATTCATGCCATTTTGAAGGTGTCGAAGTGTAGTTGAAAACGAAAGAAACAGAGATGAAAAATTCCAAGTATCTTAAGAGTTATGATGGAAATAGTTAGACTCGCGCTTTGGTCTAGCAGTTTGCAGACCTGCTTCCGATTCATTGACCATAAGTCACTCAATTCGACTCGGAATTTATTCAAATTCATGCCATTTGGAAGATCTCGAAGAGTAGCTGAAAACGAAAGAAACGGAGACGAAAAACTCCAAGTATTTTAAGAGTTACGATAGAAATAGTTAGACTCGCGCTTTCGCCTAGCAGTTTACAGACCTACCTCCGATTTAATGACCACAACTCACTCAATTGAACATGTAATTCAATGAAATTTGTTGCATTTCGAAGGAGTCGAAGTGTAGTTTAAAACGGAAGAAACGGAGATGAAAATAGTTAGATTCGCGCTTTGGTCTACCAGTTTGCAAACATACCTCCGATTGAATGACCATAACTCACTCAATTCAACCCGGAATTCATTGAAATTTATTCCATTTCAAAGGAGTCGAAGTCTATTCTAAAACGGAAGAAACAGAGATGAAAAAGTCCTAGTATTTTGAGAGTTATGACGGAAATAGTTAGACTCGCGCTTTGGTCTAGCAGTTTACAGACCTACGTCCGGTTGATTGACCATAACTCAGTCAATTCAACTCGGAATTGAGTCAAATTCATGCCATTTCGAAGATGTCGAAGTGTAGTTGAAAACATAAGAAACGGAGATGAAAAACTCCAAGTATTTTAAGAGTTATGACGGAAATAGTTAGACTCGTCCTTTCGCCTAGCAGTTTACAGACCTACCTCCGATTGAATGACCATAACTCACTCAATTCAACCCGGAATTAATTGAAATTTGTTCCATTTCGAATGAGTAGAAGTGTAGTTTAAAACGAAAGAAACGGAGGTTAAAAAAGCCAAGTATTTCGGGAGTTATGATGAAAATAGTTAGACTCGCACTTTAGTGTAGCAGTTTACAGACCTACCTCCGATTGATTGACCATAACTCAGTCAATTCAACTCGGAATTTAGTCAAATTCATGCCGTTTCGAAGATGTCGAAGTGTAGTTGAAAACATAAGAAACGGAGATGAAAAACTCCAAGTATTTTAAGAGTTACGATGGAAATAGTTAGACTCGCGCTTTCGCCTAGCAGTTTACTGACCTACCTCCGATTGAATGACCATAACCCACTCAATTCAACTCGGAATTCATTGAAATTCGTTCCATTACGAAGGAGTCGAAAGTGTAGCTGAAAACGGAAGAAACGGAGATGAAAACTCCAAGTATTTTGAGAGTTATGGTGGAAATAGTTAGACTCGCATTTTCGCCTTGCAGTTTACAGACCTACCTCCGATTGAATGACCATAAGTCACTAAAATTCAACTCGGAATTCATTGAACTTTGTTCCATTTCGAAGGAGTCGAAGTGTAGTTTAAAACAGAAGAAACGGAGATAAAAAAAACCAAGCATTTTGAGATTTATGGTGGAAATTGTTAGACTCGCACTTTGGTCTAGCAGTTTACAAACCTACCTCCGATTGATTGACTATAACTCACTCAATTCAACTCGAAATTGATTCAAATTCATGCAATTTCGATGATGTCGAAGTGAAGTTGAAAACGGAAGAAACGGAGATGAAAAACTCCAAGTATTTTAAGAGTTATGATTGAAATAGTTGGACTCTCGCTTTCGCCTAACAGTTTACAGACCTACCTCCGATTGAATGACCATAACTCACTCAATTCAACCCGGATTTCATTGAAATTTGTTCCATTTCGAAGCAGTCGAAGTGTAGTTGAAAACGGAAGAAACGGAGATGCAAAAAGCCAAGTATTTTGAGAGTTATGGTGGAAATAGTTAGACTCGTACTTTGGTCTAGTAGTTTACAGACCTACCTCCGATTGATTGACCATAACTCACTCAATTCAACTCAGAATTGAATCAAATTCATGGCATTGCGAAGATGTCGAAGTGTAGTTGGAGATGGAGATGAAAAACTCCAAGTAATTTAAGAGTTATGATGGACATAGTTAGACAAGCGCTTTCGCCTAGCAGTTTACAGACCTACCTCCAAGTCAATGACCATAACTCACTCAATTCAATTCGGAATTCATTGAAATTTGTTTCATTTCGAAGGACTCGAACTGTAGTTTAAAACGGAAGAAACGGAGATGAAAAAAGCAAGTATTTTGAGAGTTATGGTGGAAATAGTTAGACTCGCACTTTGATCTAGCAGTTTACAGACCAACCTGCAATTGATTGACCATAACTTACTCAATTTAACTCGGAATTGATTCAAATTCATGCCATTTTGAAGGTGTGGAAGTGTAGTTGAAAACGAAAGAAACAGAGATGAAAAATTCCAAGTATCTTAAGAGTTATGATGGAAATAGTTAGACTCGCGCTTTGGTCTAGCAGTTTACAGACCTGCTTCCGATTCATTGACCATAAGTCACTCAATTCGACTCGGAATTTATTCAAATTCATGCCATTTGGAAGATGTCGAAGAGTAGCTGAAAACGAAAGAAATGGAGACGAAAAACTCCAAGTATTTTAAGAGTTATGATAGAAATAGTTAGACTCGTGCTTTCGCCTAGCAGTTTACAGACCTACCTCCGATTTAATGACCACAACTCACTCAATTGAACATGTAATTCAATGAAATTTGTTGCATTTCGAAAGAGTCGAAGTGTAGTTTAAAACGGAAGAAACGAAGATGAAAAACTACTTGTATTTTGAGAGTTATGATGGAAATAGTTAGATTCGCGCTTTGGTCTAGTAGTTTCCATTTCGAAGGAGTCGAAGTGTAGTCTAAAACAGAAGAAACAGAGATGAAAAAGTCCTAGTATTTTGAGAATTATGACGGAAATAGTTAGACTCGCGCTTTGGTCTAGTAGTTTACAGACCTACGTCCGGTTGATTGACCATAACTCAGTCAATTCAACTCGGAATTGAGTCAAATTCATGCCATTTCGAAGATGTCGAAGTGTAGTTGAAAACATTAGAAACGGAGATGAAAAACTCCAAGTATTTTAAGAGTTATGACGGAAATAGTTAGACTCGCCCTTTCGCCTAGCAGTTTACAGACCTACCTCCGATTGAATGACCATAACTCACTCAATTCAACTAGGAATTAATTGAAATTTGTTCCATTTCGAAGGAGTAGAAGTGTAGTTTAAAACGAAAGAAACGGAGGTTAAAAAAGCCAAGTATTTCGGGAGTTATGATGGAAATAGTTAGACTCGCACTTTAATGTAGCAGTTTACAGACCTACCTCCGATTGATTGACCATAACTCAGTCAATTCAACTCGGAATTTAGTCAAATTCATGCCGTTTTGAAGATGTCGAAGTGTAGTTGAAAACATAAGAAACGGAGATGTAAAACTCCAAGTATTTTAAGAGTTACGATGGAAATAGTTAGACTCGCGCTTTCGCCTAGCAGTTTACTGACCTACCTCCAATTGAATGACCATAACCCACTCAATTCAACTCGGAATTCATTGAAATTCGTTCCATTACGAAGGAGTAGAAAGTGTAGCTGAAAACAAAAGAAACGGAAATGAAAACTCCAAGTATTTTGAGAGTTATGGTGGAAATAGTTAGACTCGCATTTTCGCCTAGCTGTTTACAGACCTACCTCCGATTGAATAATGACCATAAGTCACTAAAATTCAACTCGGAATTCATTGAACTTTGTTCCCTTTCGAAGGAGTCGAAGTGTAGTTTAAAAAAGAAGAAACGGAGATAAAAAAAACCAAGTATTTTGAGATTTATGGTGGAAATTGTTAGACTCGCACTTTGGTCTACAGTTTACAGACCTACCTCCGATTGATTGACTATAACTCACTCAATTCAACTCGAAATTGATTCAAATTCATGCAATTTCGAAGATGTCGAAGTGAAGTTGAAAACGGAAGAAACGGAGATGAAAAACTCCAAGTATTTTAAGAGTTATGATGGAAATAGTTGGACTCTCGCTTTCGCCTAGCAGTTTACAGACCTACCTACGATTGAATGACCATAACTCACTCAATTCAACCCGGATTTCATTGAAATTTGTTCCATTTCGAAGGAGTCGAAGTGTAGTTTAAAACGGAAGAAACGGAGATGCAAAAAGCCAAGTATTTTGAGAGTTATGGTGGAAATAGTTAGACTCGCACTTTGGTCTAGTAGTTTACAGACCTACCTCCGATTGATTGACCATAACTCACTCAATTCAACTCAGAATTGAATCAAATTCATGTCATTGCGAAGATGTCGAAGTGTAGTTGGAAATGGAGATGAAAAGCTCCAAGTAATTTAAGAGTTATGATGGACATAGTTAGACTCGCGCTTTCGCCTAGCAGTTTACAGACCTACCTCCGAGTCAATGACCATAACTCACTCAATTCAACTCGGAATTCATTGAAATTTGTTCCATTTCGAAGGACTCGAACTGTAGTTTAAAACGGAAGAAACGGAGATGAAAAAAGCCAAGTATTTTGAGAGTTATGGTGGAAATAGTTAGACTCGCACTTTGGTCTAGCAGATTACATACCAACCTACAATTGATTGACGATAACTTACTCAATTTAACTCGGAATTGATTCAAATTCATGCCATTTTGAAGGTGTCGAAGTGTAGTTGAAAACAAAAGAAACGGAGATGAAAAACTCCAAGTATTTTAAGAGTTATGACGGAAATAGTTAGACTCGCCCTTTCGCCTAGCAGTTTTCAGACCTACCTCCGATTGAATGACCATAACTCACTCAATTCAACCCGAAATTAATTGAAATTTGTTCTATTTCGAAGGAGTCGAAGTGTAGTTTAAAACAGAAGAAACGGAGATAAAAAAAACTAAGTATTTTGAGATTTATGGTGGAAATTGTTAGACTCGCACTTTGGTCTACAGTTTACAGACCTACCTCCGATTGATTGACTATAACTCACTAAATTCAACTCGAAATTGATTCAAATTCATGCAATTTCGAAGATGTCGAAGTGAAGTTGAAAACGGAAGAAACGGAGATGAAAAACTCCAAGTACTTTAAGAGTTATGATGGAAATAGTTGGACTCTCGCTTTCGCCTAGCGGTTTACAGACGTACCTCCGATTGAATGACCATAACGCACTCAATTCAACCCGGATTTCATTGAAATTTGTTCCATTTCGAAGGAGTCGAAGTGTAGTTTAAAACAGAAGAAACGGAGATAAAAAAAACTAAGTATTTTGAGATTTATGGTGGAAATTGTTAGACTCGCACTTTGGTCTACAGTTTACAGACCTACCTCCGATTGATTGACTATAACTCACTAAATTCAACTCGAAATTGATTCAAATTCATGCAATTTCGAAGATGTCGAAGTGAAGTTGAAAACGGAAGAAACGGAGATGAAAAACTCCAAGTACTTTAAGAGTTATGATGGAAATAGTTGGACTCTCGCTTTCGCCTAGCGGTTTACAGACGTACCTCCGATTGAATGACCATAACGCACTCAATTCAACCCGGATTTCATTGAAATTTGTTCCATTTCGAAGGAGTCGAAGTGTAGTTTAAAACGGAAGAAACGGATATGCAAAAAGCCAAGTATTTTGAGAGTTATGGTGGAAATAGTTAGACTCGCACTTTGGTCTAGCAGTTTACAGACCAACCTGCAATTGATTGACCATAACTTACTCAATTTAACTCGGAATAGATTCAAATTCATGCCATTTTGAAGGTGTCGAAGTGTAGTTGAAAACGAAAGAAACAGAGATGAAAAATTCCAAGTATCTTAAGAGTTATGATGGAAATAGTTAGACTCGCGCTTTGGTCTAGCAGTTTACAGACCTGCTTCCGATTCATTCACCATAAGTCACTCAATTCGACTCGGAATTTATTCAAATTCATGCCATTTTAAAGATGTCGAACAGTAGTTGAAAACGAAAGAAACGGAGACGAAAAACTCCAAGTACTTTAAGAGTTATGATAGAAATAGTTAGACTCGCGCTTTCGCCTAGCAGTTTACAGACCTACCTCCGATTTAATGACCAAAACTCACTCAATTGAACATGTAATTCAATGAAATTTGTTGCATTTCGAAGGAGTCGAAGTGTAGTTTAAAACGGAAGAAACGGAGATGAAAAACTACTTGTATTTTGAGAGTTATGATGGAAATAGTTAGATTCGCGCTTTGGTCTAGCAGTTTGCAGACATACCTCCGATTGAATGACCATAACTCACTCAATTCAACCCGGAATTCATTGAAATTTATTCCATTTCAAAGGAGTTGAAGAGTGTAGTCTAAAACGGAAGAAACAGAGATGAAAAAGTCCTAGTATTTTGAGAGTTATGACGGAAATAGTTAGACTCGCGCTTTGGTCTAGCAGTTTACAGACCTACGTCCGGTTGATTGACCATAACTCAGTCAATTCAACTCGGAATTGAGTCAAATTCATGCCATTTCGAAGATGTCGAAGTGTAGCTGAAAACATAAGAAACGGAGATGAAAAACTCCAAGTATTTTAAGAGTTATGACGGAAATAGTTAGACTCGCCCTTTCGCCTAGCAGTTTACAGACCTACCTCCGATTGAATGACCATAACTCACTCAATTCAACCGGGAATTAATTGAAATTTGTTCCATTTCGAATGAGTAGAAGTGTAGTTTAAAATGAAAGAAACGGAGGTTAAAAAAGCCAAGTATTTCGGGAGTTATGATGGAAATACTTAGACTCGCACTTTAGTGTAGCAGTTTACAGACCTACCTCCGATTGATTGACCATAACTCAGTCAATTCAACTCGGAATTTAGTAAAATTCATGCCGTTTCGAAGATGTCCAAGTGTAGTTGAAAACATAAGAAACGGAGATGAAAAACTCCAAGTATTTTAAGAGTTACGATGGAAATAGTTAGACTCGCGCTTTCGCCTAGCAGTTTACTGACCTACCTCCGATTGAATGACCATAACTCACTCAATTCAACCCGGATTTCATTGAAATTTGTTCCATTTCGAAGGAGTCGAAGTGTAGTTTAAAACGGAAGAAACGTAGATGCAAAAAGCAAAGTATTTTGAGAGTTATGGTGGAAATATTTAGACTCGCACTTTGGTCGAGTAGTTTACGGACCTACCTCCGATTGATTGACCATAAGTCACTCAATTCAACTCAGAATTGAATCAAATTCATGGCATTGCGAAGATGCCGAAGTGTAGTTGGAAATGGAGATGAAAAAGTCCAAGTAATTTAAGAGTTATGATGGACATAGTTAGAGTCGCGCTTTCGCCAAGCAGTTTACAGACCTACCTCCGAGTCAATGACCATAACTCACTCAATTCAACTCGGAATTCATTGAAATTTGTTCCATTTCGAAGGACTCGAACTGTAGTTTAAAACGGAAGAAACGGAGATGAAAAAAGCCAAGTATTTTGAGAGTTATGGTGGAAATAGTTAGACTCGCACTTTGGTCTAGCAGTTTACATACCAACTTACAATTGATTGACGATAACTTACTCAATTTAACTCGGAATGGATTCAAATTCATGCCATTTTGAAGGTGTCGAAGTGTAGTTGAAAACAAAAGAAACAGAGATGACAAATTCCAAGTATCTTAAGAGTTATGATGGAAATAGTTAGACTCGCGCTTTGGTCTAGCAGTTTACAGACCTGCATCCGATTCATTGACCATAAGTCACTCAATTCGACTCGGAATTTATTCAAATTCATGCCATTTGGAAGATGTCGAAGAGTAGCTGAAAACGAAAGAAACGGAGACGAAAAACTCCAAGTATTTTAAGAGTTATGATAGAAATAGTTAGACTCGCACTTTCGCCTAGCAGTTTACAGACCTACCTCCGATTTAATGACCACAACTCACTCAATTGAACATGTAATTAAATGAAATTTGTTGCATTTCGAAGGAGCCGAAGTGTAGTTTAAAACGGAAGAAACGGAGATGAAAATAGTTAGATTCGCGCTTTGGTCTAGCAGTTTGCAGACATACCTCCGATTGAATGACCATAACTCACTCAATTCAACCCGGAATTCATTGAAATTTATTCCATTTCGAAGGAGTCGAAGTGTAGTCTAAAACAGAAGAAACAGAGATGAAAAAGTCCTAGTATTTTGAGAGTTATGACGGAAATAGTTAGACTCGCGCTTTGGTCTAGTAGTTTACAGACCTACGTCTGGTTGATTGAAAATAACTCAGTCAATTCAACTCGGAATTGAGTCAAATTCATGCCATTTCGAAGATGTCGAAGTGTAGTTGAAAACATAAGAAACGGAGATGAAAAACTCCAAGTATTTTAAGAGTTATGACGGAAATAGTTAGACTCGCCCTTTCGCCTAGCAGTTTTCAGACCTACCTCCGATTGAATGACCATAACTCACTCAATTCAACCCGAAATTAATTGAAATTTGTTCTATTTCGAAGGAGTCGAAGTGTAGTTTAAAACAGAAGAAACGGAGATAAAAAAAACCAAGTATTTTGAGATTTATGGTGGAAATTGTTAGACTCGCACTTTGGTCTACAGTTTACAGACCTACCTCCGATTGATTGACTATAACTCACTAAATTCAACTCGAAATTGATTCAAATTCATGCAATTTCGAAGATGTCGAAGTGAAGTTGAAAATGGAAGAAACGGAGATGAAAAACTCCAAGTACTTTAAGAGTTATGATGGAAATAGTTGGACTCTCGCTTTCGCCTAGCGGTTTACAGACGTACCTCCGATTGAATGACCATAACTCACTCAATTCAACCCGGATTTCATTGAAATTTGTTCCATTTCGAAGGAGTCGAAGTGTAGTTTAAAACGGAAGAAACGGAGATGCAAAAAGCCAAGTATTTTGAGAGTTATGGTGGAAATAGTTATTCTCGCACTTTGGTCTAGTAGTTTACAGACCTACCTCCGATTGATTGACCATAACTCACTCAATTCAACTCAGAATTGAATCAAATTCATGGCATTGCGAAGATGTCGAAGTGTAGTTGGAAATGGAGATGAAAAAGTCCAAGTAATTTAAGAGTTATGATGGACATAGTTAGACTCGCGCTTTCGCCTAGCAGTTTACAGACCTACCTCCGAGTCAATGACCATAACTCACTCAATTCAACTCGGAATTCATTGAAATTTGTTCCATTTCGAAGGACTCGAACTGTAGTTTAAAACGGAAGAAACGGAGATGAAAAAAGCAAGTATTTTGAGAGTTATGGTGGAAATAGTTAGACTCGCACTTTGGTCTAGCAGTTTACAGACCAACCTGCAATTGATTGACCATAACTTACTCAATTTAACTCGGAATTGATCCAAATTCATGCCATTTTGAAGGTGTGGAAGTGTAGTTGAAAACATAAGAAACGGAGATGAAAAACTCCAAGTATTTTAAGAGTTACGATGGAAATAGTTAGACTCGCGCTTTCGCCTAGCACTTTACTGACCTACCTCCGATTGAATGACCATAACCCACTCAATTCAACTCGGAATTCATTGAAATTCGTTCCATTACGAAGGAGTCGAAAGTGTAGCTGAAAACGGAAGAAACGGAGATGAAAACTCCAAGTATTTTGAGAGTTATGGTGGAAATAGTTAGACTCGCGTTTTCGCCTTGCAGTTTACAGACCTACCTCCGATTGAATGACCATAAGTCACTAAAATTCAACTCGGAATTCATTGAACTTTGTTCCATTTCGAAGGAGTCGAAGTGTAGTTTAAAACAGAAGAAACGGAGATAAAAAAACCAAGCATTTTGAGAGTTATGGTGGAAATAGTTAGACTCGGACTTTGGTCTAGGAGTTTACAGACCTACCTCCGATTGATTGACCATAACTCACTCAATTCAACTCAGAATTGAATCAACTTCATGGCATTGCGAAGATGTCGAAGTGTAGTTGAAAATGGAGATGAAAAACTCCAAGTAATTTAAGTGTTATGATGGACATAGTTAGACTCGCGCTTTCGCCTAGCAGTTTACAGACCTACCTCCGAGTCAATGACCATAACTCACTCAATTCAACTTGGAATTCATTGAAATTTGTTCCATTTCGAAGGACTCGAACTGTAGTTTAAAACGGAAGAAACGGAGATGAAAAAAGCTAAGTATTTTGAGAGTTATGGTGGAAATAGTTAGACTCGCACTTTGGTCTAGCAGTTTACAGACCAACCTGCAATTGATTGACCATAACTTACTCAATTTAACTCGGAATTGATCCAAATTCATGCCATTTTGAAGGTGTGGAAGTGTAGTTGAAAACATAAGAAACGGAGATGAAAAACTCCAAGTATTTTAAGAGTTACGATGGAAATAGTTAGACTCGCGCTTTCGCCTAGCACTTTACTGACCTACCTCCGATTGAATGACCATAACCCACTCAATTCAACTCGGAATTCATTGAAATTCGTTCCATTACGAAGGAGTCGAAAGTGTAGCTGAAAACGGAAGAAACGGAGATGAAAACTCCAAGTATTTTGAGAGTTATGGTGGAAATAGTTAGACTCGCGTTTTCGCCTAGCAGTTTACAGACCTACCTCCGATTGAATGACCATAAGTCACTAAATTCAACTCGGATTTTATTGAAATTTGTTCCATTTCGAAGGAGTCGAAGTGTAGTTTAAAATGGAAGAAACGGAGATGCAAAAAGTCAAGTATTTTGAGAGTTATGGTGGAAATAGTTAGACTCGGACTTTGGTCTAGGAGTTTACAGACCTACCTCCGATTGATTGACCATAACTCACTCAATTCAACTCAGAATTGAATCAACTTCATGGCATTGCGAAGATGTCGAAGTGTAGTTGAAAATGGAGATGAAAAACTCCAAGTAATTTAAGTGTTATGATGGACATAGTTAGACTCGCGCTTTCGCCTAGCAGTTTACAGACCTACCTCCGAGTCAATGACCATAACTCACTCAATTCAACTTGGAATTCATTGAAATTTGTTCCATTTCGAAGGACTCGAACTGTAGTTTAAAACGGAAGAAACGGAGATGAAAAAAGCTAAGTATTTTGAGAGTTATGGTGGAAATAGTTAGACTCGCACTTTGGTCTAGCAGTTTACAGACCAACCTGCAATTGATTGACCATAACTTACTAAATTTAACTCGGAATTGATTCAAATTCATGCCATTTTGAAGGTGTCGAACTGTAGTTGAAAACGAAAGAAACAGAGATGAAAAATTCCAAGTATCTTAAGAGTTATGATGGAAATAGTTAGACTCGCGCTTTGGTCTAGCAGTTTACAGACCTGCTTCCGATTCATTCACCATAAGTCACTCAATTCGCCTCGGAATTTATTCAAATTCATGCCATTTGGAAGATGTCGAAGAGTAGCTGAAAACAAAAGAAACAGAGACGAAAAACTCCAAGTATTTTAAGAGTTATGATAGAAATAGTTAGACTCGCGCTTTCGCCTAGCAGTTTACAGACCTACCTCCGATTTAATGACCACAACTCACTCAATTGAACATGTAATTCAATGATGGAAATAGTTAGACTCGCGCTTTGGTCTAGCAGTTTACAGACCTGCTTCCGATTCATTAACCATAAGTCACTCAATTCGACTTGGAATTTATTCAAGTTCATGCCATTTGAAAGATGTCGAAGAGTAGCTGAAAACGAAAGAAACGGAGACGAAAAACTCCAAGTATTTTAAGAGTTATGATAGAAATAGTTAGACTCGCGCTTTCGCCTAGCTGTTTACAGACCTACCTCCGATTTAATGACCAAAACTCACTCAATTGAACATGTAATTCAATGAAATTTGTTGCATTTCGAAGGAGTCGAAGTGTAGTTTAAAACAGAAGAAACGGAGATGAAAAACTACTTGTATTTTGAGAGTTATGATGGAAATAGTTAGATTCGCGCTTTGGTCAACCAGTTTGCAGACATACCTCCGATTGAATGACCATAACTCACTCAATTCAACCCGGAATTCATTGAAATTTATTCCATTTCAAAGGAGTTGAAGAGTGTAGTCTAAAACGGAAGAAACAGAGATGAAAAAGTCCTAATATTTTGAGAGTTATGACGGAAATAGTTAGACTCGCGCTTTGGTCTAGCAGTTTACAGACCTACGTCCGGTTGATTGACCATAACTCAGTCAATTCAACTCGGAATTGAGTCAAATTCATGCCATTTCGAAGATGTCGAAGTGTAGCTGAAAACATAAGAAACGGAGATGAAAAACTCCAAGTATTTTAAGAGTTATGACGGAAATAGTTAGACTCGCCCTTTCGCCTAGCAGTTTACAGACCTACCTCCGATTGAATGACCATAACTCACTCAATTCAACCGGGAATTAATTTAAATTTGTTCCATTTCGAATGAGTAGAAGTGTAGTTTAAAATGAAAGAAACGGAGGTTAAAAAAGCCAAGTATTTCGGGAGTTATGATGAAAATAGTTAGACTCGCACTTTAGTGTTGCAGGTTACAGACCTACCTCCGATTGGTTGACCATAACTCAGTCAATTCAACTCGGAATTTAGTAAAATTCATGCCGTTTCGAAGATGTCCAAGTGTAGTTGAAAACATAAGAAACGGAGATGAAAAACTCCAAGTATTTTAAGAGTTACGATGGAAATAGTTAGACTCGCGCTTTCGCCTAGCAGTTTACTGACCTACCTCCGATTGAATGACCATAACTCACTCAATTCAACTCGGAATTCTTTGAAATTTGTTCCATTTCGAAGGACTCGAACTGTAGTTTAAAACGGAAGAAACGGAGATGAAAAAAGCCAAGTATTTTGAGAGTTATGGTGGAAATAGTTAGACTCGCACTTTGGTCTAGCAGTTTACATACCAACCTACAATTGATTGACGATAACTTACTCAATTTAACTCGGAATTGATTCAAATTCATGCCATTTTGAAGGTGTCAAAGTGTAGTTGAAAACAAAAGAAACAGAGATGACAAATTCCAAGTATCTTAAGAGTTATGATGGAAATAGTTAGACTCGCGCTTTGGTCTAGCAGTTTACAGACCTGCATCCGATTCATTGACCATAAGTCACTCAATTCGACTCGGAATTTATTCAAATTCATGCCATTTGGAAGATGTCGAAGAGTAGCTGAAAACGAAAGAAAATGAGACGAAAAACTCGAAGTATTTTAAGAGTTATGATAGAAATAGTTAGACTCGCACTTTCGCCTAGCAGTTTACAGACCTACCTCCGATTTAATGACCACAACTCACTCAATTGAACATGTAATTCAATGAAATTTGTTGCATTTCGAAGGAGTCGAAGTATAGTTTAAAACGGAAGAAACGGAGATGAAAATAGTTAGATTCGCGCTTTGGTCTAGCAGTTTGCAGACATACCTCCGGTTGAATGACCATAACTCACTCAATTCAACCCGGAATTCATTGAAATTTATTTCATTTCGAAGGAGTCGAAGTGTAGTCTAAAACAGAAGAAACAGAGATGAAAAAGTCCTAGTATTTTGAGAGTTATGACGGAAATAGTTAGACTCGCGCTTTGGTCTAGTAGTTTACAGACCTACGTCTGGTTGATTGACAATAACTCAGTCAATTCAACTCGGAATTGAGTCAAATTCATGCCATTTCAAAGATGTCGAAGTGTAGTTGAAAACATAAGAAACGGAGATGAAAAACTCCAAGTATTTTAAGAGTTATGACGGAAATAGTTAGACTCGCCCTTTCGCCTAGCAGTTTTCAGACCTACCTCCGATTGAATGACCATAACTCACTCAATTCAACCCGAAATTAATTGAAATTTGTTCTATTTCGAAGGAGTCGAAGTGTAGTTTAAAACAGAAGAAACGGAGATAAAAAAAACCAAGTATTTTGAGATTTATGGTGGAAATTGTTAGACTCGCACTTTGGTCTACAGTTTACAGACCTACCTCCGATTGATTGACTATAACTCACTAAATTCAACTCGAAATTGATTCAAATTCATGCAATTTCGAAGATGTCGAAGTGAAGTTGAAAACGGAAGAAACGGAGATGAAAAACTCCAAGTACTTTAAGAGTTATGATGGAAATAGTTGGACTCTCGCTTTCGCCTAGCGGTTTACAGACGTACCTCCGATTGAATGACCATAACTCACTCAATTCAACCCGGATTTCATTGAAATTTGTTCCATTTCGAAGGAGTCGAAGTGTAGTTTAAAACGGAAGAAACGGAGATGCAAAAAGCCAAGTATTTTGAGAGTTATGGTGGAAATAGTTAGACTCGCGCTTTCGCCTAGCAGTTTACTGACCTACCTCCGATTGAATGACCATAACTCACTCAATTCAACCCGGATTTCATTGAAATTTATTCCATTTCGAAGGAGTCGACGTGTAGTTTAAAACGGAAGAAACGAAGATGCAAAAAGCCAAGTATTTTGAGAGTTATGGTGGAAATAGTTAGACTCGCACTTTGGTCGAGTAGTTTACAGACCTACCTCCGATTGATTGACCATAACTCACTCAATTCAACTCAGAATTGAATCAAATTCATGTCAATGCGAAGATGTCGAAGTGTAGTTGGAAATGGAGATGAAAAAGTCCAACTAATTTAAGAGTTATGATGGACATAGTTTGAGTCGCGCTTTCGCCAAGCAGTTTACAGACCTACCTCCGAGTGAATGACCATAACTCACTCAATTCAACTCGGAATTCATTAAAATTTGTTCCATTTCGAAGGACTCGAACTGTAGTTTAAAACGGAAGAAACGGAGATGAAAAAAGCCAAGTATTTTGAGAGTTACGGTGGAAATAGTTAGACTCGCACTTTGGTCTAGCAGTTTACAGACCAACCTACAATTGATTGACCATAACTTACTCAATTTAACTCGAAATTGATTCAAATTCATGCCATTTTGAAGATGTCGAAGTGTAGTTGAAAACATAAGAAACGGAGATGAAAAACTCCAAGTGTTTTAAGAGTTACGATGGAAATAGTTAGACTCGCGCTTTCGCCTAGCAGTTTACTGACCTACCTCCGATTGAATGACCATAACCCACTCAATTCAACTCGGAATTCATTGAAATTCGTTCCATTACGAAGGAGTCGAAAGTGTAGCTGAAAACGGAAGAAACGGAGATGAAAACTCCAAGTATTTTGAGAGTTATGGTGGAAATAGTTAGACTCGCGTTTTCGCCTAGCAGTTTACAGACCTACCTCCGATTGATTGACTATAACTCACTCAATTCCACTCGACATTGATTCAAATTCAAGCAATTTCGAAGATGTCGAAGTGTAGTTGAAAACGGAAGAAACGGAGATGAAAAACTCCAAGTATTTTAAGAGTTATGATGGAAATAGTTAGACTCTCGCTTTCGCCTAGCAGTTTACAAACCTACCTCCGATTGAATGACCATAACTCACTCAATTCAACCCGGATTTCATTGAAATTTGTTCCATTTCGAAGGAGTCGAAGTGTAGTTTAAAACGTAAGAAACGGAGATGCAAAAAGCCAAGTATTTTGAGAGTTATGGTGGAAATAGTTAGACTCGCACTTTGGTCTAGCAGTTTACAGACCTACCTCCGATTGATTGACCATAACTCACTCAATTCAACTCAGAATTGAATCAAATTCATGGCATTGCGAAGATGTCGAAGTGTAGTTGGAAATGGAGATGAAAAACTCCAAGTATTTTAAGAGTTACGATGGAAATAGTTAGACTCGCGCTTTCGCCTAGCAGTTTACTGACCTACCTCCGATTGAATGACCATAACCCACTCAATTATACTCGGAATTCATTGAAATTCGTTCCATTACGAAGGAGTCGAAAGTGTAGCTGAAAACGGAAGAAACGGAGATGAAAACTCCAAGTATTTTGAGAGTTATGGTGGAAATAGTTAGACTCGTGTTTTCGCCTAACAGTTTACAGACCTACCTCCGATTTAATGACCATAAGTCACTAAATTCACCTCGGAATTCATTGAACTTTGTTCCATTTCGAAGGAGTCGAAGTGTAGTTTAAAACAGAAGAAACGGAGATTAAAAAAGCCAAGTATTTTGAGATTTATGGTGGAAATTGTTAGACTCGCACTTTGGTCTAGCAGTTTACAGACCTACCTCCGATTGATTAACTATAACTCACTCAATTCAACTCGAAATTGATTCAAATTCATGCAATTTCGAAGATGTCGAAGTGTAGTTGAAAACAGAAGAAACAGAGATGAAAAACTCCAAGTATTTTAAGAGTTATGATGGAAATAGTTAGACTCTTCTTTCGCCTAGTAGTTTACAGACCTACCTCCGATTGAATGACCATAACTCACTTAATTCAATCCGGATTTCATTAAAATTTGTTCCATTTTGAAGGAGTCGAAGTGTAGTTTAAAAAGGAAGAAATGGAGATGCAAAAAGCCAAGTATTTTGAGACTTATGGTGGAAATAGTTAGACTCGCACTTTGGTCTAGTAGTTTACAGACCTACCTCCGATTGATTGACCATAACTCACTCAATTCAACCCGGAATTAATTGAAATTTGTTCCATTTCGAATGAGTAGAAGTGTAGTTTAAAAAGAAAGAAACGGAGGTTAAAAAAGCCTAGTATTTCAGGAGTTATGATGGAAATAGTTAGACTCGTACTTTAGTGTAGCAGTTTACAGACCTACCTCCGATTGATTGACCATAACTCAGTCAATTCAACTCGGAATTTAGTCAAATTCATGCCGTTTCGAAGATGTCGAAGTGTAGTTGAAAACATAAGAAACGGAGATGAAAAACTCCAAGTATTTTAAGAGTTATGATGGAAATAGTTAGACTTGCCCTTTCGCCTAGCAGTTTACAGACCTACCTCCGATTGAATGACCATAACTCACTAAATTCAACCCGGATTTCATTGAAATTTGTTCCATTTCGAATGAGTAGAAGTGTAGTTTAAAAAGAAAGAAACGGAGGTTAAAAAAGCCTAGTATTTCAGGAGTTATGATGGAAATAGTTAGACTCGTACTTTAGTGTAGCAGTTTACAGACCTACCTCCGATTGATTGACCATAACTCAGTAAATTCAACTCGGAATTTAGTCAAATTCATGCCGTTTCGAAGATGTCGAAGTGTAGTTGAAAACATAAGAAACGGAGATGAAAAACTCCAAGTATTTTAAGAGTTATGACGGAAATAGTTAGACTTGCCCTTTCGCCTAGCAGTTTACAGACCTACCTCCGATTGAATGACCATAACTCACTAAATTCAACCCGGATTTCATTGAAATTTGTTCCATTTCGAAGGAGTCGAAGTATAGTTTAAAACGAAAGAAACGAAGATGCAAAAAGTCAAGTATTTTGAGAGTTATGGTGGAAATAGTTAGACTCGCACTTTGGTCGAGTAGTTTACAGACCTACCTCCGATTGATTGACCATAACTCACTCAATTCAACTCAGAATTGAATCAAATTCATGGCATTGCGAAGATGTCGAAGTGTAGTTGGAAATGGAGATGAAAAACTCTAAGTAATTTAAGAGTTATGATGGACGTAGTTAGACTCGCGCTTTCGCCTAGCAGTTTACAGACCTACCTCCGAGTGAATAACCATAACTCACTCAATTTAACTCGGAATTCATTGAAATTTATTCCATTTCGAAAGACTCGAACTGTAGTTTAAAACGGAAGAAACGGAGATGAAAAAAGCCATGTATTTTGAGAGTTATGGTGGAAATAGTTAGACTCGCACTTTGGTCTAGCAGTTTACAGACCAACCTACAATTGATTGACCATAACTTACTCAATTTAACTCGGAATTGATTCAAATTCGTGCCATTTTGAAGATGTCAAAGTATAGTTGAAAACGAAAGAAACAGAGATGAAAAATTCCAAGTATCTTAAGAGCTATGATGGAAATAGTTAGACTCGCGCTTTGGTCTAGCAGTTTACAGACCTGCTTCCGATTCAGTGACCATAAGTTACTCAATTCGACTCGGAATTTATTCAAATTCATGCCATTTGGAAGATGTCGAAGAGTAGCTGAAAACGAAAGAAACGGAGATGAAAAAATCCAAGTATTTTAAGAGTTATGATAGAAATAGTTAGACTCGCGTTTTCGCCTAGCAGTTTACAAACCTACCTCCGATTGAATGACCATAACTCACTCAATTCAACCCGGAATTAATTGAAATTTGTTCCATTTTGAATGAGTAGAAGTGTAGTTTAAAAAGAAAGAAACGGAGGTTAAAAAAGCCAGGTATTTCGGGAGTTATGATGGAAATAGTTAGACTCGCACTTTAGTGTAGCAGTTTACAGACCTACCTCCGATTGATTCACCATAACTCAGTCAATTCAACTCGGAATTTAGTCAAATTCATGCCGTTTCGAAGATGTCCAAGTGTAGTTGAAAACATAAGAAACGGAGATGAAAAACTCCAAGTATTTTAAGAGTTATGACGGAAATAGTTAGACTCGCCCTTTCGCCTAGCAGTTTACAGACCTACCTCCGATTGAATGACCATAACTCACTCAATTCAACCCGGATTTCATTGAAATTTGTTCCATTTCGAAGGAGTCGAAGTGTAGTTTAAAACGGAAGAAACGAAGATGCAAAAAGCCAAGTATTTTGAGAGTTATGGTGGAAATAGTTAGACTCGCACTTTGGTCGAGTAGTTTACAGACCTACCTCCGATTGATTGACCATAACTCACTCAATTCAACTCAGAATTGAATCAAATTCATGGCATTGCGAAGATGTCGAAGTGTAGCTGGAAATGGAGATGAAAAAGTTCAAGTAATTTAAGAGTTATGATGGACATAGTTAGAGTCGCGCTTTCGCCAAGCAGTTGACAGACCTACCTCCGAGTGAATGACCATAACTCCCTCAATTCAACTCGGAATTCATTAAAATTTGTTCCATTTCGAAGGACTCGAACTGTAGCTTAAAACGGAAGAAACGGAGATGAAAAAAGCCAAGTATTTTGAGAGTTACGGTAGAAATAGTTAGACTCGCACTTTGGTCTAGCAGTTTACAGACCAACCTGCAATTGATTGACTATAACTTACTCAATTTAACTCGAAATTGATTCAAATTCATGCCATTTTGAAGATGTCGAAGTGTAGTTGAAAACATAAGAAACGGAGATGAAAAACTCCAAGTGTTTTAAGAGTTACGATGGAAATAGTTAGACTCGCGCTTTCGCCTAGCAGTTTACTGACCTACCTCCGATTGAATGACCATAACCCACTCAATTCAACTCGGAATTCATTGAAATTCGTTCCATTACGAAGGAGTCGAAAGTGTAGCTGAAAACGGAAGAAACGGAGATAAAAACTCTAAGTATTTTGAGAGTTATGGTGGAAATAGTTAGACTCGCGTTTTCGCCTAGCAGTTTACAGACCTACCTCCGATTGATTGACTATAACTCACTCGATTCCACTCGACATTGATTCAAATTCATGCAATTTCGAAGATGTCGAAGTGTAGTTGAAAACGGAAGAAACGGAGATGAAAAACTATAAGTATTTTAATAGTTATGATGGAAATAGTTAGACTCTCGCTTTCGCCTAGCAGTTTACAGACCTACCTCCGATTGAATGACCATAACTCACTCAATTCAACCCGGATTTCATTGAAATTTGTTCCATTTCGAAGGAGTCGAAGTGTAGTTTAAAACGTAAAAACGGAGATGCAAAAAGCCAAGTATTTTGAGAGTTATGGTGGAAATAGTTAGACTCGCACTTTGGTCTAGCAGTTTACAGACCTACCTCCGATTGATTGACCATAACTCACTCAATTCAACTCAGAATTGAATCAAATTCATGGCATTGCGAAGATGTCGAAGTGTAGTTGGAAATGGAGATGAAAAACTCCAAGTATTTCAAGAGTTACGATGGAAATAGTTAGACTCGCGGTTTCGCGTAGCAGTTTACAGACCTGCTTCCGATTCATTGACCATAAGTCACTCAATTCGACTCGGAATTTATTCAAATTCATGCCATTTGGAAGATGTCGAAGAGTAGCTGAAAACGAAAGAAACGGAGATGAAAAAATCCAAGTATTTTAAGAGTTATGATAGAAATAGTTAGACTCGTGCTTTCACCTAGCAGTTTACAGACCTACCTCCGATTGAATGACCATAACTCACTCAATTCAACCCGGAATTAATTGAAATTTGTTCCATTTCGAATGAGTAGAAGTGTAGTTTAAAAAGAAAGAAACGGAGGTTAAAAAAACCTAGTATTTCAGGAGTTATGATGGAAATAGTTAGACTCGTAGTTTAGTGTAGCAGTTTACAGACCTACCACCGATTGATTGACCATAACTCAGTCAATTCAACTTGGAATTTAGTCAAATTCATGCCGTTTCGAAGATGTCGAAGTGTAGTTGAAAACATAAGAAACGGAGATGAAAAACTCCAAGTATTTTAAGAGTTATGACGGAAATAGTTAGACTTGCCCTTTCGCCTAGCAGTTTACAGACCTACCTCCGATTGAATGACTATAACTCACTAAATTCAACCCGGATTTCATTGAAATTTGTTCCATTTCGAAGGAGTCGAAGTATAGTTTAAAACGGAAGAAACGAAGATGCAAAAAGCCAAGTATTTTGAGAGTTATGGTAGAAATAGTTAGACTCGCACTTTGGTCGAGTAGTTTACAGACCTACCTCCGATTGATTGACCATAACTCACTCAATTCAACTCAGAATTGAATCAAATTCATGGCATTGCGAAGATGTCGAAGTGTAGTTGGAAATTGAGATGAAAAACTCCAAGTAATTTAAGAGTTATGATGGACATAGTTAGACTCGCGCTTTCGCCTAGCAGTTTACAGACCTACCTCCGAGTGAATAACCATAACTCACTCAATTTAACTCGGAATTCATTGAAATTTATTCCATTTCGAAGGACTCGAACTGTAGTTTAAAATGGAAGAAACGGAGATGAAAAAAGCCAAGTATTTTGAGAGTTATTGTGGAAATAGTTAGACTCGCACTTTGGTCTAGCAGTTTACAGACCAACCTGCAATTGATTGACCATAACTTACTCAATTTAACTCGAAATTGATTCAAATTCATGCCATTTTGAAGATGTCGAAGTGTAGTTGAAAACGAAAGAAACAGAGATGAAAAATTCCAAGTATCTTAAGAGCTATGATGGAAATAGTTAGACTCGCGCTTTGGTCTAGCAGTTTACAGACCTGCTTCCGATTCATTGACCATAAGTCACTCAATTCGACTCGGAATTTATTCAAATTCATGCCATTTGGAAGATGTCGAAGAGTAGCTGAAAACGAAAGAAACGGAGATGAAAAAATCCAAGTATTTTAAGAGTTATGATAGAAATAGTTAGACTCGCGCTTTCGCCTAGCAGTTTACAGACCTACCTCCGATTGAATGACCATAACTCACTCAATTCAACCCGGAATTAATTGAAATTTGTTCCATTTCGAATGAGTAGAAGTGCAGTTTAAAAAGAAAGAAACGGAGGTTAAAAAAGCCAAGTATTTTGGGAGTTATGATGGAAATAGTTAGACTCGCACTTTAGTGTAGCAGTTTACAGACCTACCTCCGATTGATTGACCATAACTCAGTCAATTCAACTCGGAATTTAGTCAAATTCATGCCGTTTCGAAGATGTCGAAGTGTAGTTGAAAACATAAGAAACGGAGATGAAAAACTCCAAGTATTTTAAGAGTTATGACGGAAATAGTTAGACTTGCCCTTTCGCCTAGCAGTTTACAGACCTACCTCCGATTGATTGACTATAACTCACTCAATTCAACTCGAAATTGATTCAAATTCATGCAATTTCGATGATGTCGAAGTGAAGTTGAAAACGGAAGAAACGGAGATGAAAAACTCCAAGTATTTTAAGAGTTATGATGGAAATAGTTGGACTCTCGCTTTCGCCTAGCAGTTTACAGACCTACCTCCGATTGAATGACCATAACTCACTCAATTCAACCCGGATTTCATTGAAATTTGTTCCATTTCGAAGGAGTCGAAGTGTAGTTTAAAACGGAAGAATCGAAGATGCAAAAAGCCAAGTATTTTGAGAGTTATGATAGAAATAGTTAGACTCGCACTTTAGTGTAGCAGTTTACAGACCTACCTCCAATTGATTGACCATAACTCAGACAATTCAACTCGGAATTTAGTCAAATTCATGCCGTTTCGAAGATGTCGAAGTGTAGTTGAAAACATATGAAACGGAGATGAAAAACTCCAAGTATTTTAAGAGTTATGATAGAAATAGTTAGACTCGCGCTTTTGCCTAGCAGTTTACTGACCTACCTCCGATTGAATGACCATAACCCACTAAATTCAACCCGGATTTCATTGAAATTTGTTCCATTTCGAAGGAGTCGAAGTGTAGTTTAAAACGGAAGAAACGAAGATGCAAAAAGCCAAGTATTTTGAGATTTATGGTGGAAATTGTTAGACTCGCACTTTGGTCTAGCAGTTTACAGACCTACCTCCGATTGATTGACTATAACTCACTCAATTCAACTCGAAATTGATTCAAATTCATGCAATTTCGATGATGTCGAAGTGAAGTTGAAAACGGAAGAAACGGAGATGAAAAACTCCAAGTATTTTAAGAGTTATGATAGAAATAGTTGGACTCTCGCTTTCGTCTAGTAGTTTACAGACGTACCTCCGATTGATTAACCATAACTCACTCAATTCAACTCAGAATTGAATGAAATTCATGGCATTGCGAAGATGTCGAAGTGTAGTTGGAAATGGAGATGAAAAACTCCAACTAATTTAAGAGTTATGAAGGACATAGTTAGACTCGCGCTTTCGCCTGGCAGTTTACAGACCTACCTCCGTTTGAATGACCATAACTCACTCAATTCAACCCGGAATTAATTGAAATTTGTTCCATTTCGAATGAGTAGAAGTGTAGTTTAAAAAGAAAGAAACGGAGGTTAAAAAAGCCAAGTATTTCGGGAGTTATGATGGTAATAGTTAGACTCGCACTTTAGTGTAGCAGTTTACAGACCTACCTCCGATTGATTGACCATAACTCAGTCAATTCAACTCGGAATTTAGTCAAATTCATGCCATTTCGAAGATGTCGAAGTGTAGTTGAAAACATAAGAAACGGAGATGAAAAACTCCAAGTATTTTAAGAGTTATGACGGAAATAGTTAGACTTGCCCTTTCGCCTAGCAGTTTACAGACCTACCTCCGATTGAATGACCATAACTCACTCAATTCAACCCGGATTTCATTGAAATTTGTTCCATTTCCAAGGAGTCGAAGTGTAGTTTAAAACAGAAGAAATGAAGATGCAAAAAGCCAAGTATTTTGAGAGTTATGGTGGAAATAGTTAGACTCGCACTTTGGTCGAGTAGTTTACAGACCAACCTCCGATTGATTGACCATAACTCACTCAATTCAACTCAGAATTGAATCAAATTCATGGCATTGCGAAGATGTCGAAGTGTAGTTGGAAATGGAGATGAAAAAGTCCAAGTAATTTAAGAGTTATGATGGACATAGTTAGAGTCGCGCTTTCGCCAAGCAGTTTAGAGACCTACCTCTGAGTGAATGACCATAACTCACTCAATTCAACTCGGAATTCATTAAAATTTGTTCCATTTCGAAGGTCTCGAACTGTAGTTTAAAACGGAAGAAACGGAGATGAAAAAAGCCAAGTATTTTGAGAATTATGGTGAAAATAGTTAGACTCGCACTTTGGTCTAGCAGTTTACAGACCAACCTGCAATTGATTGACCATAACTTACTCAATTTAACTCGAAATTGATTCAAATTCATGCCATTTTGAAGATGTCGAAGTGTAGTTGAAAACGAAAGAAACAGAGATGAAAAATTCCAAGAATTTTAAGTGTTATGATAGAAATAGTTAGACTCGCGCTTTCGCCTAGCAGTTTACAGACCTACCTCCGATTGAATGACCATAACTCGCTCAATTCAACCCGGAATTAATTGAATTTGTTCCATTTCGAATGAGTAGAAGAGTAGTTTAAAACGAAAGAAACAGAGGTTAAAAAAGCCAAGTATTTCGGGAGTTATGATGGAAATAGTTAGACTCGCACTTTAGTGTAGCAGTTTACAGACCTACCTCCGATTGATTGACCATAACTCAGTCAATTCACCTCGGAATTGAGTCAAATTCATGCCGTTTCGAAGATGTCGAAGTGTAGTTGAAAACATAAGAAACGGAGATGAAAAACTCCAAGTATTTTAAGAGTTACGATGGAAATAGTTAGACTCGCGCTTTCGCCTAGCAGTTTACTGACCTACCTCCGATTGAATGACCATAACCAACTCAATTCAACTCAGAATTCTTTGAAATTTGTTCCATTATGAAAGAGTCGAAAGTGTAGTTGAAAACGGAAGAAACGGAGATGAAAACTCCAAGTATTTTGAGAGTTATGGTGGAAATAGTTAGACTCGCATTTTCGCCTAGCAGTTTACAGACCTACCTCCGATTGAATGACCATAAGTCACTAAATTCAACTCGGAATTCATTGAACTTTGTTCCATTTCGAAGGAGTTGAAGTGTAGTTTAAAACAGAAGAAACGGAGATAAAAAAAGCCAAGTATTTTGAGATTTATGGTGGAAATTGTTAGACTCGCACTTTAGTCTAGCAGTTTACAGACATACCTCCGATTGATTGACTATAACTCACTCAATTCAACTCGAAATTGATTCAAATTCATGCAATTTCGAAGATGTCGAAGTGTAGTTGAAAACGGAAGAAACGGAGATGAAAACTCCAAGTATTTTAAGAGTTATGATGGAAATAGATAGACTCTCGCTTTCGCCTAGCAGTTTACAGACCTACCTCCGATTGAATGACCATAACTCACTCAATTCAACCCGGATTTCATTGAAATTTGTTCCATTTCGAAGGAGTCGAAGTGTAGTTTAAAACGGAAGAAACGGAGATTAAAAAAGCCAAGTATTTTGAGAGTTATGGTGTAAATAGTTAGACTCGCACTTTGGTCTAGCAGTTTACAGACCTACCTCCGATTGATTGACCATAACTCACTCAATTCAACTCAGAATTGAATCAAATTCATGGCATTGCGAAGATGTCGAAGTGTAGTTGGAAATGGAGATGAAAAACTTCAAGTAATTTAAGAGTTATGATGGACATAGTTAGACTCGCGCTTTCGCCTAGCAGTTTACAGACCTACCTCCGAGTGAATGACCATAACTCACTAAATTCAACTCGGAATTAATTGAAATTTGTTCCATTTCGAAGGACTCGAACTGTAGTTTAAAGCGGAAGAAACGGAGATTAAAAAAGCCAAGTATTTTGAGAGTTATGGTGGAAATAGTTTGACTCGCATTTTAGTCTAGCAGTTTACAGACCAACCTGCAGTTGATTGAGTATAACTTACTCAATTTAACTCGGAATTGATTAAAATGCATGCCATTTTGAAGATGTCGAAGTGTAGTTGAAAAGGAAAGAAACAGAGATGAAAAATTCCAAGTATCTTAAGAGTTATGATGGAAATAGTTAGACTCGCGCTTTGCTCTAGTAGTTTACAGACCTGCTTCCGATTCATTGACCATAAGTCACTCAATTCGATTCGGAATTTATTCAAATTCATGCCAAGAGTAGCTGAAAACGAAAGAAACGGAGATGAAAAACTTCAAGTATTTTAAGAGTTATGATAGAAATAGTTAGACTCGCGCTTTCGCCTAGCAGTTTACAGACCTACCTCCGATTTAATGACCACAACGCACTCAATTGAACATGTAATTCAATGAAATTTGTTGCATTTCGAAGGAGTCGAAGTGTAGTTTAAAACAGAAGAAACGGAGATGAAAAATTACTTGTATTTTGAGAGTTATGATGGAAATAGTTAGATTCGCGCTTTGGTCTAGCAGTTTGCAGACATACCTCCGATTGATTGACCATAACTCACTCAATTCAACTCGGAATTCATTGAAATTTATTCCATTTCGAAGGAGTCGAAGTGTAGTCTAAAACGGAAGAAACAGAGATGAAAAACTCCAAGTATTTTGAGAGTTATGAAGGAAATAGTTAGACTCGCGCTTTGGTCTAGCACTTTAGAGACCTACGTCCGGTTGATTGACCATAACTCAGTCAATTCAACTCCGAATTGAGTCAAATTCATGCCGTTTCGAAGATGTCGAAGTGTAGTTGAAAACATAAGTAACGGAGATGAAAAACTCCAAGTATTTTAAGAGCTATGACGGAAATAGTTACACTCGCCCTTTCGCCTAGCAGTTTACAGACCTACCTCCGATTGAATGACCATAACTCACTCAATTCAACCCGGAATTAATTGAAATTTGTTCCATTTCGAATGAGTAGAAGTATAGTTTAAAACGAAAGAAACGGAGGTTAAAAAAGCCAAGTATTTCGGGAGTTATGATGGAAATAGTTAGACTCGCACTTTAGTGTAGCAGTTTACAGACCTACCTCCGATTGATTGACCATAACTCAGTAAATTCAACTCGAAATTTAGTCAAATTCATGCCGTTTCGACGATGTCGAAGTGTAGTTGAAAACATAAGAAACGGAGATGAAAAACTCCAAGTATTTTAAGAGTTACGATGGAAATAGTTAGACTCGCGCTTTCGCCTAGCAGTTTACTGACCTACCTCCGATTGAATGACCATAACCCACTCAATTCAACTCGGAATTCATTGAAATTCGTTCCATTACGAAGGAGTCGAAAGTGTAGCTGAAAACGGAAGAAACGGAGATGAAAACTCCAAGTATTTTGAGAGTTATGGTGGAAATAGTTAGACTCGCGTTTTCGCCTAGCAGTTTACAGACCTACCTCCGATTGATTGACTATAACTCACTCAATTCCACTCGACATTGATTCAAATTCATGCAATTTCGAAGATGTCGAAGTGTAGTTGAAAACGGAAGAAACGGAGATGAAAAACTCCAAGTATTTTAAGAGTTATGATGGAAATAGTTAGACTCTCGCTTTCGCCTAGCACTTTACAGACCTACCTCCGATTGAATGACCATAACTCACTCAATTCAACCCGGATTTCATTGAAATTTTGTTCCATTTCGAAGGAGTCGACGGAGATGCAAAAAGCCAAGTATTTTGAGAGTTATGGTGGAAATAGTTAGACTCGCACTTTGGTCTAGTAGTTTACAGACCTACCTCCGATTAATTGACCATAACTCACTCAATTCAACTCAGAATTGAATCAAATTCATGGCATTGCGAAGATGTCGAAGTGTAGTTGGAAATGGAGATGAAAAACTCCAAGTATTTTAAGAGTTACGATGAAAATAGTTAGACTCGCGCTTTCGCCTAGCAGTTTACTGACCTACCTCCGATTGAATGACCATAACCCACTCAATTCAACTCGGAATTCATTGAAATTCGTTCAATTACGAAGGAGTCGAAAGTGTAGCTGAAAACGGAAGAAACGGAGATAAAAACTCCAAGTATTTTGAGAGTTATGGTGGAAATAGTTAGACTCGCGTTTTTGCCTAGCAGTTTACAGACCTACCTCCGATTGATTGACTATAACTCACACAATTCCACTCGAGATTGATTCAAATTCATGCCATTTCGAAGATGTCGAAGTGTAGCTGAAAACATAAGAAACGGAGATGAAAAACTCCAAGTATTTTAAGAGTTACGATGGAAATAGTTAGACTCGCGCTTTCGCCTAGCAGTTTACTGACCTACCTCCGATTGAATGACCATAACCCACTCAATTCAACTCGGAATTCTTTGAAATTCGTTCCATTACGAAGGAGTCGAAAGTGTAGCTGAAAACGGAAGAAACGGAGATGAAAACTCCAAGTATTTTGAGAGTTATGGTGGAAATAGTTAGAGTCGCGTTTTCGCCTAGCAGTTTTCAGACCTACCTCCGATTGAATTACCATAAGTCACTAAATTCACCTCGGAATTCATTGAACTTTGTTCCATTTCGAAGGAGTCGAAGTGTAGTTTGAAACAGAAGAAAGGGAGATAAAAAAAGCCAAGTATTTTGAGATTTATTTTGGAAATTGTTAGACTCGCACTTTGGTCTAGCAGTTTACAGACCTACCTCCGATTGATTGACTATAACTCACTCAATTCAACTCGAAATTGATTCAAATTCATGCAATTTCGAAGATGTCGAAGTATAGTTGAAAACAGAAGAAACAGAGATGAAAAACTCCAAGTATTTTAAGAGTTATGATGGAAATAGTTAGACTATTTCTTTCGCCTAGCAGTTTACAGACCTACCTCCGATTGAATGACCATAACTCACTCAATTCAACCCGGATTTCATTGAAATTTGTTCCATTTCGAAGGAGTCGAAGTGTAGTTTAAAACGGAAGAAATGGAGATGCAAAAAGCCAAGTATTTTGAGAGTTATGGTGGAAATAGTTAGACTCGCACTTTGGTCTAGTAGTTTACAGACCTACCTCCGATTGATTGACCATAACTCACTCAATTCAACTCAGAATTGAATCAAATTCATGGCATTGTCAAGATGTCGAAGTTTAGTTGGAAATGGAGATGAAAAACTCCAAGTAATTTAAGAGTTATGATGGACATAGTTAGACTCGCGCTTTCGCCTAGCAGTTTACTGACCTACCTCCGATTGAATGACCATAACCCACTCAATTCAACTCGGAATTCATTGAAATTCGTTCCATTACGAAGGAGTGGAAAGTGTAGCTGAAAACGGAAGAAACGGAGATGAAAACTCCAAGTATTTTGAGAGTTATGGTGGAAATAGTTAGACTCGCGTTTTCGCCTAGTAGTTTACAGACCTACCTCCAATTGATTGACTATAACTCACTCAATTCCACACGACATTGATTCAAATTCATGCAATTTCGAAGATGTCGAAGTGTAGTTGAAAATGGAAGAAACGGAGATGAAAAACTCCAAGTATTTTACGAGTTATGATGGAAATAGTTAGACTCTCGCTTTCGCCTAGCAGTTTACAGACCTACCTCCGATTGAATGACCATAACTCACTCAATTCAACCCGGATTTCGTTGAAATTTGTTCCATTTCGAAGGAGTCGAAGTGTAGTTTAAAACGTAAGAAACAGAGATGCAAAAAGCCAAGTATTTTGAGAGTTATGGTGGAAATAGGTAGACTCGCACTTTGGTCTAGCAGTTTACAGACCTACCTCCAATTGATTGACCATAACTCACTCAATTCAACTCAGAATTGAATCAAATTCATGGCATTGCGAAGATGTCGAAGTGTAGTTGGAAATGGAGATGAAAAACTCCAAGTATTTTAAGAGTTACGATGGAAATAGTTAGACTCGCGCTTTCGCCTAGCAGTTTACTGACCTACCTCCGATTGAATGACCATAACCCACTCAATTCAACTCGGAATTCATTGAAATTCGTTCCATTACGAAGGAGTCGAAAGTGTAGCTGAAAACGGAAGAAACGGAGATGAAAACTCCAAGTATTTTGAGAGTTATGGTGGAAATAGTTAGACTCGCGTTTTCGCCTGGCAGTTTACAGACCTACCTCCGATTGATTGACTATAACTCACTCAATTCCACTCGACATTGATTCAAATTCATGCAATTTCGAAGATGTCGAAGTGTAGTTGAAAACGGAAGAAACGGAGATCAAAAACTCCAAGTATTTTAAGAGTTATGATAGAAATAGTTAGACTCTCGCTTTCGCCAAGCAGTTTACAGACCTACCTCCGATTGAATGACCATAACTCACTCAATTCAACCCGGATTTTATTGAAATTTGTTCCATTTCGAAGGAGTCGATGGAGATGCAAAAAGCTAAGTATTTTGAGAGTTATGGTGGAAATAGTTAGACTCGCACTTTGGTCTAGCAGTTTACAGACCTACCTCCGATTGATTGACCATAACTCACTCAATTCAACTCAAAATTGAATCAAATTCATGGCATTGCGAAGATGTCGAAGTGTAGTTCGAAATGGAGATGAAAAACTCCAAGTATTTTAAGAGTTACGATGGAAATAGTTAGACTTGCGCTTTCGCCTAGCAGTTTACTGACCTACCTCCGATTGAATGACCATAACCCACTCAATTCAACTCGGAATTCATTGAAATTCGTTCCATTACGAAGGAGTCGAAAGTGTAGCTGAAAACGGAAGAAACGGAGATGAAAACTCCAAGTATTTTGAGAGTTATGGTGGAAATAGTTAGACTCGCATTTTCGCCTAGCAGTTTACAGACCTACCTCCGATTGATTGACTATAACTCACTCAATTCCACTCGACATTGATTCAAATTCATGCCATTTCGAAGATGTCGAAGTGTAGCTGAAAACATAAGAAACGGAGATGAAAAACTCCAAGTATTTTAAGAGTTACGATGGAAATAGTTAGACTCGCGCTTTCGCCTAGCAGTTTACTGACCTACCTCCGATTGAATGACCATAACCCACTCAATTCAACTCGGAATTCTTTGAAATTCGTTCCATTACGAAGGAGTCGAAAGTGTAGCTGAAAACGGAAGAAACGGAGATGAAAACTCCAAGTATTTTGAGAGTTATGGTGGAAATAGTTAGACTCGCGTTTTCGCCTAGCAGTTTTCAGACCTACCTCCGATTGAATGACCATAAGTCACTAAATTCACCTCGGAATTCATTGAACTTTGTTCCATTTCGAAAGAGTCGAAGTGTAGTTTAAAACAGAAGAAACGGAGATAAAAAAAGCCAAGTATTTTGAGATTTATTTTGGAAATTGTTAGACTCGCACTTTGGTCTAGCAGATTACAGACCTACCTCCGATTGATTGACTATAACTCACTCATTTCAACTCGAAATTGATTCAAATTCATGCAATTTCGAAGATGTCGAAGTGTAGTTGAAAACAGAAGAAACAGAGATGAAAAACTCCAAGTATTTTAAGAGTTATGATGGAAATAGTTAGACTCTTTCTTTCGCCTAGCAGTTTACAGACCTACCTCCGATTGAATGACCATAACTCACTCAATTCAACCCGGATTTCATTGAAATTTGTTCCATTTCGAAGGAGTCGAAGTGTAGTTTAAAACGTAAGAAACAGAGATGCAAAAAGCCAAGTATTTTGAGAGTTATGGTGGAAATAGGTAGACTCGCACTTTGGTCTAGCAGTTTACAGACCTACCTCCAATTGATTGACCATAACTCACTCAATTCAACTCAGAATTGAATCAAATTCATGGCATTGCGAAGATGTCGAAGTGTAGTTGGAAATGGAGATGAAAAACTCCAAGTATTTTAAGAGTTACGATGGAAATAGTTAGACTCGCGCTTTCGCCTAGCAGTTTACTGACCTACCTCCGATTGAATGACCATAACCCACTCAATTCAACTCGGAATTCATTGAAATTCGTTCCATTACGAAGGAGTCGAAAGTGTAGCTGAAAACGGAAGAAACGGAGATGAAAACTCCAAGTATTTTGAGAGTTATGGTGGAAATAGTTAGACTCGCGTTTTCGCCTGGCAGTTTACAGACCTACCTCCGATTGATTGACTATAACTCACTCAATTCCACTCGACATTGATTCAAATTCATGCAATTTCGAAGATGTCGAAGTGTAGTTGAAAACGGAAGAAACGGAGATGAAAAACTCCAAGTATTTTAAGAGTTATGATGGAAATAGTTAGACTCTCGCTTTCGCCAAGCAGTTTACAGACCTACCTCCGATTGAATGACCATAACTCACTCAATTCAACCCGGATTTCATTGAAATTTGTTCCATTTCGAAGGAGTCGATGGAGATGCAAAAAGCTAAGTATTTTGAGAGTTATGGTGGAAATAGTTAGACTCGCACTTTGGTCTAGCAGTTTACAGACCTACCTCCGATTGATTGACCATAACTCACTCAATTCAACTCAAAATTGAATCAAATTCATGGCATTGCGAAGATGTCGAAGTGTAGTTCGAAATGGAGATGAAAAACTCCAAGTATTTTAAGAGTTACGATGGAAATAGTTAGACTTGCGCTTTCGCCTAACAGTTTACTGACCTACCTCCGATTGAATGACCATAACCCACTCAATTCAACTCGGAATTCATTGAAATTCGTTCCATTACGAAGGAGTCGAAAGTGTAGCTGAAAACGGAAGAAACGGAGATGAAAACTCCAAGTATTTTGAGAGTTATGGTGGAAATAGTTAGACTCGCATTTTCGCCTAGCAGTTTACAGACCTACCTCCGATTGATTGACTATAACTCACTCAATTCCACTCGACATTGATTCAAATTCATGCCATTTCGAAGATGTCGAAGTGTAGCTGAAAACATAAGAAACGGAGATGAAAAACTCCAAGTATTTTAAGAGTTACGATGGAAATAGTTAGACTCGCGCTTTCGCCTAGCAGTTTACTGACCTACCTCCGATTGAATGACCATAACCCACTCAATTCAACTCGGAATTCTTTGAAATTCGTTCCATTACGAAGGAGTCGAAAGTGTAGCTGAAAACGGAAGAAACGGAGATGAAAACTCCAAGTATTTTGAGAGTTATGGTGGAAATAGTTAGACTCGCGTTTTCGCCTAGCAGTTTTCAGACCTACCTCCGATTGAATGACCATAAGTCACTAAATTCACCTCGGAATTCATTGAACTTTGTTCCATTTCGAAAGAGTCGAAGTGTAGTTTAAAACAGAAGAAACGGAGATAAAAAAAGCCAAGTATTTTGAGATTTATTTTGGAAATTGTTAGACTCGCACTTTGGTCTAGCAGATTACAGACCTACCTCCGATTGATTGACTATAACTCACTCATTTCAACTCGAAATTGATTCAAATTCATGCAATTTCGAAGATGTCGAAGTGTAGTTGAAAACAGAAGAAACAAAGATGAAAAACTCCAAGTATTTTAAGAGTTATGATGGAAATAGTTAGACTCTTTCTTTCGCCTAGCAGTTTACAGACCTACCTCCGATTGAATGACCATAACTCACTCAATTCAACCCGGATTTTATTGAAATTTGTTCCATTTCGAAGGAGTCGAAGTGTAGTTTAAAACGGAAGAAAAGGAGATGCAAAAAGCCAAGTATTTTGAGAGTTATGGTGGAAATAGTTAGACTCGCACTTTGGTCTAGTAGTTTACAGACCTACCTCCGATTGATTGACCATAACTCACTCAATTCAACTCAGAATTGAATCAAATTCATGGCATTGTCAAGATGTCGAAGTTCAGTTGGAAATGGAGATGAAAAACTCCAAGTAATTTAAGAGTTATGATGGACATAGTTAGACTCGCGCTTTCGCCTAGCAGTTTACTGACCTACCTCCGATTGAATGACCATAACCCACTCAATTCAACTCGGAATTCATTGAAATTCATTCCATTACGAAGGAGTGGAAAGTGTAGCTGAAAACGGAAGAAACGGAGATGAAAACTCCAAGTATTTTGAGAGTTATGGTGGAAATAGTTAGACTCGCATTTTCTCCTAGTAGTTTACAGACCTACCTCCGATTGATTGACTATAACTCACTCAATTCCACTCGACATTGATTCAAATTCATGCAATTTCGGAGATGTCGAAGTGTAGTTGAAAATGGAAGAAACGGAGATGAAAAACTCCAAGTATTTTAAGAGTTATGATGGAAATAGTTAGACTCTCGCTTTCACCTAGCAGTTTACAGACCTACCTCCGATTGAATGACCATAACTCACTCAATTCAACCCGGATTTCATTGAAATTTGTTCCATTTCGAAGGAGTCGAAGTGTAGTTTAAAACGTAAGAAACGGAGATGCAAAAAGCCAAGTATTTTGTGAGTTATGGTGGAAATAGTTAGACTCGCACTTTGGTCTAGCAATTTACAGACCTACCTCCGATTGATTGACCATAACTCACTCAATTCAACTCAGAATTGAATCAAATTCATGGCATTGCGAAGATGTCGAAGTGTAGTTGGAAATGGAGATGAAAAACTCCAAGTATTTTAAGAGTTACGATGGAAATAGTTAGACTCGCGCTTTCGCCTAGCAGTTTACTGACCTACCTCCGATTGAATGACCATAACCCACTCAATTCAACTCGGAATTCATTGAAATTCGTTCCATTACGAAGGAGTCGAAAGTGTAGCTGAAAACAGAAGAAACGGAGATGAAAACTCCAAGTATTTTGAGAGTTATGGTGGAAATAGTTAGACTCGCGTTTTCGCCTAGCAGTTTACAGACCTACCTCCGATTGAATGACCATAAGTCACTAAATTCACCTCGGAATTCATTGAACTTTGTTCCATTTCGAAGGAGTCGAAGTGTAGTTTAAAATAGAAGAAACGGAGATAAAAAAAGCGAAGTATTTTGAGATTTATGGTGGAAATTGTTAGACTCGCACTTTGGTCTAGCAGTTTACAGACCTACCTCCGATTGATTGACTATAACTCACTCAATTCAACTCGAAATTGATTCAAATTCATGCAATTTCGAAGATGTCGAAGTGTAGTTGAAAACAGAAGAAACAGAGATGAAAAACTCCAAGTATTTTAAGACTTATGATGGAAATAGTTAGACTCTTTCTTTCGCCTAGCAGTTTACAGACCTACCTCCGATTGAATGACCATAACTCACTCAATTCAACCCGGATTTCATTGAAATTTGTTCCATTTCGAAGGAGTCGAAGTGTAGTTTAAAACGGAAGAAATAGAGATGCAAAAAGCCAAGTATTTTGAGAGTTATGGTGGAAATAGTTAGACTCACACTTTGGTCTAGTAGTTTACAGACCTACCTCCGATTGATTGACCATAACTCACTCAATTCAACTCAGAATTGAATCAAATTCATGGCATTGCGAAGATGTCGAAGTGTAGTTGGAAATGGAGATGAAAAACTCCAAGTATTTTAAGAGTTACGATGGAAATAGTTAGACTCGCGGTTTCGCCTAGCAGTTTACTGACCTACCTCCGATTGAATGACCATAACCCACTCAATTCAACTCGGAATTCATTGAAATTCGTTCCATTACGAAGGAGTAGAAAGTGTAGCTGAAAACGGAAGAAACGGAGATGAAAACTCCAAGTATTTTGAGAGTTATGGTGGAAATAGTTAGACTCGCATTTTCGCCTAGCAGTTTACAGACCTACCTCCGATTGAATGACCATAAGTCACTAAATTCACCTCGGAATTCATTAATCTTTGTTCCATTTCGAAGGAGTCGAAGTGTAGTTTAAAACAGAAGAAAAGGAGATAAAAAAAGCCATGTATTTTGAGATTTATGGTGGAAATTGTTAGACTCGCACTTTGGTCTAGCAGTTTACAGACCTACCTCCGATTGATTGACTATAACTCACTCAATTCAACTCGAAATTGATTCAAATTCATATAATTTCGAAGATGTCGAAGTGTAGTTGAAAACAGAAGAAACAGAGATGAAAAACTCCAAGTATTTTAAGACTTATGATGGAAATAGTTAGACTCTTTCTTTCGCCCAGCAGTTTACCGACCTACCTCCGATTGAATGACCATAACTCACTCAATTCAACCCGGATTTCATTGAAATTTGTTCCATTTCGAAGGAGTCGAAGTGTAGTTTAAAACGGAAGAAATGGAGATGCAAAAAGCCAAGTATTTTGAGAGTTATGGTGGAAATAGTTAGACTCGCACTTTGGTCTAGTAGTTTACAGACCTACCTCCGATTGATTGACCATAACTCACTCAATTCAACTCAGAATTGAATCAAATTCATGGCATTGTCAAGATGTCGAAGTTTAGTTGGAAATGGAGATGAAAAACTCCAAGTAATTTAAGAGTTATGATGGACATAGTTAGACTCGCACTTTCGCCTAGCAGTTTACTGACCTACCTCCGATTGAATGACCATAACCCACTCAATTCAACTCGGAATTCATTGAAATTCGTTCCATTACGAAGGAGTGGAAAGTGTAGCTGAAAATGGAAGAAACGGAGATGAAAACTCCAAGTATTTTGAGAGTTATGGTGGAAATAGTTAGACTCGCGTTTTCGCCTAGTAGTTTACAGACCTACCTCCAATTGATTGACTATAACTCACTCAATTCCACACGACATTGATTCAAATTCATGCAATTTCGAAGATGTCGAAGTGTAGTTGAAAATGGAAGAAACGGAGATGAAAAACTCCAAGTATTTTACGAGTTATGATGGAAATAGTTAGACTCTCGCTTTCGCCTAGCAGTTTACAGACTTACCTTCGATTGAATGACCATAACTCACTCAATTCAACCCGGATTTCATTGAAATTTGTTCCATTTAGAAGGAGTCGAAGTGTAGTTTAAAACGTAAGAAACAGAGATGCAAAAAGCCAAGTATTTTGAGAGTTATGGTGGAAATAGGTAGACTCGCACTTTGGTCTAGCAGTTTACAGACCTACCTCCAATTGATTGACCATAACTCACTCAATTCAACTCAGAATTGAATCAAATTCATGGCATTGCGAAGATGTCGAAGTGTAGTTGGAAATGGAGATGAAAAACTCCAAGTATTTTAAGAGTTACGATGGAAATAGTTAGACTCGCGCTTTCGCCTAGCAGTTTACTGACCTACCTCCGATTGAATGACCATAACCCACTCAATTCAACTCGGAATTCATTGAAATTCGTTCCATTACGAAGGAGTCGAAAGTGTAGCTGAAAACGGAAGAAACGGAGATGAAAACTCCAAGTATTTTGAGAGTTATGGTGGAAATAGTTAGACTCGCGTTTTCGCCTGGCAGTTTACAGACCTACCTCCGATTGATTGACTATAACTCACTCAATTCCACTCGACATTGATTCAAATTCATGCAATTTCGAAGATGTCGAAGTGTAGTTGAAAACGGAAGAAACGGAGATGAAAAACTCCAAGTATTTTAAGAGTTATGATGGAAATAGTTAGACTCTCGCTTTCGCCAAGCAGTTTACAGACCTACCTCCGATTGAATGACCATAACTCACTCAATTCAAACCGGATTTCATTGAAATTTGTTCCATTTCGAAAGAGTCGACGGAAATGCAAAAAGCCAAGTATTTTGAGAGTTATGGTGGAAATAGTTAGACTCGCACTTTGGTCTAGCAGTTTACAGACCTACCTCCGATTGATTGACCATAACTCACTCAATTCAACTCAAAATTGAATCAAATTCATGGCATTGCGAAGATGTCGAAGTGTAGTTCGAAATGGAGATGAAAAACTCCAAGTATTTTAAGAGTTACGATGGAAATAGTTAGACTTGCGCTTTCGCCTAACAGTTTACTGACCTACCTCCGATTGAATGACCATAACCCACTCAATTCAACTCGGAATTCATTGAAATTCGTTCCATTACGAAGGAGTCGAAAGTGTAGCTGAAAACGGAAGAAACGGAGATGAAAACTCCAAGTATTTTGAGAGTTATGGTGGAAATAGTTAGACTCGCATTTTCGCCTAGCAGTTTATAGACCTACCTCCGATTGATTGACTATAACTCACTCAATTCCACTCGACATTGATTCAAATTCATGCCATTTCGAAGATGTCGAAGTGTAGCTGAAAACATAAGAAACGGAGATGAAAAACTCCAAGTATTTTAAGAGTTACGATGGAAATAGTTAGACTCGCGCTTTCGCCTAGCAGTTTACTGACCTACCTCCGATTGAATGACCATAACCCACTCAATTCAACTCGGAATTCTTTGAAATTCGTTCCATTACGAAGGAGTCGAAAGTGTAGCTGAAAACAGAAGAAACGGAGATGAAAACTCCAAGTATTTTGAGAGTTATGGTGGAAATAGTTAGACTCGCGTTTTCGCCTAGCAGTTTTCAGACCTACCTCCGATTGAATGACCATAAGTCACTAAATTCACCTCGGAATTCATTGAACTTTGTTCCATTTCGAAAGAGTCGAAGTGTAGTTTAAAACAGAAGAAACGGAGATAAAAAAAGCCAAGTATTTTGAGATTTATTTTGGAAATTGTTAGACTCGCACTTTGGTCTAGCAGATTACAGACCTACCTCCGATTGATTGACTATAACTCACTCATTTCAACTCGAAATTGATTCAAATTCATGCAATTTCGAAGATGTCGAAGTGTAGTTGAAAACAGAAGAAACAGAGATGAAAAACTCCAAGTATTTTAAGAGTTATGATGGAAATAGTTAGACTCTTTCTTTCGCCTAGCAGTTTACAGACCTACCTCCGATTGAATGACCATAACTCACTCAATTCAACCCGGATTTCATTGAAATTTGTTCCATTTCGAAGGAGTCGAAGTGTAGTTTAAAACGGAAGAAATGGAGATGCAAAAAGCCAAGTATTTTGAGAGTTATGGTGGAAATAGTTAGACTCGCACTTTGGTCTAGTAGTTTACAGACCTACCTCCGATTGATTGACCATAACTCACTCAATTCAACTCAGAATTGAATCAAATTCATGGCATTGTCAAGATGTCGAAGTTTAGTTGGAAATGGAGATGAAAAACTCCAAGTAATTTAAGAGTTATGATGGACATAGTTAGACTCGCACTTTCGCCTAGCAGTTTACTGACCTACCTCCGATTGAATGACCATAACCCACTCAATTCAACTCGGAATTCATTGAAATTCGTTCCATTACGAAGGAGTGGAAAGTGTAGCTGAAAACGGAAGAAACGGAGATGAAAACTCCAAGTATTTTGAGAGTTATGGTGGAAATAGTTAGACTCGCGTTTTCGCCTAGTAGTTTACAGACCTACCTCCAATTGATTGACTATAACTCACTCAATTCCACACGACATTGATTCAAATTCATGCAATTTCGAAGATGTCGAAGTGTAGTTGAAAATGGAAGAAACGGAGATGAAAAACTCCAAGTATTTTACGAGTTATGATGGAAATAGTTAGACTCTCGCTTTCGCCTAGCAGTTTACAGACTTACCTTCGATTGAATGACCATAACTCACTCAATTCAACCCGGATTTCATTGAAATTTGTTCCATTTAGAAGGAGTCGAAGTGTAGTTTAAAACGTAAGAAACAGAGATGCAAAAAGCCAAGTATTTTGAGAGTTATGGTGGAAATAGGTAGACTCGCACTTTGGTCTAGCAGTTTACAGACCTACCTCCAATTGATTGACCATAACTCACTCAATTCAACTCAGAATTGAATCAAATTCATGGCATTGCGAAGATGTCGAAGTGTAGTTGGAAATGGAGATGAAAAACTCCAAGTATTTTAAGAGTTACGATGGAAATAGTTAGACTCGCGCTTTCGCCTAGCAGTTTACTGACCTACCTCCGATTGAATGACCATAACCCACTCAATTCAACTCGGAATTCATTGAAATTCGTTCCATTACGAAGGAGTCGAAAGTGTAGCTGAAAACGGAAGAAACGGAGATGAAAACTCCAAGTATTTTGAGAGTTATGGTGGAAATAGTTAGACTCGCGTTTTCGCCTGGCAGTTTACAGACCTACCTCCGATTGATTGACTATAACTCACTCAATTCCACTCGACATTGATTCAAATTCATGCAATTTCGAAGATGTCGAAGTGTAGTTGAAAACGGAAGAAACGGAGATGAAAAACTCCAAGTATTTTAAGAGTTATGATGGAAATAGTTAGACTCTCGCTTTCGCCAAGCAGTTTACAGACCTACCTCCGATTGAATGACCATAACTCACTCAATTCAAACCGGATTTCATTGAAATTTGTTCCATTTCGAAGGAGTCGACGGAAATGCAAAAAGCCAAGTATTTTGAGAGTTATGGTGGAAATAGTTAGACTCGCACTTTGGTCTAGCAGTTTACAGACCTACCTCCGATTGATTGACCATAACTCACTCAATTCAACTCAAAATTGAATCAAATTCATGGCATTGCGAAGATGTCGAAGTGTAGTTCGAAATGGAGATGAAAAACTCCAAGTATTTTAAGAGTTACGATGGAAATAGTTAGACTTGCGCTTTCGCCTAACAGTTTACTGACCTACCTCCGATTGAATGACCATAACCCACTCAATTCAACTCGGAATTCATTGAAATTCGTTCCATTACGAAGGAGTCGAAAGTGTAGCTGAAAACGGAAGAAACGGAGATGAAAACTCCAAGTATTTTGAGAGTTATGGTGGAAATAGTTAGACTCGCATTTTCGCCTAGCAGTTTATAGACCTACCTCCGATTGATTGACTATAACTCACTCAATTCCACTCGACATTGATTCAAATTCATGCCATTTCGAAGATGTCGAAGTGTAGCTGAAAACATAAGAAACGGAGATGAAAAACTCCAAGTATTTTAAGAGTTACGATGGAAATAGTTAGACTCGCGCTTTCGCCTAGCAGTTTACTGACCTACCTCCGATTGAATGACCATAACCCACTCAATTCAACTCGGAATTCTTTGAAATTCGTTCCATTACGAAGGAGTCGAAAGTGTAGCTGAAAACGGAAGAAACGGAGATGAAAACTCCAAGTATTTTGAGAGTTATGGTGGAAATAGTTAGACTCGCGTTTTCGCCTAGCAGTTTTCAGACCTACCTCCGATTGAATGACCATAAGTCACTAAATTCACCTCGGAATTCATTGAACTTTGTTCCATTTCGAAAGAGTCGAAGTGTAGTTTAAAACAGAAGAAACGGAGATAAAAAAAGCCAAGTATTTTGAGATTTATTTTGGAAATTGTTAGACTCGCACTTTGGTCTAGCAGATTACAGACCTACCTCCGATTGATTGACTATAACTCACTCATTTCAACTCGAAATTGATTCAAATTCATGCAATTTCGAAGATGTCGAAGTGTAGTTGAAAACAGAAGAAACAGAGATGAAAAACTCCAAGTATTTTAAGAGTTATGATGGAAATAGTTAGACTCTTTCTTTCGCCTAGCAGTTTACAGACCTACCTCCGATTGAATGACCATAACTCACTCAATTCAACCCGGATTTCATTGAAATTTGTTCCATTTCGAAGGAGTCGAAGTGTAGTTTAAAACGGAGGAAAAGGAGATGCAAAAAGCCAAGTATTTTGAGAGTTATGGTGGAAATAGTTAGACTCGCACTTTGGTCTAGTAGTTTACAGACCTACCTCCGATTGATTGACCATAACTCACTCAATTCAACTCAGAATTGAATCAAATTCATGGCATTGTCAAGATGTCGAAGTTCAGTTGGAAATGGAGATGAAAAACTCCAAGTAATTTAAGAGTTATGATGGACATAGTTAGACTCGCGCTTTCGCCTAGCAGTTTACTGACCTACCTCCGATTGAATGACCATAACCCACTCAATTCAACTCGGAATTCATTGAAATTCGTTCCATTACGAAGGAGTGGAAAGTGTAGCTGAAAACGGAAGAAACGGAGATGAAAACTCCAAGTATTTTGAGAGTTATGGTGGAAATAGTTAGACTCGCATTTTCTCCTAGTAGTTTACAGACCTACCTCCGATTGATTGACTATAACTCACTCAATTCCACTCGACATTGATTCAAATTCATGCAATTTCGGAGATGTCGAAGTGTAGTTGAAAACGGAAGAAACGGAGATGAAAAACTCCAAGTATTTTAAGAGTTATGATGGAAATAGTTAGACTCTCGCTTTCGCCTAGCAGTTTACAGACCTACCTCCGATTGAATGACCATAACTCACTCAATTCAACCCGGATTTCATTGAAATTTGTTCCATTTCGAAGGAGTCGAAGTGTAGTTTAAAACGTAAGAAACGGAGATGCAAAAAGCCAAGTATTTTGTGAGTTATGGTGGAAATAGTTAGACTCGCACTTTGGTCTAGCAGTTTACAGACCTACCTCCGATTGATTGACCATAACTCACTCAATTCAACTCAGAATTGAATCAAATTCATGGCATTGCGAAGATGTCGAAGTGTAGTTGGAAATGGAGATGAAAAACTCCAAGTATTTTAAGAGTTACGATGGAAATAGTTAGACTCGCGCTTTCGCCTAGCAGTTTACTGACCTACCTCCGATTGAATGACCATAACCCACTCAATTCAACTCGGAATTCATTGAAATTCGTTCCATTACGAAGGAGTCGAAAGTGTAGCTGAAAACGGAAGAAACGGAGATGAAAACTCCAAGTATTTTGAGAGTTATGGTGGAAATAGTTAGACTCGCGTTTTCGCCTAGCAGTTTACAGACCTACCTCCGATTGAATGACCATAAGTCACTAAATTCACCTCGGAATTCATTGAACTTTGTTCCATTTCGAAGGAGTCGAAGTGTAGTTTAAAACAGAAGAAACGGAGATAAAAAAAGCGAAGTATTTTGAGATTTATGGTGGAAATTGTTAGACTCGCACTTTGGTCTAGCAGTTTACAGACCTACCTCCGATTGATTGACTATAACTCACTCAATTCAACTCGAAATTGATTCAAATTCATGCAATTTCGAAGATGTCGAAGTGTAGTTGAAAACAGAAGAAACAGAGATGAAAAACTCCAAGTATTTTAAGACTTATGATGGAAATAGTTAGACTCTTTCTTTCGCCTAGCAGTTTACAGACCTACCTCCGATTGAATGACCATAACTCACTCAATTCAACCCGGATTTCATTGAAATTTGTTCCATTTCGAAGGAGTCGAAGTGTAGTTTAAAACGGAAGAAATAGAGATGCAAAAAGCCAAGTATTTTGAGAGTTAAGGTGGAAATAGTTAGACTCGCACTTTGGTCTAGTAGTTTACAGACCTACCTCCGATTGATTGACCATAACTCACTCAATTCAACTCAGAATTGAATCAAATTCATGGCATTGTGAAGATGTCGAAGTGTAGTTGGAAATGGAGATGAAAAACTCCAAGTATTTTAAGAGTTACGATGGAAATAGTTAGACTCGCGGTTTCGCCTAGCAGTTTACTGACCTACCTCCGATTGAATGACCATAACCCACTCAATTCAACTCGGAATTCATTGAAATTCGTTCCATTACGAAGGAGTAGAAAGTGTAGCTGAAAACAGAAGAAACGGAGATGAAAACTCCAAGTATTTTGAGAGTTATGGTGGAAATAGTTAGACTCGCATTTTCGCCTAGCAGTTTACAGACCTACCTCCGATTGAATGACCATAAGTCACTAAATTCACCTCGGAATTCATTAATCTTTGTTCCATTTCGAAGGAGTCGAAGTGTAGTTTAAAACAGAAGAAACGGAGATAAAAAAAGCCATGTATTTTGAGATTTATGGTGGAAATTGTTAGACTCGCACTTTGGTCTAGCAGTTTACAGACCTACCTCCGATTGATTGACTATAACTCACTCAATTCAACTCGAAATTGATTCAAATTCATAGAATTTCGAAGATGTCGAAGTGTAGTTGAAAACAGAAGAAACAGAGATGAAAAACTCCAAGTATTTTAAGACTTATGATGGAAATAGTTAGACTCTTTCTTTCGCCCAGCAGTTTACCGACCTACCTCCGATTGAATGACCATAACTCACTCAATTCAACCCGGATTTCATTGAAATTTGTTCCATTTCGAAGGAGTCGAAGTGTAGTTTAAAACGGAAGAAATAGAGATGCAAAAAGCCAAGTATTTTGAGAGTTATGGTGGAAATAGTTAGACTCGCACTTTGGTCTAGTAGTTTACAGACCTACCTCCGATTGATTGACCATAACTCACTCAATTCAACTCAGAATTGAATCAAATTCATGGCATTGCGAAGATGTCGAAGTGTAGTTGGAAATGGAGATGAAAAACTCCAAGTAATTTAAGAGTTATGATGGACATAGTTAGACTCGCGCTTTCGCCTAGGAGTTTACAGACCTACCTCCGAGTGAATAACCATAACTCACTCAATTTAACTCGGAATTCATTGAAATTTGTTCCATTTCGAAGGACTCGAACTGTAGTTTAAAATGGAAGAAACGGAGATGAAAAAAGCCAAGTATTTTGAGAGTTATGGTGGAAATAGTTAGACTCGCACTTTGGTCTAGCAGTTTACAGACCAACCTGCAATTGATTGACCGTAACTTACTCAATTTAACTTGGAATTGATTCAAATTCATGCCATTTTGAAGATGTCGAAGTATAGTTGAAAACAAAAGAAACAGAGATGAAAAATTCCAAGTATCTTAAGAGCTATGATGGAAATAGTTAGACTCGCGCTTTGGTCTAGCAGTTTACAGACCTGCTTCCGATTCATTGACCATAAGTCACTCAATTCGACTCGGAATTTATTCAAATTCATGCCATTTGGAAGATGTCGAAGAGTAGCTGAAAACGAAAGAAACGGAGATGAAAAAATCCAAGTATTTTAAGAGTTATGATAGAAATAGTTAGACTCGCGCTTTCGCCTAGCAGTTTACAGACCTACCTCCGATTGAATGACCATAACTCACTCAATTCAACCCGGAATTAATTGAAATTTGTTCCATTTCGAATGAGTAGAAGTGCAGTTTAAAAAGAAAGAAACGGAGGTTAAAAAAGCCAAGTATTTTGGGAGTTATGATGGAAATAGTTAGACTCGCACTTTAGTGTAGCAGTTTACAGACCTACCTCCGATTGATTGACCATAACTCAGTCAATTCAACTCGGAATTTAGTCAAATTCATGCCATTTGGAAGATGTCGAAGAGTAGCTGAAAACGAAAGAAACGGAGATGAAAAACTCCAAGTATTTTAAGAGTTATGATAGAAATAGTTAGACTCGCGCTTTCGCCTAGCAGTTTACAGACCTACCTCCGATTTAATGACCACAACTCACTCAATTGAACATGTAATTCAATGAAATTTGTTGCATTTCGAAGGAGTCGAAGTGTAGTTTAAAACGGAAGAAACGGAGATGAAAAACTACTTGTATTTTGAGAGTAGTTAGACTCGCGCTTTGGTCTAGCAGTTTACGGACTTACGTCCGGTTGATTGACCATAACTCAGTCAATTCAACTCGGAATTGAGTCAAATTAATGCTGTTTCGAAGATGTCGAAGAGTAGTTGAAAACATAAGAAACGGAGATGAAAAACTCCAAGTATTTTAAGAGTTATGACGGAAATAGTTAGACTCGCCCTTTCGCCTAGCAGTTTACAGACCTACCCCCGATTGAATGACCATAACTCACTCAATTCAACCCGGAATTAATTCAAATTTGTTCCATTTCGAATGAGTAGAAGTGTAGTTTAAAACGAAAGAAACGGAGGTTAAAAAAGCCAAGTATTTCGGGAGTTATGATGGAAATAGTTAAACTCGCACTTTAGGGTAGCAGTTTACAGACCTACCTCCGATTGATTGACCATAACTCAGTCAATTCAACTCAGAATTGAATCAAATTCATGGCATTGCGAAGATGTCGAAGTGTAGTTGGAAATGGAGATGAAAAACTCCAAGTAATTTAAGAGTTATGATGGACATAGTTAGACTCGCGTTTTCGCCTAGCAGTTTTCAGACCTACCTCCGATTGAATGACCATAAGTCACTAAATTCACCTCGGAATTCATTGAACTTTGTTCCATTTCGAAAGAGTCGAAGTGTAGTTTAAAACAGAAGAAACGGAGATAAAAAAAGCCAAGTATTTTGAGATTTATTTTGGAAATTGTTAGACTCGCACTTTGGTCTAGCAGATTACAGACCTACCTCCGATTGATTGACTATAACTCACTCATTTCAACTCGAAATTGATTCAAATTCATGCAATTTCAAAGATGTCGAAGTGTAGTTGAAAACAGAAGAAACAGAGATGAAAAACTCCAAGTATTTTAAGAGTTATGATGGAAATAGTTAGACTCTTTCTTTCGCCTAGCAGTTTACAGACCTACCTCCGATTGAATGACCATAACTCACTCAATTCAACCCGGATTTCATTGAAATTTGTTCCATTTCGAAGGAGTCGAAGTGTAGTTTAAAACGGAGGAAAAGGAGATGCAAAAAGCCAAGTATTTTGAGAGTTATGGTGGAAATAGTTAGACTCGCACTTTGGTCTAGTAGTTTACAGACCTACCTCCGATTGATTGACCATAACTCACTCAATTCAACTCAGAATTGAATCAAATTCATGGCATTGTCAAGATGTCGAAGTTCAGTTGGAAATGGAGATGAAAAACTCCAAGTAATTTAAGAGTTATGATGGACATAGTTAGACTCGCGCTTTCGCCTAGCAGTTTACTGACCTACCTCCGATTGAATGACCATAACCCACTCAATTCAACTCGGAATTCATTGAAATTCGTTCCATTACGAAGGAGTGGAAAGTGTAGCTGAAAACGGAAGAAACGGAGATGAAAACTCCAAGTATTTTGAGAGTTATGGTGGAAATAGTTAGACTCGCATTTTCTCCTAGTAGTTTACAGACCTACCTCCGATTGATTGACTATAACTCACTCAATTCCACTCGACATTGATTCAAATTCATGCAATTTCGGAGATGTCGAAGTGTAGTTGAAAACGGAAGAAACGGAGATGAAAAACTCCAAGTATTTTAAGAGTTATGATGGAAATAGTTAGACTCTCGCTTTCGCCTAGCAGTTTACAGACCTACCTCCGATTGAATGACCATAACTCACTCAATTCAACCCGGATTTCATTGAAATTTGTTCCATTTCGAAGGAGTCGAAGTGTAGTTTAAAACGTAAGAAACGGAGATGCAAAAAGCCAAGTATTTTGTGAGTTATGGTGGAAATAGTTAGACTCGCACTTTGGTCTAGCAGTTTACAGACCTACCTCCGATTGATTGACCATAACTCACTCAATTCAACTCAGAATTGAATCAAATTCATGGCATTGCGAAGATGTCGAAGTGTAGTTGGAAATGGAGATGAAAAACTCCAAGTATTTTAAGAGTTACGATGGAAATAGTTAGACTCGCGCTTTCGCCTAGCAGTTTACTGACCTACCTCCGATTGAATGACCATAACCCACTCAATTCAACTCGGAATTCATTGAAATTCGTTCCATTACGAAGGAGTCGAAAGTGTAGCTGAAAACGGAAGAAACGGAGATGAAAACTCCAAGTATTTTGAGAGTTATGGTGGAAATAGTTAGACTCGCGTTTTCGCCTAGCAGTTTACAGACCTACCTCCGATTGAATGACCATAAGTCACTAAATTCACCTCGGAATTCATTGAACTTTGTTCCATTTCGAAGGAGTCGAAGTGTAGTTTAAAACAGAAGAAACGGAGATAAAAAAAGCGAAGTATTTTGAGATTTATGGTGGAAATTGTTAGACTCGCACTTTGGTCTAGCAGTTTACAGACCTACCTCCGATTGATTGACTATAACTCACTCAATTCAACTCGAAATTGATTCAAATTCATGCAATTTCGAAGATGTCGAAGTGTAGTTGAAAACAGAAGAAACAGAGATGAAAAACTCCAAGTATTTTAAGACTTATGATGGAAATAGTTAGACTCTTTCTTTCGCCTAGCAGTTTACAGACCTACCTCCGATTGAATGACCATAACTCACTCAATTCAACCCGGATTTCATTGAAATTTGTTCCATTTCGAAGGAGTCGAAGTGTAGTTTAAAATGGAAGAAATAGAGATGCAAAAAGCCAAGTATTTTGAGAGTTAAGGTGGAAATAGTTAGACTCGCACTTTGGTCTAGTAGTTTACAGACCTACCTCCGATTGATTGACCATAACTCACTCAATTCAACTCAGAATTGAATCAAATTCATGGCATTGTGAAGATGTCGAAGTGTAGTTGGAAATGGAGATGAAAAACTCCAAGTATTTTAAGAGTTACGATGGAAATAGTTAGACTCGCGGTTTCGCCTAGCAGTTTACTGACCTACCTCCGATTGAATGACCATAACCCACTCAATTCAACTCGGAATTCATTGAAATTCGTTCCATTACGAAGGAGTAGAAAGTGTAGCTGAAAACAGAAGAAACGGAGATGAAAACTCCAAGTATTTTGAGAGTTATGGTGGAAATAGTTAGACTCGCATTTTCGCCTAGCAGTTTACAGACCTACCTCCGATTGAATGACCATAAGTCACTAAATTCACCTCGGAATTCATTAATCTTTGTTCCATTTCGAAGGAGTCGAAGTGTAGTTTAAAACAGAAGAAACGGAGATAAAAAAAGCCATGTATTTTGAGATTTATGGTGGAAATTGTTAGACTCGCACTTTGGTCTAGCAGTTTACAGACCTACCTCCGATTGATTGACTATAACTCACTCAATTCAACTCGAAATTGATTCAAATTCATATAATTTCGAAGATGTCGAAGTGTAGTTGAAAACAGAAGAAACAGAGATGAAAAACTCCAAGTATTTTAAGACTTATGATGGAAATAGTTAGACTCTTTCTTTCGCCCAGCAGTTTACCGACCTACCTCCGATTGAATGACCATAACTCACTCAATTCAACCCGGATTTCATTGAAATTTGTTCCATTTCGAAGGAGTCGAAGTGTAGTTTAAAACGGAAGAAATAGAGATGCAAAAAGCCAAGTATTTTGAGAGTTATGGTGGAAATAGTTAGACTCGCACTTTGGTCTAGTAGTTTACAGACCTACCTCCGATTGATTGACCATAACTCACTCAATTCAACTCAGAATTGAATCAAATTCATGGCATTGCGAAGATGTCGAAGTGTAGTTGGAAATGGAGATGAAAAACTCCAAGTAATTTAAGAGTTATGATGGACATAGTTAGACTCGCGCTTTCGCCTAGGAGTTTACAGACCTACCTCCGAGTGAATAACCATAACTCACTCAATTTAACTCGGAATTCATTGAAATTTGTTCCATTTCGAAGGACTCGAACTGTAGTTTAAAATGGAAGAAACGGAGATGAAAAAAGCCAAGTATTTTGAGAGTTATGGTGGAAATAGTTAGACTCGCACTTTGGTCTAGCAGTTTACAGACCAACCTGCAATTGATTGACCGTAACTTACTCAATTTAACTTGGAATTGATTCAAATTCATGCCATTTTGAAGATGTCGAAGTATAGTTGAAAACAAAAGAAACAGAGATGAAAAATTCCAAGTATCTTAAGAGCTATGATGGAAATAGTTAGACTCGCGCTTTGGTCTAGCAGTTTACAGACCTGCTTCCGATTCATTGACCATAAGTCACTCAATTCGACTCGGAATTTATTCAAATTCATGCCATTTGGAAGATGTCGAAGAGTAGCTGAAAACGAAAGAAACGGAGATGAAAAACTCCAAGTATTTTAAGAGTTATGATAGAAATAGTTAGATTCGCGCTTTCGCCTAGCAGTTTACAGACCTACCTCCGATTTAATGACCACAACTCACTCAATTGAACATGTAATTCAATGAAATTTGTTGCATTTCGAAGGAGTCGAAGTGTAGTTTAAAACGGAAGAAACGGAGATGAAAAACTACTTGTATTTTGAGAGTAGTTAGACTCGCGCTTTGGTCTAGCAGTTTACGGACTTACTGTGGGACCCGATCCCGCGAGAGGGGCGTGGGGCGCGAGAGCCGCCACGCACTATCTCTTGGTCTCTCGTACCCACGCGATTGGCGTGTGCCTTTTATTATTAATTTTAATTCATCTTTTATGTGAACTTGGGATCACTAAGGCAATCCGAATTCCACACAAAAGAGACTGACAGAGTCGCCACCTAGATGTGGGATCTAGGACCCATAATTAACCAGAAATCTAGACTCGCTACCTGGTTACAAGAATGGAAGGTATGGGGATTTATCCACCACATGCACCATTCCTGCCCGATAATCGGTCTTCAATTCCAAAAGTTAACTCTTTTAAATTCATTTTTAATGGCTCATTCAACTCTTTGTTAATGTGCTATCTATGTGACATGCATCCTATGATCTAATTTCAATGTGAATCCTAAATGTGTATCTTGATTTCTTAATTGGTTTGGATTCAATCTAAGTGAAAGTTCTCATAAAATTCTAATTTCATGGAAAATCCTAAGTGATTTGATTGTTTCAACAGTTTTAAAAGTGATTAGCCCGAGTCCTCAGATGATCTGGTATTCATCCAAAGAAGCCTACGTATCCCCGCCTCCACGAGAATCAAGGCAACGTAGTTCTCCGCGCCTATTCTAAGCTAGGATGCCTAAGACACCTAGACTTCTATCCTAGACTCGATCTAAAAGACCGAACCGGTTATTAAAGTTTCTTGTACGATTATTTAAATTTCAGTGAATTGTGGATTTTATGACACCCTATATGCCCTAACTAAATGCAGATTAGCCCTAAGCTAATGCAGGTGGTTCTTACAACCTATGTGTGACTAGGCTGTATTTCCTAAGGAAAACCAAGGGTGGACTAGCGTATCCTACTCTAGTCATCACTCGGCGATGTGGATCGCCAACTGACCGGACGGAGGCGCTCCTATAACTCTAGGACAGACCTCTAACTCTAAAACAAGCACACAGCAAATAATCAATCAAACAACCTATCAAAAGAAAAACCCTAACTCTAAAATTCTCTATCGAGGAGAAACTCCTAACTCTAGAGGAAGGTCTTTTGAAAACAATATTTTAAAGGTTTTTGAAGAAGGTTTAAAACGTTTATTTACAAAAAAAGTTTGGCTGGACTTGGGATATAAATCCCAAGCTGCCCTACGTACCTCGTAAGAGGATCAAGCCAACGTAGTTCGAAAATCGAACTCGCCTAATACGCTTCTAAAAGAAACACTCAACACTTTAGATTTTTTTTAAGGTTTTTGATGTTTTCAAATGTTTTTTTGAGTTTTAAATTTCTAATGTTTTTTGGATTTTATAGCTTTTCCAATGCTCAGGACCTTAAAATATTTTTAATCTTAAAGGGAACACGCAAGTAATACCACAAACTAGGGCAAAGCCCTAAAGCAAAAGGGGAAACCCCGAATAAGCAACTAGCGTCTCAAAGAGACAAACCACAACAAGAAAGATAGCGTCCCAAGAAGAGAGAAAATGGTCCAAGATCCTAAGCAAGCAAAGCTCTAATAAGACTGAGTTAGCCTCTAATCAAAAGCGAAGTAATCAACAACTCTAAATGAGAAACTCCGAACTAACAACACTAAAGAGGGGAACAAATGAGTCAGAGACTCTCTAATACTACAACTTAGAGGAGGAATGAGTCAAAGACTCCCAAATAACGCCAACAGAAGAACCAATGAGTCAAAGACTTCCTAGTAGTACAACAAAAGAACGAATGAGTCAAAGACTCTCTAAAAGAAATGGAAACATGAGTCAAAGACTCCAATAACACCAACTAAAGGATAGATGAGTCAAAGACTCTCTAAAAGAAAAGGAAACACGAATTTGCACATTTGGCAGAGGTAAAACACCCAGCCGGGCCGGACAGCTACCTAGCCCTAGGGTGCAACAAATGTGCAACCCAATACCCATAAGGGTAGGGGTATGAAGCCAAGCCGAGTAGGGTGTTCTCCCAAAACCAAACGGCGCACAAAGAGGACTAACGAGAGAATGAGACCTGGCGGGTCTCCCAAACACACACAAAGATGAAGGTGCTTTAGAGATTTTAAGATGATTTTCACTTAATTTTTATTTTTTTAATGGATTTTACCAATTTTTAACCATATGAGTGATTTTACAAGTGAAGCTGTTGCAAACGAACTCGAAATGAGTTGAAACTTCTCCACCAACAAGATATGATGAGATGTAATTTACTGGAAGATTTTTACAGATTTTTACATTAAACTCATATTTAATATGGATTTAAAAATTAATTAACCAGATTGCAAAAATAACACATAAACTACTAGAAATAGATATCTAAATTCCATGAAATTTCTACAGTAGTAAGAGATAAGTGAAAATAGCATGCTGTGAGATTTCCATGAATTTAGAAAACTATTTACTATCAGTTTCGGATTTTTCAAATTTCAAACCAGATTATGAATTAACACTACAGCTCATATGAAACAAGATCCAAATCACTTGAAAATTTTACAGAAGCAAGAAGTATAGAATTTAAGACTACTGTAAAACTTTGGAGAATTTTATCTGTGATTTGACGTCAGTAACAATTCTCCCAAAATCTGATAATTTTCAAAGAATGAGTAAAATAATATACCAAACAAAATCCAAAAATTCTCACAAATTCATGGTAGAATGTATCATTATCATATTATTTTCCCACGAAATTTCATTATTTTTGGAATCTGTTTAGTATATCGTTTAGTTTTCTTTGTTAAAAATCATGCAAAAATCCGAAAATATACCAAATAATTCTAAAAAAAATTCCGAGAACGGTGTACCTACCTGTGATCGAAATCCTCGCCGAATCCGAGAGCCGAAAAACTCGAAAATTCCGCCTCCGTGCGATCGCTTCCGCTTTCTTTCTCTTTTTGCTTCTTTTTTGTTTCTTTTTCTTCTTTTCTTGTTTCTTTTCTTTTTTTTTCTTTTCAACCCCTCATAGCAACTTTGTTAGAACACATGATAGAAGAGAAATGAGTTCTCCCTCTCTCTTACTCACCCTCATTGAACCATTTATAGCAAAGGAATGGGAGGGTGGTGGCCACCATTGTGGACTTATTCCATGGTAGGTGGCCACCATTGTGGACATATTCCATGGTAGGTGGCCACCATTGTGGACATTGAATTTTGACATGTGTGTGGCCCCATGCATGTTTTTTTTAAAGTTCTTTTGAGTAGGTAAAAGATAACCCAAATGGGTCCCATATGTGACCAAATTCCCAATTGTGCATAAAATCATATGCCCCACTCCAAAGTATGATCGGAACCGTTCATTTGATGGGCGACAATGTGATTTAATTTGTGCTCCGCTAATCAATCCTATGGGCTGATCCAAGCCATCCAATAGATCAAAATGTGAATATGTTACCCCATTTTTAAATCACTCCTATTTGATGATCCGAACCGTCCATTTGATGGGCGACAATTGATGATCTTGACCGTTCAAATAGTGGGCTGCGATGTGATTTAATTTGTGCTCCACTAATCAATCCTATGGGCTGATCCAAACCATCCAATAGATCAAAATGTGAATATGTTACCCCATTTTTAAATCACTCCCATTTGATGATCCGAACCGTCCATTTGATGGGCGACAATTGATGATCTTGACCGTTCAAATGGTGGGTCGCAATGTAAATTGGTTGTGCCCCCTTAAATCATTCCTCTATGACGATCCAGACCATCCAATTGATGGGTCCCCTACCTAAGTAGGTTGTGTCCTCCTAAATCATTTCAATGGGCTGATCCGAGTAACTCAACCTGATGATCGAAACAAAATTGGTTGTTAAAACGACTTCTCTGAGATCTTGACCGTTCTCTTGATGATCATCTTTAGGTGTTGGATCGAAGTAGGTTCAAAACTCATTTTTCACTAAAACAATGTGCGGGCCACCCTGTTTGATCCAAATCTAAACAAATGCTCAAGACGGGCCCATCAATCGGATCCAAATTCTCTCTTGTTCGGATTCTTGGGAATAATCTCTCTCAACACTTAACGGAAAAGTGCGAAACATGGCGGAAATGATTGAACGGGATTTCGCCCAAGCATAGCGAACTTGGGTCCGGTCAAAATGGGGTGTCTACAGATGCCCCTCTTTGGCAAAGCGTGTGTAACACACGAATGGCAAAGCTGAACAGACGACACATTTTGGCCGGCCCGAAAACAAAGTAAAACAAGTTTTTTTTTTGTTTTTAAAATGATGTTCATCAGGGTAAAACAACAAAATAGCACTACGAGACTGAAAGACTAGAAGCAAAAGGGAGATGACCTCTCACCGACCCTTAACTCGGCAATCACGACATCTCAATGAGATGGCCTCTCTCTAATACTCACAACTCAACTATTTAAATCAATACGCAAAGACTCTATTAAAGCAAACACAAACATACTTTGTTAAAATAAAGCTTTTAAGAAAACGAACCCAATGAAATTACCTCAAAGAAAGCAGACCACTATCGATGCAGACGTAAATCAACCCTTCAAAGAATATCAAATCAAATTACTCAAAGAGTATGTAACACTCATAGAGTCTCAAATCAAACACTCAGAGAGCTTCATAGAAATCTTTATACTCAAAGAGCCTCGACTACCCGAAGAGTCTGTAACACTCAAAGGGGCTTAACTACTCAAAGAGTCTCAAATTAACGCAAAACATTTATACTCAAAAAGTCTCAACTACCCGAAGAGTCTGTAACACTCAAAGGGCCTTAACTACTCAAAGAGTCTCAAATTAACGCAAAACATTTATACTAAAAAAAGGTCTCAACTACCCGAAGAGTCTGTAATACTCAAAGGATCTCAACTACTCAAAGAGTCTTAAATCAACAAAGATCATTTATACTCAAAAAGTCTCAACTACCCGAAGAGTCTATAACACTCAAATGATCTCAACTACTCAAAGAGTCTCAAATACATCACAAAAACATTTATACTCAAAGAGTCTCAACTAACACTCAAAGGATCTCAACTACTCAAAGAGTCTCAAATCAACAAAGATCATTTATACTCAAAAAGTCTCAACTACCCGAAGAGTCTGTAACACTCGAAGGGTCTCAACTACTCAAAGAGTCTCAAATCATGGCGAAACATTTATACTCAAAGAGTCTCAACTACCCGAAGAGTCTGTAACACTCAAAGGGTCTCAACTACTCAAAGAGTCTCAAATCAACACAAAAAATATTTATACTCAAAGAGCCTCAACTACCCGAAGAGTCTGTAACATTCAAAGGGTCTCAACTACTCAAAGAGTCTCAAACACATGCAAAAATCTTTATACTCGAAAGAGTCTCAACCACCCGAAGACTCTGTAACACTCAAAGGATCTCAACTACTCAAAGAGTCTCAAACGCACACAAAAACATTTATACTCAAAGAGTCTCAATTACCCGAAGAGTCTGTAACACTCGAAGGGTCTCAACTACTCAAAGAGTCTCAAATACACAAAAACCATTTATACTCGAAAGAGTCTCAACTACATAGAGAAACATTTATACTCAAAGAGCCTCAACTACCCGAAGAGTCTGTAACACTCAAAGGGTCTCAACTACTCAAAGAGTTTCAAATACACCAAAATCTATTTATACTCAAAGAGTCTCAACCACCCGAAGAGTCTGTAACACTCAAAGGGTCTCAACTACTCAAAGAGTCTCAAACACATGCAAAAACCTTTATACTCGAAAGAGTCTCAACTACATAGAGAAACCTTTATACTCAAAGAGCCTCAACTACCCGAAGAGTCTGTAACACTCAAAGGGTCTCAACTACTCAAAGAGTCTCAAATACATCACAAAAACATTTATACTCAAAGAGTCTCAACTACCCGAAGAGTCTGTAACACTCGAAGGGTCTCAACTACTCAAAGAGTCTCAAATCAACACAAAAAACATTTATACTCAAAGAGCCTCAACTACCCGAAGAGTCTGCAGCACTCGAAGGGTCTCAACTACTCAAAGAGTCTCAAATCAACACAAAACATTTATACTCAAAGAGTCTCAACTACCCGAAGAGTCTGTAACACTCGAAGGGTCTCAACTACTCAGAGAGTCTCAAATCAACACAAAATATTTATACTCAAAGAGTCTCAACTACCCGAAGAGTCTGTAACACTCAAAGGGTCTCAACTACTCAAAGAGTCTCAAATACACAAAACATTTATACTCAAAGAATCTCAACTACCCGAAGAGTCTGTAACACTCAAAGGGTCTCAACTACTCAAAGAGTCTCAAAACATTTATACTCAGAGAGTCTCAACTACCCGAAGAGTCTGTAACACTCGAAGGGTCTCAACTACTCAAATCAACACCAAACATTTATACTCAAAGAGTCTCAACTACCCGAAGAGTCTGTAACACTCAAAGGGTCTCAACTACTCAAAGAGTCTCAAATCAACACAAAAATATTTATACTCAAAGAGTCTCAACTACCCGAAGAGTCTGTAACACTCAAAGGGTCTCAACTACTCAAAGAGTCTCAAATACAACACAAAAACATTTATACTCAAAGAGTCTCAACTACCCGAAGAGTCTGTAACACTCAAAGGGTCTCAACTACTCAAAGAGTCTCAAATTAACACAAAAACATTTATACTCAAAGAGTCTCAACTACCCGAAGAGTCTGTAACACTCAAAGGATCTCAACTACTCAAAGAGTCTCAAAACAAATCAAAACATTTATACTCAGAGAGTCTCAATTACCCGAAGAGTCTGTAACACTCAAAGGGCCTTAACTACTCAAAGAGTCTCAAATACAACACAAAAACATTTATACTCAAAGAGTCTCAACTACCCGAAGAGTCTGTAACACTCAAAGGGTCTCAACTACTCAAAGAGTCTCAAATTAACACAAAAACGTTTATACTCAAAGAGTCTCAACTACCCGAAGAGTCTGTAACACTCAAAGGATCTCAACTACTCAAAGAGTCTCAAAACAAATCAAAACATTTATACTCAGAGAGTCTCAATTACCCGAAGAGTCTGTAACACTCAAAGGGCCTTAACTACTCAAAGAGTCTCAAATCAACACAAAATTTTTTATTGATCTTATATCGAGTTCATTGATAGCATAGCTATCTCCTGCCGAGAATAAATGGGAGTGCATGATCATTGCTGAAAACCAAACTCAAATAACTTGAAAGAATTTTTGGGTATTGACTCTTTTAAAGAGAGGAAAAGCATTCTGTTAAGATTTGAAGATTGCAAAAGTAGGTTCTAGATTCCGCTGGGGACTAGATTTTCTAAAACATTGACTCTTTGAAAGAATGAGTTCAATTGAGGAATTTGATTCAAGAGAGTGTTCAAGCTTCTCTTGCCTCTATTTGCTGAAAATATTTATCTCAATTTTCTTGTATTTGATATCTTTTATGACTCAAGTCATAAAAGATGCCCCTAGTATGATTACTTCCATGACAGAATCCATAGGAGAGCAAAATCAGGATAGGTAAGAAAATTCAAGTTTGCATGGGTTCTTTCTCTGGTATATGGGTAAATGGATATCCACAAATGGATGAGTCTGAGAATTTTTTTCTTTCATTGCTCACTACTTGAGGCTTTGATGTCTTTGGCAAGTTTGAACAAAATGTCTCTTGCCCTTTCCTTGATTTCTAAACCAGGATCTACTCTGAATTTTCTTCACATTTAAAAAGGTATACTCTCGCTCTTCCAGTGCCAAACACTTCGGACATTGAGAGAGAAAAAAATGATAAAAATAAGACCAAGACTTCCAATGACTCAATCAAAGAAGACTCAAATTACTCAAGGGACTTGACTCACTTTTGATTCACCCTTAGATAAAATGTGTTATTTTATTATGGTAAGGCTAGGCACTCTTAGAGTACTCTTGAAAACCATGTCAAGAGGCTCTAGTTTCCTCCATCGGGATTTCCGTCATGGTTATTAACCCCTTCGGATTGCTCAGTCTTAATGCCCCTAGTTTAAAAAAAGATATCAAAGCAAGTCTTGTCGACACTACTCGGATTCCAGGATCCTGCCCTGTGTAGAGGTTGCTTCTCTGTCTCCTTGATTTGTCTTTTCGGAAGAAGTCAAAATTAATGTCTTCCAAGTTTTCAGTCTAAAAGACCACTTATCTCAACTTTTGCTTTCCAAGCTTTCAGTCTAAAAAACTACTTATCTCAATTTTTGCTTGTACTCAAACTTAGGAATTCTACGTAACTGAGGAACTCCTTCTGCTTCTATTCAACTCAACTTTTCATGGGAAGTATTTGCCTCTGACTAGATTGTCTCTTCAAGTTTTCAATCCAGCATACCACTACCCTTACCTTCTGATAAGTCAATCATTTTGCTTGTTGACTTAGCAAGAAAAACGACGTTCACCTTTCTCTAGGCCGCCCTTTCGGGTTTTCAACCTAGCGGGTCTTCAGACTCTCATTCTTTTCTTTCTGTTTTTCTTTTCATTCGCCTCGAACCTTTACTTGTTTCACCAGAAGGACTTTCTAGGTGGGCTTGGGTTCAAAAGGGTTGAATACCTAAGTTTCTAAGGATTTAGACCGAATCTGGTCTAGCCAGACTACCTACGTACCCCAAAAATGGAGGATCAGGTCCGCGTAGTTCGCTTAAGGATTTTTCAAAGAATGGTTTAGCATTTAGCTTCAAAATTTTGAAAAGGGATTTTATCCCAAGGTTTGACCGAACCTGAATTAATCAAGTTGCCTACGTACCCCTGAAGAAATGGGGATCAGGTCCGACGTAGTTCGGGTGCATAAATGCCCCGGATTTATAATGTGTTTGAAAAGAAACATTGGCTTTAAATTGTTGGCCCAAAGGGTTCTCAAAAGGATTTTAAAACGTTACGATTTTGGCTATTAAGGCTCAAACGTCCAATGATGGCCTCCTGATGTATTTGATGTACAAGCTCTTTTGTTTAAGGTTCAAAGCCTTTGAAAATTTTTATTCGAGGAGTCTGGCGGTTTTCTGGCAAAACTTCAACCATTGTGCTTCACTCCCATCTTGCCTTGAAATCATAATGAAAATACACAGCCCAATTTTTCTTTTAGGGCTCAAATCTATGACTTCATTTCGAGAAAGTCTTCTCTCACTTCTTCATCAGCTCCACAGGATATCTGATACTTATCTCTTTAAAATTGTACTCTTCAACTGGATGCCTAAAGCAGATGAAGTCTTGCTTTGCTCAACGACAGGGCATTCCCCTGGTTTATCCTTATAGGATCAAGCAAGACTACCTCAAACCCCTCTAAACAGGTTTATCAATTCTTTGCGCTCCTTAGGAGATAAAGTTTTTCCAATCCATTTCTCCCGAGTTTCGAATTTCGATACCACTATCAATGGCTTCGATTTCTTCTTCAAGTGGCTATGCTCGACGCTCTTCCTCTCGTTTGACCATCTTTCAAATCTCGAGGGGAATTTCGTCTGCATTCTCATCCAAGAAGGGGGTCTTGTAGTTGTTTTAAACATTTAATCCAAGAGTGAATCATAAAAAATTGAAGATACAAACTCAAATGCTTTATTGAATTGAAATACTTTGAAGTACATAGATGACTTTGAACGCGCCTCAGTAGGCTCTACATTGAATTTAATCAAAAAGCTAAACACCGACTCTGAACGAGAAAGACTGATTGACATGACACATTTTCTTTTCTTTTTTTAACATCAACATAACTGAACTTTTCCAACTTCGAGAGAAGAAAGTTGATGTACACTCAATGAAAGACAAATCTAAAGACACAGGACACTTCTTCAAAGGTAGTGAACCGGCACTGAAAGTTTATAGGTGATACACCTTTCTTCATGATAATGATAATTACAAAGTTCGATCCTGAAGTAGGAATCCCAGAAAAGGCAACTCCACAAGGTCTAGTTTAAATGGGGCAACAAAAGGCTTATGCTGACAATGTGGGTAAAGCAATAGACTGATGTATCGAATGAATTCAGAAATGGTCAGTCTTTTGGAAGAAGGGCTTTTTGTTGAACACAGACTTTTGACTTAGAAGCAATCACACTATCTCAATAGTCATGGGATACAAATTCTAAACAAATAGAGAAAAGAGTAATCTTGACATACATCAACGGGTATGTTAATTTGGAAAGAATCCTCAATCTATTCCTTAAGATGTTCTTTGGGTATAACCGTTCTTCTTTTGGGAATGAAAGAGTCAGGAACGATAAACATCCCTAATCAGAATAAGTTTCGATCTCAGCAACGATCATGCACTCAAAGAATACAGGTAAGATCAAACTTTTCCATCAATGATTTCGATATGATCCAAGGGTAAAAGATATATGATAGGTAAACATTGATCAATGAAAAATCAATGGCTCAGATAATAGACCATGGCCATAAGAATGACAAAAGTAGAGTCCAGGGCCAGATCTAAAATCTGAATGATGGATATCAACAACTGTAGACCAATATGATTAGATCAAGATGAGATGAGATAGCATAAGATTGCTTTCAACGGATGGATCATGAATGACTAATCCTATGAGATCTTTGGAAATGAATGGGATTTACATCCTAACCCCAAAGGAAAAGTTTTTTTAATCTTCGCACAATTTATCAGTGTTACCTGAAGGCATCAATCCTAACCCTAATCTAGCGGAGTGGAGAGAGGATCTCGACTCATGACTTTGTTTGTGTACCTAGGACCGATCGTAGCCATTGGAAGATGGACTACGGCTTAATCTAGACACAAATGGGTTGGATATCCTAAACTAGGCTCACACACGTGATGCACATGTGTTCGTATACTACATGCATGTGTGGGTTAATCTAGGGGTAAGGCCAAGAGTTCCCTTAGCGCGAATCCATGTTCGATATACTGTACCAGTGTCCGGTGTATCAGTACGTGAACAAGAGATCCGTTTACGTACCATAAAGGTACTAGGCTAAGGGTGGAATGCTTCTCTAGCACAGAGGCACCAGGTGATGAAATCCCAGTCAACCATGCTAGATAACACTCCGGGTTCCTAAAATAGGACGTGTGTGCATGTGAGATGCAGGGGTTTAGATGAAAGTGATGTAAGTGTGTGCAATAAGTTCGCGCAATCTATGATGCCTTCAGGTTTTGTTAGATTAAGTTTGAGTAAATGTGATGAGAAAATAAAGCATACAAAGTAATCTAACAAGCATAAAAGAGATAGAGTTTTCATGAGCCGGTTGAAATAGATTCAAATGAGTTATCCTTTGGAATTGTAATGAAGTTAGGTTGTCCCCAACAGAGTCGCCAGTCTGTGGGACCCGATCCCGCGAGAGGGGCGTGGGGCGCGAGAGCCGCCACGCACTATCTCTTGGTCTCTCGTACCCACGCGATTGGCGTGTGCCTTTTATTATTAATTTTAATTCATCTTTTATGTGAACTTGGGATCACTAAGGCAATCCGAATTCCACACAAAAGAGACTGACAGAGTCGCCACCTAGATGTGGGATCTAGGACCCATAATTAACCAGAAATCTAGACTCGCTACCTGGTTACAAGAATGGAAGGTATGGGGATTTATCCACCACATGCACCATTCCTGCCCGATAATCGGTCTTCAATTCCAAAAGTTAACTCTTTTAAATTCATTTTTAATGGCTCATTCAACTCTCTGTTAATGTGCTATCTATGTGACATGCATCCTATGATCTAATTTCAATGTGAATCCTAAATGTGTATCTTGATTTCTTAATTGGTTTGGATTCAATCTAAGTGAAAGTTCTCATAAAATTCTAATTTCATGGAAAATCCTAAGTGATTTGATTGTTTCAACAGTTTTAAAAGTGATTAGCCCGAGTCCTCAGATGATCTGGTATTCATCCAAAGAAGCCTACGTATCCCCGCCTCCACGAGAATCAAGGCAACGTAGTTCTCCGCGCCTATTCTAAGCTAGGATGCCTAAGACACCTAGACTTCTATCCTAGACTCGATCTAAAAGACCGAACCGGTTATTAAAGTTTCTTGTACGATTATTTAAATTTCAGTGAATTGTGGATTTTATGACACCCTATATGCCCTAACTAAATGCAGATTAGCCCTAAGCTAATGCAGGTGGTTCTTACAACCTATGTGTGACTAGGCTGTATTTCCTAAGGAAAACCAAGGGTGGACTAGCGTATCCTACTCTAGTCATCACTCGGCGATGTGGATCGCCAACTGACCGGACGGAGGCGCTCCTATAACTCTAGGACAGACCTCTAACTCTAAAACAAGCACACAGCAAATAATCAATCAAACAACCTATCAAAAGAAAAACCCTAACTCTAAAATTCTCTATCGAGGAGAAACTCCTAACTCTAGAGGAAGGTCTTTTGAAAACAATATTTTAAAGGTTTTTGAAGAAGGTTTAAAACGTTTATTTACAAAAAAAGTTTGGCTGGACTTGGGATATAAATCCCAAGCTGCCCTACGTACCTCGTAAGAGGATCAAGCCAACGTAGTTCGAAAATCGAACTCGCCTAATACGCTTCTAAAAGAAACACTCAACACTTTAGATTTTTTTTAAGGTTTTTGATGTTTTCAAATGTTTTTTTGAGTTTTAAATTTCTAATGTTTTTTGGATTTTATAGCTTTTCCAATGCTCAGGACCTTAAAATATTTTTAATCTTAAAGGGAACACGCAAGTAATACCACAAACTAGGGCAAAGCCCTAAAGCAAAAGGGGAAACCCCGAATAAGCAACTAGCGTCTCAAAGAGACAAACCACAACAAGAAAGATAGCGTCCCAAGAAGAGAGAAAATGGTCCAAGATCCTAAGCAAGCAAAGCTCTAATAAGACTGAGTTAGCCTCTAATCAAAAGCGAAGTAATCAACAACTCTAAATGAGAAACTCCGAACTAACAACACTAAAGAGGGGAACAAATGAGTCAGAGACTCTCTAATACTACAACTTAGAGGAGGAATGAGTCAAAGACTCCCAAATAACGCCAACAGAAGAACCAATGAGTCAAAGACTTCCTAGTAGTACAACAAAAGAACGAATGAGTCAAAGACTCTCTAAAAGAAATGGAAACATGAGTCAAAGACTCCAATAACACCAACTAAAGGATAGATGAGTCAAAGACTCTCTAAAAGAAAAGGAAACACGAATTTGCACATTTGGCAGAGGTAAAACACCCAGCCGGGCCGGACAGCTACCTAGCCCTAGGGTGCAACAAATGTGCAACCCAATACCCATAAGGGTAGGGGTATGAAGCCAAGCCGAGTAGGGTGTTCTCCCAAAACCAAACGGCGCACAAAGAGGACTAACGAGAGAATGAGACCTGGCGGGTCTCCCAAACACACACAAAGATGAAGGTGCTTTAGAGATTTTAAGATGATTTTCACTTAATTTTTATTTTTTTAATGGATTTTACCAATTTTTAACCATATGAGTGATTTTACAAGTGAAGCTGTTGCAAACGAACTCGAAATGAGTTGAAACTTCTCCACCAACAAGATATGATGAGATGTAATTTACTGGAAGATTTTTACAGATTTTTACATTAAACTCATATTTAATATGGATTTAAAAATTAATTAACCAGATTGCAAAAATAACACATAAACTACTAGAAATAGATATCTAAATTCCATGAAATTTCTACAGTAGTAAGAGATAAGTGAAAATAGCATGCTGTGAGATTTCCATGAATTTAGAAAACTATTTACTATCAGTTTCGGATTTTTCAAATTTCAAACCAGATTATGAATTAACACTACAGCTCATATGAAACAAGATCCAAATCACTTGAAAATTTTACAGAAGCAAGAAGTATAGAATTTAAGACTACTGTAAAACTTTGGAGAATTTTATCTGTGATTTGACGTCAGTAACAATTCTCCCAAAATCTGATAATTTTCAAAGAATGAGTAAAATAATATACCAAACAAAATCCAAAAATTCTCACAAATTCATGGTAGAATGTATCATTATCATATTATTTTCCCACGAAATTTCATTATTTTTGGAATCTGTTTAGTATATCGTTTAGTTTTCTTTGTTAAAAATCATGCAAAAATCCGAAAATATACCAAATAATTCTAAAAAAAATTCCGAGAACGGTGTACCTACCTGTGATCGAAATCCTCGCCGAATCCGAGAGCCGAAAAACTCGAAAATTCCGCCTCCGTGCGATCGCTTCCGCTTTCTTTCTCTTTTTGCTTCTTTTTTGTTTCTTTTTCTTCTTTTCTTGTTTCTTTTCTTTTTTTTTCTTTTCAACCCCTCATAGCAACTTTGTTAGAACACATGATAGAAGAGAAATGAGTTCTCCCTCTCTCTTACTCACCCTCATTGAACCATTTATAGCAAAGGAATGGGAGGGTGGTGGCCACCATTGTGGACTTATTCCATGGTAGGTGGCCACCATTGTGGACATATTCCATGGTAGGTGGCCACCATTGTGGACATTGAATTTTGACATGTGTGTGGCCCCATGCATGTTTTTTTTAAAGTTCTTTTGAGTAGGTAAAAGATAACCCAAATGGGTCCCATATGTGACCAAATTCCCAATTGTGCATAAAATCATATGCCCCACTCCAAAGTATGATCGGAACCGTTCATTTGATGGGCGACAATGTGATTTAATTTGTGCTCCGCTAATCAATCCTATGGGCTGATCCAAGCCATCCAATAGATCAAAATGTGAATATGTTACCCCATTTTTAAATCACTCCCATTTGATGATCCGAACCGTCCATTTGATGGGCGACAATTGATGATCTTGACCGTTCAAATGGTGGGTCGCAATGTAAATTGGTTGTGCCCCCTTAAATCATTCCTCTATGACGATCCAGACCATCCAATTGATGGGTCCCCTACCTAAGTAGGTTGTGTCCTCCTAAATCATTTCAATGGGCTGATCCGAGTAACTCAACCTGATGATCGAAACAAAATTGGTTGTTAAAACGACTTCTCTGAGATCTTGACCGTTCTCTTGATGATCATCTTTAGGTGTTGGATCGAAGTAGGTTCAAAACTCATTTTTCACTAAAACAATGTGCGGGCCACCCTGTTTGATCCAAATCTAAACAAATGCTCAAGACGGGCCCATCAATCGGATCCAAATTCTCTCTTGTTCGGATTCTTGGGAATAATCTCTCTCAACACTTAACGGAAAAGTGCGAAACATGGCGGAAATGATTGAACGGGATTTCGCCCAAGCATAGCGAACTTGGGTCCGGTCAAAATGGGGTGTCTACACTTACGTCCGGTTGATTGACCATAACTCAGTCAATTCAACTCGGAATTGAGTCAAATTAATGCTGTTTCGAAGATGTCGAAGAGTAGTTGAAAACATAAGAAACGGAGATGAAAAACTCCAAGTATTTTAAGAGTTATGACGGAAATAGTTAGACTCGCCCTTTCGCCTAGCAGTTTACAGACCTACCCCCGATTGAATGACCATAACTCACTCAATTCAACCCGGAATTAATTCAAATTTGTTCCATTTCGAATGAGTAGAAGTGTAGTTTAAAACGAAAGAAACGGAGGTTAAAAAAGCCAAGTATTTCGGGAGTTATGATGGAAATAGTTAGACTCGCACTTTAGGGTAGCAGTTTACAGACCTACCTCCGATTGATTGACCATAACTCAGTCAATTCAACTCAGAATTGAATCAAATTCATGGCATTGCGAAGATGTCGAAGTGTAGTTGGAAATGGAGATGAAAAACTCCAAGTAATTTAAGAGTTATGATGGACATAGTTAGACTCGCGCTTTCGCCTAGCAGTTTACAGACCTACTACCTCCGAGTGAATGACCATAACTCACTCAATTCAACTCGGAATTCATTAAAATTTGTTCCATTTCGAAGGACTCGAAGTGTAGTTTAAAACGGAAGAAACGGAGATGAAAAAAGACAAGTATTTTGAGAGTTATGGTGGAAATAGTTAGACTCGCACTTTGGTCTAGCAGTTTACAGACTAACCTGCAATTGATTGACCATAACTTACTAAATTTAACTCGGAATTGATTCAAATTCATGCCATATTGAAGATGTCGAAGTGTAGTTGAAAACGAAAGAAACAGAGATGAAAAATTCCAAGTATCTTAAGAGTTATGATGGAAATAGTTAGACTCGCGCTTTGGTCTAGAAGTTTACAGACCTGCTTCCGATTCATTGACCGTAAGTCACTAAATTCGACTCGGAATTTATTCAAATTCATGCCATTTGGAAGATGTCGAAGAGTAGCTGAAAACGAAAGAAACGGAGATGAAAAACTCCAAGTATTTTAAGAGTTATGATAGAAATAGTTAGACTCGCGCTTTCGCCTAGCAGTTTATAGACCTACCTCCGATTTAATGACCACAACTCACTCAATTGAACATGTAATTCAATGAAATTTGTTGCATTTCGAAGGAGTCGAAGTGTAGTTTAAAACGGAAGAAACGGAGATGAAAAACTACTTGTATTTTGAGAGTTATGATGGAAATAGTTAGATTCGCGCTTTGGTCTAGCAGTTTGCAGACATACCTCCGATTGATTGCCCATAACTCACTCAATTCAACTCGGAATTCATTGAAATTTATTCCATTTCGAAGGAGTCGAAGTGTAGTCTAAAAGGGAAGAAACAGAGATGAAAAACCTCAAGTATTTTGAGAGTTATGACGGAAATAGTTAGACTCGCGCTTTGGTCTACCAGTTTAGAGACCTACGTCCGGTTGATTGACCATAACTCAGTCAATTCAACTCGGAATTGAGTCAAATTCATGCCGTTTCGAAGATGTCGAAGTGTAGTTGAAAAGATAAGAAACGGAGATGAAAAACTCCAAGTATTTTAAGAGTTATAACGGAAATAGTTAGACTCGCCCTTTCGCCTAGCAGTTTACAGACCTACCTCCGATTGAATGACCATAACTCACTCAATTCAACCCGGATTTCATTGAAATTTGTTCCATTTCGAAGGAGTCGAAGTGTAGTTTAAAACGGAAGAAACGGAGATGCAAAAAGCCAAGTATTTTGAGAGTTATGGTGGAAATAGTTAGACTCGCACTTTGGTCTAGTAGTTTACAGACCTACCTTCGATTGATTGACCATAACTCACTCAATTCAACTCAGAATTGAATCAAATTCATGGCATTGCGAAGATGTCGAAGTGTAGTTGGAAATGGAGATGAAAAACTCCAAGTAATTTAAGAGTTATGATGGACATAGTTAGACTCGCGCTTTCGCCTAGCAGTTTACAGACCTACCTCCGAGTGAATGACCATAACATCACTCAATCCAACTCGGAATTCATTAAAAAAATTCCATTTCGAAGGACTGGAACTGTAGTTTAAAACGGAAGAAACGGAGATGAAAAAAGCCAAGTATTTTGAGAGTTATGGTGGAAATAGTTAGACTCGCACTTTGGTCTAGCAGTTTACAGACCAACCTGCAATTGATTGTCCATAACTTACTCAATTTAACTCGGAATTGATTCAAATTCATGCCATTTTGAAGATGTCGAAGTGTAGTTGAAAACGAAAGAAACAGAGATGAAAAATTCCAAGTATCTTAAGAGTTATGATGGAAATAGTTAGACTCGCGCTTTGGTCTAGAAGTTTACAGACCTGCTTCCGATTCATTGACCGTAAGTCACTCAATTCGACTCGGAATTTATTCAAATTCATGCCATTTGGAAGATGTCGAAGAGTAGCTGAAAACGAAAGAAACGGAGATGAAAAACTCCAAGTATTTTAAGAGTTATGATAGAAATAGTTAGACTCGCGCTTTCGCCTAGCAGTTTATAGACCTACCTCCGATTTAATGACCACAACTCACTCAATTGAACATGTAATTCAATGAAATTTGTTGCATTTCGAAGGAGTCGAAGTGTAGTTTAAAACGGAAGAAACGGAGATGAAAAACTACTTGTATTTTGAGAGTTATGATGGAAATAGTTAGATTCGCGCTTTGGTCTAGCAGTTTGCAGACATACCTCCGATTGATTGCCCATAACTCACTCAATTCAACTCGGAATTCATTGAAATTTATTCCATTTCGAAGGAGCCGAAGTGTAGTCAAAAAGGGAAGAAACAGAGATGAAAAACCCCAAGTATTTTGAGAGTTATGACGGAAATAGTTAGACTCGCGCTTTGGTCTAGCAGTTTAGAGACCTACGTCCGGTTGATTGACCATAACTCAGTCAATTCAACTCGGAATTGAGTCAAATTCATGCCGTTTCGAAGATGTCGAAGTGTAGTTGAAAAGATAAGAAACGGAGACGAAAAACTCCAAGTATTTTAAGAGTTATGACGGAAATAGTTAGACTCGCCCTTTCGCCTAGCAGTTTACAGACCTACCTCCGATTGAATGACCATAACTCACTCAATTCAACCCGGATTTCATTGAAATTTGTTCCATTTCGAAGGAGTCGAAGTGTAGTTTAAAACGTAAGAAACGGAGATGCAAAAAGCCAATTATTTTGAGAGTTATGGTGGAAATAGTTAGACTCGCACTTTGGTCGAGCAGTTTACAGACCTACCTCCGATTGATTGACCATAACTCACTCAATTCAACTCAGAATTGAATCAAATTCATGGCATTGCGAAGATGTCGAAGTGTAGTTGGAAATAGAGATGAAAAACTCCAAGTATTTTAAGAGTTACGATGGAAATAGTTAGACTCGCGCTTTCGCCTAGCAGTTTAGTGACCTACCTCCAATTGAATGACCATAACCCACTCAATTCAACTCGGAATTCATTGAAATTCGTTCCATTACGAAGGAGTAGAAAGTGTAGCTGCAAACGGAAGAAACGGAGATGAAAACTCCAAGTATTTTGAGAGTTATGGTGGAAATAGTTAGACTCGCATTTTCGCCTAGCAGTTTACAGACCTACCTCCGATTGAATGACCATAAGTCACTAAATTCACCTCGGAATTCATTAATCTTTGTTCCATTTCGAAGGAGTCGAAGTGTAGTTTAAAACAGAAGAAACGGAGATAAAAAAAGCCATGTATTTTGAGATTTATGGTGGAAATTGTTAGACTCGCACTTTGGTCTAGCAGTTTACAGACCTACCTCCGATTGATTGACTATAACTCACTCAATTCAACTCGAAATTGATTCAAATTCATATAATTTCGAAGATGTCGAAGTGTAGTTGAAAACAGAAGAAACAGAGATGAAAAACTCCAAGTATTTTAAGACTTATGATGGAAATAGTTAGACTCTTTCTTTCGCCCAGCAGTTTACCGACCTACCTCCGATTGAATGACCATAACTCACTCAATTCAACCCGGATTTCATTGAAATTTGTTCCATTTCGAAGGAGTCAAAGTGTAGTTTAAAACGGAAGAAATAGAGATGCAAAAAGCCAAGTATTTTGAGAGTTATGGTGGAAATAGTTAGACTCGCACTTTGGTCTAGTAGTTTACAGACCTACCTCCGATTGATTGACCATAACTCACTCAATTCAACTCAGAATTGAATCAAATTCATGGCATTGCGAAGATGTCGAAGTGTAGTTGGAAATGGAGATGAAAAACTCCAAGTAATTTAAGAGTTATGATGGACATAGTTAGACTCGCGCTTTCGCCTAGGAGTTTACAGACCTACCTCCGAGTGAATAACCATAACTCACTCAATTTAACTCGGAATTCATTGAAATTTGTTCCATTTCGAAGGACTCGAACTGTAGTTTAAAACGGAAGAAACGGAGATGAAAAAAGCCAAGTATTTTGAGAGTTATGGTGGAAATAGTTAGACTCGCACTTTGGTCTAGCAGTTTACAGACCAACCTGCAATTGATTGACCATAACTTACTCAATTTAACTCGGAATTGATTCAAATTCATGCCATTTTGAAGATGTCGAAGTATAGTTGAAAACGAAAGAAACAGAGATAAAAAATTCCAAGTATCTTAAGAGCTATGATGGAAATAGTTAGACTCGCGCTTTGGTCTAGCAGTTTACAGACCTGCTTCCGATTCATTGACCATAAGTCACTCAATTCGACTCGGAATTTATTCAAATTCATGCCATTTGGAAGATGTCGAAGAGTAGCGGAAAACGAAAGAAACGGAGATGAAAAACTCCAAGTATTTTAAGAGTTATGATAGAAATAGTTAGACTCGCGCTTTCGCCTAGCAGTTTACAGACCTACCTCCGATTTAATGACCACAACTCACTCAATTGAACATGTAATTCAATGAAATTAGTTGCATTTCGAAGGAGTCGAAGTGTAGTTTAAAACGGAAGAAACGGAGATGAAAAACTACTTGTATTTTGAGAGTAGTTAGACTCGCGCTTTGGTCTAGCAGTTTACGGACTTACGTCCGGTTGATTGACCATAACTCAGTCAATTCAACTCGGAATTGAGTCAAATTAATGCTGTTTCGAAGATGTCGAAGAGTAGTTGAAAACATAAGAAACGGAGATGAAAAACTCCAAGTATTTTAAGAGTTATGACGGAAATAGTTAGACTCGCCCTTTCGCCTAGCAGTTTACAGACCTACCCCCGATTGAATGACCATAACTCACTCAATTCAACCCGGAATTAATTCAAATTTGTTCCATTTCGAATGAGTAGAAGTGTAGTTTAAAACGAAAGAAACGGAGGTTAAAAAAGCCAAGTATTTCGGGAGTTATGATGGAAATAGTTAGACTCGCACTTTAGTGTAGCAGTTTACAGACCTACCTCCGATTGATTGACCATAACTCAGTCAATTCAACTCAGAATTGAATCAAATTCATGGCATTGCGAAGATGTCGAAGTGTAGTTGGAAATGGAGATGAAAAACTCCAAGTAATTTAAGAGTTATGATGGACATAGTTAGACTCGCGCTTTCGCCTAGCAGTTTACAGACCTACTACCTCCGAGTGAATGACCATAACTCACTCAATTCAACTCGGAATTCATTAAAATTTGTTCCATTTCGAAGGACTCGAAGTGTAGTTTAAAACGGAAGAAACGGAGATGAAAAAAGACAAGTATTTTGAGAGTTATGGTGGAAATAGTTAGACTCGCACTTTGGTCTAGCAGTTTACAGACTAACCTGCAATTGATTGACCATAACTTACTCAATTTAACTCGGAATTGATTCAAACTCATGCCATTTTGAAGATGTCGAAGTGTAGTTGAAAACGAAAGAAATAGAGATGAAAAATTCCAAGTAACTTAAGAGTTATGATGGAAATAGCTAGACTCGCGCTTTGGTCTAGCAGTTTACAGACCTGCTTCCGATTCATTGACCATAAGTCACTCAATTCGACTCGGAATTTATTCAAATTCATGCCATTTGGAAGATGTCGAAGAGTAGCTGAAAACGAAAGAAACGGAGATGAAAAACTCCAAGTATTTTAAGAGTTATGATAGAAATAGTTAGACTCGCGCTTTCGCCTAGCAGTTTACAGACCTACCTCCGATTTAATGACCACAACTCACTCAATTGAACATGTAATTCAATGAAATTTGTTGCATTTCGAAGGAGTCGAAGTGTAGTTTAAAACGGAAGAAACGGAGATGAAAAACTACTTGTATTTTGAGAGTTATGATGGAAATAGTTAGATTCGCGCTTTGGTCTAGCAGTTTGCAGACATACCTCCGATTGATTGCCCATAACTCACTCAATTCAACTCGGAATTCATTGAAATTTATTCCATTTCGAAGGAGTCGAAGTGTAGTCTAAAAGGGAAGAAACAGAGATGAAAAACCTCAAGTATTTTGAGAGTTATGACGGAAATAGTTAGACTCGCGCTTTGGTCTAGCAGTTTAGAGACCTACGTCCGGTTGATTGACCATAACTCAGTCAATTCAACTCGGAATTGAGTCAAATTCATGCCGTTTCGAAGATGTCGAAGTGTAGTTGAAAAGATAAGAAACGGAGATGAAAAACTCCAAGTATTTTAAGAGTTATGACGGAAATAGTTAGACTCGCCCTTTCGCCTAGCAGTTTACAGACCTACCTCCGATTGAATGACCATAACTCACTCAATTCAACCCGGATTTCATTGAAATTTGTTCCATTTCGAAGGAGTCGAAGTGTAGTTTAAAACGGAAGAAACGGAGATGCAAAAAGCCAAGTATTTTGAGAGTTATGGTGGAAATAGTTAGACTCGCACTTTGGTCTAGTAGTTTACAGACCTACCTTCGATTGATTGACCATAACTCACTCAATTCAACTCAGAATTGAATCAAATTCATGGCATTGCGAAGATGTCGAAGTGTAGTTGGAAATGGAGATGAAAAACTCCAAGTAATTTAAGAGTTATGATGGACATAGTTAGACTCGCGCTTTCGCCTAGCAGTTTACAGACCTACCTCCGAGTGAATGACCATAACATCACTCAATCCAACTCGGAATTCATTAAAAAATTTCCATTTCGAAGGACTGGAACTGTAGTTTAAAACGGAAGAAACAGAGATGAAAAAAGCCAAGTATTTTGAGAGTTATGGTGGAAATAGTTAGACTCGCACTTTGGTCTAGCAGTTTACAGACCAACCTGCAATTGATTGTCCATAACGTACTCAATTTAACTCGGAATTGATTCAAATTCATGCCATTTTGAAGATGTCGAAGTGTAGTTGAAAACGAAAGAAACAGAGATGAAAAATTCCAAGTATCTTAAGAGTTATGATGGAAATAGTTAGACTCGCGCTTTGGTCTAGAAGTTTACAGACCTGCTTCCGATTCATTGACCGTAAGTCACTCAATTCGACTCGGAATTTATTCAAATTCATGCCATTTGGAAGATGTCGAAGAGTAGCTGAAAACGAAAGAAACGGAGATGAAAAACTCCAAGTATTTTAAGAGTTATGATAGAAATAGTTAGACTCGCGCTTTCGCCTAGCAGTTTATAGACCTACCTCCGATTTAATGACCACAACTCACTCAATTGAACATGTAATTCAATGAAATTTGTTGCATTTCGAAGGAGTCGAAGTGTAGTTTAAAACGGAAGAAACGGAGATGAAAAACTACTTGTATTTTGAGAGTTATGATGGAAATAGTTAGATTCGCGCTTTGGTCTAGCAGTTTGCAGACATACCTCCGATTGATTGCCCATAACTCACTCAATTCAACTCGGAATTCATTGAAATTTATTCCATTTCGAAGGAGCCGAAGTGTAGTCAAAAAGGGAAGAAACAGAGATGAAAAACCCCAAGTATTTTGAGAGTTATGACGGAAATAGTTAGACTCGCGCTTTGGTCTAGCAGTTTAGAGACCTACGTCCGGTTGATTGACCATAACTCAGTCAATTCAACTCGGAATTGAGTCAAATTCATGCCGTTTCGAAGATGTCGAAGTGTAGTTGAAAAGATAAGAAACGGAGATGAAAAACTCCAAGTATTTTAAGAGTTATGACGGAAATAGTTAGACTCGCCCTTTCGCCTAGCAGTTTACAGACCTACCTCCGATTGAATGACCATAACTCACTCAATTCAACCCGGATTTCATTGAAATTTGTTCCATTTCGAAGGAGTCGAAGTGTAGTTTAAAACGGAAGAAACGGAGATGCAAAAAGCCAAGTATTTTGAGAGTTATGGTGGAAATAGTTAGACTCGCACTTTGGTCTAGTAGTTTACAGACCTACCTTCGATTGATTGACCATAACTCACTCAATTCAACTCAGAATTGAATCAAATTCATGGCATTGCGAAGATGTCGAAGTGTAGTTGGAAATGGAGATGAAAAACTCCAAGTAATTTAAGAGTTATGATGGACATAGTTAGACTCGCGCTTTCGCCTAGCAGTTTACAGACCTACCTCCGAGTGAATGACCATAACATCACTCAATCCAACTCGGAATTCATTAAAAAATTTCCATTTCGAAGGACTGGAACTGTAGTTTAAAACGGAAGAAACGGAGATGAAAAAAGCCAAGTATTTTGAGAGTTATGGTGGAAATAGTTAGACTCGCACTTTGGTCTAGCAGTTTACAGACCAACCTGCAATTGATTGTCCATAACTTACTCAATTTAACTCGGAATTGATTCAAATTCATGCCATTTTGAAGATGTCGAAGTGTAGTTGAAAACGAAAGAAACAGAGATGAAAAATTCCAAGTATCTTAAGAGTTATGATGGAAATAGTTAGACTCGCGCTTTGGTCTAGAAGTTTACAGACCTGCTTCCGATTCATTGACCGTAAGTCACTCAATTCGACTCGGAATTTATTCAAATTCATGCCATTTGGAAGATGTCGAAGAGTAGCTGAAAACGAAAGAAACGGAGATGAAAAACTCCAAGTATTTTAAGAGTTATGATAGAAATAGTTAGACTCGCGCTTTCGCCTAGCAGTTTACAGACCTACCTCCGATTTAATGACCACAACTCACTCAATTGAACATGTAATTCAATGAAATTTGTTGCATTTCGAAGGAGTCGAAGTGTAGTTTAAAACGGAAGAAACGGAGATGAAAAACTACTTGTATTTTGAGAGTTATGATGGAAATAGTTAGATTCGCGCTTTGGTCTAGCAGTTTGCAGACATACCTCCGATTGATTGCCCATAACTCACTCAATTCAACTCGGAATTCATTGAAATTTATTCCATTTCGAAGGAGTCGAAGTGTAGTCTAAAAGGGAAGAAACAGAGATGAAAAACCTCAAGTATTTTGAGAGTTATGACGGAAATAGTTAGACTCGCGCTTTGGTCTAGCAGTTTAGAGACCTACGTCCGGTTGATTGACCATAACTCAGTCAATTCAACTCGGAATTGAGTCAAATTCATGCCGTTTCGAAGATGTCGAAGTGTAGTTGAAAAGATAAGAAACGGAGATGAAAAACTCCAAGTATTTTAAGAGTTATGACGGAAATAGTTAGACTCGCCCTTTCGCCTAGCAGTTTACAGACCTACCTCCGATTGAATGACCATAACTCACTCAATTCAACCCGGATTTCATTGAAATTTGTTCCATTTCGAAGGAGTCGAAGTGTAGTTTAAAACGGAAGAAACGGAGATGCAAAAAGCCAAGTATTTTGAGAGTTATGGTGGAAATAGTTAGACTCGCACTTTGGTCTAGTAGTTTACAGACCTACCTTCGATTGATTGACCATAACTCACTCAATTCAACTCAGAATTGAATCAAATTCATGGCATTGCGAAGATGTCGAAGTGTAGTTGGAAATGGAGATGAAAAACTCCAAGTAATTTAAGAGTTATGATGGACATAGTTAGACTCGCGCTTTCGCCTAGCAGTTTACAGACCTACCTCCGAGTGAATGACCATAACATCACTCAATCCAACTCGGAATTCATTAAAAAATTTCCATTTCGAAGGACTGGAACTGTAGTTTAAAACGGAAGAAACGGAGATGAAAAAAGCCAAGTATTTTGAGAGTTATGGTGGAAATAGTTAGACTCGCACTTTGGTCTAGCAGTTTACAGACCAACCTGCAATTGATTGTCCATAACTTACTCAATTTAACTCGGAATTGATTCAAATTCATGCCATTTTGAAGATGTCGAAGTGTAGTTGAAAACGAAAGAAACAGAGATGAAAAATTCCAAGTATCTTAAGAGTTATGATGGAAATAGTTAGACTCGCGCTTTGGTCTAGAAGTTTACAGACCTGCTTCCGATTCATTGACCGTAAGTCACTCAATTCGACTCGGAATTTATACAAATTCATGCCATTTGGAAGATGTCGAAGAGTAGCTGAAAACGAAAGAAACGGAGATGAAAAACTCCAAGTATTTTAAGAGTTATGATAGAAATAGTTAGACTCGCGCTTTCGCCTAGCAGTTTATAGACCTACCTCCGATTTAATGACCACAACTCACTCAATTGAACATGTAATTCAATGAAATTTGTTGCATTTCGAAGGAGTCGAAGTGTAGTTTAAAACGGAAGAAACGGAGATGAAAAACTACTTGTATTTTGAGAGTTATGATGGAAATAGTTAGATTCGCGCTTTGGTCTAGCAGTTTGCAGACATACCTCCGATTGATTGCCCATAACTCACTCAATTCAACTCGGAATTCATTGAAATTTATTCCATTTCGAAGGAGCCGAAGTGTAGTCAAAAAGGGAAGAAACAGAGATGAAAAACCCCAAGTATTTTGAGAGTTATGACGGAAATAGTTAGACTCGCGCTTTGGTCTAGCAGTTTAGAGACCTACGTCCGGTTGATTGACCATAACTCAGTCAATTCAACTCGGAATTGAGTCAAATTCATGCCGTTTCGAAGATGTCGAAGTGTAGTTGAAAAGATAAGAAACGGAGATGAAAAACTCCAAGTATTTTAAGAGTTATGACGGAAATAGTTAGACTCGCCCTTTCGCCTAGCAGTTTACAGACCTACCTCCGATTGAATGACCATAACTCACTCAATTCAACCCGGATTTCATTGAAATTTGTTCCATTTCGAAGGAGTCGAAGTGTAGTTTAAAACGGAAGAAACGGAGATGCAAAAAGCCAAGTATTTTGAGAGTTATGGTGGAAATAGTTAGACTCGCACTTTGGTCTAGTAGTTTACAGACCTACCTTCGATTGATTGACCATAACTCACTCAATTCAACTCAGAATTGAATCAAATTCATGGCATTGCGAAGATGTCGAAGTGTAGTTGGAAATGGAGATGAAAAACTCCAAGTAATTTAAGAGTTATGATGGACATAGTTAGACTCGCGCTTTCGCCTAGCAGTTTACAGACCTACCTCCGAGTGAATGACCATAACATCACTCAATCCAACTCGGAATTCATTAAAAAATTTCCATTTCGAAGGACTGGAACTGTAGTTTAAAACGGAAGAAACGGAGATGAAAAAAGCCAAGTATTTTGAGAGTTATTGTGGAAATAGTTAGACTCGCACTTTGGTCTAGCAGTTTACAGACCAACCTGCAATTGATTGTCCATAACTTACTCAATTTAACTCGGAATTGATTCAAATTCATGCCATTTTGAAGATGTCGAAGTGTAGTTGAAAACGAAAGAAACAGAGATGAAAAATTCCAAGTATCTTAAGAGTTATGATGAAAATAGTTAGACTCGCGCTTTGGTCTAGAAGTTTACAGACCTGCTTCCGATTCATTGACCGTAAGTCACTCAATTCGACTCGGAATTTAGTCAAATTCATGCCATTTGGAAGATGTCGAAGAGTAGCTGAAAACGAAAGAAACGGAGATGAAAAACTCTAAGTATTTTAAGAGTTATGATAGAAATAGTTAGACTCGCGCTTTCGCCTAGCAGTTTACAGACCTACCTCCGATTTAATGACCACAACTCACTCAATTGAACATGTAATTCAATGAAATTTGTTGCATTTCGAAGGAGTCGAAGTGTAGTTTAAAACGGAAGAAACGGAGATGAAAAACTACTTGTATTTTGAGAGTTATGATGGAAATAGTTAGATTCGCGCTTTGGTCTAGCAGTTTGCAGACATACCTCCGATTGATTGCCCATAACTCACTCAATTCAACTCGGAATTCATTGAAATTTATTCCATTTCGAAGGAGCCGAAGTGTAGTCTAAAAGGGAAGAAACAGAGATGAAAAACCCCAAGTATTTTGAGAGTTATGACGGAAATAGTTAGACTCGCGCTTTGGTCTAGCAGTTTAGAGAACTAGGTCCGGTTGATTGACCATAACTCAGTCAATTCAACTCGGAATTGAGTCAAATTCATGCCGTTTCGAAGATGTCGAAGTGTAGTTGAAAAGATAAGAAACGGAGACGAAAAACTCCAAGTATTTTAAGAGTTATGACGGAAATAGTTAGACTCGCCCTTTCGCCTAGCAGTTTACAGACCTACCTCCGATTGAATGACGATAACTCACTCAATTCAACCCGGATTTCATTGAAATTTGTTCCATTTCGAAGGAGTCGAAGTGTAGTTTAAAACGTAAGAAACGGAGATGCAAAAAGCCAATTATTTTGAGAGTTATGGTGGAAATAGTTAGACTCGCACTTTGGTCGAGCAGTTTACAGACCTACCTCCGATTGATTGACCATAACTCACTCAATTCAACTTAGAATTGAATCAAATTCATTGCATTGCGAAGATGTCGAAGTGTAGTTGGAAATGGAGATGAAAAACTCCAAGTATTTTAAGAGTTACGATGGAAATAGTTAGACTCGCGCTTTCGCCTAGCAGTTTACTGACCTACCTCCGAGTGAATGACCATAACCCACTCAATTCAACTCGGAATTCATTGAAATTCGTTCCATTACGAAGTAGTCGAAAGTGTACCTGAAAAGGGAAGAAACGGAGATGAAAACTCCAAGTATTTTGAAAGTTATGGTGGAAATAGTTAGACTCGCGTTTTCGCCTAGCAGTTTACAGACCTACTACCTCCGAGTGAATGACCATAACTCACTCAATTCAACTCGGAATTCATTAAAATTTGTTCCATTTCGAAGGACTCGAAGTGTAGTTTAAAACGGAAGAAACGGAGATGAAAAAAGACAAGTATTTTGAGAGTTATGGTGGAAATAGTTAGACTCGCACTTTGGTCTAGCAGTTTACAGACTAACCTGCAATTGATTGACCATAACTTACTCAATTTAACTCGGAATTGATTCAAATTCATGCCATTTTGAAGATGTCGAAGTGTAGTTGAAAACGAAAGAAATAGAGATGAAAAATTCCAAGTAACTTAAGAGTTATGATGGAAATAGCTAGACTCGCGCTTTGGTCTAGCAGTTTACAGACCTGCTTCCGATTCTTTGACCATAAGTCACTCAATTCGACTCGGAATTTATTCAAATTCATGCCATTTGGAAGATGTCGAAGAGTAGCTGACAACGAAAGAAGCGGAGATGAAAAACTCCAAGTATTTTAAGAGTTATGATAGAAATAGTTAAACTCGCGCTTTCGCCTAGCAGTTTACAGACCTACCTCCGATTTAATGACCACAACTCACTCAATTGAACATGTAATTCAATGAAATTTGTTGCATTTCGAAGGAGTCGAAGTGTAGTTTAAAACGGAAGAAACGGAGATGAAAAACTACTTGTATTTTGAGAGTTATGATGGAAATAGTTAGATTCGCGCTTTGGTCTAGCAGTTTGCAGACATACCTCCGATTGATTGCCCATAACTCACTCAATTCAACTCGGAATTCATTGAAATTTATTCCATTTCGAAGGAGCCGAAGTGTAGTCAAAAAGGGAAGAAACAGAGATGAAAAACCCCAAGTATTTTGAGAGTTATGACGGAAATAGTTAGACTCGCGCTTTGGTCTAGCAGTTTAGAGACCTACGTCCGGTTGATTGACCATAACTCAGTCAATTCAACTCGGAATTGAGTCAAATTCATGCCGTTTCGAAGATGTCGAAGTGTAGTTGAAAAGATAAGAAACGGAGACGAAAAACTCCAAGTATTTTAAGAGTTATGACGGAAATAGTTAGACTCGCCCTTTCGCCTAGCAGTTTACAGACCTACCTCCGATTGAATGACCATAACTCACTCAATTCAACCCGGATTTCATTGAAATTTGTTCCATTTCGAAGGAGTCGAAGTGTAGTTTAAAACGTAAGAAACGGAGATGCAAAAAGCCAATTATTTTGAGAGTTATGGTGGAAATAGTTAGACTCGCACTTTGGTCGAGCAGTTTACAGACCTACCTCCGATTGATTGACCATAACTCACTCAATTCAACTCAGAATTGAATCAAATTCATGGCATTGCGAAGATGTCGAAGTGTAGTTGGAAATGGAGATGAAAAACTCCAAGTATTTTAAGAGTTACGATGGAAATAGTTAGACTCGCGGTTTCGCCTAGCAGTTTACTGACCTACCTCCGATTGAATGACCATAACCCACTCAATTCAACTCGGAATTCATTGAAATTCGTTCCATTACGAAGGAGTAGAAAGTGTAGCTGCAAACGGAAGAAACGGAGATGAAAACTCCAAGTATTTTGAGAGTTATGGTGGAAATAGTTAGACTCGCATTTTCGCCTAGCAGTTTACAGACCTACCTCCGATTGAATGACCATAAGTCACTAAATTCACCTCGGAATTCATTAATCTTTGTTCCATTTCGAAGGAGTCGAAGTGTAGTTTAAAACAGAAGAAACGGAGATAAAAAAAGCCATGTATTTTGAGATTTATGGTGGAAATTGTTAGACTCGCACTTTGGTCTAGCAGTTTACAGACCTACCTCCGATTGATTGACTATAACTCACTCAATTCAACTCGAAATTGATTCAAATTCATATAATTTCGAAGATGTCGAAGTGTAGTTGAAAACAGAAGAAACAGAGATGAAAAACTCCAAGTATTTTAAGACTTATGATGGAAATAGTTAGACTCTTTCTTTCGCCCAGCAGTTTACCGACCTACCTCCGATTGAATGACCATAACTCACTCAATTCAACCCGGATTTCATTGAAATTTGTTCCATTTCGAAGGAGTCGAAGTGTAGTTTAAAACGGAAGAAATAGAGATGCAAAAAGCCAAGTATTTTGAGAGTTATGGTGGAAATAGTTAGACTCGCACTTTGGTCTAGTAGTTTACAGACCTACCTCCGATTGATTGACCATAACTCAGTCAATTCAACTCAGAATTGAATCAAATTCATGGCATTGCGAAGATGTCGAAGTGTAGTTGGAAATGGAGATGAAAAACTCCAAGTAATTTAAGAGTTATGATGGACATAGTTAGACTCGCGCTTTCGCCTAGGAGTTTACGGACCTACCTCCGAGTGAATAACCATAACTCACTCAATTTAACTCGGAATTCATTGAAATTTGTTCCATTTCGAAGGACTCGAACTGTAGTTTAAAACGGAAGAAACGGAGATGAAAAAAGCCAAGTATTTTGAGAGTTATGGTGGAAATAGTTAGACTCGCACTTTGGTCTAGCAGTTTACAGACCAACCTGCAATTGATTGACCATAACTTACTCAATTTAACTCGGAATTGATTCAAATTCATGCCATTTTGAAGATGTCGAAGTATAGTTGAAAACGAAAGAAACAGAGATGAAAAATTCCAAGTATCTTAAGAGCTATGATGGAAATAGTTAGACTCGCGCTTTGGTCTAGCAGTTTACAGACCTGCTTCCGATTCATTGACCATAAGTCACTCAATTCGACTCGGAATTTATTCAAATTCATGCCATTTGGAAGATGTCGAAGAGTAGCGGAAAACGAAAGAAACGGAGATGAAAAACTCCAAGTATTTTAAGAGTTATGATAGAAATAGTTAGACTCGCGCTTTCGCCTAGCAGTTTACAGACCTACCTCCGATTTAATGACCACAACTCACTCAATTGAACATGTAATTCAATGAAATTTGTTGCATTTCGAAGGAGTCGAAGTGTAGTTTAAAACGGAAGAAACGGAGATGAAAAACTACTTGTATTTTGAGAGTAGTTAGACTCGCGCTTTGGTCTAGCAGTTTACGGACTTACGTCCGGTTGATTGACCATAACTCAGTCAATTCAACTCGGAATTGAGTCAAATTAATGCTGTTTCGAAGATGTCGAAGAGTAGTTGAAAACATAAGAAACGGAGATGAAAAACTCCAAGTATTTTAAGAGTTATGACGGAAATAGTTAGACTCGCCCTTTCGCCTAGCAGTTTACAGACCTACCCCCGATTGAATGACCATAACTCACTCAATTCAACCCGGAATTAATTCAAATTTGTTCCATTTCGAATGAGTAGAAGTGTAGTTTAAAACGAAAGAAACGGAGGTTAAAAAAGCCAAGTATTTCGGGAGTTATGATGGAAATAGTTAGACTCGCACTTTAGTGTAGCAGTTTACAGACCTACCTCCGATTGATTGACCATAACTCAGTCAATTCAACTCAGAATTGAATCAAATTCATGGCATTGCGAAGATGTCGAAGTGTAGTTGGAAATGGAGATGAAAAACTCCAAGTAATTTAAGAGTTATGATGGACATAGTTAGACTCGCGCTTTCGCCTAGGAGTTTACAGACCTACCTCCGAGTGAATAACCATAACTCACTCAATTTAACTCGGAATTCATTGAAATTTGTTCCATTTCGAAGGACTCGAACTGTAGTTTAAAACGGAAGAAACGGAGATGAAAAAGCCAAGTATTTTGAGAGTTATGGTGGAAATAGTTAGACTCGCACTTTGGTCTAGCAGTTTACAGACCAACCTGCAATTGATTGACCATAACTTACTCAATTTAACTCGGAATTGATTCAAATTCATGCCATTTTGAAGATGTCGAAGTATAGTTGAAAACGAAAGAAACAGAGATGAAAAATTCCAAGTATCTTAAGAGCTATGATGGAAATAGTTAGACTCGCGCTTTGGTCTAGCAGTTTACAGACCTGCTTCCGATTCATTGACCATAAGTCACTCAATTCGACTCGGAATTTATTCAAATTCATGCCATTTGGAAGATGTCGAAGAGTAGCGGAAAACGAAAGAAACGGAGATGAAAAACTCCAAGTATTTTAAGAGTTATGATAGAAATAGTTAGACTCGCGCTTTCGCCTAGCAGTTTACAGACCTACCTCCGATTTAATGACCACAACTCACTCAATTGAACATGTAATTCAATGAAATTTGTTGCATTTCGAAGGAGTCGAAGTGTAGTTTAAAACGGAAGAAACGGAGATGAAAAACTACTTGTATTTTGAGAGTAGTTAGACTCGCGCTTTGGTCTAGCAGTTTACGGACTTACGTCCGGTTGATTGACCATAACTCAGTCAATTCAACTCGGAATTGAGTCAAATTAATGCTGTTTCGAAGATGTCGAAGAGTAGTTGAAAACATAAGAAACGGAGATGAAAAACTCCAAGTATTTTAAGAGTTATGACGGAAATAGTTAGACTCGCCCTTTCGCCTAGCAGTTTACAGACCTACCCCCGATTGAATGACCATAACTCACTCAATTCAACCCGGAATTAATTCAAATTTGTTCCATTTCGAATGAGTAGAAGTGTAGTTTAAAACGAAAGAAACGGAGGTTAAAAAAGCCAAGTATTTCGGGAGTTATGATGGAAATAGTTAGACTCGCACTTTAGTGTAGCAGTTTACAGACCTACCTCCGATTGATTGACCATAACTCAGTCAATTCAACTCAGAATTGAATCAAATTCATGGCATTGCGAAGATGTCGAAGTGTAGTTGGAAATGGAGATGAAAAACTCCAAGTAATTTAAGAGTTATGATGGACATAGTTAGACTCGCGCTTTCGCCTAGGAGTTTACAGACCTACCTCCGAGTGAATAACCATAACTCACTCAATTTAACTCGGAATTCATTGAAATTTGTTCCATTTCGAAGGACTCGAACTGTAGTTTAAAACGGAAGAAACGGAGATGAAAAAAGCCAAGTATTTTGAGAGTTATGGTGGAAATAGTTAGACTCGCACTTTGGTCTAGCAGTTTACAGACCAACCTGCAATTGATTGACCATAACTTACTCAATTTAACTCGGAATTGATTCAAATTCATGCCATTTTGAAGATGTCGAAGTATAGTTGAAAACGAAAGAAACAGAGATGAAAAATTCCAAGTATCTTAAGAGCTATGATGGAAATAGTTAGACTCGCGCTTTGGTCTAGCAGTTTACAGACCTGCTTCCGATTCATTGACCATAAGTCACTCAATTCGACTCGGAATTTATTCAAATTCATGCCATTTGGAAGATGTCGAAGAGTAGCGGAAAACGAAAGAAACGGAGATGAAAAACTCCAAGTATTTTAAGAGTTATGATAGAAATAGTTAGACTCGCGCTTTCGCCTAGCAGTTTACAGACCTACCTCCGATTTAATGACCACAACTCACTCAATTGAACATGTAATTCAATGAAATTTGTTGCATTTCGAAGGAGTCGAAGTGTAGTTTAAAACGGAAGAAACGGAGATGAAAAACTACTTGTATTTTGAGAGTAGTTAGACTCGCGCTTTGGTCTAGCAGTTTACGGACTTACGTCCGGTTGATTGACCATAACTCAGTCAATTCAACTCGGAATTGAGTCAAATTAATGCTGTTTCGAAGATGTCGAAGAGTAGTTGAAAACATAAGAAACGGAGATGAAAAACTCCAAGTATTTTAAGAGTTATGACGGAAATAGTTAGACTCGCCCTTTCGCCTAGCAGTTTACAGACCTACCCCCGATTGAATGACCATAACTCACTCAATTCAACCCGGAATTAATTTAAATTTGTTCCATTTCGAATGAGTAGAAGTGTAGTTTAAAACGAAAGAAACGGAGGTTAAAAAAGCCAAGTATTTCGGGAGTTATGATGGAAATAGTTAGACTCGCACTTTAGTGTAGCAGTTTACAGACCTACCTCCGATTGATTGACCATAACTCAGTCAATTCAACTCAGAATTGAATCAAATTCATGGCATTGCGAAGATGTCGAAGTGTAGTTGGAAATGGAGATGAAAAACTCCAAGTAATTTAAGAGTTATGATGGACATAGTTAGACTCGCGCTTTCGCCTAGGAGTTTACAGACCTACCTCCGAGTGAATAACCATAACTCACTCAATTTAACTCGGAATTCATTGAAATTTGTTCCATTTCGAAGGACTCGAACTGTAGTTTAAAACGGAAGAAACGGAGATGAAAAAAGCCAAGTATTTTGAGAGTTATGGTGGAAATAGTTAGACTCGCACTTTGGTCTAGCAGTTTACAGACCAACCTGCAATTGATTGACCATAACTTACTCAATTTAACTCGGAATTGATTCAAATTCATGCCATTTTGAAGATGTCGAAGTATAGTTGAAAACGAAAGAAACAGAGATGAAAAATTCCAAGTATCTTAAGAGCTATGATGGAAATAGTTAGACTCGCGCTTTGGTCTAGCAGTTTACAGACCTGCTTCCGATTCATTGACCATAAGTCACTCAATTCGACTCGGAATTTATTCAAATTCATGCCATTTGGAAGATGTCGAAGAGTAGCGGAAAACGAAAGAAACGGAGATGAAAAACTCCAAGTATTTTAAGAGTTATGATAGAAATAGTTAGACTCGCGCTTTCGCCTAGCAGTTTACAGACCTACCTCCGATTTAATGACCACAACTCACTCAATTGAACATGTAATTCAATGAAATTTGTTGCATTTCGAAGGAGTCGAAGTGTAGTTTAAAACGGAAGAAACGGAGATGAAAAACTACTTGTATTTTGAGAGTAGTTAGACTCGCGCTTTGGTCTAGCAGTTTACGGACTTACGTCCGGTTGATTGACCATAACTCAGTCAATTCAACTCGGAATTGAGTCAAATTAATGCTGTTTCGAAGATGTCGAAGAGTAGTTGAAAACATAAGAAACGGAGATGAAAAACTCCAAGTATTTTAAGAGTTATGACGGAAATAGTTAGACTCGCCCTTTCGCCTAGCAGTTTACAGACCTACCCCCGATTGAATGACCATAACTCACTCAATTCAACCCGGAATTAATTCAAATTTGTTCCATTTCGAATGAGTAGAAGTGTAGTTTAAAACGAAAGAAACGGAGGTTAAAAAAGCCAAGTATTTCGGGAGTTATGATGGAAATAGTTAGACTCGCACTTTAGTGTAGCAGTTTACAGACCTACCTCCGATTGATTGACCATAACTCAGTCAATTCAACTCAGAATTGAATCAAATTCATGGCATTGCGAAGATGTCGAAGTGTAGTTGGAAATGGAGATGAAAAACTCCAAGTAATTTAAGAGTTATGATGGACATAGTTAGACTCGCGCTTTCGCCTAGGAGTTTACAGACCTACCTCCGAGTGAATAACCATAACTCACTCAATTTAACTCGGAATTCATTGAAATTTGTTCCATTTCGAAGGACTCGAACTGTAGTTTAAAACGGAAGAAACGGAGATGAAAAAAGCCAAGTATTTTGAGAGTTATGGTGGAAATAGTTAGACTCGCACTTTGGTCTAGCAGTTTACAGACCAACCTGCAATTGATTGACCATAACTTACTCAATTTAACTCGGAATTGATTCAAATTCATGCCATTTTGAAGATGTCGAAGTATAGTTGAAAACGAAAGAAACAGAGATGAAAAATTCCAAGTATCTTAAGAGCTATGATGGAAATAGTTAGACTCGCGCTTTGGTCTAGCAGTTTACAGACCTGCTTCCGATTCATTGACCATAAGTCACTCAATTCGACTCGGAATTTATTCAAATTCATGCCATTTGGAAGATGTCGAAGAGTAGCGGAAAACGAAAGAAACGGAGATGAAAAACTCCAAGTATTTTAAGAGTTATGATAGAAATAGTTAGACTCGCGCTTTCGCCTAGCAGTTTACAGACCTACCTCCGATTTAATGACCACAAGTCACTCAATTGAACATGTAATTCAATGAAATTTGTTGCATTTCGAAGGAGTCGAAGTGTAGTTTAAAACGGAAGAAACGGAGATGAAAAACTACTTGTATTTTGAGAGTAGTTAGACTCGCGCTTTGGTCTAGCAGTTTACGGACTTACGTCCGGTTGATTGACCATAACTCAGTCAATTCAACTCGGAATTGAGTCAAATTAATGCTGTTTCGAAGATGTCGAAGAGTAGTTGAAAACATAAGAAACGGAGATGAAAAACTCCAAGTATTTTAAGAGTTATGACGGAAATAGTTAGACTCGCCCTTTCGCCTAGCAGTTTACAGACCTACCCCCGATTGAATGACCATAACTCACTCAATTCAACCCGGAATTAATTCAAATTTGTTCCATTTCGAATGAGTAGAAGTGTAGTTTAAAACGAAAGAAACGGAGGTTAAAAAAGCCAAGTATTTCGGGAGTTATGATGGAAATAGTTAGACTCGCACTTTAGTGTAGCAGTTTACAGACCTACCTCCGATTGATTGACCATAACTCAGTCAATTCAACTCAGAATTGAATCAAATTCATGGCATTGCGAAGATGTCGAAGTGTAGTTGGAAATGGAGATGAAAAACTCCAAGTAATTTAAGAGTTATGATGGACATAGTTAGACTCGCGCTTTCGCCTAGGAGTTTACAGACCTACCTCCGAGTGAATAACCATAACTCACTCAATTTAACTCGGAATTCATTGAAATTTGTTCCATTTCGAAGGACTCGAACTGTAGTTTAAAACGGAAGAAACGGAGATGAAAAAAGCCAAGTATTTTGAGAGTTATGGTGGAAATAGTTAGACTCGCACTTTGGTCTAGCAGTTTACAGACCAACCTGCAATTGATTGACCATAACTTACTCAATTTAACTCGGAATTGATTCAAATTCATGCCATTTTGAAGATGTCGAAGTATAGTTGAAAACGAAAGAAACAGAGATGAAAAATTCCAAGTATCTTAAGAGCTATGATGGAAATAGTTAGACTCGCGCTTTGGTCTAGCAGTTTACAGACCTGCTTCCGATTCATTGACCATAAGTCACTCAATTCGACTCGGAATTTATTCAAATTCATGCCATTTGGAAGATGTCGAAGAGTAGCGGAAAACGAAAGAAACGGAGATGAAAAACTCCAAGTATTTTAAGAGTTATGATAGAAATAGTTAGACTCGCGCTTTCGCCTAGCAGTTTACAGACCTACCTCCGATTTAATGACCACAACTCACTCAATTGAACATGTAATTCAATGAAATTTGTTGCATTTCGAAGGAGTCGAAGTGTAGTTTAAAACGGAAGAAACGGAGATGAAAAACTACTTGTATTTTGAGAGTAGTTAGACTCGCGCTTTGGTCTAGCAGTTTACGGACTTACGTCCGGTTGATTGACCATAACTCAGTCAATTCAACTCGGAATTGAGTCAAATTAATGCTGTTTCGAAGATGTCGAAGAGTAGTTGAAAACATAAGAAACGGAGATGAAAAACTCCAAGTATTTTAAGAGTTATGACGGAAATAGTTAGACTCGCCCTTTCGCCTAGCAGTTTACAGACCTACCCCCGATTGAATGACCATAACTCACTCAATTCAACCCGGAATTAATTCAAATTTGTTCCATTTCGAATGAGTAGAAGTGTAGTTTAAAACGAAAGAAACGGAGGTTAAAAAAGCCAAATATTTCGGGAGTTATGATGGAAATAGTTAGACTCGCACTTTAGTGTAGCAGTTTACAGACCTACCTCCGATTGATTGACCATAACTCAGTCAATTCAACTCAGAATTGAATCAAATTCATGGCATTGCGAAGATGTCGAAGTGTAGTTGGAAATGGAGATGAAAAACTCCAAGTAATTTAAGAGTTATGATGGACATAGTTAGACTCGCGCTTTCGCCTAGGAGTTTACAGACCTACCTCCGAGTGAATAACCATAACTCACTCAATTTAACTCGGAATTCATTGAAATTTGTTCCATTTCGAAGGACTCGAACTGTAGTTTAAAACGGAAGAAACGGAGATGAAAAAGCCAAGTATTTTGAGAGTTATGGTGGAAATAGTTAGACTCGCACTTTGGTCTAGCAGTTTACAGACCAACCTGCAATTGATTGACCATAACTTACTCAATTTAACTCGGAATTGATTCAAATTCATGCCATTTTGAAGATGTCGAAGTATAGTTGAAAACGAAAGAAACAGAGATGAAAAATTCCAAGTATCTTAAGAGCTATGATGGAAATAGTTAGACTCGCGCTTTGGTCTAGCAGTTTACAGACCTGCTTCCGATTCATTGACCATAAGTCACTCAATTCGACTCGGAATTTATTCAAATTCATGCCATTTGGAAGATGTCGAAGAGTAGCGGAAAACGAAAGAAACGGAGATGAAAAACTCCAAGTATTTTAAGAGTTATGATAGAAATAGTTAGACTCGCGCTTTCGCCTAGCAGTTTACAGACCTACCTCCGATTTAATGACCACAACTCACTCAATTGAACATGTAATTCAATGAAATTTGTTGCATTTCGAAGGAGTCGAAGTGTAGTTTAAAACGGAAGAAACGGAGATGAAAAACTACTTGTATTTTGAGAGTAGTTAGACTCGCGCTTTGGTCTAGCAGTTTACGGACTTACGTCCGGTTGATTGACCATAACTCAGTCAATTCAACTCGGAATTGAGTCAAATTAATGCTGTTTCGAAGATGTCGAAGAGTAGTTGAAAACATAAGAAACGGAGATGAAAAACTCCAAGTATTTTAAGAGTTATGACGGAAATAGTTAGACTCGCCCTTTCGCCTAGCAGTTTACAGACCTACCCCCGATTGAATGACCATAACTCACTCAATTCAACCCGGAATTAATTCAAATTTGTTCCATTTCGAATGAGTAGAAGTGTAGTTTAAAACGAAAGAAACGGAGGTTAAAAAAGCCAAGTATTTCGGGAGTTATGATGGAAATAGTTAGACTCGCACTTTAGTGTAGCAGTTTACAGACCTACCTCCGATTGATTGACCATAACTCAGTCAATTCAACTCAGAATTGAATCAAATTCATGGCATTGCGAAGATGTCGAAGTGTAGTTGGAAATGGAGATGAAAAACTCCAAGTAATTTAAGAGTTATGATGGACATAGTTAGACTCGCGCTTTCGCCTAGGAGTTTACAGACCTACCTCCGAGTGAATAACCATAACTCACTCAATTTAACTCGGAATTCATTGAAATTTGTTCCATTTCGAAGGACTCGAACTGTAGTTTAAAACGGAAGAAACGGAGATGAAAAAAGCCAAGTATTTTGAGAGTTATGGTGGAAATAGTTAGACTCGCACTTTGGTCTAGCAGTTTACAGACCAACCTGCAATTGATTGACCATAACTTACTCAATTTAACTCGGAATTGATTCAAATTCATGCCATTTTGAAGATGTCGAAGTATAGTTGAAAACGAAAGAAACAGAGATGAAAAATTCCAAGTATCTTAAGAGCTATGATGGAAATAGTTAGACTCGCGCTTTGGTCTAGCAGTTTACAGACCTGCTTCCGATTCATTGACCATAAGTCACTCAATTCGACTCGGAATTTATTCAAATTCATGCCATTTGGAAGATGTCGAAGAGTAGCGGAAAACGAAAGAAACGGAGATGAAAAACTCCAAGTATTTTAAGAGTTATGATAGAAATAGTTAGACTCGCGCTTTCGCCTAGCAGTTTACAGACCTACCTCTGATTTAATGACCACAAGTCACTCAATTGAACATGTAATTCAATGAAATTTGTTGCATTTCGAAGGAGTCGAAGTGTAGTTTAAAACGGAAGAAACGGAGATGAAAAACTACTTGTATTTTGAGAGTAGTTAGACTCGCGCTTTGGTCTAGCAGTTTACGGACTTACGTCCGGTTGATTGACCATAACTCAGTCAATTCAACTCGGAATTGAGTCAAATTAATGCTGTTTCGAAGATGTCGAAGAGTAGTTGAAAACATAAGAAACGGAGATGAAAAACTCCAAGTATTTTAAGAGTTATGACGGAAATAGTTAGACTCGCCCTTTCGCCTAGCAGTTTACAGACCTACCCCCGATTGAATGACCATAACTCACTCAATTCAACCCGGAATTAATTTAAATTTGTTCCATTTCGAATGAGTAGAAGTGTAGTTTAAAACGAAAGAAACGGAGGTTAAAAAAGCCAAGTATTTCGGGAGTTATGATGGAAATAGTTAGACTCGCACTTTAGTGTAGCAGTTTACAGACCTACCTCCGATTGATTGACCATAACTCAGTCAATTCAACTCAGAATTGAATCAAATTCATGGCATTGCGAAGATGTCGAAGTGTAGTTGGAAATGGAGATGAAAAACTCCAAGTAATTTAAGAGTTATGATGGACATAGTTAGACTCGCGCTTTCGCTTAGGAGTTTACAGACCTACCTCCGAGTGAATAACCATAACTCACTCAATTTAACTCGGAATTCATTGAAATTTGTTCCATTTCGAAGGACTCGAACTGTAGTTTAAAACGGAAGAAACGGAGATGAAAAAAGCCAAGTATTTTGAGAGTTATGGTGGAAATAGTTAGACTCGCACTTTGGTCTAGCAGTTTACAGACCAACCTGCAATTGATTGACCATAACTTACTCAATTTAACTCGGAATTGATTCAAATTCATGCCATTTTGAAGATGTCGAAGTATAGTTGAAAACGAAAGAAACAGAGATGAAAAATTCCAAGTATCTTAAGAGCTATGATGGAAATAGTTAGACTCGCGCTTTGGTCTAGCAGTTTACAGACCTGCTTCCGATTCATTGACCATAAGTCACTCAATTCGACTCGGAATTTATTCAAATTCATGCCATTTGGAAGATGTCGAAGAGTAGCGGAAAACGAAAGAAACGGAGATGAAAAACTCCAAGTATTTTAAGAGTTATGATAGAAATAGTTAGACTCGCGCTTTCGCCTAGCAGTTTACAGACCTACCTCCGATTTAATGACCACAAGTCACTCAATTGAACATGTAATTCAATGAAATTTGTTGCATTTCGAAGGAGTCGAAGTGTAGTTTAAAACGGAAGAAACGGAGATGAAAAACTACTTGTATTTTGAGAGTAGTTAGACTCGCGCTTTGGTCTAGCAGTTTACGGACTTACGTCCGGTTGATTGACCATAACTCAGTCAATTCAACTCGGAATTGAGTCAAATTAATGCTGTTTCGAAGATGTCGAAGAGTAGTTGAAAACATAAGAAACGGAGATGAAAAACTCCAAGTATTTTAAGAGTTATGACGGAAATAGTTAGACTCGCCCTTTCGCCTAGCAGTTTACAGACCTACCCCCGATTGAATGACCATAACTCACTCAATTCAACCCGGAATTAATTCAAATTTGTTCCATTTCGAATGAGTAGAAGTGTAGTTTAAAACGAAAGAAACGGAGGTTAAAAAAGCCAAGTATTTCGGGAGTTATGATGGAAATAGTTAGACTCGCACTTTAGTGTAGCAGTTTACAGACCTACCTCCGATTGATTGACCATAACTCAGTCAATTCAACTCAGAATTGAATCAAATTCATGGCATTGCGAAGATGTCGAAGTGTAGTTGGAAATGGAGATGAAAAACTCCAAGTAATTTAAGAGTTATGATGGACATAGTTAGACTCGCGCTTTCGCCTAGGAGTTTACAGACCTACCTCCGAGTGAATAACCATAACTCACTCAATTTAACTCGGAATTCATTGAAATTTGTTCCATTTCGAAGGACTCGAACTGTAGTTTAAAACGGAAGAAACGGAGATGAAAAAAGCCAAGTATTTTGAGAGTTATGGTGGAAATAGTTAGACTCGCACTTTGGTCTAGCAGTTTACAGACCAACCTGCAATTGATTGACCATAACTTACTCAATTTAACTCGGAATTGATTCAAATTCATGCCATTTTGAAGATGTCGAAGTATAGTTGAAAACGAAAGAAACAGAGATGAAAAATTCCAAGTATCTTAAGAGCTATGATGGAAATAGTTAGACTCGCGCTTTGGTCTAGCAGTTTACAGACCTGCTTCCGATTCATTGACCATAAGTCACTCAATTCGACTCGGAATTTATTCAAATTCATGCCATTTGGAAGATGTCGAAGAGTAGCGGAAAACGAAAGAAACGGAGATGAAAAACTCCAAGTATTTTAAGAGTTATGATAGAAATAGTTAGACTCGCGCTTTCGCCTAGCAGTTTACAGACCTACCTCCGATTTAATGACCACAACTCACTCAATTGAACATGTAATTCAATGAAATTTGTTGCATTTCGAAGGAGTCGAAGTGTAGTTTAAAACGGAAGAAACGGAGATGAAAAACTACTTGTATTTTGAGAGTAGTTAGACTCGCGCTTTGGTCTAGCAGTTTACGGACTTACGTCCGGTTGATTGACCATAACTCAGTCAATTCAACTCGGAATTGAGTCAAATTAATGCTGTTTCGAAGATGTCGAAGAGTAGTTGAAAACATAAGAAACGGAGATGAAAAACTCCAAGTATTTTAAGAGTTATGACGGAAATAGTTAGACTCGCCCTTTCGCCTAGCAGTTTACAGACCTACCCCCGATTGAATGACCATAACTCACTCAATTCAACCCGGAATTAATTCAAATTTGTTCCATTTCGAATGAGTAGAAGTGTAGTTTAAAACGAAAGAAACGGAGGTTAAAAAAGCCAAGTATTTCGGGAGTTATGATGGAAATAGTTAGACTCGCACTTTAGTGTAGCAGTTTACAGACCTACCTCCGATTGATTGACCATAACTCAGTCAATTCAACTCAGAATTGAATCAAATTCATGGCATTGCGAAGATGTCGAAGTGTAGTTGGAAATGGAGATGAAAAACTCCAAGTAATTTAAGAGTTATGATGGACATAGTTAGACTCGCGCTTTCGCTTAGGAGTTTACAGACCTACCTCCGAGTGAATAACCATAACTCACTCAATTTAACTCGGAATTCATTGAAATTTGTTCCATTTCGAAGGACTCGAACTGTAGTTTAAAACGGAAGAAACGGAGATGAAAAAAGCCAAGTATTTTGAGAGTTATGGTGGAAATAGTTAGACTCGCACTTTGGTCTAGCAGTTTACAGACCAACCTGCAATTGATTGACCATAACTTACTCAATTTAACTCGGAATTGATTCAAATTCATGCCATTTTGAAGATGTCGAAGTATAGTTGAAAACGAAAGAAACAGAGATGAAAAATTCCAAGTATCTTAAGAGCTATGATGGAAATAGTTAGACTCGCGCTTTGGTCTAGCAGTTTACAGACCTGCTTCCGATTCATTGACCATAAGTCACTCAATTCGACTCGGAATTTATTCAAATTCATGCCATTTGGAAGATGTCGAAGAGTAGCGGAAAACGAAAGAAACGGAGATGAAAAACTCCAAGTATTTTAAGAGTTATGATAGAAATAGTTAGACTCGCGCTTTCGCCTAGCAGTTTACAGACCTACCTCCGATTTAATGACCACAAGTCACTCAATTGAACATGTAATTCAATGAAATTTGTTGCATTTCGAAGGAGTCGAAGTGTAGTTTAAAACGGAAGAAACGGAGATGAAAAACTACTTGTATTTTGAGAGTAGTTAGACTCGCGCTTTGGTCTAGCAGTTTACGGACTTACGTCCGGTTGATTGACCATAACTCAGTCAATTCAACTCGGAATTGAGTCAAATTAATGCTGTTTCGAAGATGTCGAAGAGTAGTTGAAAACATAAGAAACGGAGATGAAAAACTCCAAGTATTTTAAGAGTTATGACGGAAATAGTTAGACTCGCCCTTTCGCCTAGCAGTTTACAGACCTACCCCCGATTGAATGACCATAACTCACTCAATTCAACCCGGAATTAATTCAAATTTGTTCCATTTCGAATGAGTAGAAGTGTAGTTTAAAACGAAAGAAACGGAGGTTAAAAAAGCCAAGTATTTCGGGAGTTATGATGGAAATAGTTAGACTCGCACTTTAGTGTAGCAGTTTACAGACCTACCTCCGATTGATTGACCATAACTCAGTCAATTCAACTCAGAATTGAATCAAATTCATGGCATTGCGAAGATGTCGAAGTGTAGTTGGAAATGGAGATGAAAAACTCCAAGTAATTTAAGAGTTATGATGGACATAGTTAGACTCGCGCTTTCGCCTAGGAGTTTACAGACCTACCTCCGAGTGAATAACCATAACTCACTCAATTTAACTCGGAATTCATTGAAATTTGTTCCATTTCGAAGGACTCGAACTGTAGTTTAAAACGGAAGAAACGGAGATGAAAAAAGCCAAGTATTTTGAGAGTTATGGTGGAAATAGTTAGACTCGCACTTTGGTCTAGCAGTTTACAGACCAACCTGCAATTGATTGACCATAACTTACTCAATTTAACTCGGAATTGATTCAAATTCATGCCATTTTGAAGATGTCGAAGTATAGTTGAAAACGAAAGAAACAGAGATGAAAAATTCCAAGTATCTTAAGAGCTATGATGGAAATAGTTAGACTCGCGCTTTGGTCTAGCAGTTTACAGACCTGCTTCCGATTCATTGACCATAAGTCACTCAATTCGACTCGGAATTTATTCAAATTCATGCCATTTGGAAGATGTCGAAGAGTAGCGGAAAACGAAAGAAACGGAGATGAAAAACTCCAAGTATTTTAAGAGTTATGATAGAAATAGTTAGACTCGCGCTTTCGCCTAGCAGTTTACAGACCTACCTCCGATTTAATGACCACAAGTCACTCAATTGAACATGTAATTCAATGAAATTTGTTGCATTTCGAAGGAGTCGAAGTGTAGTTTAAAACGGAAGAAACGGAGATGAAAAACTACTTGTATTTTGAGAGTAGTTAGACTCGCGCTTTGGTCTAGCAGTTTACGGACTTACGTCCGGTTGATTGACCATAACTCAGTCAATTCAACTCGGAATTGAGTCAAATTAATGCTGTTTCGAAGATGTCGAAGAGTAGTTGAAAACATAAGAAACGGAGATGAAAAACTCCAAGTATTTTAAGAGTTATGACGGAAATAGTTAGACTCGCCCTTTCGCCTAGCAGTTTACAGACCTACCCCCGATTGAATGACCATAACTCACTCAATTCAACCCGGAATTAATTCAAATTTGTTCCATTTCGAATGAGTAGAAGTGTAGTTTAAAACGAAAGAAACGGAGGTTAAAAAAGCCAAGTATTTCGGGAGTTATGATGGAAATAGTTAGACTCGCACTTTAGTGTAGCAGTTTACAGACCTACCTCCGATTGATTGACCATAACTCAGTCAATTCAACTCAGAATTGAATCAAATTCATGGCATTGCGAAGATGTCGAAGTGTAGTTGGAAATGGAGATGAAAAACTCCAAGTAATTTAAGAGTTATGATGGACATAGTTAGACTCGCGCTTTCGCCTAGGAGTTTACAGACCTACCTCCGAGTGAATAACCATAACTCACTCAATTTAACTCGGAATTCATTGAAATTTGTTCCATTTCGAAGGACTCGAACTGTAGTTTAAAACGGAAGAAACGGAGATGAAAAAAGCCAAGTATTTTGAGAGTTATGGTGGAAATAGTTAGACTCGCACTTTGGTCTAGCAGTTTACAGACCAACCTGCAATTGATTGACCATAACTTACTCAATTTAACTCGGAATTGATTCAAATTCATGCCATTTTGAAGATGTCGAAGTATAGTTGAAAACGAAAGAAACAGAGATGAAAAATTCCAAGTATCTTAAGAGCTATGATGGAAATAGTTAGACTCGCGCTTTGGTCTAGCAGTTTACAGACCTGCTTCCGATTCATTGACCATAAGTCACTCAATTCGACTCGGAATTTATTCAAATTCATGCCATTTGGAAGATGTCGAAGAGTAGCGGAAAACGAAAGAAACGGAGATGAAAAACTCCAAGTATTTTAAGAGTTATGATAGAAATAGTTAGACTCGCGCTTTCGCCTAGCAGTTTACAGACCTACCTCCGATTTAATGACCACAACTCACTCAATTGAACATGTAATTCAATGAAATTTGTTGCATTTCGAAGGAGTCGAAGTGTAGTTTAAAACGGAAGAAACGGAGATGAAAAACTACTTGTATTTTGAGAGTAGTTAGACTCGCGCTTTGGTCTAGCAGTTTACGGACTTACGTCCGGTTGATTGACCATAACTCAGTCAATTCAACTCGGAATTGAGTCAAATTAATGCTGTTTCGAAGATGTCGAAGAGTAGTTGAAAACATAAGAAACAGAGATGAAAAACTCCAAGTATTTTAAGAGTTATGACGAAAATAGTTAGACTCGCCCTTTCGCCTAGCAGTTTACAGACCTACCCCCGATTGAATGACCATAACTCACTCAATTCAACCCGGAATTAATTCAAATTTGTTCCATTTCGAATGAGTAGAAGTGTAGTTTAAAACGAAAGAAACGGAGGTTAAAAAAGCCAAGTATTTCGGGAGTTATGATGGAAATAGTTAGACTCGCACTTTAGTGTAGCAGTTTACAGACCTACCTCCGATTGATTGACCATAACTCAGTCAATTCAACTCAGAATTGAATCAAATTCATGGCATTGCGAAGATGTCGAAGTGTAGTTGGAAATGGAGATGAAAAACTCCAAGTAATTTAAGAGTTATGATGGACATAGTTAGACTCGCGCTTTCGCCTAGCAGTTTACAGACCTACAACCTACGAGTGAATGACCATAACTCACTCAATTCAACTCGGAATTCATTAAAATTTGTTCCATTTCGAAGGACTCGAAGTGTAGTTTAAAACGGAAGAAACGGAGATGAAAAAACACAAGTATTTTGAGAGTTATGGCGGAAATAGTTAGACTCGCACTTTGGTCTAGCAGTTTACAGACTAACCTGCAATTGATTGACCATAACTTACTCAATTTAACTCGGAATTGATTCAAATTCATGCCATTTTGAAGATGTCGAAGTGTAGTTGAAAACGAAAGAAATAGAGATGAAAAATTCCAAGTAACTTAAGAGTTATGATGGAAATAGCTAGACTCGCGCTTTGGTCTAGCAGTTTACAGACCTGCTTCCGATTCTTTGACCATAAGTCACTCAATTCGACTCGGAATTTATTCAAATTCATGCCATTTGCAAGATGTCGAAGAGTAGCTGAAAACGAAAGAAACGGAGATGAAAAACTCCAAGTATTTTAAGAGTTATGATAGAAATAGTTAGACTCGCGCTTTCGCCTAGCAGTTTACAGACCTACCTCCGATTTAATGACCACAACTCACTCAATTGAACATGTAATTCAATGAAATTTGTTGCATTTCGAAGGAGTCGAAGTGTAGTTTAAAACGGAAGAAACGGAGATGAAAAACTACTTGTATTTTGAGAGTTATGATGGAAATAGTTAGATTCGCGCTTTGGTCTAGCAGTTTGCAGACATACCTCCGATTGATTGCCCATAACTCACTCAATTCAACTCGGAATTCATTGAAATTTATACCATTTCGAAGGAGTCGAAGTGTAGTCTAAAAGGGAAGAAACAGAGATGAAAAACCTCAAGTATTTTGAGAGTTATGACGGAAATAGTTAGACTCGCGCTTTGGTCTAGCAGTTTAGAGACCTACGTCCGGTTGATTGACCATAACTCAGTCAATTCAACTCGGAATTGAGTCAAATTCATGCCGTTTCGAAGATGTCGAAGTGTAGTTGAAAAGGTAAGAAACGGAGATGAAAAACTCCAAGTATTTTAAGAGTTATGACGGAAATAGTTAGACTCGCCCTTTCGCCTAGCAGTTTACAGACCTACCTCCGATTGAATGACCATAACTCACTCAATTCAACCCGGATTTCATTGAAATTTGTTCCATTTCGAAAGAGTCGAAGTGTAGTTTAAAACGGAAGAAACGGAGATGCAAAATGCCAAGTATTTTGAGAGTTATGGTGGAAATAGTTAGACTCGCACTTTGGTCTAGTAGTTTACAGACCTACCTTCGATTGATTGACCATAACTCACTCAATTCAACTCAGAATTGAATCAAATTCATGGCATTGCGAAGATGTCGAAGTGTAGTTGGAAATGGAGATGAAAAACTCCAAGTAATTTAAGAGTTATGATGGACATAGTTAGACTCGCGCTTTCGCCTAGCAGTTTACAGACCTACCTCCGAGTGAATGACCATAACATCACTCAATCCAACTCGGAATTCATTAAAAAATTTCCATTTCGAAGGACTGGAACTGTAGTTTAAAACGGAAGAAACGGAGATGAAAAAAGCCAAGTATTTTGAGAGTTATGGTGGAAATAGTTAGACTCGCACTTTGGTCTAGCAGTTTACAGACCAACCTGCAATTGATTGTCCATAACTTACTCAATTTAACTCGGAATTGATTCAAATTCATGCCATTTTGAAGATGTCGAAGTGTAGTTGAAAACGAAAGAAACAGAGATGAAAAATTCCAAGTATCTTAAGAGTTATGATGGAAATAGTTAGACTCGCGCTTTGGTCTAGAAGTTTACAGACCTGCTTCCGATTCATTGACCGTAAGTCACTTAATTCGACTCGGAATTTATTCAAATTCATGTCATTTGGAAGATGTCGAAGAGTAGCTGAAAACGAAAGAAACGGAGATGAAAAACTCCAAGTATTTTAAGAGTTATGATAGAAATAGTTAGACTCGCGCTTTCGCCTAGCAGTTTACAGACCTACCTCCGATTTAATGACCACAACTCACTCAATTGAACATGTAATTCAATGAAATTTGTTGCATTTCGAAGGAGTCGAAGTGTAGTTTAAAACGGAAGAAACGGAGATGAAAAACTACTTGTATTTTGAGAGTTATGATGGAAATAGTTAGATTCGCGCTTTGGTCTAGCAGTTTGCAGACATACCTCCGATTGATTGCCCATAACTCACTCAATTCAACTCGGAATTCATTGAAATTTATTCCATTTCGAAGGAGCCGAAGTGTAGTCTAAAAGGGAAGAAACAGAGATGAAAAACCCCAAGTATTTTGAGAGTTATGACGGAAATAGTTAGACTCGCGCTTTGGTCTAGCAGTTTAGAGACCTAGGTCCGGTTGATTGACCATAACTCAGTCAATTCAACTCGGAATTGAGTCAAATTCATGCCGTTTCGAAGATGTCGAAGTGTAGTTGAAAAGATAAGAAACGGAGACGAAAAACTCCAAGTATTTTAAGAGTTATGACGGAAATAGTTAGACTCGCCCTTTCGCCTAGCAGTTTACAGACCTACCTCCGATTGAATGACCATAACTCACTCAATTCAACCCGGATTTCATTGAAATTTGTTCCATTTCGAAGGAGTCGAAGTGTAGTTTAAAACGTAAGAAACGGAGATGCAAAAAGCCAACTATTTTGAGAGTTATGGTGGAAATAGTTAGACTCGCACTTTGGTCGAGCAGTTTACAGACCTACCTCCGATTGATTGACCATAACTCACTCAATTCAACTCAGAATTGAATCAAATTCATGGCATTGCGAAGATGTCGAACTGTAGTTGGAAATGGAGATGAAAAACTCCAAGTATTTTAAGAGTTACGATGGAAATAGTTAGACTCGCGCTTTCGCCTAGCAGTTTACTGACCTACCTCCGAGTGAATGACCATAACCCACTCAATTCAACTCGGAATTCATTGAAATTCGTTCCATTACGAAGGAGTCGAAAGTGTACCTGAAAAGGGAAGAAACGGAGATGAAAACTCCAAGTATTTTGAAAGTTATGGTGGAAATAGTTAGACTCGCGTTTTCGCCTAGCAGTTTACAGACCTACTACCTCCGAGTGAATGACCATAACTCACTCAATTCAACTCGGAATTCATTAAAATTTGTTCCATTTCGAAGGACTCGAAGTGTAGTTTAAAACGGAAGAAACGGAGATGAAAAAAGACAAGTATTTTGAGAGTTATGGTGGAAATAGTTAGACTCGCACTTTGGTCTAGCAGTTTACAGACTAACCTGCAATTGATTGACCATAACTTACTCAATTTAACTCGGAATTGATTCAAATTCATGCCATTTTGAAGATGTCGAAGTGTAGTTGAAAACGAAAGAAATAGAGATGAAAAATTCCAAGTAACTTAAGAGTTATGATGGAAATAGCTAGACTCGCGCTTTGGTCTAGCAGTTTACAGACCTGCTTCCGATTCTTTGACCATAAGTCACTCAATTCGACTCGGAATTTATTCAAATTCATGCCATTTGGAAGATGTCGAAGAGTAGCTGACAACGAAAGAAGCGGAGATGAAAAACTCCAAGTATTTTAAGAGTTATGATAGAAATAGTTAAACTCGCGCTTTTGCCTAGCAGTTTACAGACCTACCTCCGATTTAATGACCACAACTCACTCAATTGAACATGTAATTCAATGAAATTTGTTGCATTTCGAAGGAGTCGAAGTGTAGTTTAAAACGGAAGAAACGGAGATGAAAAACTACTTGTATTTTGAGAGTTATGATGGAAATAGTTAGATTCGCGCTTTGGTCTAGCAGTTTGCAGACATACCTCCGATTGATTGCCCATAACTCACTCAATTCAACTCGGAATTCATTGAAATTTATTCCATTTCGAAGGAACCGAAGTGTAGTCAAAAAGGGAAGAAACAGAGATGAAAAACCCCAAGTATTTTGAGAGTTATGACGGAAATAGTTAGACTCGCGCTTTGGTCTAGCAGTTTAGAGACCTACGTCCGGTTGATTGACCATAACTCAGTCAATTCAACTCGGAATTGAGTCAAATTCATGCCGTTTCGAAGATGTCGAAGTGTAGTTGAAAAGATAAGAAACGGAGACGAAAAACTCCAAGTATTTTAAGAGTTATGACGGAAATAGTTAGACTCGCCCTTTCGCCTAGCAGTTTACAGACCTACCTCCGATTGAATGACCATAACTCACTCAATTCAACCCGGATTTCATTGAAATTTGTTCCATTTCGAAGGAGTCGAAGTGAAGTTTAAAACGTAAGAAACGGAGATGCAAAAAGCCAATTATTTTGAGAGTTATGGTGGAAATAGTTAGACTCGCACTTTGGTCGAGCAGTTTACAGACCTACCTCTGATTGATTGACCATAACTCACTCAATTCAACTCAGAATTGAATCAAATTCATGGCATTGCGAAGATGTCGAAGTGTAGTTGGAAATGGAGATGAAAAACTCCAAGTATTTTAAGAGTTACGATGGAAATAGTTAGACTCGCGCTTTCGCCTAGCAGTTTACTGACCTACCTCCGAGTGAATGACCATAACCCACTCAATTCAACTCGGAATTCATTGAAATTCGTTCCATTACGAAGGAGTCGAAAGTGTAGCTGAAAAGGGAAGAAACGGAGATGAAAACTCTAAGTATTTTGAAAGTTATGGTGGAAATAGTTAGACTCGCGTTTTCGCCAAGCAGTTTACAGACCTACCTCCGATTGAATGACCATAAGTCACTAAATTCACCTCGGAATTCATTGAACTTTGTTCCATTTCGAAGGAGTCGAAGTGTAGTTTAAAACAGAAGAAACGGAGATAAAAAAAGCCAAGTATTTTGAGATTTATGGTGGAAATTGTTAGACTCGCACTTTGGTCTAGCAGTTTACAGACCTACCTCCGATTGATTGACTATAACTCACTCAATTTAACTCGAAATTGATTCAAATTCATGCAACTTCGAAGATGTCGAAGTGTAGTTGAAAACAGAAGAAACAGAGATGAAAAACTCCAAGTATTTTAAGAGTTATGATGGAAATAGTTAGACTCTTTCTTTCGCCTAGCAGTTTCCAGACCTACCTCCGATTGAATGACCATAACTCACTCAATTCAACCCGGATTTCATTGAAATTTGTTCCATTTCGAAGGAGTCGAAGTGTAGTTTAAAACGGAAGAAACGGAGATGCAAAAAGCCAAGTATTTTGAGATTATGGTGGAAATAGTTAGACTCGCACTTTGGTCTAGTAGTTTACAGACCTACCTCCGATTGATTGACCATAACTCACTCAATTCAAGTCAGAATTGAATCAAATTCATGGCATTGCGAAGATGTCGAAGTGTAGTTGGAAATGGAGATGAAAAACTCCAAGTAATTTAAGAGTTATGATGGACATAGTTAGACTCGCGCTTTCGTCTAGCAGTTTACAGACCTACCTCCGAGTGAATAACCATAACTCACTCAATTTAACTCGGAATTCATTGAAATTTGTTCCATTTCGAAGGACTCGAACTGTAGTTTAAAACGGAAGAAACGGAGATGAAAAAAGCCAAGTATTTTGAGAGTTATGGTGGAAATAGTTAGACTCGCACTTTGGTCTAGCAGTTTACAGACCAACCTGCAATTGATTGACCATAACTTACTCAATTTAACTCGGAATTGATTCAAATTCATGCCATTTTGAAGATGTCGAAGTATAGTTGAAAACGAAAGAAACAGAGATGAAAAATTCCAAGTATCTTAAGAGTTATGATGGAAATAGCTAGACTCGCGCTTTGGTCTAGCAGTTTACAGACCTGCTTCCGATTCTTTGACCATAAGTCACTCAATTCGACTCGGAATTTATTCAAATTCATGCCATTTGGAAGATGTCGACGAGTAGCTGAAAACGAAAGAAACGGAGATAAAAAACTCCAAGTATTTTAAGAGTTATGATAGAAATAGCTAGACTCGCGCTTTCGCCTAGCAGTTTACAGACCTACCTCCGATTTAATGACCACAACTCACTCAATTGAACATGTAATTCAGTGAAATTTGTTGCATTTCGAAGGAGTCGAAGTGTAGTTTAAAACGGATGAAACGGAGATGAAAAACTACTTGTATTTTGAGAGTTATGATGGAAATAGTTACACTCGCGCTTTGGTCTAGCAGTTTACGGACCTACGTCCGGTTGATTGACCATAACTCAGTCAATTCAACTCGGAATTGAGTCAAATTAATGCCGTTTCGAAGATGTCGAAGTGTAGTTGAAAAGATAAGAAACGGAGATGAAAAAGTCCAAGTATATTAAGCGTTATGACGGAAATATTTAGACTCGCCCTTTCGCCTAGCAGTTTACAGACCTACCTCCGATTGAATGACCATAAGTCACTCAATTCAACCCGGAATTAATTCAAATTTGTTCCATTTCGAATGAGTAGAAGTGTAGTTTAAAACGAAAGAAACGGAGGTTAAAAAAGCCAAGTATTTCGGGAGTTATGATGGAAATAGTTAGACTCGCACTTTAGTGTAGCAGTTTACAGACCTACCTCCGATTGATTGACCATAACTCAGTCAATTCAACTCAGAATTGAATCAAATTCATGGCATTGCGAAGAGGTCGAAGTGTAGTTGGAAATGGAGATGAAAAACTCCAAGTAATTTAAGAGTTATGATGGACATAGTTAGACTCGCGCTTTCGCCCAGCAGTTTACAGACCTACCTCCAAGTGAATGACCATAACTCACTCAATTCAACTCGGAATTCCTTAAAATTTATTCCATTTCGAAGGACTCGAAGTGTAGTTTAAAACGGAAGAAACAGAGATGAAAAAAGCCAAGTATTTTGAGAGTTATGGTGGAAATAGTTAGACTCGCACTTTGGTCTAGCAGTTTACAGACTAACCTGCAATTGATTGACCATAACTTACTCAATTTAACTCGGAATTGATTGAAATTCATGCCATTTTGAAGATGTCGAAGTGTAGTTGAAAACGAAAGAAACAGAGATGAAAAATTCCAAGTATCTTAAGAGTTATGATGGAAATAACTAGACTCGCGCTTTGGTCTAGCAGTTTACAGACCTGCTTCCGATTCTTTGACCATAAGTCACTCAATTCGACTCGGAATTTATTCAAATTCATGCCATTTGGAAGATGTCGAAGAGTAGCTGAAAACGAAAGAAACGGAGATGAAAAACTCTAAGTATTTTAAGAGTTATGATAGAAATAGCTAGACTCGCGCTTTCGCCTAGCAGTTTACAGACCTACCTCTGATTTAATGAACACAACTCACTCAATTGAACATGTAATTCAATGAAATTTGTTGCATTTCGAAGGAGTCGAAGTGTAGTTTAAAACGGAAGAAACGGAGATGAAAAACTACTTGTATTTTGAGAGTTATGATGGAAATAGGTAGATTCGCGCTTTTGTCTAGCAGTTTGCAGACATACCTCCGATTGATTGACCATAACTCACTCAATTCAACTCGGAATTCATTGAAATTTATTCCATTTCGAAGGAGTCGAAGTGTAGTCTAAAAGGGAAGAAACAGAGATGAAAAACCCCAAGTATTTTGAGAGTTATGACGGAAATAGTTAGACTCGCGCTTTGGTCTAGCAGTTTAGAGACCTACGTCCGGTTGATTGGCCATAACTCAGTCAATTCAACTCGGAATTGAGTCAAATTCATGCCGTTTCGAAGATGTCGAAGTGCAGTTGAAAAGATAAGAAACGGTGACGAAAAACTCCAAGTATTTTAAGAGTTATGACGGAAATAGTTAGACTCGCCCTTTCGCCTAGCAGTTTACAGACCTACCTCCGATTGAATGACCATAACTCGCTCAATTCAACCCGGATTTCATTGAAATTGGTTCCATTTCGAAGGAGTCGAAGTGTAGTTTAAAACGTAAGAAACGGAGATGCAAAAAGCCAATTATTTTGAGAGTTATGGTGGAAATAGTTAGACTCGCACTTTGGTCGAGCAGTTTACAGACCTACCTCCGATTGATTGACCATAACTCACTCAATTCAACTCAGAATTGAATCAAATTCATGGCATTGCGAAGATGTCGAAGTGTAGTTGGAAATGGAGATGAAAAACTCCAAGTAATTTAAGAGTTATGATGGACATAGTTAGACTCGCGCTTTCGCCTAGCAGTTTACAGACCTACCTCCGAGTGAATGACCATAACATCACTCAATCCAACTCGGAATTCATTAAAAATTTTCCATTTCGAAGGACTGGAACTGTAGTTTAAAATGGAAGAAACGGAGATGAAAAAAGCCAAGTATTTTGAGAGTTATGGTGGAAATAGTTAGACTCGCACTTTGGTCTAGCAGTTTACAGCCCAACCTGCAATTGATTGTCCATAACTTACTCAATTTAACTCGGAATTGATTCAAATTCATGCCATTTTGAAGATGTCGAAGTGTAGTTGAAAACGAAAGAAACAGAGATGAAAAATTCCAAGTATCTTAAGAGTTATGATGGAAATAGTTAGACTCGCGCTTTGGTCTAAAAGTTTACAGACCTGCTTCCGATTCATTGACCGTAAGTCACTCAATTCGACTCGGAATTTATTCAAATTCATGCCATTTGGAAGATGTCGAAGAGTAGCTGAAAACGAAAGAAACGGAGATGAAAAACTCCAAGTATTTTAAGAGTTATGATAGAAATAGTTAGACTCGCGCTTTCGCCTAGCAGTTTACAGACCTACCTCCGATTTAATGACCACAACTCACTCAATTGAACATGTAATTCAATGAAATTTGTTGCATTTCGAAGGAGTCGAAGTGTAGTTTAAAACGGAAGAAACGGAGATGAAAAACTACTTGTATTTTGAGAGTTATGATGGAAATAGTTAGATTCGCGCTTTGGTCTAGCAGTTTGCAGACATACCTCCGATTGATTGCCCATAACTCACTCAATTCAACTCGGAATTCATTGAAATTTTTTCCATTTCGAAGGAGCCGAAGTGTAGTCTAAAAGGGAAGAAACAGAGATGAAAAACCCCAAGTATTTTGAGAGTTATAACGGAAATAGTTAGACTCGCGCTTTGGTCTAGCAGTTTACAGACCTGCTTCCGATTCTTTGACCATAAGTCACTCAATTCGACTCGGAATTTATTCAAATTCATGCCATTTGGAAGATGTCGAAGAGTAGCTGACAACGAAAGAAGCGGAGATGAAAAACTCCAAGTATTTTAAGAGTTATGATAGAAATAGTTACACTCGCGCTTTCGCCTAGCAGTTTACAGACCTACCTCCGATTTAATGACCACAACTCACTCAATTGAACATGTAATTCAATGAAATTTGTTGCATTTCGAAGGAGTCGAAGTGTAGTTTAAAACGGAAGAAACGGAGATGAAAAACTACTTGTATTTTGAGAGTTATGATGGAAATAGTTAGATTCGCGCTTTGGTCTAGCAGTTTGCAGACATACCTCCGATTGATTGCCCATAACTCACTCAATTCAACTCGGAATTCATTGAAATTTATTCCATTTCGAAGGAACCGAAGTGTAGTCAAAAAGGGAAGAAACAGAGATGAAAAACCCCAAGTATTTTGAGAGTTATGACGGAAATAGTTAGACTCGCGCTTTGGTCTAGCAGTTTAGAGACCTACGTCCGGTTGATTGACCATAACTCAGTCAATTCAACTCGGAATTGAGTCAAATTCATGCCGTTTCGAAGATGTCGAAGTGTAGTTGAAAAGATAAGAAACGGAGACGAAAAACTCCAAGTATTTTAAGAGTTATGACGGAAATAGTTAGACTCGCCCTTTCGCCTAGCAGTTTACAGACCTACCTCCGATTGAATGACCATAACTCACTCAATTCAACCCGGATTTCATTGAAATTTGTTCCATTTCGAAGGAGTCGAAGTGAAGTTTAAAACGTAAGAAACGGAGATGCAAAAAGCCAATTATTTTGAGAGTTATGGTGGAAATAGTTAGACTCGCACTTTGGTCGAGCAGTTTACAGACCTACCTCCGATTGATTGACCATAACTCACTCAATTCAACTCAGAATTGAATCAAATTCATGGCATTGCGAAGATGTCGAAGTGTAGTTGGAAATGGAGATGAAAAACTCCAAGTATTTTAAGAGTTACGATGGAAATAGTTAGACTCGCGCTTTCGCCTAGCAGTTTACTGACCTACCTCCGAGTGAATGACCATAACCCACTCAATTCAACTCGGAATTCATTGAAATTCGTTCCATTACGAAGGAGTCGAAAGTGTAGCTGAAAAGGGAAGAAACGGAGATGAAAACTCTAAGTATTTTGAAAGTTATGGTGGAAATAGTTAGACTCGCGTTTTCGCCAAGCAGTTTACAGACCTACCTCCGATTGAATGACCATAAGTCACTAAATTCACCTCGGAATTCATTGAACTTTGTTCCATTTCGAAGGAGTCGAAGTGTAGTTTAAAACAGAAGAAACGGAGATAAAAAAAGCCAAGTATTTTGAGATTTATGGTGGAAATTGTTAGACTCGCACTTTGGTCTAGCAGTTTACAGACCTACCTCCGATTGATTGACTATAACTCACTCAATTTAACTCGAAATTGATTCAAATTCATGCAACTTCGAAGATGTCGAAGTGTAGTTGAAAACAGAAGAAACAGAGATGAAAAACTCCAAGTATTTTAAGAGTTATGATGGAAATAGTTAGACTCTTTCTTTCGCCTAGCAGTTTCCAGACCTACCTCCGATTGAATGACCATAACTCACTCAATTCAACCCGGATTTCATTGAAATTTGTTCCATTTCGAAGGAGTCGAAGTGTAGTTTAAAACGGAAGAAACGGAGATGCAAAAAGCCAAGTATTTTGAGATTATGGTGGAAATAGTTAGACTCGCACTTTGGTCTAGTAGTTTACAGACCTACCTCCGATTGATTGACCATAACTCACTCAATTCAAGTCAGAATTGAATCAAATTCATGGCATTGCGAAGATGTCGAAGTGTAGTTGGAAATGGAGATGAAAAACTCCAAGTAATTTAAGAGTTATGATGGACATAGTTAGACTCGCGCTTTCGTCTAGCAGTTTACAGACCTACCTCCGAGTGAATAACCATAACTCACTCAATTTAACTCGGAATTCATTGAAATTTGTTCCATTTCGAAGGACTCGAACTGTAGTTTAAAACGGAAGAAACGGAGATGAAAAAAGCCAATTATTTTGAGAGTTATGGTGGAAATAGTTAGACTCGCACTTTGGTCTAGCAGTTTACAGACCAACCTGCAATTGATTGACCATAACTTACTCAATTTAACTCGGAATTGATTCAAATTCATGCCATTTTGAAGATGTCGAAGTATAGTTGAAAACGAAAGAAACAGAGATGAAAAATTCCAAGTATCTTAAGAGTTATGATGGAAATAGCTAGACTCGCGCTTTGGTCTAGCAGTTTACAGACCTGCTTCCGATTCTTTGACCATAAGTCACTCAATTCGACTCGGAATTTATTCAAATTCATGCCATTTGGAAGATGTCGACGAGTAGCTGAAAACGAAAGAAACGGAGATAAAAAACTCCAAGTATTTTAAGAGTTATGATAGAAATAGCTAGACTCGCGCTTTCGCCTAGCAGTTTACAGACCTACCTCCGATTTAATGACCACAACTCACTCAATTGAACATGTAATTCAGTGAAATTTGTTGCATTTCGAAGGAGTCGAAGTGTAGTTTAAAACGGATGAAACGGAGATGAAAAACTACTTGTATTTTGAGAGTTATGATGGAAATAGTTACACTCGCGCTTTGGTCTAGCAGTTTACGGACCTACGTCCGGTTGATTGACCATAACTCAGTCAATTCAACTCGGAATTGAGTCAAATTAATGCCGTTTCGAAGATGTCGAAGTGTAGTTGAAAAGATAAGAAACGGAGATGAAAAAGTCCAAGTATATTAAGCGTTATGACGGAAATATTTAGACTCGCCCTTTCGCCTAGCAGTTTACAGACCTACCTCCGATTGAATGACCATAAGTCACTCAATTCAACCCGGAATTAATTCAAATTTGTTCCATTTCGAATGAGTAGAAGTGTAGTTTAAAACGAAAGAAACGGAGGTTAAAAAAGCCAAGTATTTCGGGAGTTATGATGGAAATAGTTAGACTCGCACTTTAGTGTAGCAGTTTACAAACCTACCTCCGATTGATTGACCATAACTCAGTCAATTCAACTCAGAATTGAATCAAATTCATGGCATTGCGAAGAGGTCGAAGTGTAGTTGGAAATGGAGATGAAAAACTCCAAGTAATTTAAGAGTTATGATGGACATAGTTAGACTCGCGCTTTCGCCCAGCAGTTTACAGACCTACCTCCAAGTGAATGACCATAACTCACTCAATTCAACTCGGAATTCCTTAAAATTTATTCCATTTCGAAGGACTCGAAGTGTAGTTTAAAACGGAAGAAACAGAGATGAAAAAAGCCAAGTATTTTGAGAGTTATGGTGGAAATAGTTAGACTCGCACTTTGGTCTAGCAGTTTACAGACTAACCTGCAATTGATTGACCATAACTTACTCAATTTAACTCGGAATTGATTGAAATTCATGCCATTTTGAAGATGTCGAAGTGTAGTTGAAAACGAAAGAAACAGAGATGAAAAATTCCAAGTATCTTAATAGTTATGATGGAAATAACTAGACTCGCGCTTTGGTCTAGCAGTTTACAGACCTGCTTCCGATTCTTTGACCATAAGTCACTCAATTCGACTCGGAATTTATTCAAATTCATGCCATTTGGAAGATGTCGAAGAGTAGCTGAAAACGAAAGAAACGGAGATGAAAAACTCTAAGTATTTTAAGAGTTATGATAGAAATAGCTAGACTCGCGCTTTCGCCTAGCAGTTTACAGACCTACCTCTGATTTAATGAACACAACTCACTCAATTGAACATGTAATTCAATGAAATTTGTTGCATTTCGAAGGAGTCGAAGTGTAGTTTAAAACGGAAGAAACGGAGATGAAAAACTACTTGTATTTTGAGAGTTATGATGGAAATAGGTAGATTCGCGCTTTTGTCTAGCAGTTTGCAGACATACCTCCGATTGATTGACCATAACTCACTCAATTCAACTCGGAATTCATTGAAATTTATTCCATTTCGAAGGAGTCGAAGTGTAGTCTAAAAGGGAAGAAACAGAGATGAAAAACCCCAAGTATTTTGAGAGTTATGACGGAAATAGTTAGACTCGCGCTTTGGTCTAGCAGTTTAGAGACCTACGTCCGGTTGATTGGCCATAACTCAGTCAATTCAACTCGGAATTGAGTCAAATTCATGCCGTTTCGAAGATGTCGAAGTGTAGTTGAAAAGATAAGAAACGGTGACGAAAAACTCCAAGTATTTTAAGAGTTATGACGGAAATAGTTAGACTCGCCCTTTCGCCTAGCAGTTTACAGACCTACCTCCGATTGAATGACCATAACTCGCTCAATTCAACCCGGATTTCATTGAAATTGGTTCCATTTCGAAGGAGTCGAAGTGTAGTTTAAAACGTAAGAAACGGAGATGCAAAAAGCCAATTATTTTGAGAGTTATGGTGGAAATAGTTAGACTCGCACTTTGGTCGAGCAGTTTACAGACCTACCTCCGATTGATTGACCATAACTCACTCAATTCAACTCAGAATTGAATCAAATTCATGGCATTGCGAAGATGTCGAAGTGTAGTTGGAAATGGAGATGAAAAACTCCAAGTAATTTAAGAGTTATGATGGACATAGTTAGACTCGCGCTTTCGCCTAGCAGTTTACAGACCTACCTCCGAGTGAATGACCATAACATCACTCAATCCAACTCGGAATTCATTAAAAATTTTCCATTTCGAAGGACTGGAACTGTAGTTTAAAATGGAAGAAACGGAGATGAAAAAAGCCAAGTATTTTGAGAGTTATGGTGGAAATAGTTAGACTCGCACTTTGGTCTAGCAGTTTACAGCCCAACCTGCAATTGATTGTCCATAACTTACTCAATTTAACTCGGAATTGATTCAAATTCATGCCATTTTGAAGATGTCGAAGTGTAGTTGAAAACGAAAGAAACAGAGATGAAAAATTCCAAGTATCTTAAGAGTTATGATGGAAATAGTTAGACTCGCGCTTTGGTCTAAAAGTTTACAGACCTGCTTCCGATTCATTGACCGTAAGTCACTCAATTCGACTCGGAATTTATTCAAATTCATGCCATTTGGAAGATGTCGAAGAGTAGCTGAAAACGAAAGAAACGGAGATGAAAAACTCCAAGTATTTTAAGAGTTATGATAGAAATAGTTAGACTCGCGCTTTCGCCTAGCAGTTTACAGACCTACCTCCGATTTAATGACCACAACTCACTCAATTGAACATGTAATTCAATGAAATTTGTTGCATTTCGAAGGAGTCGAAGTGTAGTTTAAAACGGAAGAAACGGAGATGAAAAACTACTTGTATTTTGAGAGTTATGATGGAAATAGTTAGATTCGCGCTTTGGTCTAGCAGTTTGCAGACATACCTCCGATTGATTGCCCATAACTCACTCAATTCAACTCGGAATTCATTGAAATTTTTTCCATTTCGAAGGAGCCGAAGTGTAGTCTAAAAGGGAAGAAACAGAGATGAAAAACCCCAAGTATTTTGAGAGTTATAACGGAAATAGTTAGACTCGCGCTTTGGTCTAGCAGTTTAGAGACCTACGTCCGCTTGATTGACCATAACTCAGTCAATTCAACTCGGAATTGAGTCAAATTCATGCCGTTTCGAAGATGTCGAAGTGTAGTTGAAAAGATAAGAAACGGAGACGAAAAACTCCAAGTATTTTAAGAGTTATGACGGAAATAGTTAGACTCGCCCTTTCGCCTAGCACTTTACAGACCTACCTCCGATTGAATGACCATAACTCACTCAATTCAACCCGGATTTCATTGAAATTTGTTCCATTTCGAAGGAGTCGAAGTGTAGTTTAAAACGTAAGAAACGGAGATGCAAAAAGCCAATTATTTTGAGAGTTATGGTGGAAATAGTTAGACTCGCACTTTGGTCGAGCAGTTTACAGACCTACCTCCGATTGATTGACCATAACTCACTCAATTCAACTCAGAATTGAATCAAATTCATGGCATTGCGAAGATGTCGAAGTGTAGTTGGAAATGGAGATGAAAAACTCCAAGTATTTTAAGAGTTACGATGGAAATAGTTAGACTCGCGCTTTCGCCTAGCAGTTTACTGACCTACCTCCGAGTGAATGACCATAACCCACTCAATTCCACTCGGAATTCATTGAAATTCGTTCCATTACGAAGGAGTCGAAAGTGTAGCTGAAAAGGGAAGAAACGGAGATGAAAACTCCAAGTATTTTGAAAGTTATGGTGGAAATAGTTAGACTCGCGTTTTCGCCTAGCAGTTTACAGACCTACTACCTCCGAGTGAATGACCATAACTCACTCAATTCAACTCGGAATTCATTAAAATTTATTCAATTTCGAAGGACTCGAAGTGTAGTTTAAAACGGAAGAAACGGAGATGAAAAAAGACAAGTATTTTGAGAGTTATGGGGGTAATAGTTAGACTCGCACTTTGGTCTAGCAGTTTACAGACTAACCTGCAATTGATTGACCATAACTTACTCAATTTAACTCGGAATTGATTCAAATTCATGCCATTTTGAAGATGTCGAAGTGTAGTTGAAAACGAAAGAAATATAGATGAAAAATTCCAAGTAACTTAAGAGTTATGATGGAAATAGCTAGACTCGCGCTTTGGTCTAGCAGTTTACAGACCTGCTTCCGATTCTTTGACCATAAGTCACTCAATTCGACTCGGAATTTATTCAAATTCATGCCATTTGGAAGATGTCGAAGAGTAGCTGACAACGAAAGAAGCGGAGATGAAAAACTCCAAGTATTTTAAGAGTTATGATGGACATAGTTAGACTCGCGCTTTCGCCTAGCAGTTTACAGACCTACCTCCGAGTGAATGACCATAACATCACTCAATCCAACTCGGAATTCATTAAAAATTTTCCATTTCGAAGGACTGGAACTGTAGTTTAAAATGGAAGAAACGGAGATGAAAAAAGCCAAGTATTTTGAGAGTTATGGTGGAAATAGTTAGACTCGCACTTTGGTCTAGCAGTTTACAGACCAACCTGCAATTGATTGTCCATAACTTACTCAATTTAACTCGGAATTGATTCAAATTCATGCCATTTTGAAGATGTCGAAGTGTAGTTGAAAACGAAAGAAACAGAGATGAAAAATTCCAAGTATCTTAAGAGTTATGATGGAAATAGTTAGACTCGCGCTTTGGTCTAAAAGTTTACAGACCTGCTTCCGATTCATTGACCGTAAGTCACTCAATTCGACTCGGAATTTATTCAAATTCATGCCATTTGGAAGATGTCGAAGAGTAGCTGAAAACGAAAGAAACGGAGATGAAAAACTCCAAGTATTTTAAGAGTTATGATAGAAATAGTTAGACTCGCGCTTTCGCCTAGCAGTTTACAGACCTACCTCCGATTTAATGACCACAACTCACTCAATTGAACATGTAAGTCAATGAAATTTGTTGCATTTCGAAGGAGTCGAAGTGTAGTTTAAAACGTAAGAAACGGAGATGCAAAAATCCAATTATTTTGAGAGTTATGGTGGAAATAGTTAGACTCGCACTTTGGTCGAGCAGTTTACAGACCTACCTCCGATTGATTGACCATAACTCACTCAATTCAACTTAGAATTGAATCAAATTCATGGCATTGCGAAGATGTCGAAGTGTAGTTGGAAATGGAGATGAAAAACTCCAAGTATTTTAAGAGTTACGATGGAAATAGTTAGACTCGCGCTTTCGCCTAGCAGTTTACTGACCTACCTCCGAGTGAATGACCATAACCCACTCAATTCAACTCGGAATTCATTGAAATTCGTTCCATTACGAAGGAGTCGAAAGTGTAGCTGAAAAGGGAAGAAACGGAGATGAAAACTCCAAGTATTTTGAAAGTTATGGTGGAAATAGTTAGCCTCGCGTTTTCGCCTAGCAGTTTACAGACCTACTACCTCCGAGTGAATGACCATAACTCACTCAATTCAACTCGGAATTCATTAAAATTTATTCAATTTCGAAGGACTCGAAGTGTAGTTTAAAACGGAAGAAACGGAGATGAAAAAAGACAAGTATTTTGAGAGTTATGGTGGTAATAGTTAGACTCGCACTTTGGTCTAGCAGTTTACAGACTAACCTGCAATTGATTGACCATAACTTACTCAATTTAACTCGGAATTGATTCAAATTCATGCCATTTTGAAGATGTCGAAGTGTAGTTGAAAACGAAAGAAATAGAGATGAAAAATTCCAAGTAACTTAAGAGTTATGATGGAAATAGCTAGACTCGCGCTTTGGTCTAGCAGTTTACAGACCTGCGTCCGATTCTTTGACCATAAGTCACTCAATTCGACTCGGAATTTATTCAAATTCATGCGATTTGGAAGATGTCGAAGAGTAGCTGACAACGAAAGAAACGGAGATGAAAAACTCCAAGTATTTTAAGAGTTATGATAGAAATAGCTAGACTCGCGCTTTCGCCTAGCAGTATACAGTCCTACCTCCGATTTAATGACCACAACTCACTCAATTGAACATGTAATTCAATGAAATTTGTTGCATTTCGAAGGAGTCGAAGTGTAGTTTAAAACGGAAGAAACGGAGATGAAAAACTACTTGTATTTTGAGAGTTATGATGGAAATAGTTAGATTCGCGCTTTGGTCTAGCAGTTTGCAGACATACCTCCGATTGATTGCCCATAACTCACTCAATTCAACTCGGAATTCATTGAAATTTATTCCATTTCGAAGGAGCCGAAGTGTAGTCTAAAAGGGAAGAAACAGAGATGAAAAACCCCAAGTATTTTGAGAGTTATGACGGAAATAGTTAGACTCGCGCTTTGGTCTAGCAATTTAGAGACCTACGTCCGGTTGATTGACCATAACTCAGTCAATTCAACTCGGAATTGAGTCAAATTCATGCCGTTTCGAAGATGTCGAAGTGTAGTTGAAAAGATAAGAAACGGAGACGAAAAACTCCAAGTATTTTAAGAGTTATGACGGAAATAGTTAGACTCGCCCTTTCGCCTAGCAGTTTACAGACCTACCTCCGATTGAATGACCATAACTCACTCAATTCAACCCGGATTTCATTGAAATTTGTTCCATTTCGAAGGAGTCGATGTGTAGTTTAAAACGTAAGAAACGGAGATGCAAAAAGCCAATTATTTTGAGAGTTATGGTGGAAATAGTTAGACTCGCACTTTGGTCGAGCAGTTTACAGACCTACCTCCGATTGATTGACCATAACTCACTCAATTCAACTCAGAATTGAATCAAATTCATGGCATTGCGAAGATGTCGAAGTGTAGTTGGAAATGGAGATGAAAAACTCCAAGTATTTTAAGAGTTACGATGGAAATAGTTAGACTTGCGCTTTCGCCTAGCAGTTTACTGACCTACCTCGAGTGAATGACCATAACCCACTCAATTCAACTCGGAATTCATTGAAATTCGTTCCATTACGAAGGAGTCGAAAGTGTAGCTGAAAAGGGAAGAAACGGAGATGAAAACTCCAAGTATTTTGAAAGTTATGGTGGAAATAGTTAGACTCGCGTTTTCGCCTAGCAGTTTACAGACCTACTACCTCCGAGTGGATGACCATAACTCACTCAATTCAACTCGGAATTCATTAAAATTTGTTCCATTTCGAAGGATTCGAAGTGTAGTTTAAAACGGAAGAAACGGAGATGAAAAAAGACAAGTATTTTGAGAGTTATGGTGGAAATAGTTAGACTCGCACTTTGGTCTAGCAGTTTACAGACTAACCTGCAATTGATTGACCATAACTTACTCAATTTAACTCGGAATTGATTCAAATTCATGCCATTTTGAAGATGTCGAAGTATAGTTGAAAACGAAAGAAATAGAGATGAAAAATTCCAAGTAACTTAAGAGTTATGATGGAAATAGCTAGACTCGCGCTTTGGTCTAGCAGTTTACAGACCTGCTTCCGATTCTTTGACCATAAGTCACTCAATTCGACTCGGAATTTATTCAAATTCATGCCATTTGGAAGATGTCGAAGAGTAGCTGACAACGAAAGAAACGGAGATGAAAAACTCCAAGTATTTTAAGAGTTATGATAGAAATAGTTAGACTCGCGCTTTCGCCTAGCAGTTTACAGACCTACCTCCGATTTAATGACCACAACTCACTCAATTGAACATGTAAGTCAATGAAATTTGTTGCATTTCGAAGGAGTCGAAGTGTAGTTTAAAACGTAAGAAACGGAGATGCAAAAATCCAATTATTTTGAGAGTTATGGTGGAAATAGTTAGACTCGCACTTTGGTCGAGCAGTTTACAGACCTACCTCCGATTGATTGACCATAACTCACTCAATTCAACTCAGAATTGAATCAAATTCATGGCATTGCGAAGATGTCGAAGTGTAGTTGGAAATGGAGATGAAAAACTCCAAGTATTTTAAGAGTTACGATGGAAATAGTTAGACTCGCGCTTTCGCCTAGCAGTTTACTGACCTACCTCCGAGTGAATGACCATAACCCGCTCAATTCAACTCGGAATTCATTGAAATTCGTTCCATTACGAAGGAGTCGAAAGTGTAGCTGAAAAGGGAAGAAACGGAGATGAAAACTCCAAGTATTTTGAAAGTTATGGTGGAAATAGTTAGACTCGCATTTTCGCCTAGCAGTTTACAGACCTACCTCCGATTGAATGACCATAAGTCACTAAATTCACCTCGGAATTCATTGAACTTTGTTCCATTTCGAAGGAGTCGAAGTGTAGTTTAAAACAGAAGAAACGGAGATAAAAAAAGCCAAGTATTTTGAGATTTATGGTGGAAATTGTTAGACTCGCACTTTGGTCTAGCAGTTTACAGACCTACCTCCGATTGATTGACTATAACTCACTCAATTTAACTCGAAATTGATTCAAATTCATGCAATTTCGAAGATGTCGAAGTGTAGTTGAAAACAGAAGAAACAGAGATGAAAAACTCCAAGTATTTTAAGAGTTATGATGGAAATAGTTAGACTCTTTCTTTCGCCTAGCAGTTTCCAGACCTACCTCCGATTGAATGACCATAACTCACTCAATTCAACCCGGATTTCATTGAAATTTGTTCCATTTCGAAGGAGTCGAAGTGTAGTTTAAAACGGAAGAAACGGAGATGCAAAAAGCCAAGTATTTTGAGAGTTATGGTGGAAATAGTTAGACTCGCACTTTGGTCTAGTAGTTTACAGACCTACCTCCGATTGATTGACCATAACTCACTCAATTCAACTCAGAATTGAATCAAATTCATGGCATTGCGAAGATGTCGAAGTGTAGTTGGAAATGGAGATGAAAAACTCAAAGTAATTTAAGAGTTATGATGGACATAGTTAGACTCGCGCTTTCGTCTAGCAGTTTACAGACCTACCTCCGAGTGAATAACCATAACTCACTCAATTTAACTCGGAATTCATTGAAATTTGTTCCATTTCGAAGGACTCGAACTGTAGTTTAAAACGGAAGAAACGGAGATGAAAAAAGGCAAGTATTTTGAGAGTTATGGTGGAAATAGTTAGACTCGCACTTTGGTCTAGCAGTTTACAGACCAACCTGCAATTGATTGACCATAACTTACTCAATTTAACTCGGAATTGATTCAAATTCATGTCATTTTGAAGATGTCGAAGTATAGTTGAAAACGAAAGAAACGGAGATGAAAAACTCCAAGTATTTTAAGAGTTATGATAGAAATAGTTAGACTCGCGCTTTCGCCTAGCAGTTTACAGACCTACCTCCGATTTAATGACCACAACTCACTCAATTGAACATGTAATTCAGTGAAATTTGTTGCATTTCGAAGGAGTCGAAGTGTAGTTTAAAACGGAAGAAACGGAGATGAAAAACTACTTGTATTTTGAGAGTTATGATGGAAATAGTTACACTCGCGCTTTGGTCTAGCAGTTTACGGACCTACGTCCGGTTGATTGACCATAACTCAGTCAATTCAACTCGGAATTGAGTGAAATTAATGCCGTTTCGAAGATGCCGAAGTGTAGTTGAAAACATAAGAAACGGAGATGAAAAAATCCAAGTATATTAAGAGTTATGACGAAAATATTTAGACTCGCCCTTTCGCCTAGCAGTTTACAGACCTACCTCCGATTGAATGACCATAACTCACTCAATTCAACCCGGAATTAATTCAAATTTGTTCCATTTCGAATGAGTAGAAGTGTAGTTTAAAACGAAAGAAAAGGAGGTTAAAAAAGCCAAGTATTTCGGGAGTTATGATGGAAATAGTTAGACTCGCACTTTAGTGTAGCAGTTTACAAACCTACCTCCGATTGATTGACCATAACTCAGTCAATTCAACTCAGAATTGAATCAAATTCATGGCATTGCGAAGAGGTCGAAGTGTAGTTGGAAATGGAGATGAAAAACTCTAAGTAATTTAAGAGTTATGATGGACATAGTTAGACTCGCACTTTCGCCTAGCAGTTTACAGACCTACCTCCAAGTGAATGACCATAACTCACTCAATTCAACTCGGAATTCCTTAAAATTTATTCCATTTCGAAGGACTCGAAGTGTAGTTTAAAACGGAAGAAACGGAGATGAAAAAAGCCAAGTATTTTGAGAGTTATGGTGGAAATAGTTAGACTCGCACTTTGGTCTAGCAGTTTACAGACTAACCTGCAATTGATTGACCATAACTTACTCAATTTAACTCGGAATTGATTGAAATTCATGCCATTTTGAAGATGTCGAAGTGTAGTTGAAAACGAAAGAAACAGAGATGAAAAATTCCAAGTATCTTAAGAGTTATGATGGAAATAGCTAGACTCGCGCTTTGGTCTAGCAGTTTACAGACCTGCTTCCGATTCTTTGACCATAAGTCACTCAATTCGACTCGGAATTTATTCAAATTCATGCCATTTGGAAGATGTCGAAGAGTAGCTGAAAACGAAAGAAACGGAGATGAAAAACTCCAAGTATTTTAAGAGTTATGATAGAAATAGCTAGACTCGCGCTTTCGCCTAGCAGTTTACAGACCTACCTCTGATTTAATGACCACAACTCACTCAATTGAACATGTAATTCAATGAAATTTGTTGCATTTCGAAGGAGTCGAAGTGTAGTTTAAAACGGAAGAAACGGAGATGAAAAACTACTTGTATTTTGAGAGTTATGATGGAAATAGTTAGATTCGCGCTTTGGTCTAGCAGTTTGCAGACATACCTCCGATTGATTGACCATAACTCACTCAATTCAACTCGGAATTCATTGAAATTTATTCCATTTCGAAGGAGTCAAAGTGTAGTCTAAAAGGGAAGAAACAGAGATGAAAAACCCCAAGTATTTTGAGAGTTATGACGGAAATAGTTAATTGAAATTTGTTCCATTTCGAATGAGTAGAAGTGTAGTTTAAAAAGAAAGAAACGGAGGTTAAAAAAGTGTAGTTTAAAAAGAAAGAAACGGAGGTTAAAAAAGCCAAGTATTTCAGGAGTTATGATGGTAATAGTTAGACTCGCACTTTAGTGTAGCAGTTTACAGACCTACCTCCGATTGATTGACCATAACTCAGTCAATTCAACTCGGAATTTAGTCAAATTCATGCCGTTTCGAAGATGTCGAAGTGTAGTTGAAAACATAAGAAACGGAGATGAAAAACTCCAAGTATTTTAAGAGTTATGACGGAAATAGTTAGACTTGCCCTTTCGCCTAGCAGTTTACAGACCTACCTCCGATTGAATGACCATAACTCACTCAATTCAACCCGGATTTCATTGAAATTTGTTCCATTTCGAAGGAGTCGAAGTGTAGTTTAAAACGGAAGAAACGAAGATGCAAAAAGCCAAGTATTTTGAGAGTTATGGTGGAAATAGTTAGACTCGCACTTTGGTCGAGTAGTTTACAGACCTACCTCCGATTGATTGACCATAACTCACTCAATTCAACTCAGAATTGAATCAAATTCATGGCATTGCGAAGATGTCGAAGTGTAGTTGGAAATGGAGATGAAAAAGTCCAAGTAATTTAAGAGTTATGATGGACATAGTTAGAGTCGCGCTTTCTCCAAGCAGTTTACAGACCTACCTCCGAGTGAATGACCATAACTCACCCAATTCAACTCGGAATTCATTAAAATTTTTTCCATTTCGAAGGACTCGAACTGTAGTTTAAAACGGAAGAAACGGAGATGAAAAAAGCCAAGTATTTTGAGAGTTATGGTGAAAATAGTTAGACTCGCACTTTGGTCTAGCAGTTTACAGACCAACCTGCAATTGATTGACCATAACTTACTCAATTTAACTCGAAATTGATTCAAATTCATGCCATTTTGAAGATGTCGAAGTGTAGTTGAAAACGAAAGAAACAGAGATAAAAAATTCCAAGTATCTTAAGAGTTATGATGGAAATAGTTAGACTCGCGCTTTGGTCTAGCAGTTTACAGACCTGCTTTCGATTCATTGACCATAAGTCACTCAATTCGACTAGGAATTTATTCAAATTCCTGCCATTTGGAAGATGTCGAAGAGTAGCTGAAAACGAAAGAAACGGAGATGAAAAAATCCAAGAATTTTAAGAGTTATGATAGAAATAGTTAGACTCGCGCTTTCGCCTAGCAGTTTACAGACCTACCTCCGATTGAATGACCATAACTCACTCAATTCAACCCGGAATTAATTGAATTTGTTCCATTTCGAATGAGTAGAAGTGTAGTTTAAAACGAAAGAAACAGAGGTTAAAAAAGCCAAGTATTTCGGGAGTTATGATGGAAATAGTTAGACTCGCACTTTAGTGTAGCAGTTTACAGACCTACCTCCGATTGATTGACCATAACTCAGTCAATTCAACTCGGAATGGAGTCAAATTCATGCCGTTTCGAAGATGTCGAAGTGTAGTTGAAAACATAAGAAACGGAGATGAAAAACTCCAAGTATTTTAAGAGTTACGATGGAAATAGTTAGACTCGCGCTTTCGCCTAGCAGTTTACTGACCTACCTCCGATTGAATGACCATAACCCACTCAATTCAACTCGGAATTCATTGAAATTTGTTCCATTGCGAAAGAGTCGAAATTGTAGCTGAAAACGGAAGAAACGGAGATGAAAACTCCAAGTATTTTGAGAGTTATTGTGGAAATAGTTAGACTCGCATTTTCGCCTAGCAGTTTACAGACCTACCTCCGATTGAATGACCATAAGTCACTAAATTCAACTCGGAATTCATTGAACTTTGTTCCATTTCGAAGGAGTCGAAGTGTAGTTTAAAACAGAAGAAACGGAGATAAAAAAAGCCAAGTATTTTGAGATTTATGGTGGAAATTGTTAGACTCGCACTTTAGTCTAGCAGTTTACAGACTTACCTCCGATTGATTGACTATAACTCACTCAATTGAACTCGAAATTGATTTAAATTCATGAAATTTCGAAGATGTCGAAGTGTAGTTGAAAACGGAAGAAACGGAGATGAAAACTCCAAGTATTTTAAGAGTTAAGATGGAAATAGATAGACTCTCGCTTTCGCCTAGCACTTTACAGACCTACCTCCGATTGAATGACCATAACTCACTCAATTCAACCCGGATTTCATTGAAATTTGTTCCATTTCGAAGGAGTCGACGGAGATGCAAAAAGCCAAGTATTTTGAGAGTTATGGTGGAAATAGTTAGACTCGCACTTTGGTCTAGCAGTTTACAGACCTACCTCCGATTGATTGACCATAACTCACTAAATTCAACTCAGAATTGAATCAAATTCATGGCATTGCGAAGATGTCGAAGTGTAGTTGGAAATGGAGATGAAAAACTCCAAGTATTTTCAGAGTTACGATGGAAATAGTTAGACTCGCGCTTTCGCCTAGCAGTTTACTGACCTACCTCCGATTGAATGACCATAACCAACTCAATTCAACTCGCACTTTAGTCTAGCAGTTTACAGACTTACCTCCGATTGATTGACTATAAGTCACTAAATTTAACTCGAAATTGATTCAAATTCATGCAATTTCGAAGATGTCGAACTGTAGTTGAAAACGGAAGAAACGGAGATGAAAACTCCAAGTATTTTAAGAGTTATGATGGAAATAGATAGACTCTCGCTTTCGCCTAGCACTTTACAGACCTACCTCCGATTGAATGACCATAACTCACTCAATTCAACCCGGATTTCATTGAAATTTGTTCCATTTCGAAGGAGTCGAAGTGTAGTTTAAAACGGAAGAAACGGAGATTAAAAAAGCCAAGTATTTTGAGAGTTATGGTGTAAATAGTTAGACTCGCACTTTGGTCTAGCAGTTTACAGACCTACCTCCGATTGATTGACCATAACTCACTCAATTCAACTCAGAATTGAATCAAATTCATGGCATTGCGAAGATGTCGAAGTGTAGTTGGAAATGGAGATGAAAAACTTCAAGTAATTTAAGAGTTATGATGGACATAGTTAGACTCGCGCTTTCGCCTAGCAGTTTACAGACCTACCTCCGATTTAATGACCACAACTCACTCAATTGAACATGTAATTCAATGAAATTTGTTGCATTTCGAAGGAGTCGAAGTGTAGTTTAAAACGGAAGAAAACGGAGATGAAAAACTACTTGTATTTTGAGAGTTATGATGAAAATAGTTAGATTCGCGCTTTGGTCTAGCAGTTTGCAGACATACCTCCGATTGATTGCCCATAACTCACTCAATTCAACTCGGAATTCATTGAAATTTATTCCATTTCGAAGGAGCCGAAGTGTAGTCTAAAAGGGAAGAAACAGAGATGAAAAACCCCAAGTATTTTGAGAGTTATGACGGAAATAGTTAGACTCGCGCTTTGGTCTAGCAGTTTAGAGACCTACGTCCGGTTGATTGACCATAACTCAGTCAATTCAACTCGGAATTGAGTCAAATTCATGCCGTTTCGAAGATGTCGAAGTGTAGTTGAAAAGATAAGAAACGGAGACGAAAAACTCCAAGTATTTTAAGAGTTATGACGGAAATAGTTAGACTCGCCCTTTCGCCTAGCAGTTTACAGACCTACCTCCGATTGAATGACCATAACTCACTCAATTCAACCCGGATTTCATTGAAATTTGTTCCATTTCGAAGGAGTCGAAGTGTAGTTTAAAACGTAAGAAACGGAGATGCAAAAAGCCAATTATTTTGAGAGTTATGGTGGAAATAGTTAGACTCGCCCTTTGGTCGAGCAGTTTACAGACCTACCTCCGATTGATTGACCATAAGTCACTCAATTCAACTCAGAATTGAATCAAATTCATGGCATTGCGAAGATGTCGAAGTGTAGTTGGAAATGGAGATGAAAAACTCCAAGTATTTTAAGAGTTACGATGGAAATAGTTAGACTCGCGCTTTCGCCTAGCAGTTTACTGACCTACCTCCGAGTGAATGACCATAACCCACTCAATTCAACTCGGAATTCATTGAAATTCGTTCCATTACGAAGGAGTCGAAAGTGTAGCTGAAAAGGGAAGAAACGGAGATGAAAACTCCAAGTATTTTGAAAGTTATGGTGGAAATAGTTAGACTCGCGTTTTCGCCTAGCAGTTTACAGACCTACTACCTCCGAGTGAATGACCATAACTCACTCAATTCAACTCGGAATTCATTAAAATTTATTCAATTTCGAAGGACTCGAAGTGTAGTTTAAAACGGAAGAAACGGAGATGAAAAAAGACAAGTATTTTGAGAGTTATGGGGGTAATAGTTAGACTCGCACTTTGGTCTAGCAGTTTACAGACTAACCTGCAATTGATTGACCATAACTTACTCAATTTAACTCGGAATTGATTCAAATTCATGCCATTTTGAAGATGTCGAAGTGTAGTTGAAAACGAAAGAAATAGAGATGAAAAATTCCAAGTAACTTAAGAGTTATGATGGAAATAGCTAGACTCGCGCTTTGGTCTAGCAGTTTACAGACCTGCTTCCGATTCTTTGACCATAAGTCACTCAATTCGACTCGGAATTTATTCAAATTCATGCCATTTGGAAGATGTCGAAGAGTAGCTGACAACGAAAGAAGCGGAGATGAAAAACTCCAAGTATTTTAAGAGTTATGATAGAAATAGTTAGACTCGCGCTTTCGCCTAGCAGTATACAGACCTACCTCCGATTTAATGACCACAACTCACTCAATTGAACATGTAATTCAATGAAATTTGTTGCATTTCGAAGGAGTCGAAGTGTAGTTTAAAACGGAAGAAACGGAGATGAAAAACTACTTGTATTTTGAGAGTTATGATGGAAATAGTTAGATTCGCGCTTTGGTCTAGCAGTTTGCAGACATACCTCCGATTGATTGCCCATAACTCACTCAATTCAACTCGGAATTCATTGAAATTTATTCCATTTCGAAGGAGCCGAAGTGTAGTCTAAAAGGGAAGAAACAGAGATGAAAAACCCCAAGTATTTTGAGAGTTATGACGGAAATAGTTAGACTCGCGCTTTGGTCTAGCAGTTTAGAGACCTACGTCCGGTTGATTGACCATAACTCAGTCAATTCAACTCGGAATTGAGTCAAATTCATGTCGTTTCGAAGATGTCGAAGTGTAGTTGAAAAGATAAGAAACGGAGACGAAAAACTCCAAGTATTTTAAGAGTTATGACGGAAATAGTTAGACTCGCCCTTTCGCCTAGAATTTTACAGACCTACCTCCGATTGAATGACCATAACTCACTCAATTCAACCCGGATTTCATTGAAATTTGTTCCATTTCGAAGGAGTCGAAGTGTAGTTTAAAATGGAAGAAACGGAGATTAAAAAAGCCAAGTATTTTGAGAGTTATGGTGTAAATAGTTAGACTCGCACTTTGGTCTAGCAGTTTACAGACCTACCTCCGATTGATTGACCATAACTCACTCAATTCAACTCAGAATTGAATCAAATTCATGGCATTGCGAAGATGTCGAAGTGTAGTTGGAAATGGAGATGAAAAACTTCAAGTAATTTAAGAGTTATGATGGACATAGTTAGACTCGCGCTTTCGCCTAGCAGTTTACAGACCTACCTCCGATTTAATGACCACAACTCACTCAATTGAACATGTAATTCAATGAAATTTGTTGCATTTCGAAGGAGTCGAAGTGTAGTTTAAAACGGAAGAAACGGAGATGAAAAACTACTTGTATTTTGAGAGTTATGATGGAAATAGTTAGATTCGCGCTTTGGTCTAGCAGTTTGCAGACATACCTCCGATTGATTGCCCATAACTCACTCAATTCAACTCGGAATTCATTGAAATTTATTCCATTTCGAAGGAGCCGAAGTGTAGTCTAAAAGGGAAGAAACAGAGATGAAAAACCCCAAGTATTTTGAGAGTTATGACGGAAATAGTTAGACTCGCGCTTTGGTCTAGCAGTTTAGAGACCTACGTCCGGTTGATTGACCATAACTCAGTCAATTCAACTCGGAATTGAGTCAAATTCATGCCGTTTCGAAGATGTCGAAGTGTAGTTGAAAAGATAAGAAACGGAGACGAAAAACTCCAAGTATTTTAAGAGTTATGACGGAAATAGTTAGACTCGCCCTTTCGCCTAGCAGTTTACAGACCTACCTCCGATTGAATGACCATAACTCACTCAATTCAACCCGGATTTCATTGAAATTTGTTCCATTTCGAAGGAGTCGAAGTGTAGTTTAAAACGTAAGAAACGGAGATGCAAAAAGCCAATTATTTTGAGAGTTATGGTGGAAATAGTTAGACTCGCCCTTTGGTCGAGCAGTTTACAGACCTACCTCCGATTGATTGACCATAAGTCACTCAATTCAACTCAGAATTGAATCAAATTCATGGCATTGCGAAGATGTCGAAGTGTAGTTGGAAATGGAGATGAAAAACTCCAAGTATTTTAAGAGTTACGATGGAAATAGTTAGACTCGCGCTTTCGCCTAGCAGTTTACTGACCTACCTCCGAGTGAATGACCATAACCCACTCAATTCAACTCGGAATTCATTGAAATTCGTTCCATTACGAAGGAGTCGAAAGTGTAGCTGAAAAGGGAAGAAACGGAGATGAAAACTCCAAGTATTTTGAAAGTTATGGTGGAAATAGTTAGACTCGCGTTTTCGCCTAGCAGTTTACAGACCTACTACCTCCGAGTGAATGACCATAACTCACTCAATTCAACTCGGAATTCATTAAAATTTATTCAATTTCGAAGGACTCGAAGTGTAGTTTAAAACGGAAGAAACGGAGATGAAAAAAGACAAGTATTTTGAGAGTTATGGGGGTAATAGTTAGACTCGCACTTTGGTCTAGCAGTTTACAGACTAACCTGCAATTGATTGACCATAACTTACTCAATTTAACTCGGAATTGATTCAAATTCATGCCATTTTGAAGATGTCGAAGTGTAGTTGAAAACGAAAGAAATAGAGATGAAAAATTCCAAGTAACTTAAGAGTTATGATGGAAATAGCTAGACTCGCGCTTTGGTCTAGCAGTTTACAGACCTGCTTCCGATTCTTTGACCATAAGTCACTCAATTCGACTCGGAATTTATTCAAATTCATGCCATTTGGAAGATGTCGAAGAGTAGCTGACAACGAAAGAAGCGGAGATGAAAAACTCCAAGTATTTTAAGAGTTATGATAGAAATAGTTAGACTCGCGCTTTCGCCTAGCAGTATACAGACCTACCTCCGATTTAATGACCACAACTCACTCAATTGAACATGTAATTCAATGAAATTTGTTGCATTTCGAAGGAGTCAAAGTGTAGTTTAAAACGGAAGAAACGGAGATGAAAAACTACTTGTATTTTGAGAGTTATGATGGAAATAGTTAGATTCGCGCTTTGGTCTAGCAGTTTGCAGACATACCTCCGATTGATTGCCCATAACTCACTCAATTCAACTCGGAATTCATTGAAATTTATTCCATTTCGAAGGAGCCGAAGTGTAGTCTAAAAGGGAAGAAACAGAGATGAAAAACCCCAAGTATTTTGAGAGTTATGACGGAAATAGTTAGACTCGCGCTTTGGTCTAGCAGTTTAGAGACCTACGTCCGGTTGATTGACCATAACTCAGTCAATTCAACTCGGAATTGAGTCAAATTCATGCCGTTTCGAAGATGTCGAAGTGTAGTTGAAAAGATAAGAAACGGAGACGAAAAACTCCAAGTATTTTAAGAGTTATGACGGAAATAGTTAGACTCGCCCTTTCGCCTAGAATTTTACAGACCTACCTCCGATTGAATGACCATAACTCACTCAATTCAACCCGGATTTCATTGAAATTTGTTCCATTTCGAAGGAGTCGAAGTGTAGTTTAAAACGGAAGAAACGGAGATTAAAAAAGCCAAGTATTTTGAGAGTTATGGTGTAAATAGTTAGACTCGCACTTTGGTCTAGCAGTTTACAGACCTACCTCCGATTGATTGACCATAACTCACTCAATTCAACTCAGAATTGAATCAAATTCATGGCATTGCGAAGATGTCGAAGTGTAGTTGGAAATGGAGATGAAAAACTTCAAGTAATTTAAGAGTTATGATGGACATAGTTAGACTCGCGCTTTCCCCTAGCAGTTTACAGACCTACCTCCGATTTAATGACCACAACTCACTCAATTGAACATGTAATTCAATGAAATTTGTTGCATTTCGAAGGAGTCGAAGTGTAGTTTAAAACGGAAGAAACGGAGATGAAAAACTACTTGTATTTTGAGAGTTATGATGGAAATAGTTAGATTCGCGCTTTGGTCTAGCAGTTTGCAGACATACCTCCGATTGATTGCCCATAACTCACTCAATTCAACTCGGAATTCATTGAAATTTATTCCATTTCGAAGGAGCCGAAGTGTAGTCTAAAAGGGAAGAAACAGAGATGAAAAACCCCAAGTATTTTGAGAGTTATGACGGAAATAGTTAGACTCGCGCTTTGGTCTAGCAGTTTAGAGACCTACGTCCGGTTGATTGACCATAACTCAGTCAATTCAACTCGGAATTGAGTCAAATTCATGCCGTTTCGAAGATGTCGAAGTGTAGTTGAAAAGATAAGAAACGGAGACGAAAAACTCCAAGTATTTTAAGAGTTATGACGGAAATAGTTAGACTCGCCCTTTCGCCTAGCAGTTTACAGACCTACCTCCGATTGAATGACCATAACTCACTCAATTCAACCCGGATTTCATTGAAATTTGTTCCATTTCGAAGGAGTCGAAGTGTAGTTTAAAACGTAAGAAACGGAGATGCAAAAAGCCAATTATTTTGAGAGTTATGGTGGAAATAGTTAGACTCGCCCTTTGGTCGAGCAGTTTACAGACCTACCTCCGATTGATTGACCATAAGTCACTCAATTCAACTCAGAATTGAATCAAATTCATGGCATTGCGAAGATGTCGAAGTGTAGTTGGAAATGGAGATGAAAAACTCCAAGTATTTTAAGAGTTACGATGGAAATAGTTAGACTCGCGCTTTCGCCTAGCAGTTTACTGACCTACCTCCGAGTGAATGACCATAACCCACTCAATTCAACTCGGAATTCATTGAAATTCGTTCCATTACGAAGGAGTCGAAAGTGTAGCTGAAAAGGGAAGAAACGGAGATGAAAACTCCAAGTATTTTGAAAGTTATGGTGGAAATAGTTAGACTCGCGTTTTCGCCTAGCAGTTTACAGACCTACTACCTCCGAGTGAATGACCATAACTCACTCAATTCAACTCGGAATTCATTAAAATTTATTCAATTTCGAAGGACTCGAAGTGTAGTTTAAAACGGAAGAAACGGAGATGAAAATAGACAAGTATTTTGAGAGTTATGGGGGTAATAGTTAGACTCGCACTTTGGTCTAGCAGTTTACAGACTAACCTGCAATTGATTGACCATAACTTACTCAATTTAACTCGGAATTGATTCAAATTCATGCCATTTTGAAGATGTCGAAGTGTAGTTGAAAACGAAAGAAATAGAGATGAAAAATTCCAAGTAACTTAAGAGTTATGATGGAAATAGCTAGACTCGCGCTTTGGTCTAGCAGTTTACAGACCTGCTTCCGATTCTTTGACCATAAGTCACTCAATTCGACTCAGAATTTATTCAAATTCATGCCATTTGGAAGATGTCGAAGAGTAGCTGACAACGAAAGAAGCGGAGATGAAAAACTCCAAGTATTTTAAGAGTTATGATAGAAATAGTTAGACTCGCGCTTTCGCCTAGCAGTATACAGACCTACCTCCGATTTAATGACCACAACTCACTCAATTGAACATGTAATTCAATGAAATTTGTTGCATTTCGAAGGAGTCGAAGTGTAGTTTAAAACGGAAGAAACGGAGATGAAAAACTACTTGTATTTTGAGAGTTATGATGGAAATAGTTAGATTCGCGCTTTGGTCTAGCAGTTTGCAGACATACCTCCGATTGATTGCCCATAACTCACTCAATTCAACTCGGAATTCATTGAAATTTATTCCATTTCGAAGGAGCCGAAGTGTAGTCTAAAAGGGAAGAAACAGAGATGAAAAACCCCAAGTATTTTGAGAGTTATGACGGAAATAGTTAGACTCGCGCTTTGGTCTAGCAGTTTAGAGACCTACGTCCGGTTGATTGACCATAACTCAGTCAATTCAACTCGGAATTGAGTCAAATTCATGCCGTTTCGAAGATGTCGAAGTGTAGTTGAAAAGATAAGAAACGGAGACGAAAAACTCCAAGTATTTTAAGAGTTATGACGGAAATAGTTAGACTCGCCCTTTCGCCTAGAATTTTACAGACCTACCTCCGATTGAATGACCATAACTCACTCAATTCAACCCGGATTTCATTGAAATTTGTTCCATTTCGAAGGAGTCGAAGTGTAGTTTAAAACGGAAGAAACGGAGATTAAAAAAGCCAAGTATTTTGAGAGTTATGGTGTAAATAGTTAGACTCGCACTTTGGTCTAGCAGTTTACAGACCTACCTCCGATTGATTGACCATAACTCACTCAATTCAACTCAGAATTGAATCAAATTCATGGCATTGCGAAGATGTCGAAGTGTAGTTGGAAATGGAGATGAAAAACTTCAAGTAATTTAAGAGTTATGATGGACATAGTTAGACTCGCGCTTTCGCCTAGCAGTTTACAGACCTACCTCCGATTTAATGACCACAACTCACTCATTTGAACATGTAATTCAATGAAATTTGTTGCATTTCGAAGGAGTCGAAGTGTAGTTTAAAACGGAAGAAACGGAGATGAAAAACTACTTGTATTTTGAGAGTTATGATGGAAATAGTTAGATTCGCGCTTTGGTCTAGCAGTTTGCAGACATACCTCCGATTGATTGCCCATAACTCACTCAATTCAACTCGGAATTCATTGAAATTTATTCCATTTCGAAGGAGCCGAAGTGTAGTCTAAAAGGGAAGAAACAGAGATGAAAAACCCCAAGTATTTTGAGAGTTATGACGGAAATAGTTAGACTCGCGCTTTGGTCTAGCAGTTTAGAGACCTACGTCCGGTTGATTGACCATAACTCAGTCAATTCAACTCGGAATTGAGTCAAATTCATGCCGTTTCGAAGATGTCGAAGTGTAGTTGAAAAGATAAGAAACGGAGACGAAAAACTCCAAGTATTTTAAGAGTTATGACGGAAATAGTTAGACTCGCCCTTTCGCCTAGCAGTTTACAGACCTACCTCCGATTGAATGACCATAACTCACTCAATTCAACCCGGATTTCATTGAAATTTGTTCCATTTCGAAGGAGTCGAAGTGTAGTTTAAAACGTAAGAAACGGAGATGCAAAAAGCCAATTATTTTGAGAGTTATGGTGGAAATAGTTAGACTCGCCCTTTGGTCGAGCAGTTTACAGACCTACCTCCGATTGATTGACCATAAGTCACTCAATTCAACTCAGAATTGAATCAAATTCATGGCATTGCGAAGATGTCGAAGTGTAGTTGGAAATGGAGATGAAAAACTCCAAGTATTTTAAGAGTTACGATGGAAATAGTTAGACTCGCGCTTTCGCCTAGCAGTTTACTGACCTACCTCCGAGTGAATGACCATAACCCACTCAATTCAACTCGGAATTCATTGAAATTCGTTCCATTACGAAGGAGTCGAAAGTGTAGCTGAAAAGGGAAGAAACGGAGATGAAAACTCCAAGTATTTTGAAAGTTATGGTGGAAATAGTTAGACTCGCGTTTTCGCCTAGCAGTTTACAGACCTACTACCTCCGAGTGAATGACCATAACTCACTCAATTCAACTCGGAATTCATTAAAATTTATTCAATTTCGAAGGACTCGAAGTGTAGTTTAAAACGGAAGAAACGGAGATGAAAAAAGACAAGTATTTTGAGAGTTATGGGGGTAATAGTTAGACTCGCACTTTGGTCTAGCAGTTTACAGACTAACCTGCAATTGATTGACCATAACTTACTCAATTTAACTCGGAATTGATTCAAATTCATGCCATTTTGAAGATGTCGAAGTGTAGTTGAAAACGAAAGAAATAGAGATGAAAAATTCCAAGTAACTTAAGAGTTATGATGGAAATAGCTAGACTCGCGCTTTGGTCTAGCAGTTTACAGACCTGCTTCCGATTCTTTGACCATAAGTCACTCAATTCGACTCGGAATTTATTCAAATTCATGCCATTTGGAAGATGTCGAAGAGTAGCTGACAACGAAAGAAGCGGAGATGAAAAACTCCAAGTATTTTAAGAGTTATGATAGAAATAGTTAGACTCACGCTTTCGCCTAGCAGTATACAGACCTACCTCCGATTTAATGACCACAACTCACTCAATTGAACATGTAATTCAATGAAATTTGTTGCATTTCGAAGGAGTCGAAGTGTAGTTTAAAACGGAAGAAACGGAGATGAAAAACTACTTGTATTTTGAGAGTTATGATGGAAATAGTTAGATTCGCGCTTTGGTCTAGCAGTTTGCAGACATACCTCCGATTGATTGCCCATAACTCACTCAATTCAACTCGGAATTCATTGAAATTTATTCCATTTCGAAGGAGCCGAAGTGTAGTCTAAAAGGGAAGAAACAGAGATGAAAAACCCTAAGTATTTTGAGAGTTATGACGGAAATAGTTAGACTCGCGCTTTGGTCTAGCAGTTTAGAGACCTACGTCCGGTTGATTGACCATAACTCAGTCAATTCAACTCGGAATTGAGTCAAATTCATGCCGTTTCGAAGATGTCGAAGTGTAGTTGAAAAGATAAGAAACGGAGACGAAAAACTCCAAGTATTTTAAGAGTTATGACGGAAATAGTTAGACTCGCCCTTTCGCCTAGCAGTTTACAGACCTACCTCCGATTGAATGACCATAACTCACTCAATTCAACCCGGATTTCATTGAAATTTGTTCCATTTCGAAGGAGTCGAAGTGTAGTTTAAAACGTAAGAAACGGAGATGCAAAAAGCCAATTATTTTGAGAGTTATGGTGGAAATAGTTAGACTCGCACTTTGGTCGAGCAGTTTACAGACCTACCTCCGATTGATTGACCATAACTCACTCAATTCAACTCAGAATTGAATCAAATTCATGGCATTGCGAAGATGTCGAAGTGTAGTTGGAAATGGAGATGAAAAACTCCAAGTATTTTAAGAGTTACGATGGAAATAGTTAGACTCGCGCTTTCGCCTAGCAGTTTACTGACCTACCTCCGAGTGAATGACCATAACCCGCTCAATTCAACTCGGAATTCATTGAAATTCGTTCCATTACGAAGGAGTCGAAAGTGTAGCTGAAAAGGGAAGAAACGGAGATGAAAACTCCAAGTATTTTGAAAGTTATGGTGGAAATAGTTAGACTCGCGTTTTCGCCTAGCAGTTTACAGACCTACTACCTCCGAGTGGATGACCATAACTCACTCAATTCAACTCGGAATTCATTAAAATTTGTTCCATTTCGAAGGACTCGATGTGTAGTTTAAAACGGAAGAAACGGAGATGAAAAAAGACAAGTATTTTGAGAGTTATGGTGGAAATAGTTAGACTCGCACTTTGGTCTAGCAGTTTACAGACTAACCTGCAATTGATTGACCATAACTTACTCAATTTAACTCGGAATTGATTCAAATTCATGCCATTTTGAAGATGTCGAAGTGTAGTTGAAAACGAAAGAAATAGAGATGAAAAATTCCGAGTAACTTAAGAGTTATGATGGAAATAGCTAGACTCGCGCTTTGGTCTAGCAGTTTACAGACCTGCTTCCGATTCTTTGACCATAAGTCACTCAATTCGACTCGGAATTTATTCAAATTCATGCCATTTGGAAGATGTCGAAGAGTAGCTGACAACGAAAGAAACGGAGATGAAAAACTCCAAGTATTTTAAGAGTTATGATAGAAATAGTTAGACTCGTGCTTTCGCCTAGCAGTTTACAGACCTACCTCCGATTTAATGACCACAACTCACTCAATTGAACATGTAATTCAATGAAATTTGTTGCATTTCGAAGGAGTCGAAGTGTAGTTTAAAACGTAAGAAACGGAGATGCAAAAAGCCAATTATTTTGAGAGTTATGGTGGAAATAGTTAGACTCGCACTTTGGTCGAGCAGTTTACAGACCTACCTCCGATTGATTGACCATAACTCACTCAATTCAACTCAGAATTGAATCAAATTCATGGCATTGCGAAGATGTCGAAGTGTAGTTGGAAATGGAGATGAAAAACTCCAAGTATTTTAAGAGTTACGATGGAAATAGTTAGACTCGCGCTTTCGCCTAGCAGTTTACTGACCTACCTCCGAGTGAATGACCATAACCCGCTCAATTCAACTCGGAATTCATTGAAATTCGTTCCATTACGAAGGAGTCGAAAGTGTAGCTGAAAAGGGAAGAAACGGAGATGAAAACTCCAAGTATTTTGAAAGTTATGGTGGAAATAGTTAGACTCGCGTTTTCGCCTAGCAGTTTACAGACCTACTACCTCCGAGTGGATGACCATAACTCACTCAATTCAACTCGGAATTCATTAAAATTTGTTCCATTTCGAAGGACTCGATGTGTAGTTTAAAACAGAAGAAACGGAGATAAAAAAAGCCAAGTATTTTGAGATTTATGGTGGAAATTGTTAGACTCGCACTTTGGTCTAGCAGTTTACAGACCTACCTCCTATTGATTGACTATAACTCACTCAATTTAACTCGAAATTTATTCAAATTCATGCAATTTCGAAGATGTCGAAGTGTAGTTGAAAACAGAAGAAACAGAGATGAAAAACTCCAAGTATTTTAAGAGTTATGATGGAAATAGTTAGACTCTTTCTTTCGCCTAGCAGTTTCCAGACCTACCTCCGATTGAATGACCATAACTCACTCAATTCAACCCGGATTTCATTGAAATTTGTTCCATTTCGAAGGAGTCGAAGTGTAGTTTAAAACGGAAGAAACGGAGATGCAAAAAGCCAAGTATTTTGAGAGTTATGGTGGAAATAGTTAGACTCGCACTTTGGTCTAGTAGTTTACAGACCTACCTCCGATTGATTGACCATAACTCACTCAATTCAAGTCAGAATTGAATCAAATTCATGGCATTGCGAAGATGTCGAAGTGTAGTTGGAAATGGAGATGAAAAACTCCAAGTAATTTAAGAGTTATGATGGACATAGTTAGACTCGCGCTTTCGTCTAGCAGTTTACAGACCTACCTCCGAGTGAATAACCATAACTCACTCAATTTAACTCGGAATTCATTGAAATTTGTTCCATTTCGAAGGACTCGAACTGTAGTTTAAAACGGAAGAAACGGAGATGAAAAAAGCCAAGTATTTTGAGAGTTATGGTGGAAATAGTTAGACTCGCACTTTGGTCTAGCAGTTTACAGACCAACCTGCAATTGATTGACCATAACTTACTCAATTTAACTCGGAATTGATTCAAATTCATGCCATTTTGAAGATGTCGAAGTATAGTTGAAAACGAAAGAAACAGAGATGAAAAATTCCAAGTATCTTAAGAGTTATGATGGAAATAGCTAGACTCGCGCTTTGGTCTAGCAGTTTACAGACCTGCTTCCGATTCTTTGACCATAAGTCACTCAATTCGACTCGGAATTTATTCAAATTCATGCCATTTGGAAGATGTCGACGAGTAGCTGAAAACGAAAGAAACGGAGATAAAAAACTCCAAGTATTTTAAGAGTTATGATAGAAATAGCTAGACTCGCGCTTTCGCCTAGCAGTTTACAGACCTACCTCCGATTTAATGACCACAACTCACTCAATTGAACATGTAATTCAGTGAAATTTGTTGCATTTCGAAGGAGTCGAAGTGTAGTTTAAAACGGAAGAAACGGAGATGAAAAACTACTTGTATTTTGAGAGTTATGATGGAAATAGTTACACTCGCGCTTTGGTCTAGCAGTTTACGGACCTACGTCCGGTTGATTGACCATAACTCAGTCAATTCAACTCGGAATTGAGTGAAATTAATGCCGTTTCGAAGATGTCGAAGTGTACTTGAAAACATAAGAAACGGAGATGAAAAAATCCAAGTATATTAAGAGTTATGACGGAAATATTTAGACTCGCCGTTTCGCCTAGCAGTTTACAGACCTACCTCCGATTGAATGACCATAACTCACTCAATTCAACCCGGAATTAATTCAAATTTGTTCCATTTCGAATGAGTAGAAGTGTAGTTTAAAACGAAAGAAAAGGAGGTTAAAAAAGCCAAGTATTTCGGGAGTTATGATGGAAATAGTTAGACTCGCACTTTAGTGTAGCAGTTTACAGACCTACCTCCGATTGATTGACCATAACTCAGTCAATTCAACTCAAAATTGAATCAAATTCATGGCATTGCGAAGAGGTCGAAGTGTAGTTGGAAATGGAGATGAAAAACTCCAAGTAATTTAAGAGTTATGATGGACATAGTTAGACTCGCGCTTTCGCCTAGCAGTTTACAGACCTACCTCCAAGTGAATGACCATAACTCACTCAATTCAACTCGGAATTCCTTAAAATTTATTCCATTTCGAAGGACTCGAAGTGTAGTTTAAAACGGAAGAAACGGAGATGAAAAAAGCCAAGTATTTTGAGAGTTATGGTGGAAATAGTTAGACTCGCACTTTGGTCTAGCAGTTTACAGACTAACCTGCAATTGATTGACCATAACTTACTCAATTTAACTCGGAATTGATTGAAATTCATGCCATTTTGAAGATGTCGAAGTGTAGTTGAAAACGAAAGAAACAGAGATGAAAAATTCCAAGTATCTTAAGAGTTATGATGGAAATAGCTAGACTCGCGCTTTGGTCTAGCAGTTTACAGACCTGCTTCCGATTCTTTGACCATAAGTTACTCAATTCGACTCGGAATTTATTCAAATTCATGCCATTTGGAAAATGTCGAAGAGTAGCTGAAAACGAAAGAAACGGAGATGAAAAATTCCAAGTATTTTAAGAGTTATGATAGAAATAGCTAGACTCGCCCTTTCGCCTAGCAGTTTACAGACCTACCTCTGATTTAATGACCACAACTCACTCAATTGAACATGTAATTCAATGAAATTTGTTGCATTTCGAAGGAGTCGAAGTGTACTTTAAAACGGAAGAAACGGAGATGAAAAACCACTTGTATTTTGAGAGTTATGATGGAAATAGTTAGATTCGCGCTTTGGTCTAGCAGTTTGCAGACATACCTCCGATTGATTGACCATAACTCACTCAATTCAACTCGGAATTCATTGAAATTTATTCCATTTCGAAGGAGTCGAAGTCTAGTCTAAAAGGGAAGAAACAGAGATGAAAAACCCCAAGTATTTTGAGAGTTATGACGGAAATAGTTAGACTCGCCCTTTCGCCTAGCAGTTTACAGACTTACCTCCGATTGAATGACCATAACTCACTCAATTCAACCCGGATTTCATTGAAATTTGTTCCATTTCGAAGGAGTCGAAGTGTAGTTTAAAACGTAAGAAACGGAGATGCAAAAAGCCAATTATTTTGAGAGTTATGGTGGAAATAGTTAGACTCGTACTTTGGTCGAGCAGTTTACAGACCTACCTCCGATTGATTGACCATAACTCACTCAATTCAACTCAGAATTGAATCAAATTCATGGCATTGCGAAGATGTCGAAGTGTAGTTGGAAATGGAGATGAAAAACGCCAAGTATTTTAAGAGTTACGATGGAAATAGTTAGACTCGCGCTTTCGCCTAGCAGTTTACTGACCTACCTCCGAGTGAATGACCATAACCCACTCAATTCAACTCGGAATTCATTGAAATTCGTTCCATTACGAAGGAGTCGAAAGTGTAGCTGAAAAGGGAAGAAACGGAGATGAAAACTCCAAGTATTTTGAAAGTTATGGTGGAAATAGTTAGACTCGCGTTTTCGCCTAGCAGTTTACAGACCTACTACCTCCGAGTGAATGACCATAACTCACTCAATTCAACTCGGAATTCATTAAAATTTGTTCCATTTTGAAGGACTCGAAGTGTAGTTTAAAACGGAAGAAACGGAGATGAAAAAAGACAAGTATTTTGAGAGTTATGGTGGAAATAGTTAGACTCGCACTTTGGTCTAGCAGTTTACAGACTAACCTGCAATTGATTGACCATAACTTACTCAATTTAACTCGGAATTGATTCAAATTCATGCCATTTTGAAGATGTCGAAGTGTAGTTGAAAACGAAAGAAATAGAGATGAAAAATTCCAAGTAACTTAAGAGTTATGATGGAAATAGCTAGACTCGCGCTTTGGTCTAGCAGTTTACAGACCTGCTTCCGATTCTTTGACCATAAGTCACTCAATTCGTCTCGGAATTTATTCAAATTCATGCCATTTGGAAGATGTCGAAGAGTAGCTGAAAACGAAAGAAACGGAGATGAAAAACTCCAAGTATTTTAAGAGTTATGATAGAAATAGTTAGACTCGCGCTTTCGCCTAGCAGTTTACAGACCTACCTCCAATTTAATGACCACAACTCACTCAATTGAACATGTAATTCAATGAAATTTGTTGCATTTCGAAGGAGTCGAAGTGTAGTTTAAAACGGAAGAAACGGAGATGAAAAACTACTTGTATTTTGAGAGTTATGATGGAAATAGTTAGATTCGCGCTTTGGTCTAGCAGTTTGCAGACATACCTCCGATTGATTGCCCATAACTCACTCAATTCAACTCGGAATTCATTGAAATTTATTCCATTTCGAAGGAACCGAAGTGTAGTCTAAAAGGGAAGAAACAGAGATGAAAAACCCCAAGTATTTTGAGAGTTATGACGGAAATAGTTAGACTCGCGCTTTGGTCTAGCAGTTTAGAGACCTACGTCCGGTTGATTGACCATAACTCAGTCAATTCAACTCGGAATTGAGTCAAATTCATGCCGTTTCGAAGATGTCGAAGTGTAGTTGAAAAGATAAGAAACGGAGACGAAAAACTCCAAGTATTTTAAGAGTTATGACGGAAATAGTTAGACTCGCCCTTTCGCCTAGCAGTTTACAGACCTACCTCCGATTGAATGACCATAACTCACTCAATTCAACCCGGATTTCATTGAAATTTGTTCCATTTCGAAGGAGTCAAAGTGTAGTTTAAAACGTAAGAAACGGAGATGCAAAAAGCCATTATTTTGAGAGTTATGGTGGAAATAGTTAGACTTGCACTTTGGTCGAGCAGTTTACAGACCTACCTACGATTGATTGACCATAACTCACTCAATTTAACTCAGAATTGAATCAAATTCATGGCATTGCGAAGATGTCGAAGTGTAGTTGGAAATGGAGATGAAAAACTCCAAGTATTTTAAGAGTTACGATGGAAATAGTTAGACTCGCGCTTTCGCCTAGCAGTTTACTGACCTACCTCCGAGTGAATGACCATAACCCACTCAATTCAACTCGGAATTCATTGAAATTCGTTCCATTACGAAGGAGTCGAAAGTGTAGCTGAAAAGGGAAGAAACGGAGATGAAAACTCCAAGTATTTTGAAAGTTATGGTGGAAATAGTTAGACTCGCGTTTTTGCCTAGCAGTTTACAGACCTACCTCCGATTGAATGACCATAAGTCACTAAATTCACCTCGGAATTCATTGAACTTTGTTCCATTTCGAAGGAGTCGAAGTGTAGTTTAAAACAGAAGAAACGGAGATAAAAAAAGCCAAGTATTTTGAGATTTATGGTGGAAATTGTTAGACTCGCACTTTGGTCTAGCAGTTTACAGACTTACCTCCGATTGATTGACTATAACTCACTCAATTTAACTCGAAATTGATTCAAATTCATGCAATTTCGAAGATGTCGAAGTGTAGTTGAAAACAGAAGAAACAGAGATGAAAAACTCCAAGTATTTTAAGAGTTATGATGGAAATAGTTAGACTCTTTCTTTCGCCTAGCAGTTTCCAGACCTACCTCCGATTGAATGACCATAACTCACTCAATTCAACCCGGATTTCATTGAAATTTGTTCCATTTCGAAGGAGTCGAAGTGTAGTTTAAAACGGAAGAAACGGAGATGCAAAAAGCCAAGTATTTTGAGAGTTATGGTGGAAATAGTTAGACTCGCACTTTGGTCTAGTAGTTTACAGACCTACCTCCGATTGATTGACCATAACTCACTCAATTCAAGTCAGAATTGAATCAAATTCATGGCATTTTGAAGATGTCGAAGTGTAGTTGAAAACGAAAGAAACAGAGATGAAAAATTCCAAGTATCTTAAGAGTTATGATGGAAATAGCTAGACTCGCGCTTTGGTCTAGCAGTTTACAGACCTGCTTCCGAATCTTTGACCATAAGTCACTCAATTCGACTCGGAATTTATTCAAATTCATGCCATTTGGAAGATGTCGACGATTAGCTGAAAACGAAAGAAACGGAGATAAAAAACTCCAAGTATTTTAAGAGTTATGATAGAAATAGCTAGACTCGCGCTTTCGCCTAGCAGTTTACAGACCTACCTCCGATTTAATGACCACAACTCACTCAATTGAACATGTAATTCAGTGAAATTTGTTGCATTTCGAAGGAGTCGAAGTGTAGTTTAAAACGGAAGAAACGGAGATGAAAAACTACTTGTATTTTGAGAGTTATGATAGAAATAGTTACACTCGCGCTTTGGTCTAGCAGTTTAAGGACCTACGTCCGGTTGATTGACCATAACTCAGTCAATTCAACTCGGAATTGAGTGAAATTAATGCCGTTTCGAAGATGTCGAAGTGTAGTTGAAAACATAAGAAACGGAGATGAAAAAATCCAAGTTTATTAAGAGTTATGACGGAAATATTTAGACTCGCCCTTTCGCCTAGCAGTTTACAGACCTACCTCCGATTGAATGACCATAACTCACTCAATTCAACCCGGAATTAATTCAAATTTGTTCCATTTCGAATGAGTAGAAGTGTAGTTTAAAACGAAAGAAAAGGAGGTTAAAAAAGCCAAATATTTCGGGAGTTATGATGGAAATAGTTAGACTCGCACTTTAGTGTAGCAGTTTACAGACCTACCTCCGATTGATTGACCATAACTCAGTCAATTCAACTCAGAATTGAATCAAATTCATGGCATTGCGAAGAGGTCGAAGTGTAGTTGGAAATGGAGATGAAAAACTCCAAGTAATTTAAGAGTTAGGATGGACATAGTTAGACTCGCGCTTTCGCCTAGCAGTTTACAGACCTACCTCCAAGTGAATGACCATAACTCACTCAATTCAATTCGGAATTCCTTAAAATTTATTCCATTTCGAAGGACTCGAAGTGTAGTTTAAAACGGAAGAAACGGAGATGAAAAAAGCCAAGTATTTTGAGAGTTATGGTGGAAATAGTTAGACTCGCACTTTGGTCTAGCAGTTTACAGACTAACCTGCAATTTATTGACCATAACTTACTCAATTTAACTCGGAATTGATTGAAATTCATGCCATTTTGAAGATGTCGAAGTGTAGTTGAAAACGAAAGAAACAGAGATGAAAAATTCCAAGTATCTTAAGAGTTATGATGGAAATAGCTAGACTCGCGCTTTGGTCTAGCAGTTTACAGACCTGCTTCCGATTCTTTGACCATAAGTCACTCAATTCGACTCGGAATTTATTCAAATTCATGCCATTTGGAAGATGTCGAAGAGTAGCTGAAAATGAAAGAAACGGAGATGAAAAACTCCAAGTATTTTAAGAGTTATGATAGAAATAGCTAGACTCGCGCTTTCGCCTAGCAGTTTACAGACCTACCTCTGATTTAATGACCACAACTCACTCAATTGAACATGTAATTCAATGAAATTTGTTGCATTTCGAAGGAGTCGAAGTGTAGTTTAAAACGGAAGAAACGGAGATGAAAAACTACTTGTATTTTGAGAGTTATGATGGAAATAGTTAGATTCGCGCTTTGGTCTAGCAGTTTGCAGACATACCTCCGATTGATTGACCATAACTCACTCAATTCAACTCGGAATTCATTGAAATTTATTCCATTTCGAAGGAGTCAAAGTGTAGTCTAAAAGGGAAGAAACAGAGATGAAAAACCCCAAGTATTTTGAGAGTTATGACGGAAATAGTTAATTGAAATTTGTTCCATTTCGAATGAGTAGAATTGTAGTTTAAAAAGAAAGAAACGGAGGTTAAAAAAGTGTAGTTTAAAAAGAAAGAAACGGAGGTTAAAAAAGCCAAGTATTTCGGGAGTTATGATGGTAATAGTTAGACTCGCACTTTAGTGTAGCAGTTTACAGACCTACCTCCGATTGATTGACCATAACTCAGTCAATTCAACTCGGAATTTAGTCAAATTCATGCCGTTTCGAAGATGTCGAAGTGTAGTTGAAAACATAAGAAACGGAGATGAAAAACTCCAAGTATTTTAAGAGTTATGACGGAAATAGTTAGACTTGCCCATTCGCCTAGCAGTTTACAGACCTACCTCCGATTGAATGACCATAACTCACTCAATTCAACCCGGATTTCATTGAAATTTGTTCCATTTCGAAGGAGTCGAAGTGTAGTTTAAAACGGAAGAAACGAAGATGCAAAAAGCCAAGTATTTTGAGAGTTATGGTGGAAATAGTTAGACTCGCACTTTGGTCGAGTAGTTTACAGACCTACCTCCGATTGATTGACCATAACTCACTCAATTCAACTCAGAATTGAATCAAATTCATGGCATTGCGAAGATGTCGAAGTGTAGTTGGAAATGGAGATGAAAAAGTCCAAGTAATTTAAGAGTTATGATGGACATAGTTAGAGTCGCGCTTTCTCCAAGCAGTTTACAGACCTACCTCCGAGTGAATGACCATAACTCACTCAATTCAACTCGGAATTCATTAAAATTTGTTCCATTTCGAAGGACTCGAACTGTAGTTTAAAACGGAAGAAACGGAGATGAAAAAAGCCAAGTATTTTGAGAGTTATGGTGAAAATAGTTAGACTCGCACTTTGGTCTAGCAGTTTACAGACCAACCTGCAATTGATTGACCATAACTTACTCAATTTAACTCGAAATTGATTCAAATTCATGCCATTTTGAAGATGTCGAAGTGTAGTTGAAAACGAAAGAAACAGAGATAAAAAATTCCAAGTATCTTAAGAGTTATGATGGAAATAGTTAGACTCGCGCTTTGGTCTAGCAGTTTACAGACCTGCTTTCGATTCATTGACCATAAGTCACTCAATTCGACTCGGAATTTATTCAAATTCCTGCCATTTGGAAGATGACGAAGAGTAGCTGAAAACGAAAGAAACGGAGATGAAAAAATCCAAGAATTTTAAGAGTTATGATAGAAATAGTTAGACTCGCGCTTTCGCCTAGCAGTTTACAGACCTACCTCCGATTGAATGACCATAACTCACTCAATTCAACCCGGAATTAATTGAATTTGTTCCATTTCGAATGAGTAGAAGTGTAGTTTAAAACGAAAGAAACAGAGGTTAAAAAAGCCAAGTATTTCGGGAGTTATGATGGAAATAGTTAGACTCGCACTTTAGTGTAGCAATTTACAGACCTACCTCCGATTGATTGACCATAACTCAGTCAATTCAACTCGGAATGGAGTCAAATTCATGCCGTTTCGAAGATGTCGAAGTGTAGTTGAAAACATAAGAAACGGAGATGAAAAACTCCAAGTATTTTAAGAGTTACGATGGAAATAGTTAGACTCGCGCTTTCGCCTAGCAGTTTACTGACCTACCTCCGATTGAATGACCATAACCCACTCAATTCAACTCGGAATTCATTGAAATTTGTTCCATTGCGAAAGAGTCGAAATTGTAGCTGAAAACGGAAGAAACGGAGATGAAAACTCCAAGTATTTTGAGAGTTATTGTGAAAATAGTTAGACTCGCATTTTCGCCTAGCAGTTTACAGACCTACCTCCGATTGAATGACCATAAGTCACTAAATTCAACTCGGAATTCATTGAACTTTGTTCCATTTCGAAGGAGTCGAAGTGTAGTTTAAAACAGAAGAAACGGAGATAAAAAAAGCCAAGTATTTTGAGATTTATGGTGGAAATTGTTAGACTCCCACTTTAGTCTAGCAGTTTACAGACTTACCTCCGATTGATTGACTATAACTCACTCAATTGAACTCGAAATTGATTCAAATTCATGCAATTTCGAAGATGTCGAAGTGTAGTTGAAAACGGAAGAAACGGAGATGAAAACTCCAAGTATTTTAAGAGTTATGATGGAAATAGATAGACTCTCGCTTTCGCCTAGCACTTTACAGACCTACCTCCGATTGAATGACCATAACTCACTCAATTCAACCCGGATTTCATTGAAATTTGTTCCATTTCGAAGGAGTCGACGGAGATGCAAAAAGCCAAGTATTTTGAGAGTTATGGTGGAAATAGTTAGACTCGCACTTTGGTCTAGCAGTTTACAGACCTACCTCCGATTGATTGACCATAACTCACTAAATTCAACTCAGAATTGAATCAAATTCATGGCATTGCGAAGATGTCGAAGTGTAGTTGGAAATGGAGATGAAAAACTCTAAGTATTTTAAGAGTTACGATGGAAATAGTTAGACTCGCGCTTTCGCCTAGCAGTTTACTGACCTACCTCCGATTGAATGACCATAACCAACTCAATTCAACTCGCACTTTAGTCTAGCAGTTTACAGACTTACCTCCGATTGATTGACTATAAGTCACTAAATTTAACTCGAAATTGATTCAAATTCATGCAATTTCGAAGATGTCGAAGTGTAGTTGAAAACGGAAGAAACGGAGATGAAAACTCCAAGTATTTTAAGAGTTATGATGGAAATAGATAGACTCTCGCTTTCGCCTAGCACTTTACAGACCTACCTCCGATTGAATGACCATAACTCACTCAATTCAACCCGGATTTCATTGAAATTTGTTCCATTTCGAAGGAGTCGAAGTGTAGTTTAAAACGGAAGAAACGAAGATTAAAAAAGCCAAGTATTTTGAGAGTTATGGTGTAAATAGTTAGACTCGCACTTTGGTCTAGCAGTTTACAGACCTACCTCCGATTGATTGACCATAACTCACTCAATTCAACTCAGAATTGAATCAAATTCATGGCATTGCGAAGATGTCGAAGTGTAGTTGGAAATGGAGATGAAAAACTTCAAGTAATTTAAGAGTTATGATGGACATAGTTAGACTCGCGCTTTCGCCTAGCAGTTTACAGACCTACCTCCGAGTGAATGACCATAACTCACTCAATTCAACTCAGAATTCATTGAAATTTGTTCCTTTTCGAAGGACTCGAACTGTAGTTAAAAGCGGAAGAAACGGAGATTAAAAAAGCCAAGTATTTTGAGAGTTATGGTGGAAATAGTTTGACTCGCATTTTAGTCTAGCAGTTTACAGACCAACCTGCAATTGATTGAGTATAACTTACTCAATTTAACTCGGAATTGATTCAAATGGATGCCATTTTGAAGATGTCGAAGTGTAGTTGAAAACGAAAGAAACAGAGATGAAAAATTCCAAGTATGTTAAGAGTTATGATGGAAATAGTTAGACTCGCGCTTTGCTCTAGTAGTTTGCAGACCTGTTTCCGATTCATTGACCATAAGTCACTCAATTCGACTCGGAATTTATTCAAATTCATGCCATTTGGAAGATGTCGAAGAGTAGCTGAAAACGAAAGAAACGGAGATGAAAAACTTCAAGTATTTTAAGAGTTATGATAGAAATAGTTAGACTCGCGCTTTCGCCTAGCAGTTTACAGACCTACCTCCGATTTAATGACCACAACGCACTCAATTGAACATGTAATTCAATGAAATTTGTTGCATTTCGAAGGAGTCGAAGTGTAGTTTAAAACAGAAGAAACGGAGATGAAAAACTACTTGTATTTTGAGAGTTATGATGGAAATAGTTAGATTCGCGCTTTGGTCTAGCAGTTTGCAGACATACCTCCGATTGATTGACCATAACTCACTCAATTCAACTCGGAATTCATTGAAATTTATTCCATTTCGAAGGAGTCGAAGTGTAGTCTAAAACGGAAGAAACAGAGATGAAAAACTCCAAGTATTTTGAGAGTTATGACGGAAATAGTTAGACTCGCGCTTTGGTCTAGCACTTTAGAGACCTACGTCCGGTTGATTGACCATAACTCAGTCAATTCAACTCGGAATTGAGTCAAATTCATGCCGTTTCGAAGATGTCGAAGTGTAGTTGAAAACATAAGTAACGGAGATGAAAAACTCCAAGTATTTTAAGAGTTATGACGGAAATAGTTAGACTCGCCCTTTCGCCTAGCAGTTTACAGACCTACCTCCGATTGAATGACCATAACTCACTCAATTCAACCCGGAATTAATTGAAATTTGTTCCATTTCGAATGAGTAGAAGTTTAGTTTAAAACGAAAGAAACGGAGGTTAAAAAAGCCAAGTATTTCGGGAGTTATGATGGAAATAGTTAGACTCGCACTTTAGTGTAGCAGTTTACAGACCTACCTCCGATTGATTGACCATAACTCAGTAAATTCAACTCGAAATTTAGTCAAATTCATGCCGTTTCGAAGATGTCGAAGTGTAGTTGAAAACATAAGAAACGGAGATGAAAAACTCCAAGTATTTTAAGAGTTACGATGGAAATAGTTAGACTCGCGCTTTCGCCTAGCAGTTTACTGACCTACCTCCGATGGAATGACCATAACCCACTCAATTCAACTCGGAATTCATTGAAATTCGTTCCATTACGAAGGAGTCGAAAGTGTAGCTGAAAACGGAAGAAACGGAGATGAAAACTCCAAGTATTTTGAGAGTTATGGTGGAAATAGATAGACTCGCGTTTTCGCCTAGCAGTTTACAGACCTACCTCCGATTGATTGACTATAACTCACTCAATTCCACTCGACATTGATTCAAATTCATGCAATTTCGAAGATGTCGAAGTGTAGTTGAAAACGGAAGAAACGGAGATGAAAAACTCCAAGTATTTTAAGAGTTATGATGGAAATAGTTAGACTCTCGCTTTCGCCTAGCAGTTTACAGACCTACCTCCGATTGAATGACCATAACTCACTCAATTCTACCCGGATTTCATTGAAATTTGTTCCATTTCGAAAGAGTCGACGGAGATGCAAAAAGCCAAGTATTTTGAGAGTTATGGTGTAAATAGTTAGACTCGCACTTTGGTCTAGCAGTTTACAGACCTACCTCCGATTGATTGACCATAACTCACTCAATTCAACTCAGAATTGAATCAAATTCAAGGCATTGCGAAGATGTCGAAGTGTAGTTGGAAATGGAGATGAAAAACTCCAAGTATTTTAAGAGTTACGATGGAAATAGTTAGACTCGCGCTTTCGCCTAGCAGTTTACTGACCTACCTCCGATTGAATGACCATAACCCACTCAATGCAACTCGGAATTCATTGAAATTCGTTCCATTACGAAGGAGTCGAAAGTGTAGCTGAAAACGGAAGGAACGGAGATGAAAACTCCAAGTATTTTGAGAGTTATGGTGGAAATAGTTAGACTCGCGTTTTCGCCGAGCAGTTTACAGACCTACCTCCGATTGATTGACTATAACTCACTTAATTCCACTCGACATTGATTCAAATTCATGCCATTTCGAAGATGTCGAAGTGTAGCTGAAAACATAAGAAACGGAGATAAAAAACTCCAAGTATTTTAAGAGTTACGATGGAAATAGTTAGACTCGCGCTTTCGCCTAGCAGTTTACTGACCTACCTCCGATTGAATGACCATAACCCACTCAATTCAACTCGGAATTCTTTGAAATTCGTTCCATTACGAAGGAGTCGAAAGTGTAGCTGAAAACAGAAGAAACGGAGATGAAAACTCCAAGTATTTTGAGAGTTATGGTGGAAATAGTTAGACTCGCGTTTTTGCCTAGCAGTTTTCAGACCTACCTCCGATTGAATGACCATAAGTCACTAAATTCACCTCGGAATTCATTGAACTTTGTTCCATTTCGAAGGAGTCGAAGTGTAGTTTAAAACTGAAGAAACGGAGATAAAAAAAGCCAAGTATTTTGAGATTTATGGTGGAAATTGTTAGACTCGCACTTTAGTCTAGCAGTTTACAGACTTACCTCCGATTGATTGACTATAACTCACTCAATTCAACTCGAAATTGATTCAAATTCATGCAATTTCGAAGATGTCGAAGTGTAGTTGAAAACGGAAGAAACGGAGATGAAAACTCCAAGTATTTTAAGAGTTATGATGGAAATAGATAGACTCTCGCTTTCGCCTAGCACTTTACAGACCTACCTCCGATTGAATGACCATAACTCACTCAATTCAACCCGGATTTCATTGAAATTTGTTCCATTTCGAAGGAGTTGAAGTGTAGTTTAAAACGGAAGAAACGGAGATTAAAAAAGCCAAGTATTTTGAGAGTTATGGTGTAAATAGTTAGACTCGCACTTTGGTCTAGCAGTTTACAGACCTACCTCCGATTGATTGACCATAACTCACTCAATTCAACTCAGAATTGAATCAAATTCATGGCATTGCGAAGGTGTCGAAGTGTAGTTGGAAATGGAGATGAAAAACTTCAAGTAATTTAAGAGTTATGATGGACATAGTTAGACTCGCGCTTTCGCCTAGCAGTTTACAGACCTACCTCCGAGTGAATGACCATAACTCACTCAATTCAACTCGGAATTCATTGAAATTTGTTCCATTTCGAAGGACTCGAACTGTAGTTTAAAGCGGAAGAAACAAAGATTAAAAAAGCCAAGTATTTTGAGAGTTATGGTGGAAATAGTTTGACTCGCATTTTAGTCTAGCAGTTTACAGACCAACCTGCAATTGATTGAGTATAACTTACTCAATTTAACTCGGAATTGATTCAAATGCATGCCATTTTGAAGATGTCGAAGTGTAGTTGAAAACGAAAGAAACAGAGATGAAAAATTCCAAGTATCTTAAGAGTTATGATGGAAATAGTTAGACTCGCGCTTTGCTCTAGTAGTTTACAGACCTGCTTCCGATTCATTGACCATAAGTCACTCAATTCGACTCGGAATTTATTCAAATTCATGCCATTTGGAAGATGTCGAAGAGTAGCTGAAAACGAAAGAAACGGAGATGAAAAACTTCAAGTATTTTAAGAGTTATGATAGAAATAGTTAGACTCGCGCTTTCGCCTAGCAGTTTACAGACCTACCTCCGATTTAATGACCACAACGCACTCAATTGAACATGTAATTCAATGAAATTTGTTGCATTTCGAAGGAGTCGAAGTGTAGTTTAAAACAGAAGAAACGGAGATGAAAAACTACTTGTATTTTGAGAGTTATGATGGAAATAGTTAGATTCGCGCTTTGGTCTAGCAGTTTGCAGACATACCTCCGATTGATTGACCATAACTCACTCAATTCAACTCGGAATTCATTGAAATTTATTCCATTTCGAAGGAGTCGAAGTGTAGTCTAAAACGGAAGAAACAGAGATGAAAAACTCCAAGTATTTTGAGAGTTATGACGGAAATAGTTAGACTCGCGCTTTGGTCTAGCACTTTAGAGACCTACGTCCGGTTGATTGACCATAACCCAGTCAATTCAACTCGGAATTGAGTCAAATTTATGCCGTTTCGAAGATGTCGAAGTGTAGTTGAAAACATAAGTAACGGAGATGAAAAACTCCAAGTATTTTAAGAGTTATGACGGAAATAGTTAGACTCGCCCTTTCGCCTAGCAGTTTACAGACCTACCTCCGATTGAATGACCATAACTCACTCAATTCAACCCGGAATTAATTGAAATTTGTTCCATTTCGAATGAGTAGAAGTGTAGTTTAAAACGAAAGAAACGGAGGTTTAAAAAGCCAAGTATTTCGGGAGTTATGATGGAAATAGTTAGACTCGCACTTTAGTGTAGCAGTTTACAGACCTACCTCCGATTGATTGACCATAACTCAGTAAATTCAACTCGAAATTTAGTCAAATTCATGCCGTTTCGAAGATGTCGAAGTGTAGTTGAAAACATAAGAAACGGAGATGAAAAACTCCAAGTATTTTAAGAGTTACGATGGAAATAGTTAGACTCGCGCTTTCGCCTAGCAGTTTACTGACCTACCTCCGATTGAATGACCATAACCCACTCAATTCAACTCGGAATTCATTGAAATTCGTTCCATTACGAATGAGTCGAAAGTGTAGCTGAAAACGGAAGAAACGGAGATGAAAACTCCAAGTATTTTGAGAGTTATGGTGGAAATAGTTAGACTCGCGTTTTCGCCTAGCAGTTTACAGACCTACCTCCGATTGATTGACTATAACGCACTCAATTCCACTCGACATTGATTCAAATTCATGCAATTTCGAAGATGTCGAAGTGTAGTTGAAAACGGAAGAAACGGAGATGAAAACTCCAAGTATTTTAAGAGTTATGATGGAAATAGATAGACTCTCGTTTTCGCCTAGCACTTTACAGACCTACCTCCGATTGAATGACCATAACTCACTCAATTCAACCCGGATTTCATTGAAATTTGTTCCATTTCGAAGGAGTCGAAGTGTAGTTTAAAACGGAAGAAACGGAGATTAAAAAAGCCAAGTATTTTGAGAGTTATGGTGTAAATAGTTAGACTCGCACTTTGGTCTAGCAGTTTACAGACCTACCTCCGATTGATTGACCATAACTCACTCAATTCAACTCAGAATTGAATCAAATTCATGGCATTGCGAAGGTGTCGAAGTGTACTTGGAAATGGAGATGAAAAACTTCAAGTAATTTAAGAGTTATGATGGACATAGTTAGACTCGCGCTTTCGCCTAGCAGTTTACAGACCTACCTCCGAGTGAATGACCATAACTCACTCAATTCAACTCGGAATTCATTGAAATTTGTTCAATTTCGAAGGACTCGAACTGTAGTTTAAAGCGGAAGAAACGGAGATTAAAAAAGCCAAGTATTTTGAGAGTTATGGTGGAAATAGTTTGACTCGCATTTTAGTCTAGCAGTTTACAGACCAACCTGCAATTGATTGAGTATAACTTACTCAATTTAACTCGGAATTGATTCAAATGCATGCCATTTTGAAGATGTCGAAGTGTAGTTGAAAACGAAAGAAACAGAGATGAAAAATTCCAAGTATCTTAAGAGTTATGATGGAAATAGTTAGACTCGCGCTTTGCTCTAGTAGTTTACAGACCTGCTTCCGATTCATTGACCATAAGTCACTCAATTCGACTCGGAATTTATTCAAATTCATGCCATTTGGAAGATGTCGAAGAGTAGCTGAAAACGAAAGAAACGGAGATGAAAAACTTCAAGTATTTTAAGAGTTATGATAGAAATAGTTAGACTCGCGCTTTCGCCTAGCAGTTTACAGACCTACCTCCGATTTAATGACCACAACGCACTCAATTGAACATGTAATTCAATGAAATTTGTTGCATTTCGAAGGAGTCGAAGTGTAGTTTAAAACAGAAGAAACGGAGATGAAAAACTACTTGTATTTTGAGAGTTATGATGGAAATAGTTAGATTCGCGCTTTGGTCTAGCAGTTTGCAGACATACCTCCGATTGATTGACCATAACTCACTCAATTCAACTCGGAATTCATTGAAATTTATTCCATTTCGAAGGAGTCGAAGAGTAGTCTAAAACGGAAGAAACAGAGATGAAAAACTCCAAGTATTTTGAGAGTTATGACGGAAATAGTTAGACTCGCGCTTTGGTCTAGCACTTTAGAGACCTACGTCCGGTTGATTGACCATAACTCAGTCAATTCAACTCGGAATTGAGTCAAATTCATGCCGTTTCGAAGATGTCGAAGTGTAGTTGAAAACATAAGTAACGGAGATGAAAAACTCCAAGTATTTTAAGAGTTATGACGGAAATAGTTAGACTCGCCCTTTCGCCTAGCAGTTTACAGACCTACCTCCGATTGAATGACCATAACTCACTCAATTCAACCCGGAATTAATTGAAATTTGTTCCATTTCGAATGAGTAGAAGTGTAGTTTAAAACGAAAGAAACGGAGGTTAAAAAAGCCAAGTATTTCGGGAGTTATGATGGAAATAGTTAGACTCGCACTTTAGTGTAGCAGTTTACAAACCTACCTCCGATTGATTGACCATAACTCAGTAAATTCAACTCGAAATTTAGTCAAATTCATGCCGTTTCGAAGATGTCGAAGTGTAGTTGAAAACATAAGAAACGGAGATGAAAAACTCCAAGTATTTTAAGAGTTACGATGGAAATAGTTAGACTCGCGCTTTCGCCTAGCAGTTTACTGACCTACCTCCGATTGAATGACCATAACCCACTCAATTCAACTCGGAATTCATTGAAATTCGTTCCATTACGAAGGAGTCGAAAGTGTAGCTGAAAACGGAAGAAACGGAGATGAAAACTCCAAGTATTTTGAGAGTTATGGTGGAAATAGTTAGACTCGCGTTTTCGCCTAGCAGTTTACAGACCTACCTCCGATTGATTGACTATAACTCACTCAATTCCACTCGACATTGATTCAAATTCATGCAATTTCGAAGATGTCGAAGTGTAGTTGAAAACGGAAGAAACGGAGATGAAAAACTCCAATTATTTTAAGAGTTATGATGGAAATAGTTAGACTCTCGCTTTCGCCTAGCAGTTTACAGACCTACCTCCGATTGAATGACCATAACTCACTCAATTCAACCCGGATTTCATTGAAATTTGTTCCATTTCGAAGGAGTCGACGGAGATGCAAAAAGCCAAGTATTTTGAGAGTTATGGTGGAAATAGTTAGACTCGCACTTTGGTCTAGCAGTTTACAGACCTACCTCCGATTGATTGACCATAACTCACTCAATTCAACTCAGAATTGAATCAAATTCATGGCATTGCGAAGATGTCGAAGTGTAGTTGGAAATGGAAATGAAAAACTCCAAGTATTTTAAGAGTTACGATGGAAATAGTTAGACTCGCGCTTTCGCCTAGCAGTTTACTGACCTACCTCCGATTGAATGACCATAACCCACTCAATTCAACTCGGAATTCATTGAAATTCGTTCCATTACGAAGGAGTCGAAAGTGTAGCTGAAAACGGAAGAAACGGAGATGAAAACTCCAAGTATTTTGAGAGTTATGGTGGAAATAGTTAGACTCGCGTTTTCGCCTAGCAGTTTACAGACCTACCTCCGATTGATTGACTATAACTCACTCAATTCCACTCGACATTGATTCAAATTCATGCAATTTCGAAGATGTCGAAGTGTAGTTGAAAACGGAAGAAACGGAGATGAAAAACTCCAAGTATTTTAAGAGTTATGATGGAAATAGTTAGACTCTCGCTTTCGCCTAGCAGTTTACAGACCTACCTCCGATTGAATGACCATAACTCACTCAATTCAACCCGGATTTCATTGAAATTTGTTCCATTTCGAAGGAGTCGACGGAGATGCAAAAAGCCAAGTATTTTGAGAGTTATGGTGGAAATAGTTAGACTCGCACTTTGGTCTAGCAGTTTACAGACCTACCTCCGATTGATTGACCATAACTCACTCAATTCAACCCGGATTTCATTGAAATTTGTTCCATTTCGAAGGAGTCGAAGTGTAGTTTAAAACGGAAGAAACGGAGATTAAAAAAGCCAAGTATTTTGAGAGTTATGGTGTAAATAGTTAGACTCGCACTTTGGTCTAGCAGTTTACAGACCTACCTCCGATTGATTGACCATAACTCACTAAATTCAACTCAGAATTGAATCAAATTCATGGCATTGAGAAGGTGTCGAAGTGTAGTTGGAAATGGAGATGAAAAACTTCAAGTAATTTAAGAGTTATGATGGACATAGTTAGACTCGCGCTTTCGCCTAGCAGTTTACAGACCTACCTCCGAGTGAATGACCATAACTCACTCAATTCAACTCGGAATTCATTGAAATTTGTTCCATTTTGAAGGACTCGAACTGTAGTTTAAAGCGGAAGAAACGGAGATTAAAAAAGCCAAGTATTTTGAGAGTTATGGTGGAAATAGTTTGACTCGCATTTTAGTCTAGCAGTTTACAGACCAACCTGCAATTGATTGAGTATAACTTACTCAATTTAACTCGGAATTGATTCAAATGCATGCCATTTTGAAGATGTCGAAGTCTAGTTGAAAACGAAAGAAACAGAGATGAAAAATTCCAAGTATCTTAAGAGTTATGATGGAAATAGTTAGACTCGCGCTTTGCTCTAGTAGTTTACAGACCTGCTTCCGATTCATTGACCATAAGTCACTCAATTCGACTCGGAATTTATTCAAATTCATGCCATTTGGAAGATGTCAAAGAGTAGCTGAAAACGAAAGAAACGGAGATGAAAAACTTCAAGTATTTTAAGAGTTATGATAGAAATAGTTAGACTCGCGCTTTCGCCTAGCAGTTTACAGACCTACCTCCGATTTAATGACCACAACGCACTCAATTGACCATGTAATTCAATGAAATTTGTTGCATTTCGAAGGAGTCGAAGTGTAGTTTAAAACAGAAGAAACGGAGATGAAAAACTACTTGTATTTTGAGAGTTATGATGGAAATAGTTAGATTCGCGCTTTGGTCTAGCAGTTTGCAGACATACCTCCGATTGATTGACCATAACTCACTCAATTCAACTCGGAATTCATTGAAATTTATTCCATTTCGAAGGAGTCGAAGTGTAGTCTAAAACGGAAGAAACAGAGATGAAAAACTCCAAGTATTTTGAGAGTTATGACGGAAATAGTTAGACTCGCGCTTTGGTCTAGCACTTTAGAGACCTACGTCCGGTTGATTGACCATAACTCAGTCAATTCAACTCGGAATTGAGTCAAATTCATGCCGTTTCGAAGATGTCGAAGTGTAGTTGAAAACATAAGTAACGGAGATGAAAAACTCCAAGTATTTTAAGAGTTATGACGGAAATAGTTAGACTCGCCCTTTCGCCTAGCAGTTTACAGACCTACCTCCGATTGAATGACCATAACTCACTCAATTCAACCCGGAATTAATTGAAATTTGTTCCATTTCGAATGAGTAGAAGTTTAGTTTAAAACGAAAGAAACGGAGGTTAAAAAAGCCAAGTATTTCGGGAGTTATGATGGAAATAGTTAGACTCGCACTTTAGTGTAGCAGTTTACAGACCTACCTCCGATTGATTGACCATAACTCAGTAAATTCAACTCGAAATTTAGTCAAATTCATGCCGTTTCGAAGATGTCGAAGTGTAGTTGAAAACATAAGAAACGGAGATGAAAAACTCCAAGTATTTTAAGAGTTACGATGGAAATAGTTAGACTCGCGCTTTCGCCTAGCAGTTTACTGACCTACCTCCGATTGAATGACCATAACCCACTCAATTCAACTCGGAATTCATTGAAATTCATTCCATTACGAAGGAGTCGAAAGTGTAGCTGAAAACGGAAGAAACGGAGATGAAAACTCCAAGTATTTTGAGAGTTATGGTGGAAATAGTTAGACTCGCGTTTTCGCCTAGCAGTTTACAGACCTACCTCCGATTGATTGACTATAACTCACTCAATTCCACTCGACATTGATTCAAATTCATGCAATTTCGAAGATGTCGAAGTGTAGTTGAAAACGGAAGAAACGGAGATGAAAAACTCCAAGTATTTTAAGAGTTATGATGGAAATAGTTAGACTCTCGCTTTCGCCTAGCAGTTTACAGACCTACCTCCGATTGAATGACCATAACTCACTCAATTCAACCCGGATTTCATTGAAATTTGTTCCATTTCGAAGGAGTCGACGGAGATGCAAAAAGCCAAGTATTTTGAGAGTTATGGTGGAAATAGTTAGACTCGCACTTTGGTCTAGCAGTTTACAGACCTACCTCCGATTGATTGACCATAACTCACTCAATTCAACTCAGAATTGAATCAAATTCATGGCATTGCGAAGATGTCGAAGTGTAGTTGGAAATGGAGATGAAAAACTCCAAGTATTTTAAGAGTTACGATGGAAATAGTTAGACTCGCGCTTTCGCCTAGCAGTTTACTGACCTACCTCCGATTGAATGACCATAACCCACTCAATTCAACTCGGAATTCATTGAAATTCGTTCCATTACGAAGGAGTCGAAAGTGTAGCTGAAAACGGAAGAAACGGAGATGAAAACTCCAAGTCTTTTGAGAGTTATGGTGGAAATAGTTAGACTCGCGTTTTCGCCTAGCAGTTTACAGACCTACCTCCGATTGATTGACTATAACTCACTCAATTCCACTCGACATTGATTCAAATTCATGCAATTTCGAAGATGTCGAAGTGTAGGTGAAAAATGAAGAAACGGAGATGAAAAACTCCAAGTATTTTAAGAGTTATGATGGAAATAGTTAGACTCTCGCTTTCGCCTAGCAGTTTACAGACCTACCTCCGATTGAATGACCATAACTCACTCAATTCAACCCGGATTTCATTGAAATTTGTTCCATTTCGAAGGAGTCGACGGAGATGCAAAAAGCCAAGTATTTTGAGAGTTATGGTGGAAATAGTTAGACTCGCACTTTGGTCTAGCAGTTTACAGACCTACCTCCGATTGATTGACCATAACTCACTCAATTCAACTCAGAATTGAATCAAATTCATGGCATTGCGAAGATGTCGAAGTGTATTTGGAAATGGAGATGAAAAACTCCAAGTATTTTAAGAGTTACGATGGAAATAGTTAGACTCGCGCTTTCGCCTAGCAGTTTACTGACCTACCTCCGATTGAATGACCATAACCCACTCAATGCAACTCGGAATTCATTGAAATTCGTTCCATTACGAAGGAGTCGAAAGTGTAGCTGAAAACGGAAGAAACGGAGATGAAAACTCCAAGTATTTTGAGAGTTATGGTGGAAATAGTTAGACTCGCGTTTTCGCCTAGCAGTTTACAGACCTACCTCCGATTGATTGACTATAACTCACTGAATTCCACTCGACATTGATTCAAATTCATGCGATTTCGAAGATGTCGAAGTGTAGCTGAAAACATAAGAAACGGAGATGAAAAACTCCAAGTATTTTAAGAGTTACGATGGAAATAGTTAGACTCGCGCTTTCGCCTAGCAACTGACCTACCTCCGATTGAATGACCATAACCCACTCAATTCAACTCGGAATTCTTTGAAATTCGTTCCATTACGAAGGAGTCGAAAGTGTTGCTGAAAACGGAAGAAACGGAGATGAAAACTCCAAGTATTTTGAGAGTTATGGTGGAAATAGTTAGACTCGCGTTTTCGCCTAGCAGTTTTCAGACCTACCTCCGATTGAATGACCATAAGTCACTAAATTCACCTCGGAATTCATTGAACTTTGTTCCATTTCGAAGGAGTCGAAGTGTAGTTTAAAACAGAAGAAACGGAGATAAAAAAAGCCAAGTATTTTGAGATTTATGGTGGAAATTGTTAGAGTCGCACTTTAGTCTAGCAGTTTACAGACTTACCTCCGATTGATTGACTATAACTCACTCAATTCAACTCGAAATTGATTCAAATTCATGCAATTTCGAAGATGTCGAAGTGTAGTTGAAAACGGAAGAAACGGAGATGAAAACTCCAAGTATTTTAAGAGTTATGATGGAAATAGATAGACTCTCGCTTTCGCCTAGCACTTTACAGACCTACCTCCGATTGAATGACCATAACTCACTCAATTCAACCCGGATTTCATTGAAATTTGTTCCATTTCGAAGGAGTCGAAGTGTAATTTAAAACGGAAGAAACGGAGATTAAAAAAGCCAAGTATTTTGAGAGTTATGGTGTAAATAGTTAGACTCGCACTTTGGTCTAGCAGTTTACAGACCTACCTCCGATTGATTGACCATAACTCACTAAATTCAACTCAGAATTGAATCAAATTCATGGCATTGCGAAGGTGTCGAAGTGTAGTTGGAAATGGAGATGAAAAACTTTAAGTAATTTAAGAGTTATGATGGACATAGTTAGACTCGCGCTTTCGCCTAGCAGTTTACAGACCTACCTCCGAGTGAATGACCATAACTCACTCAATTCAACTCTGAATTCATTGAAATTTGTTTCATTTCGAAGGACTCGAACTGTAGTTTAAAGAGGAAGAAACGGAGATTAAAAAAGCCAAGTATTTTGAGAGTTATGGTGGAAATAGTTTGACTCGCATTTTAGTCTAGCAGTTTACAGACCAACCTGCAATTGATTGAGTATAACTTACTCAATTTAACTCGGAATTGATTCCAATGCATGCCATTTTGAAGATGTCGAAGTGTAGTTGAAAACGAAAGAAACAGAGATGAAAAATTCCAAGTATCTTAAGAGTTATGGTGGAAATAGTTAGACTCGCGCTTTGCTCTAGTAGTTTACAGACCTGCTTCCGATTCATTGACCATAAGTCACTCAATTCGACTCGGAATTTATTCAAATTCATGCCATTTGGAAGATGTCGAAGAGTAGCTGAAAACGAAAGAAACGGAGATGAAAAACTTCAAGTATTTTAAGAGTTATGATAGAAATAGTTAGACTCGCGCTTTCGCCTAGCAGTTTACAGACCTACCTCCGATTTAATGACCACAACGCACTCAATTGAACATGTAATTCAATGAAATTTGTTGCATTTCGAAGGAGTCGAAGTGTAGTTTAAAACAGAAGAAACGGAGATGAAAAACTACTTGTATTTTGAGAGTTATGATGGAAATAGTTAGATTCGCGCTTTGGTCTAGCAGTTTGCAGACATACCTCCGATTGATTGACCATAACTCACTCAATTCAACTCGGAATTCATTGAAATTTATTCCATTTCGAAGGAGTCGAAGTGTAGTCTAAAACGGAAGAAACAGAGATGAAAAACTCCAAGTATTTTGAGAGTTATGACGGAAATAGTTAGACTCGCGCTTTGGTCTAGCACATTAGAGACCTACGTCCGGTTGATTGACCATAACTCAGTCAATTCAACTCGGAATTGAGTCAAATTCATGCCGTTTCGAAGATGTCGAAGTGTAGTTGAAAACATAAGTAACGGAGATGAAAAACTCCAAGTATTTTAAGAGTTATGACGGAAATAGTTAGACTCGCCCTTTCGCCTAGCAGTTTACAGACCTACCTCCGATTGAATGACCATAACTCACTCAATTCAACCCGGAATTAATTGAAATTTGTTCCATTTCGAATGAGTAGAAGTTTAGTTTAAAACGAAAGAAACGGAGGTTAAAAAAGCCAAGTATTTCGGGAGTTATGATGGAAATAGTTAGACTCGCACTTTAGTGTAGCAGTTTACAGACCTACCTCCGATTGATTGACCATAACTCAGCAAAATTCAACTCGAAATTTAGTCAAATTCATGCCGTTTCGAAGATGTCGAAGTTTAGTTGAAAACATAAGAAACGGAGATGAAAAACTCCAAGTATTTTAAGAGTTACGATGGAAATAGTTAGACTCGCGCTTTCGCCTAGCAGTTTACTGACCTACCTCCGATTGAATGACCATAACCCACTCAATTCAACTCGGAATTCATTGAAATTCGTTCCATTACGAAGGAGTCGAAAGTGTAGCTGAAAACGGAAGAAACGGAGATGAAAACTCCAAGTATTTTGAGAGTTATGGTGGAAATAGTTAGACTCGCGTTTTCGCCTAGCAGTTTACAGACCTACCTCCGATTGATTGACTATAACTCACTCAATTCCACTCGACATTGATTCAAATTCATGCAATTTCGAAGATGTCGAAGTGTAGTTGAAAACGGAAGAAACGGAGATGAAAAACTCCAAGTATTTTATGAGTTATGATGGAAATAGTTAGACTCTCGCTTTCGCCTAGCAATTTACAGACCTACCTCCGATTGAATGACCATAACTCACTCAATTCAACCCGGATTTCATTGAAATTTGTTCCATTTCGAAGGAGTCGACGGAGATGCAAAAAGCCAAGTATTTTGAGAGTTATGGTGGAAATAGTTAGACTCGCACTTTGGTCTAGCAGTTTACAGACCTACCTCCGATTGATTGACCATAACTCACTCAATTCAACTCAGAATTGAATCAAATTCATGGCATTGCGAAGATGTCGAAGTGTATTTGGAAATGGAGATGAAAAACTCCAAGTATTTTAAGAGTTACGATGGAAATAGTTAGACTCGCGCTTTCGCCTAGCAGTTTACTGACCTACCTCCGATTGAATGACCATAACCCACTCAATGCAACTCGGAATTCATTGAAATTCGTTCCATTACGAAGGAGTCGAAAGTATAGCTGAAAACGGAAGAAACGGAGATGAAAACTCCAAGTATTTTGAGAGTTATGGTGGAAATAGTTAGACTCGCGTTTTCGCCTAGCAGTTTACAGACCTACCTCCGATTGATTGACTATAACTCACTGAATTCCACTCGACATTGATTCAAATTCATGCCATTTCGAAGATGTCGAAGTGTAGCTGAAAACATAAGAAACGGAGATGAAAAACTCCAAGTATTTTAAGAGTTACGATGGAAATAGTTAGACTCGCGCTTTCGCCTAGCAACTGACCTACCTCCGATTGAATGACCATAACCCACTCAATTCAACTCGGAATTCTTTGAAATTCGTTCCATTACGAAGGAGTCGAAAGTGTTGCTGAAAACGGAAGAAACGGAGATGAAAACTCCAAGTATTTTGAGAGTTATGGTGGAAATAGTTAGACTCGCGTTTTCGCCTAGCAGTTTTCAGACCTACCTCCGATTGAATGACCATAAGTCACTAAATTCACCTCGGAATTCATTGAACTTTGTTCCATTTCGAAGGAGTCGAAGTGTAGTTTAAAACAGAAGAAACGGAGATAAAAAAAGCCAAGTATTTTGAGATTTATGGTGGAAATTGTTAGAGTCGCACTTTAGTCTAGCAGTTTACAGACTTACCTCCGATTGATTGACTATAACTCACTCAATTCAACTCGAAATTGATTCAAATTCATGCAATTTCGAAGATGTCGAAGTGTAGTTGAAAACGGAAGAAACGGAGATGAAAACTCCAAGTATTTTAAGAGTTATGATGGAAATAGATAGACTCTCGCTTTCGCCTAGCACTTTACAGACCTACCTCCGATTGAATGACCATAACTCACTCAATTCAACCCGGATTTCATTGAAATTTGTTCCATTTCGAAGGAGTCGAAGTGTAATTTAAAACGGAAGAAACGGAGATTAAAAAAGCCAAGTATTTTGAGAGTTATGGTGTAAATAGTTAGACTCGCACTTTGGTCTAGCAGTTTACAGACCTACCTCCGATTGATTGACCATAACTCACTAAATTCAACTCAGAATTGAATCAAATTCATGGCATTGCGAAGGTGTCGAAGTGTAGTTGGAAATGGAGATGAAAAACTTTAAGTAATTTAAGAGTTATGATGGACATAGTTAGACTCGCGCTTTCGCCTAGCAGTTTACAGACCTACCTCCGAGTGAATGACCATAACTCACTCAATTCAACTCTGAATTCATTGAAATTTGTTTCATTTCGAAGGACTCGAACTGTAGTTTAAAGCGGAAGAAACGGAGATTAAAAAAGCCAAGTATTTTGAGAGTTATGGTGGAAATAGTTTGACTCGCATTTTAGTCTAGCAGTTTACAGACCAACCTGCAATTGATTGAGTATAACTTACTCAATTTAACTCGGAATTGATTCCAATGCATGCCATTTTGAAGATGTCGAAGTGTAGTTGAAAACGAAAGAAACAGAGATGAAAAATTCCAAGTATCTTAAGAGTTATCGTGGAAATAGTTAGACTCGTGCTTTGCTCTAGTAGTTTACAGACCTGCTTCCGATTCATTGACCATAAGTCACTCAATTCGACTCGGAATTTATTCAAATTCATGCCATTTGGAAGATGTCGAAGAGTAGCTGAAAACGAAAGAAACGGAGATGAAAAACTTCAAGTATTTTAAGAGTTATGATAGAAATAGTTAGACTCGCGCTTTCGCCTAGCAGTTTACAGACCTACCTCCGATTTAATGACCACAACGCACTCAATTGAACATGTAATTCAATGAAATTTGTTGCATTTCGAAGGAGTCGAAGTGTAGTTTAAAACAGAAGAAACGGAGATGAAAAACTACTTGTATTTTGAGAGTTATGATGGAAATAGTTAGATTCGCGCTTTGGTCTAGCAGTTTGCAGACATACCTCCGATTGATTGACCATAACTCACTCAATTCAACTCGGAATTCATTGAAATTTATTCCATTTCGAAGGAGTCGAAGTGTAGTCTAAAACGGAAGAAACAGAGATGAAAAACTCCAAGTATTTTGAGAGTTATGACGGAAATAGTTAGACTCGCGCTTTGGTCTAGCACATTAGAGACCTACGTCCGGTTGATTGACCATAACTCAGTCAATTCAACTCGGAATTGAGTCAAATTCATGCCGTTTCGAAGATGTCGAAGTGTAGTTGAAAACATAAGTAACGGAGATGAAAAACTCCAAGTATTTTAAGAGTTATGACGGAAATAGTTAGACTCGCCCTTTCGCCTAGCAGTTTACAGACCTACCTCCGATTGAATGACCATAACTCACTCAATTCAACCCGGAATTAATTGAAATTTGTTCCATTTCGAATGAGTAGAAGTTTAGTTTAAAACGAAAGAAACGGAGGTTAAAAAAGCCAAGTATTTCGGGAGTTATGATGGAAATAGTTAGACTCGCACTTTAGTGTAGCAGTTTACAGACCTACCTCCGATTGATTGACCATAACTCAGCAAAATTCAACTCGAAATTTAGTCAAATTCATGCCGTTTCGAAGATGTCGAAGTTTAGTTGAAAACATAAGAAACGGAGATGAAAAACTCCAAGTATTTTAAGAGTTACGATGGAAATAGTTAGACTCGCGCTTTCGCCTAGCAGTTTACTGACCTACCTCCGATTGAATGACCATAACCCACTCAATTCAACTCGGAATTCATTGAAATTCGTTCCATTACGAAGGAGTCGAAAGTGTAGCTGAAAACGGAAGAAACGGAGATGAAAACTCCACGTATTTTGAGAGTTATGGTGGAAATAGTTAGACTCGCGTTTTCGCCTAGCAGTTTACAGACCTACCTCCGATTGATTGACTATAACTCACTCAATTCCACTCGACATTGATTCAAATTCATGCAATTTCGAAGATGTCGAAGTGTAGTTGAAAACGGAAGAAACGGAGATGAAAAACTCCAAGTATTTTATGAGTTATGATGGAAATAGTTAGACTCTCGCTTTCGCCTAGCAATTTACAGACCTACCTCCGATTGAATGACCATAACTCACTCAATTCAACCCGGATTTCATTGAAATTTGTTCCATTTCGAAGGAGTCGACGGAGATGCAAAAAGCCAAGTATTTTGAGAGTTATGGTGGAAATAGTTAGACTCGCACTTTGGTCTAGCAGTTTACAGACCTACCTCCGATTGATTGACCATAACTCACTCAATTCAACTCAGAATTGAATCAAATTCATGGCATTGCGAAGATGTCGAAGTGTAGTTGGAAATGGAGATGAAAAACTCCAAGTATTTTAAGAGTTACGATGGAAATAGTTAGACTCGCGCTTTCGCCTAGCAGTTTACTGACCTACCTCCGATTGAATGACCATAACCCACTCAATTCAACTCGGAATTCTTTGAAATTCGTTCCATTACGAAGGAGTCGAAAGTGTAGCTGAAAACGGAAGAAACGGAGATGAAAACTCCAAGTATTTTGAGAGTTATGGTGGAAATAGTTAGACTCGCATTTTCGCCTAGCAGTTTTCAGACCTACCTCCGATTGAATGACCATAAGTCACTAAATTCACCTCGGAATTCATTGAACTTTGTTCCATTTCGAAGGAGTCGAAGTGTAGTTTAAAACAGAAGAAACGGAGATAAAAAAAGCCAAGTATTTTGAGATTTATGGTGGAAATTGTTACACTCGCACTTTAGTCTAGCAGTTTACAGACTTACCTCCGATTGATTGACTATAACTCACTCAATTCAACTCGAAATTGATTCAAATTCATGCAATTTCGAAGATGTCGAAGTGTAGTTGAAAACAGAAGAAACGGAGATGAAAACTCCAAGTATTTTAAGAGTTATGATAGAAATAGAACCATAACTCACTCAATTCAACCCGGATTTCATTGAAATTTGTTCCATTTCGAAGGAGTCGAAGTGTAGTTTAAAACGGAAGAAACGGAGATTAAAAAAGCCAAGTATTTTGAGAGTTATGGTGTAAATAGTTAGACTCGCACTTTGGTCTAGCAGTTTACAGACCTACCTCCGATTGATTGACCATAACTCACTCAATTCAACTCAGAATTGAATCAAATTCATGGCATTGCGAAGGTGTCGAAGTGTAGTTGGAAATGGAGATGAAAAACTTCAAGTAATTTAAGAGTTATGATGGACATAGTTAGACTCGCGCTTTCGCCTAGCAGTTTACAGACCTACCTCCGAGTGAATGACCATAACTCACTCAATTCAACTCGGAATTCATTGAAATTTGTTCCATTTCGAAGGACTCGAACTGTAGTTTAAAGCGGAAGAAACGGAGATTAAAAAAGCCAAGTATTTTGAGAGTTATGGTGGAAATAGTTTGACTCGCATTTTAGTCTAGCAGTTTACAGACCAACCTGCAATTGATTGAGTATAACTTACTCAATTTAACTCGGAATTGATTCCAATGCATGCCATTTTGAAGATGTCGAAGTGTAGTTGAAAACGAAAGAAACAGAGATGAAAAATTCCAAGTATCTTAAGAGTTATGGTGGAAATAGTTAGACTCGCGCTTTGCTCTAGTAGTTTACAGACCTGCTTCCGATTCATTGACCATAAGTCACTCAATTCGACTCGGAATTTATTCAAATTCATGCCATTTGGAAGATGTCGAAGAGTAGCTGAAAACGAAAGAAACGGAGATGAAAAACTTCAATTATTTTAAGAGTTATGATAGAAATAGTTAGACTCGCGCTTTCGCCTAGCAGTTTACAGACCTACCTCCGATTTAATGACCACAACGCACTCAATTGAACATGTAATTCAATGAAATTTGTTGCATTTCGAAGGAGTCGAAGTGTAGTTTAAAACAGAAGAAACTGAGATGAAAAACTACTTGTATTTTGAGAGTTATGATGGAAATAGTTAGATTCGCGCTTTGGTCTAGCAGTTTGCAGACATACCTCCGATTGATTGACCATAACTCACTCAATTCAACTCGGAATTCACTGAAATTTATTCCATTTCGAAGGAGTCGAAGTGTAGTCTAAAACGGAAGAAACAGAGATGAAAAACTCCAAGTATTTTGAGAGTTATGACGGAAATAGTTAGACTCGCGCTTTGGTCTAGCACTTTAGAGACCTACGTCCGGTTGATTGACCATAACTCAGTCAATTCAACTCGGAATTGAGTCAAATTCATGCCGTTTCGAAGATGTCGAAGTGTAGTTGAAAACATAAGTAACGGAGATGAAAAACTCCAAGTATTTTAAGAGTTATGACGGAAATAGTTAGACTCGCCCTTTCGCCTAGCAGTTTACAGACCTACCTCCGATTGAATGACCATAACTCACTCAATTCAACCCGGAATTAATTGAAATTTGTTCCATTTCGAATGAGTAGAAGTGTAGTTTAAAACGAAAGAAACGGAGGTTAAAAAAGCCAAGTATTTCGGGAGTTATGATGGAAATAGTTAGACTCGCACTTTAGTGTAGCAGTTTACAGACCTACCTCCGATTGATTGACCATAACTCAGTAAATTCAACTCGAAATTTAGTCAAATTCATGCCGTTTCGAAGATGTCGAAGTGTAGTTGAAAACATAAGAAACCGAGATGAAAAACTCCAAGTATTTTAAGAGTAACGATGGAAATAGTTAGACTCGCGCTTTCGCCTAGCAGTTTACTGACCTACCTCCGATTGAATGACCATAACCCACTCAATTCAACTCGGAATTCATTGAAATTCGTTCCATTACGAAGGAGTCGAAAGTGTAGCTGAAAACGGAAGAAACGGAGATGAAAACTCCAAGTATTTTGAGAGTTATGGTGGAAATAGTTAGACTCGCGTTTTCGCCTAGCAGTTTACAGACCTACCTCCGATTGATTGACTATAACTCACTCAATTCCACTCGACATTGATTCAAATTCATGCAATTTCGAAGATGTCGAAGTGTAGCTGAAAACATAAGAAACGGAGATGAAAAACTCCAAGTATTTTTAGAGTTACGATGGAAATAGTTAGACTCGCGCTTTCGCCTAGCAGTTTACTGACCTACCTCCGATTGAATGACCATAACCCACTCAATTCAACTCGGAATTCTTTGAAATTCGTTCCATTACGAAGGAGTCGAAAGTGTAGCTGAAAACGGGAGAAACAGAGATGAAAACTCCAAGTATTTTGAGAGTTATGGTGGAAATAGTTAGACTCGCGTTTTCGCCTAGCAGTTTTCAGACCTACCTCCGATTGAATGACCATAAGTCACTAAATTCACCTCGGAATTCATTGAACTTTGTTCCATTTCGAAGGAGTCGAAGTGTAGTTTAAAACAGAAGAAACGGAGATAAAAAAAGCCAAGTATTTTGAGATTTATGGTGGAAATTGTTAGACTCGCACTTTAGTCTAGCAGTTTACAGACTTACCTCCGATTGATTGACTATAACTCACTCAATTCAACTTGAAATTGATTCAAATTCATGCAATTTCGAAGATGTCGAAGTGTAGTTGAAAACTGAAGAAACGGAGATGAAAACTCCAAGTATTTTAAGAGTTATGATGGAAATAGAACCATAACTCACTCAATTCAACCCGGATTTCATTGAAATTTGTTCCATTTTGAAGGAGTCGAAGTGTAGTTTAAAACGGAAGAAACGGAGATTAAAAAAGCCAAGTATTTTGAGAGTTATGGTGTAAATTGTTAGACTCGCACTTTGGTCTAGCAGTTTACAGACCTACCTCCGATTGATTGACCATAACTCACTCAATTCAACTCAGAATTGAATCAAATTCATGGCATTGCGAAGGTGTCGAAGTGTAGTTGGAAATGGAGATGAAAAACTTCAAGTAATTTAAGAGTTATGATGGACATAGTTAGACTCGCGCTTTCGCCTAGCAGTTTACAGACCTACCTCCGAGTGAATGACCATAACTCACTCAATTCAACTCGGAATTCATTGAAATTTGTTCCATTTCGAAGGACTCGAACTGTAGTTTAAAGCGGAAGAAACGGAGATTAAAAAAGCCAAGTATTTTGAGAGTTATGGTGGAAATAGTTTGACTCGCATTTTAGTCTAGCAGTTTACAGACCAACCTGCAATTGATTGAGTATAACTTACTCAATTTAACTCGGAATTGATTCAAATGCATGCCATTTTGAAGATGTCGAAGTGTAGTTGAAAACGAAAGAAACAGAGATGAAAAATTCCAAGTATCTTAAGAGTTATGGTGGAAATAGTTAGACTCGCGCTTTGCTCTGGTAGTTTACAGACCTGCTTCCGATTCATTGACCATAAGTCACTCAATTCGACTCGAAATTTATTCAAATTCATGCCATTTGGAAGATGTCGAAGAGTAGCTGAAAACGAAAGAAACGGAGATGAAAAACTTCAAGTATTTTAAGAGTTATGATAGAAATAGTTAGACTCGCGCTTTCGCCTAGCAGTTTACAGACCTACCTCCGATTTAATGACCACAACGCACTCAATTGAACATGTAATTCAATGAAATTTGTTGCATTTCGAAGGAGTCGAAGTGTAGTTTAAAACAGAAGAAACGGAGATGAAAAACTACTTGTATTTTGAGAGTTATGATGGAAATAGTTAGATTCGCGCTTTGGTCTAGCAGTTTGCAGACATACCTCCGATTGATTGACCATAACTCACTCAATTCAACTCGGAATTCATTGAAATTTATTCCATTTCGAAGGAGTCGAAGTGTAGTCTAAAACGGAAGAAACAGAGATGAAAAACTCCAAGTATTTTGAGAGTTATGACGGAAATAGTTAGACTCGCGCTTTGGTGTAGCACTTTAGAGACCTACGTCCGGTTGATTGACCATAACTCAGTCAATTCAACTCGGAATTGAGTCAAATTCATGCCGTTTCGAAGATGTCGAAGTGTAGTTGAAAACATAAGTAACGGAGATGAAAAATTCCAAGTATTTTAAGAGTTATGATGGAAATAGTTAGACTCGCCCTTTCGCCTAGCAGTTTACAGACCTACCTCCGATTGAATTACCATAACTCACTCAATTCAACCCGGAATTAATTGAAATTTGTTCCATTTCGAATGAGTAGAAGTGTAGTTTAAAACGAAAGAAACGGAGGTTAAAAAAGCCAAGTATTTCGGGAGTTATGATGGAAATAGTTAGACTCGCACTTTAGTGTAGCAGTTTACAGACCTACCTCCGATTGATTGACCATAACTCAGTAAATTCAACTCGAAATTTAGTCAAATTCATGCCGTTTCGAAGATGTCGAAGTGTAGTTGAAAACATAAGAAACGGAGATGAAAAACTCCAAGTATTTTAAGAGTTACGATGGAAATAGTTAGACTCGCGCTTTCGCCTAGCAGTTTACTGACCTACCTCCGATTGAATGACCATAACCCACTCAATTCAACTCGGAATTCATTAAAATTCGTTCCATTACGAAGGAGTCGAAAGTGTAGCTGAAAACGGAAGAAACGGAGATGAAAACTCCAAGTATTTTGAGACTTATGGTGGAAATAGTTAGACTCGCGTTTTCGCCTAGCAGTTTACAGACCTACCTCCGATTGATTGACTATAACTCACTCAATTCCACTCGACATTGATTCAAATTCATGCAATTTCGAAGATATCGAAGTGTAGTTGAAAACGGAAGAAACGGAGATGAAAAACTCCAAGTATTTTAAGAGTTATGATGGAAATAGTTAGACTCTCGCTTTCGGCTAGCAGTTTACAGACCTACCTCCGATTGAATGACCATAACTCACTCAATTCAACCCGGATTTCATTGAAATTTGTTCCATTTCGAAGGAGTCGACGGAGATGCAAAAAGCCAAGTATTTTGAGAGTTATGGTGGAAATAGTTAGACTCGCACTTTGGTCTAGCAGTTTACAGACCTACCTCCGATTGATTGACCATAACTCACTCAATTCAACTCAGAATTGAATCAAATTCATGGCATTGCGAAGATGTCGAAGTGTAGTTGGAAATGGAGATGAAAAACTCCAAGTATTTTAAGAGTTACGATGGAAATAGTTAGACTCGCGCTTTCGCCTAGCAGTTTACTGACCTACCTCCGATTGAATGACCATAACCCACTCAATTCAACTCGGAATTCATTGAAATTCGTTCCATTACGAAGGAGTCGAAAGTGTAGCTGAAAACGGAAGAAACGGAGATGAAAACTCCAAGTATTTTGAGAGTTATGGTGGAAATAGTTAGACTCGCGTTTTCGCCTAGCAGTTTACAGACCTACCTCCGATTGATTGACTATAACTCACTCAATTCCACTCGACATTGATTCAAATTCATGCCATTTCGAAGATGTCGAAGTGTAGCTGAAAACATAAGAAACGGAGATGAAAAACTCCAAGTATTTTAAGAGTTACGATGGAAATAGTTAGACTCGGGCTTTCGCCTAGCAGTTTACTGACATACATCCGATTGAATGACCATAACCCACTCAATTCAACTCGGAATTCTTTGAAATTCGTTCCATTACGAAGGAGTCGAAAGTGTAGCTGAAAACGGAAGAAACGGAGATGAAAACTCCAAGTATTTTGAGAGTTATGGTGGAAATAGTTAGACTCGCATTTTCGCCTAGCAGTTTTCAGACCTACCTCCGATTGAATGACCATAAGTCACTAAATTCACCTCGGAATTCATTGAACTTTGTTCCATTTCGAAGGAGTCGAAGTGTAGTTTAAAACAGAAGAAACGGAGATAAAAAAAGCCAAGTATTTTGAGATTTATGGTGGAAAATGTTAGACTCGCACTTTAGTCTAGCAGTTTACAGACTTACCTCCGATTGATTGACTATAACTCACTCAATTCAACTCGAAATTGATTCAAATTCATGCAATTTCGAAGATGTCGAAGTGTAGTTGAAAACGGAAGAAACGGAGATGAAAACTCCAAGTATTTTAAGAGTTATGATGGAAATAGATAGACTCTCGCTTTCGCCTAGCACTTTACAGACCTACCTCCGATTGAATGACCATAACTCACTCAATTCAACCCGGATTTCATTGAAATTTGTTCCATTTCGAAGGAGTCGAAGTGTAGTTTAAAACGGAAGAAACGGAGATTAAAAAAGCCAAGTATTTTGAGAGTTATGGTGTAAATAGTTAGACTCGCACTTTGGTCTAGCAGTTTACAGACCTACCTCCGATTGATTGACCATAACTCACTCAATTCAACTCAGAATTGAATCAAATTCATGGCATTGCGAAGGTGTCGAAGTGTAGTTGGAAATGGAGATGAAAACTTCAAGTAAATTAAGAGTTATGATGGACATAGTTAGACTCGCGCTTTCGCCTAGCAGTTTACAGACCTACCTCCGAGTGAATGACCATAACTCACTCAATTCAACTCGGAATTCATTGAAATTTGTTCCATTTCGAAGGACTCGAACTGTAGTTTAAAGCGGAAGAAACGGAGATTAAAAAAGCCAAGTATTTTGAGAGTTATGGTGGAAATAGTTTGACTCGCATTTTAGTCTAGCAGTTTACAGAGCAACCTGCAATTGATTGACTATAACTTACTCAATTTAACTCGGAATTGATTCAAATGCATGCCATTTTGAAGATGTCGAAGTGTAGTTGAAAACGAAAGAAACAGAGATGAAAAATTCCAAGTATCTTAAGAGTTATGGTGGAAATAGTTAGACTCGCGCTTTGCTCTAGTAGTTTACAGACCTGCTTCCGATTCATTGACCATAAGTCACTCAATTCGACTCGGAATTTGTTCAAATTCATGCCATTTGGAAGATGTCGAAGAGTAGCTGAAAACGAAAGAAACGGAGATGAAAAACTACTTGTATTTTGAGAGTTATGATGGAAATAGTTAGATTCGCGCTTTGGTCTAGCAGTTTGCAGACATACCTCCGATTGATTGACCATAACTCACTCAATTCAACTCGGAATTCATTGAAATTTATTCCATTTCAAAGGAGTCGAAGTGTAGTCTAAAACGGAAGAAACAGAGATGAAAAACTCCAAGTATTTTGAGAGTTATGACGGAAATAGTTAGACTCGCGCTTTGGTGTAGCACTTTAGAGACCTACGTCCGGTTGATTGACCATAACTCATTCAATTCAACTCGGAATTGACTCAAATTCATGCCGTTTCGAAGATGTCGAAGTGTAGTTGAAAACATAAGTAACGGAGATGAAAAACTCCAAGTATTTTAAGAGTTATGACGGAAATAGTTAGACTCGCCCTTTCGCCTAGCAGTTTACAGACCTACCTCCGATTGAATTACCATAACTCACTCAATTCAACCCGGAATTAATTGAAATTTGTTCCATTTCGAATGAGTAGAAGTGTAGTTTAAAACGAAAGAAACGGAGGTTAAAAAAGCCAAGTATTTCGGGAGTTATGATGGAAATAGTTAGACTCGCACTTTAGTGTAGCAGTTTACAAACCTACCTCCGATTGATTGACCATAACTCAGTAAATTCAACTCGAAATTTAGTCAAATTCATGCCGTTTCGAAGATGTCGAAGTGTAGTTGAAAACATAAGAAACGGAGATGAAAAACTCCAAGTATTTTAAGAGTTACGATGGAAATAGTTAGACTCGCGCTTTCGCCTAGCAGTTTACTGACCTACCTCCGATTGAATGACCATAACCCACTCAATTCAACTCGGAATTCATTAAAATTCGTTCCATTACGAAGGAGTCGAAAGTGTAGCTGAAAACGGAAGAAACGGAGATGAAAACTCCAAGTATTTTGAGACTTATGGTGGAAATAGTTAGACTCGCGTTTTCCCCTAGCAGTTTACAGACCTACCTCCGATTGATTGACTATAACTCACTCAATTCCACTCGACATTGATTCAAATTCATGCAATTTCGAAGATATCGAAGTGTAGTTGAAAACGGAAGAAACGGAGATGAAAAACTCCAAGTATTTTAAGAGTTATGATGGAAATAGTTAGACTCTCGCTTTCGCCTAGCAGTTTACAGACCTACCTCCGATTGAATGACCATAACTCACTCAATTCAACTCAGAATTGAATCAAATTCATGGCATTGCGAAGATGTCGAAGTGTAGTTGGAAATGGAGATGAAAAACTCCAAGTATTTTAAGAGTTACGATGGAAATAGTTAGACTCGCGCTTTCGCCTAGCAGTTTACTGACCTACCTCCGATTGAATGACCATAACCCACTCAATTCAACTCGGAATTCATTGAAATTCGTTCCATTACGAAGGAGTCGAAAGTGTAGCTGAAAACGGAAGAAACGGAGATGAAAACTCCAAGTATTTTGAGAGTTATGGTGGAAATAGTTAGACTCGCGTTTTCGCCTAGCAGTTTACAGACCTACCTCCGATTGATTGACTATAACTCACTCAATTCCACTCGACATTGATTCAAATTCATGCCATTTCGAAGATGTCGAAGTGTAGCTGAAAACATAAGAAACGGAGATGAAAAACTCCAAGTATTTTAAGAGTTACGATGGAAATAGTTAGACTCGGGCTTTCGCCTAGCAGTTTACTGACCTACCTCCGATTGAATGACCATAACCCACTCAATTCAACTCGGAATTCTTTGAAATTCGTTCCATTACGAAGGAGTCGAAAGTGTAGCTGAAAACGGGAGAAACAGAGATGAAAACTCCAAGTATTTTGAGAGTTATGGTGGAAATAGTTAGACTCGCGTTTTCGCCTAGCAGTTTTCAGACCTACCTCCGATTGAATGACCATAAGTCACTAAATTCACCTCGGAATTCATTGAACTTTGTTCCATTTCGAAGGAGTCGAAGTGTAGTTTAAAACAGAAGAAACGGAGATAAAAAAAGCCAAGTATTTTGAGATTTATGGTGGAAAATGTTAGACTCGCACTTTAGTCTAGCAGTTTACAGACTTACCTCCGATTGATTGACTATAACTCACTCAATTCAACTCGAAATTGATTCAAATTCATGCAATTTCGAAGATGTCGAAGTGTAGTTGAAAACGGAAGAAACGGAGATGAAAACTCCAAGTATTTTAAGAGTTATGATGGAAATAGATAGACTCTCGCTTTCGCCTAGCACTTTACAGACCTACCTCCGATTGAATGACCATAACTCACTCAATTCAACCCGGATTTCATTGAAATTTGTTCCATTTCGAAGGAGTCGAAGTGTAGTTTAAAACGGAAGAAACGGAGATTAAAAAAGCCAAGTATTTTGAGAGTTATGGTGTAAATAGTTAGACTCGCACTTTGGTCTAGCAGTTTACAGACCTACCTCCGATTGATTGACCATAACTCACTCAATTCAACTCAGAATTGAATCAAATTCATGGCATTGCGAAGGTGTCGAAGTGTAGTTGGAAATGGAGATGAAAACTTCAAGTAAATTAAGAGTTATGATGGACATAGTTAGACTCGCGCTTTCGCCTAGCAGTTTACAGACCTACCTCCGAGTGAATGACCATAACTCACTCAATTCAACTCGGAATTCATTGAAATTTGTTCCATTTCGAAGGACTCGAACTGTAGTTTAAAGCGGAAGAAACGGAGATTAAAAAAGCCAAGTATTTTGAGAGTTATGGTGGAAATAGTTTGACTCGCATTTTAGTCTAGCAGTTTACAGAGCAACCTGCAATTGATTGACTATAACTTACTCAATTTAACTCGGAATTGATTCAAATGCATGCCATTTTGAAGATGTCGAAGTGTAGTTGAAAACGAAAGAAACAGAGATGAAAAATTCCAAGTATCTTAAGAGTTATGGTGGAAATAGTTAGACTCGCGCTTTGCTCTAGTAGTTTACAGACCTGCTTCCGATTCATTGACCATAAGTCACTCAATTCGACTCGGAATTTGTTCAAATTCATGCCATTTGGAAGATGTCGAAGAGTAGCTGAAAACGAAAGAAACGGAGATGAAAAACTACTTGTATTTTGAGAGTTATGATGGAAATAGTTAGATTCGCGCTTTGGTCTAGCAGTTTGCAGACATACCTCCGATTGATTGACCATAACTCACTCAATTCAACTCGGAATTCATTGAAATTTATTCCATTTCAAAGGAGTCGAAGTGTAGTCTAAAACGGAAGAAACAGAGATGAAAAACTCCAAGTATTTTGAGAGTTATGACGGAAATAGTTAGACTCGCGCTTTGGTGTAGCACTTTAGAGACCTACGTCCGGTTGATTGACCATAACTCATTCAATTCAACTCGGAATTGACTCAAATTCATGCCGTTTCGAAGATGTCGAAGTGTAGTTGAAAACATAAGTAACGGAGATGAAAAACTCCAAGTATTTTAAGAGTTATGACGGAAATAGTTAGACTCGCCCTTTCGCCTAGCAGTTTACAGACCTACCTCCGATTGAATTACCATAACTCACTCAATTCAACCCGGAATTAATTGAAATTTGTTCCATTTCGAATGAGTAGAAGTGTAGTTTAAAACGAAAGAAACGGAGGTTAAAAAAGCCAAGTATTTCGGGAGTTATGATGGAAATAGTTAGACTCGCACTTTAGTGTAGCAGTTTACAAACCTACCTCCGATTGATTGACCATAACTCAGTAAATTCAACTCGAAATTTAGTCAAATTCATGCCGTTTCGAAGATGTCGAAGTGTAGTTGAAAACATAAGAAACGGAGATGAAAAACTCCAAGTATTTTAAGAGTTACGATGGAAATAGTTAGACTCGCGCTTTCGCCTAGCAGTTTACTGACCTACCTCCGATTGAATGACCATAACCCACTCAATTCAACTCGGAATTCATTAAAATTCGTTCCATTACGAAGGAGTCGAAAGTGTAGCTGAAAACGGAAGAAACGGAGATGAAAACTCCAAGTATTTTGAGACTTATGGTGGAAATAGTTAGACTCGCGTTTTCCCCTAGCAGTTTACAGACCTACCTCCGATTGATTGACTATAACTCACTCAATTCCACTCGACATTGATTCAAATTCATGCAATTTCGAAGATATCGAAGTGTAGTTGAAAACGGAAGAAACGGAGATGAAAAACTCCAAGTATTTTAAGAGTTATGATGGAAATAGTTAGACTCTCGCTTTCGCCTAGCAGTTTACAGACCTACCTCCGATTGAATGACCATAACTCACTCAATTCAACTCAGAATTGAATCAAATTCATGGCATTGCGAAGATGTCGAAGTGTAGTTGGAAATGGAGATGAAAAACTCCAAGTATTTTAAGAGTTACGATGGAAATAGTTAGACTCGCGCTTTCGCCTAGCAGTTTACTGACCTACCTCCGATTGAATGACCATAACCCACTCAATTCAACTCGGAATTCATTGAAATTCGTTCCATTACGAAGGAGTCGAAAGTGTAGCTGAAAACGGAAGAAACGGAGATGAAAACTCCAAGTATTTTGAGAGTTATGGTGGAAATAGTTAGACTCGCGTTTTCGCCTAGCAGTTTACAGACCTACCTCCGATTGATTGACTATAACTCACTCAATTCCACTCGACATTGATTCAAATTCATGCCATTTCGAAGATGTCGAAGTGTAGCTGAAAACATAAGAAACGGAGATGAAAAACTCCAAGTATTTTAAGAGTTACGATGGAAATAGTTAGACTCGCGCTTTCGCCTAGCAGTTTACTGACCTACCTCCGATTGAATGACCATAACCCACTCAATTCAACTCGGAATTCTTTGAAATTCGTTCCATTACGAAGGAGTCGAAAGTGTAGCTGAAAACGGGAGAAACAGAGATGAAAACTCCAAGTATTTTGAGAGTTATGGTGGAAATAGTTAGACTCGCGTTTTCGCCTAGCAGTTTTCAGACCTACCTCCGATTGAATGACCATAAGTCACTAAATTCACCTCGGAATTCATTGAACTTTGTTCCATTTCGAAGGAGTCGAAGTGTAGTTTAAAACAGAAGAAACGGAGATAAAAAAAGCCAAGTATTTTGAGATTTATGGTGGAAATTGTTAGACTCGCACTTTAGTCTAGCAGTTTACAGACTTACCTCCGATTGATTGACTATAACTCACTCAATTCAACTCGAAATTGATTCAAATTCATGCAATTTCGAAGATGTCGAAGTGTAGTTGAAAACTGAAGAAACGGAGATGAAAACTCCAAGTATTTTAAGAGTTATGATGGAAATAGAACCATAACTCACTCAATTCAACCCGGATTTCATTGAAATTAGTTCCATTTCGAAGGAGTCGAAGTGTAGTTTAAAACGGAAGAAACGGAGATTAAAAAAGCCAAGTATTTTGAGAGTTATGGTGTAAATTGTTAGACTCGCACTTTGGTCAAGCAGTTTACAGACCTACCTCCGATTGATTGACCATAACTCACTCAATTCAACTCAGAATTGAATCAAATTCATGGCATTGCGAAGGTGTTGAAGTGTAGTTGGAAATGGAGATGAAAAACTTCAAGTAATTTAAGAGTTATGATGGACATAGTTAGACTCGCGCTTTCGCCTAGTAGTTTACAGACCTACCTCCGAGTGAATGACCATAACTCACTCAATTCAACTCGGAATTCATTGAAATTTGTTCCATTTCGAAGGACTCGAACTGTAGTTTAAAGCGGAAGAAACGGAGATTAAAAAAGCCAAGTATTTTGAGAGTTATGGTGGAAATAGTTTGACTCGCATTTTAGTCTAGCAGTTTACAGACCAACCTGCAATTGATTGAGTATAACTTACTCAATTTAACTCGGAATTGATTCAAATGCATGCCATTTTGAAGATGTCGAAGTGTAGTTGAAAACGAAAGAAACAGAGATGAAAAATTCCAAGTATCTTAAGAGTTATGGTGGAAATAGTTAGACTCGCGCTTTGCTCTGGTAGTTTACAGACCTGCTTCCGATTCATTGACCATAAGTCACTCAATTCGACTCGGAATTTATTCAAATTCATGCCATTTGGAAGAATTTCGAAGAGTAGCTGAAAACGAAAGAAACGGAGATGAAAAACTTCAAGTATTTTAAGAGTTATGATAGAAATAGTTAGACTCGCGCTTTCGCCTAGCAGTTTACAGACCTACCTCCGATTTAATGACCACAACGCACTCAATTGAACATGTAATTCAATGAAATTTGTTGCATTTCGAAGGAGTCGAAGTGTAGTTTAAAATAGAAGAAATGGAGATGAAAAACTACTTGTATTTTGAGAGTTATGATGGAAATAGTTAGATTCGCGCTTTGGTCTAGCAGTTTGCAGACATACCTCCGATTGATTGACCATAACTCACTCAATTCAACTCGGAATTCATTGAAATTTATTCCATTTCGAAGGAGTCGAAGTGTAGTCTAAAACGGAAGAAACAGAGATGAAAAACTCCAAGTATTTTGAGAGTTATGACGGAAATAGTTAGACTCGCACTTTGGTGTAGCACTTTAGAGACCTACGTCCGGTTGATTGACCATAACTCAGTCAATTCAACTCGGAATTGAGTCAAATTCATGCCGTTTCGAAGATGTCGAAGTGTAGTTGAAAACATAAGTAACGGAGATGAAAAATTCCAAGTATTTTAAGAGTTATGATGGAAATAGTTAGACTCGCCCTTTCGCCTAGCAGTTTACAGACCTACCTCCGATTGAATTACCATAACTCACTCAATTCAACCCGGAATTAATTGAAATTTGTTCAATTTCGAATGAGTAGAAGTGTAGTTTAAAACGAAAGAAACGGAGGTTAAAAAAGCCAAGTATTTCGGGAGTTATGATGGAAATAGTTAGACTCGCACTTTAGTGTAGCAGTTTACAGACCTACCTCCGATTGATTGACCATAACTCAGTAAATTCAACTCGAAATTTAGTCAAATTCATGCCGTTTCGAAGATGTCGAAGTGTAGTTGAAAACATAAGAAACGGAGATGAAGAACTCCAAGTATTTTAAGAGTTTCGATGGAAATAGTTAGACTCGCGCTTTCGCCTAGCAGTTTACTGACCTACCTCCGATTGAATGACCATAACCCACTCAATTCAACTCGGAATTCATTAAAATTCGTTCCATTACGAAGGAGTCGAAAGTGTAGCTGAAAACGGAAGAAACGGAGATGAAAACTCCAAGTATTTTGAGACTTATGGTGGAAATAGTTAGACTCGCGTTTTCGCCTAGCAGTTTACAGACCTACCTCCGATTGATTGACTATAACTCACTCAATTCCACTCGACATTGATTCAAATTCATGCAATTTCGAAGATATCGAAGTGTAGTTGAAAACGGAAGAAACGGAGATGAAAAACTCCAAGTATTTTAAGAGTTATGATGGAAATAGTTAGACTCTCGCTTTCGCCTAGCAGTTTACAGACCTACCTCCGATTGAATGACCATAACTCACTCAATTCAACCCGGATTTCATTGAAATTTGTTCCATTTCGAAGGAGTCGACGGAGATGCAAAAAGCCAAGTATTTTGAGAGTTATGGTGGAAATAGTTAGACTCGCACTTTGGTCTAGCAGTTTACAGACCTACCTCCGATTGATTGACCATAACTCACTCAATTCAACTCAGAATTGAATCAAATTCATGGCATTGCGAAGATGTCGAAGTGTAGTTGGAAATGGAGATGAAAAACTCCAAGTATTTTAAGAGTTACGATGGAAATAGTTAGACTCGCGCTTTCGCCTAGCAGTTTACTGACCTACCTCCGATTGAATGACCATAACCCACTCAATTCAACTCGGAATTCATTGAAATTCGTTCCATTACGAAGGAGTCGAAAGTGTAGCTGAAAACGGAAGAAACGGAGATGAAAACTCCAAGTATTTTGAGAGTTATGGTGGAAATAGTTAGACTCGCGTTTTCGCCTAGCAGTTTACAGACCTACCTCCGATTGATTGACTATAACTCACTCAATTCCACTCGACATTGATTCAAATTCATGCCATTTCGAAGATGTCGAAGTGTAGCTGAAAACATAAGAAACGGAGATGAAAAACTCCAAGTATTTTAAGAGTTACGATGGAAATAGTTAGACTCGGGCTTTCTCCTAGCAGTTTACTGACATACCTCCGATTGAATGACCATAACCCACTCAATTCAACTCGGAATTCTTTGAAATTCGTTCCATTACGAAGGAGTCGAAAGTGTAGCTGAAAACGGAAGAAACGGAGATGAAAACTCCAAGTATTTTGAGAGTTATGGTGGAAATAGTTAGACTCGCATTTTCGCCTAGCAGTTTTCAGACCTACCTCCGATTGAATGACCATAAGTCACTAAATTCACCTCGAATTCATTGAACTTTGTTCCATTTCGAAGGAGTCGAAGTTTAGTTTAAAACAGAAGAAACGGAGATAAAAAAAGCCAAGTATTTTGAGATTTATGGTGGAAAATGTTAGACTCGCACTTTAGTCTAGCAGTTTACAGACTTACCTCCGATTGATTGACTATAACTCACTCAATTCAACTCGAAATTGATTCAAATTCATGCAATTTCGAAGATGTCGAAGTGTAGTTGAAAACGGAAGAAACGGAGATGAAAACTCCAAGTATTTTAAGAGTTATGATGGAAATAGATAGACTCTCGCTTTCGCCTAGCACTTTACAGACCTACCTCCGATTGAATGACCATAACTCACTCAATTCAACCCGGATTTCATTGAAATTTGTTCCATTTCGAAGGAGTCGAAGTGTAGTTTAAAACGGAAGAAACGGAGATTAAAAAAGCCAAGTATTTTGAGAGTTATGGTGTAAATAGTTAGAATCGCACTTTGGTCTAGCAGTTTACAGACCTACCTCCGATTGATTGACCATAACTCACTCAATTCAACTCAGAATTGAATCAAATTCATGGCATTGCGAAGGTGTCGAAGTGTAGTTGGAAATGGAGATGAAAAACTTCAAGTAATTTAAGAGTTATGATGGACATAGTTAGACTCGCGCTTTCGCCTAGCAGTTTACAGACCTACCTCCGAGTGAATGACCATAACTCACTCAATTCAACTCGGAATTCATTGAAATTTGTTCCATTTCGAAGGACTCGAACTGTAGTTTAAAGCGGAAGAAACGGAGATTAAAAAAGCCAAGTATTTTGAGAGTTATGGTGGAAATAGTTTGACTCGCATTTTAGTCTAGCAGTTTACAGAGCAACCTGCAATTGATTGACTATAACTTACTCAATTTAACTCGGAATTGATTCAAATGCATGCCATTTTGAAGATGTCGAAGTGTAGTTGAAAACGAAAGAAACAGAGATGAAAAATTCCAAGTATCTTAAGAGTTATGGTGGAAATAGTTAGACTCGCGCTTTGCTCTAGTAGTTTACAGACCTGCTTCCGATTCATTGACCATAAGTCACTCAATTCGACTCGGAATTTGTTCAAATTCATGCCATTTGGAAGATGTCGAAGAGTAGCTGAAAACGAAAGAAACGGAGATGAAAAACTACTTGTATTTTGAGAGTTATGATGGAAATAGTTAGATTCGCGCTTTGGTCTAGCAGTTTGCAGACATACCTCCGATTGATTGACCATAACTCACTCAATTCAACTCGGAATTCATTGAAATTTATTCCATTTCGAAGGAGTCGAAGTGTAGTCTAAAACGGAAGAAACAGAGATGAAAAACTCCAAGTATTTTGAGAGTTATGACGGAAATAGTTAGACTCGCGCTTTGGTGTAGCACTTTAGAGACCTACGTCCGGTTGATTGACCATAACTCAGTCAATTCAACTCGGAATTGACTCAAATTCATGCCGTTTCGAAGATGTCGAAGTGTAGTTGAAAACATAAGTAACGGAGATGAAAAACTCCAAGTATTTTAAGAGTTATGACGGAAATAGTTAGACTCGCCCTTTCGCCTAGCAGTTTAGAGACCTACCTCCGATTGAATTACCATAACTCACTCAATTCAACCCGGAATTAATTGAAATTTGTTCCATTTCGAATGAGTAGAAGTGTAGTTTAAAACGAAAGAAACGGAGGTTAAAAAAGCCAAGTATTTCGGGAGTTATGATGGAAATAGTTAGACTCGCACTTTAGTGTAGCAGTTTACAAACCTACCTCCGATTGATTGACCATAACTCAGTAAATTCAACTCGAAATTTAGTCAAATTCATGCCGTTTCGAAGATGTCGAAGTGTAGTTGAAAACATAAGAAACGGAGATGAAAAACTCCAAGTATTTTAAGAGTTACGATGGAAATAGTTAGACTCGCGCTTTCGCCTAGCAGTTTACTGACCTACCTCCGATTGAATGACCATAACCCACTCAATTCAACTCGGAATTCATTAAAATTCGTTCCATTACGAAGGAGTCGAAAGTGTAGCTGAAAACGGAAGAAACGGAGATGAAAACTCCAAGTATTTTGAGACTTATGGTGGAAATAGTTAGACTCGCGTTTTCGCCTAGCAGTTTACAGACCTACCTCCGATTGATTGACTATAACTCACTCAATTCCTCTCGACATTGATTCAAATTCATGCAATTTCGAAGATATCGAAGTGTAGTTGAAAACGGAAGAAACGGAGATGAAAAACTCCAAGTATTTTAAGAGTTATGATGGAAATAGTTAGACTCTCGCTTTCGCCTAGCAGTTTACAGACCTACCTCCGATTGAATGACCATAACTCACTCAATTCAACCCGGATTTCATTGAAATTTGTTCCATTTCGAAGGAGTCGACGGAGATGCAAAAAGCCAAGTATTTTGAGAGTTATGGTGGAAATAGTTAGACTCGCACTTTGGTCTAGCAGTTTACAGACCTACCTCCGATTGATTGACCATAACTCACTCAATTCAACTCAGAATTGAATCAAATTCATGGCATTGCGAAGATGTCGAAGTGTAGTTGGAAATGGAGATGAAAAACTCCAAGTGTTTTAAGAGTTACGATGGAAATAGTTAGACTCGCGCTTTCGCCTAGCAGTTTACTGACCTACCTCCGATTGAATGACCATAACCCACTCAATTCAACTCGGAATTCATTGAAATTCGTTCCATTACGAAGGAGTCGAAAGTGTAGCTGAAAACGGAAGAAACGGAGATGAAAACTCCAAGTATTTTGAGAGTTATGGTGGAAATAGTTAGACTCGCGTTTTCGCCTCGCAGTTTACAGACCTACCTCCGATTGATTGACTATAACTCACTCAATTCCACTCGACATTGATTCAAATTCATGCCATTTCGAAGATGTCGAAGTGTAGCTGAAAACATAAGAAACGGAGATGAAAAACTCCAAGTATTTTAAGAGTTACGATGGAAATAGTTAGACTCGGGCTTTCGCCTAGCAGTTTACTGACATACCTCCGATTGAATGACCATAACCCACTCAATTCAACTCGGAATTCTTTGAAATTCGTTCCATTACGAAGGAGTCGAAAGTGTAGCTGAAAACGGAAGAAACGGAGATGAAAACTCCAAGTATTTTGAGAGTTATGGTGGAAATAGTTAGACTCGCATTTTCGCCTAGCAGTTTTCAGACCTACCTCCGATTGAATGACCATAAGTCACTAAATTCACCTCGGAATTCATTGAACTTTGTTCCATTTCGAAGGAGTCGAAGTGTAGTTTAAAACAGAAGAAACGGAGATAAAAAAAGCCAAGTATTTTGAGATTTATGGTGGAAAATGTTAGACTCGCACTTTAGTCTAGCAGTTTACAGACTTACCTCCGATTGATTGACTATAACTCACTCAATTCAACTCGAAATTGATTCAAATTCATGCAATTTCGAAGATGTCGAAGTGTAGTTGAAAACGGAAGAAACGGAGATGAAAACTCCAAGTATTTTAAGAGTTATGATGGAAATAGATAGACTCTCGCTTTCGCCTAGCACTTTACAGACCTACCTCCGATTGAATGACCATAACTCACTCAATTCAACCCGGATTTCATTGAAATTTGTTCCATTTCGAAGGAGTCGAAGTGTAGTTTAAAACGGAAGAAACGGAGATTAAAAAAGCCAAGTATTTTGAGAGTTATGGTGTAAATAGTTAGACTCGCACTTTGGTCTAGCAGTTTACAGACCTACCTCCGATTGATTGACCATAACTCACTCAATTCAACTCAGAATTGAATCAAATTCATGGCATTGCGAAGGTGTCGAAGTGTAGTTGGAAATGGAGATGAAAAACTTCAAGTAATTTAAGAGTTATGATGGACATAGTTAGACTCGCGCTTTCGCCTAGCAGTTTACAGACCTACCTCCGAGTGAATGACCATAACTCACTCAATTCAACTCGGAATTCATTGAAATTTGTTCCATTTCGAAGGACTCGAACTGTAGTTTAAAGCGGAAGAAACGGAGATTAAAAAAGCCAAGTATTTTGAGAGTTATGGTGGAAATAGTTTGACTCGCATTTTAGTCTAGCAGTTTACAGACCAACCTGCAATTGATTGAGTATAACTTACTCAATTTAACTCGGAATTGATTCCAATGCATGCCATTTTGAAGATGTCGAAGTGTAGTTGAAAACGAAAGAAACAGAGATGAAAAATTCCAAGTATCTTAAGAGTTATGGTGGAAATAGTTAGACTCGCGCTTTGCTCTAGTAGTTTACAGACCTGCTTCCGATTCATTGACCATAAGTCACTCAATTCGACTCGGAATTTATTCAAATTCATGCCATTTGGAAGATGTCGAAGAGTAGCTGAAAACGAAAGAAACGGAGATGAAAAACTACTTGTATTTTGAGAGTTATGATGGAAATAGTTAGATTCGCGCTTTGGTCTAGCAGTTTGCAGACATACCTCCGATTGATTGACCATAACTCACTCAATTCAACTCGGAATTCATTGAAATTTATTCCATTTCGAAGGAGTCGAAGTGTAGTCTAAAACGGAAGAAACAGAGATGAAAAACTCCAAGTATTTTGAGAGTTATGACGGAAATAGTTAGACTCGCGCTTTGGTGTAGCACTTTAGAGACCTACGTCCGGTTGATTGACCATAACTCAGTCAATTCAACTCGGAATTGACTCAAATTCATGCCGTTTCGAAGATGTCGAAGTGTAGTTGAAAACATAAGTAACGGAGATGAAAAACTCCAAGTATTTTAAGAGTTATGACGGAAATAGTTAGACTCGCCCTTTCGCCTAGCAGTTTATAGACCTACCTCCGATTGAATTACCATAACTCACTCAATTCAACCCGGAATTAATTGAAATTTGTTCCATTTCGAATGAGTAGAAGTGTAGTTTAAAACGAAAGAAACGGAGGTTAAAAAAGCCAAGTATTTCGGGAGTTATGATGGAAATAGTTAGACTCGCACTTTAGTGTAGCAGTTTACAAACCTACCTCCGATTGATTGACCATAACTCAGTAAATTCAACTCGAAATTTAGTCAAATTCATGCCGTTTCGAAGATGTCGAAGTGTAGTTGAAAACATAAGAAACGGAGATGAAAAACTCCAAGTATTTTAAGAGTTACGATGGAAATAGTTAGACTCGCGCTTTCGCCTAGCAGTTTACTGACCTACCTCCGATTGAATGACCATAACCTACTCAATTCAACTCGGAATTCATTAAAATTCGTTCCATTACGAAGGAGTCGAAAGTGTAGCTGAAAACGGAAGAAACGGAGATGAAAACTCCAAGTATTTTGAGACTTATGGTGGAAATAGTTAGACTCGCGTTTTCGCCTAGCAGTTTACAGACCTACCTCCGATTGATTGACTATAACTCACTCAATTCCTCTCGACATTGATTCAAATTCATGCAATTTCGAAGATATCGAAGTGTAGTTGAAAACGGAAGAAACGGAGATGAAAAACTCCAAGTATTTTAAGAGTTATGATGGAAATAGTTAGACTCTCGCTTTCGCCTAGCAGTTTACAGACCTACCTCCGATTGAATGACCATAACTCACTCAATTCAACCCGGATTTCATTGAAATTTGTTCCATTTCGAAGGAGTCGACGGAGATGCAAAAAGCCAAGTATTTTGAGAGTTATGGTGGAAATAGTTAGACTCGCACTTTGGTCTAGCAGTTTACAGACCTACCTCCGATTGATTGACCATAACTCACTCAATTCAACTCAGAATTGAATCAAATTCATGGCATTGCGAAGATGTCGAAGTGTAGTTGGAAATGGAGATGAAAAACTCCAAGTGTTTTAAGAGTTACGATGGAAATAGTTAGACTCGCGCTTTCGCCTAGCAGTTTACTGACCTACCTCCGATTGAATGACCATAACCCACTCAATTCAACTCGGAATTCATTGAAATTCGTTCCATTACGAAGGAGTCGAAAGTGTAGCTGAAAACGGAAGAAACGGAGATGAAAACTCCAAGTATTTTGAGAGTTATGGTGGAAATAGTTAGACTCGCGTTTTCGCCTAGCAGTTTACAGACCTACCTCCGATTGATTGACTATAACTCACTCAATTCCACTCGACATTGATTCAAATTCATGCCATTTCGAAGATGTCGAAGTGTAGCTGAAAACATAAGAAACGGAGATGAAAAACTCCAAGTATTTTAAGAGTTACGATGGAAATAGTTAGACTCGGGCTTTCGCCTAGCAGTTTACTGACATACCTCCGATTGAATGACCATAACCCACTCAATTCAACTCGGAATTCTTTGAAATTCGTTCCATTACGAAGGAGTCGAAAGTGTAGCTGAAAACGGAAGAAACGGAGATGAAAACTCCAAGTATTTTGAGAGTTATGGTGGAAATAGTTAGACTCGCATTTTCGCCTAGCAGTTTTCAGACCTACCTCCGATTGAATGACCATAAGTCACTAAATTCACCTCGAATTCATTGAACTTTGTTCCATTTCGAAGGAGTCGAAGTGTAGTTTAAAACAGAAGAAACGGAGATAAAAAAAGCCAAGTATTTTGAGATTTATGGTGGAAAATGTTAGACTCGCACTTTAGTCTAGCAGTTTACAGACTTACCTCCGATTGATTGACTATAACTCACTCAATTCAACTCGAAATTGATTCAAATTCATGCAATTTCGAAGATGTCGAAGTGTAGTTGAAAACGGAAGAAACGGAGATGAAAACTCCAAGTATTTTAAGAGTTATGATGGAAATAGATAGACTCTCGCTTTCGCCTAGCACTTTACAGACCTACCTCCGATTGAATGACCATAACTCACTCAATTCAACCCGGATTTCATTGAAATTTGTTCCATTTCGAAGGAGTCGAAGTGTAGTTTAAAACGGAAGAAACGGAGATTAAAAAAGCCAAGTATTTTGAGAGTTATGGTGTAAATAGTTAGAATCGCACTTTGGTCTAGCAGTTTACAGACCTACCTCCGATTGATTGACCATAACTCACTCAATTCAACTCAGAATTGAATCAAATTCATGGCATTGCGAAGGTGTCGAAGTGTAGTTGGAAATGGAGATGAAAAACTTCAAGTAATTTAAGAGTTATGATGGACATAGTTAGACTCGCGCTTTCGCCTAGCAGTTTACAGACCTACCTCCGAGTGAATGACCATAACTCACTCAATTCAACTCGGAATTCATTGAAATTTGTTCCATTTCGAAGGACTCGAACTGTAGTTTAAAGCGGAAGAAACGGAGATTAAAAAAGCCAAGTATTTTGAGAGTTATGGTGGAAATAGTTTGACTCGCATTTTAGTCTAGCAGTTTACAGAGCAACCTGCAATTGATTGACTATAACTTACTCAATTTAACTCGGAATTGATTCAAATGCATGCCATTTTGAAGATGTCGAAGTGTAGTTGAAAACGAAAGAAACAGAGATGAAAAATTCCAAGTATCTTAAGAGTTATGGTGGAAATAGTTAGACTCGCGCTTTGCTCTAGTAGTTTACAGACCTGCTTCCGATTCATTGACCATAAGTCACTCAATTCGACTCGGAATTTGTTCAAATTCATGCCATTTGGAAGATGTCGAAGAGTAGCTGAAAACGAAAGAAACGGAGATGAAAAACTACTTGTATTTTGAGAGTTATGATGGAAATAGTTAGATTCGCGCTTTGGTCTAGCAGTTTGCAGACATACCTCCGATTGATTGACCATAACTCACTCAATTCAACTCGGAATTCATTGAAATTTATTCCATTTCGAAGGAGTCGAAGTGTAGTCTAAAACGGAAGAAACAGAGATGAAAAACTCCAAGTATTTTGAGAGTTATGACGGAAATAGTTAGACTCGCGCTTTGGTGTAGCACTTTAGAGACCTACGTCCGGTTGATTGACCATAACTCAGTCAATTCAACTCGGAATTGACTCAAATTCATGCCGTTTCGAAGATGTCGAAGTGTAGTTGAAAACATAAGTAACGGAGATGAAAAACTCCAAGTATTTTAAGAGTTATGACGGAAATAGTTAGACTCGCCCTTTCGCCTAGCAGTTTAGAGACCTACCTCCGATTGAATTACCATAACTCACTCAATTCAACCCGGAATTAATTGAAATTTGTTCCATTTCGAATGAGTAGAAGTGTAGTTTAAAACGAAAGAAACGGAGGTTAAAAAAGCCAAGTATTTCGGGAGTTATGATGGAAATAGTTAGACTCGCACTTTAGTGTAGCAGTTTACAAACCTACCTCCGATTGATTGACCATAACTCAGTAAATTCAACTCGAAATTTAGTCAAATTCATGCCGTTTCGAAGATGTCGAAGTGTAGTTGAAAACATAAGAAACGGAGATGAAAAACTCCAAGTATTTTAAGAGTTACGATGGAAATAGTTAGACTCGCGCTTTCGCCTAGCAGTTTACTGACCTACCTCCGATTGAATGACCATAACCCACTCAATTCAACTCGGAATTCATTAAAATTCGTTCCATTACGAAGGAGTCGAAAGTGTAGCTGAAAACGGAAGAAACGGAGATGAAAACTCCAAGTATTTTGAGACTTATGGTGGAAATAGTTAGACTCGCGTTTTCGCCTAGCAGTTTACAGACCTACCTCCGATTGATTGACTATAACTCACTCAATTCCTCTCGACATTGATTCAAATTCATGCAATTTCGAAGATATCGAAGTGTAGTTGAAAACGGAAGAAACGGAGATGAAAAACTCCAAGTATTTTAAGAGTTATGATGGAAATAGTTAGACTCTCGCTTTCGCCTAGCAGTTTACAGACCTACCTCCGATTGAATGACCATAACTCACTCAATTCAACCCGGATTTCATTGAAATTTGTTCCATTTCGAAGGAGTCGACGGAGATGCAAAAAGCCAAGTATTTTGAGAGTTATGGTGGAAATAGTTAGACTCGCACTTTGGTCTAGCAGTTTACAGACCTACCTCCGATTGATTGACCATAACTCACTCAATTCAACTCAGAATTGAATCAAATTCATGGCATTGCGAAGATGTCGAAGTGTAGTTGGAAATGGAGATGAAAAACTCCAAGTGTTTTAAGAGTTACGATGGAAATAGTTAGACTCGCGCTTTCGCCTAGCAGTTTACTGACCTACCTCCGATTGAATGACCATAACCCACTCAATTCAACTCGGAATTCATTGAAATTCGTTCCATTACGAAGGAGTCGAAAGTGTAGCTGAAAACGGAAGAAACGGAGATGAAAACTCCAAGTATTTTGAGAGTTATGGTGGAAATAGTTAGACTCGCGTTTTCGCCTCGCAGTTTACAGACCTACCTCCGATTGATTGACTATAACTCACTCAATTCCACTCGACATTGATTCAAATTCATGCCATTTCGAAGATGTCGAAGTGTAGCTGAAAACATAAGAAACGGAGATGAAAAACTCCAAGTATTTTAAGAGTTACGATGGAAATAGTTAGACTCGGGCTTTCGCCTAGCAGTTTACTGACATACCTCCGATTGAATGACCATAACCCACTCAATTCAACTCGGAATTCTTTGAAATTCGTTCCATTACGAAGGAGTCGAAAGTGTAGCTGAAAACGGAAGAAACGGAGATGAAAACTCCAAGTATTTTGAGAGTTATGGTGGAAATAGTTAGACTCGCATTTTCGCCTAGCAGTTTTCAGACCTACCTCCGATTGAATGACCATAAGTCACTAAATTCACCTCGAATTCATTGAACTTTGTTCCATTTCGAAGGAGTCGAAGTGTAGTTTAAAACAGAAGAAACGGAGATAAAAAAAGCCAAGTATTTTGAGATTTATGGTGGAAAATGTTAGACTCGCACTTTAGTCTAGCAGTTTACAGACTTACCTCCGATTGATTGACTATAACTCACTCAATTCAACTCGAAATTGATTCAAATTCATGCAATTTCGAAGATGTCGAAGTGTAGTTGAAAACGGAAGAAACGGAGATGAAAACTCCAAGTATTTTAAGAGTTATGATGGAAATAGATAGACTCTCGCTTTCGCCTAGCACTTTACAGACCTACCTCCGATTGAATGACCATAACTCACTCAATTCAACCCGGATTTCATTGAAATTTGTTCCATTTCGAAGGAGTCGAAGTGTAGTTTAAAACGGAAGAAACGGAGATTAAAAAAGCCAAGTATTTTGAGAGTTATGGTGTAAATAGTTAGAATCGCACTTTGGTCTAGCAGTTTACAGACCTACCTCCGATTGATTGACCATAACTCACTCAATTCAACTCAGAATTGAATCAAATTCATGGCATTGCGAAGGTGTCGAAGTGTAGTTGGAAATGGAGATGAAAAACTTCAAGTAATTTAAGAGTTATGATGGACATAGTTAGACTCGCGCTTTCGCCTAGCAGTTTACAGACCTACCTCCGAGTGAATGACCATAACTCACTCAATTCAACTCGGAATTCATTGAAATTTGTTCCATTTCGAAGGACTCGAACTGTAGTTTAAAGCGGAAGAAACGGAGATTAAAAAAGCCAAGTATTTTGAGAGTTATGGTGGAAATAGTTTGACTCGCATTTTAGTCTAGCAGTTTACAGAGCAACCTGCAATTGATTGACTATAACTTACTCAATTTAACTCGGAATTGATTCAAATGCATGCCATTTTGAAGATGTCGAAGTGTAGTTGAAAACGAAAGAAACAGAGATGAAAAATTCCAAGTATCTTAAGAGTTATGGTGGAAATAGTTAGACTCGCGCTTTGCTCTAGTAGTTTACAGACCTGCTTCCGATTCATTGACCATAAGTCACTCAATTCGACTCGGAATTTGTTCAAATTCATGCCATTTGGAAGATGTCGAAGAGTAGCTGAAAACGAAAGAAACGGAGATGAAAAACTACTTGTATTTTGAGAGTTATGATGGAAATAGTTAGATTCGCGCTTTGGTCTAGCAGTTTGCAGACATACCTCCGATTGATTGACCATAACTCACTCAATTCAACTCGGAATTCATTGAAATTTATTCCATTTCGAAGGAGTCGAAGTGTAGTCTAAAACGGAAGAAACAGAGATGAAAAACTCCAAGTATTTTGAGAGTTATGACGGAAATAGTTAGACTCGCGCTTTGGTGTAGCACTTTAGAGACCTACGTCCGGTTGATTGACCATAACTCAGTCAATTCAACTCGGAATTGACTCAAATTCATGCCGTTTCGAAGATGTCGAAGTGTAGTTGAAAACATAAGTAACGGAGATGAAAAACTCCAAGTATTTTAAGAGTTATGACGGAAATAGTTAGACTCGCCCTTTCGCCTAGCAGTTTAGAGACCTACCTCCGATTGAATTACCATAACTCACTCAATTCAACCCGGAATTAATTGAAATTTGTTCCATTTCGAATGAGTAGAAGTGTAGTTTAAAACGAAAGAAACGGAGGTTAAAAAAGCCAAGTATTTCGGGAGTTATGATGGAAATAGTTAGACTCGCACTTTAGTGTAGCAGTTTACAAACCTACCTCCGATTGATTGACCATAACTCAGTAAATTCAACTCGAAATTTAGTCAAATTCATGCCGTTTCGAAGATGTCGAAGTGTAGTTGAAAACATAAGAAACGGAGATGAAAAACTCCAAGTATTTTAAGAGTTACGATGGAAATAGTTAGACTCGCGCTTTCGCCTAGCAGTTTACTGACCTACCTCCGATTGAATGACCATAACCCACTCAATTCAACTCGGAATTCATTAAAATTCGTTCCATTACGAAGGAGTCGAAAGTGTAGCTGAAAACGGAAGAAACGGAGATGAAAACTCCAAGTATTTTGAGACTTATGGTGGAAATAGTTAGACTCGCATTTTCGCCTAGCAGTTTACAGACCTACCTCCGATTGATTGACTATAACTCACTCAATTCCTCTCGACATTGATTCAAATTCATGCAATTTCGAAGATATCGAAGTGTAGTTGAAAACGGAAGAAACGGAGATGAAAAACTCCAAGTATTTTAAGAGTTATGATGGAAATAGTTAGACTCTCGCTTTCGCCTAGCAGTTTACAGACCTACCTCCGATTGAATGACCATAACTCACTCAATTCAACCCGGATTTCATTGAAATTTGTTCCATTTCGAAGGAGTCGACGGAGATGCAAAAAGCCAAGTATTTTGAGAGTTATGGTGGAAATAGTTAGACTCGCACTTTGGTCTAGCAGTTTACAGACCTACCTCCGATTGATTGACCATAACTCACTCAATTCAACTCAGAATTGAATCAAATTCATGGCATTGCGAAGATGTCGAAGTGTAGTTGGAAATGGAGATGAAAAACTCCAAGTGTTTTAAGAGTTACGATGGAAATAGTTAGACTCGCGCTTTCGCCTAGCAGTTTACTGACCTACCTCCGATTGAATGACCATAACCCACTCAATTCAACTCGGAATTCATTGAAATTCGTTCCATTACGAAGGAGTCGAAAGTGTAGCTGAAAACGGAAGAAACGGAGATGAAAACTCCAAGTATTTTGAGAGTTATGGTGGAAATAGTTAGACTCGCGTTTTCGCCTCGCAGTTTACAGACCTACCTCCGATTGATTGACTATAACTCACTCAATTCCACTCGACATTGATTCAAATTCATGCCATTTCGAAGATGTCGAAGTGTAGCTGAAAACATAAGAAACGGAGATGAAAAACTCCAAGTATTTTAAGAGTTACGATGGAAATAGTTAGACTCGGGCTTTCGCCTAGCAGTTTACTGACATACCTCCGATTGAATGACCATAACCCACTCAATTCAACTCGGAATTCTTTGAAATTCGTTCCATTACGAAGGAGTCGAAAGTGTAGCTGAAAACGGAAGAAACGGAGATGAAAACTCCAAGTATTTTGAGAGTTATGGTGGAAATAGTTAGACTCGCATTTTCGCCTAGCAGTTTTCAGACCTACCTCCGATTGAATGACCATAAGTCACTAAATTCACCTCGGAATTCATTGAACTTTGTTCCATTTCGAAGGAGTCGAAGTGTAGTTTAAAACAGAAGAAACGGAGATAAAAAAAGCCAAGTATTTTGAGATTTATGGTGGAAAATGTTAGACTCGCACTTTAGTCTAGCAGTTTACAGACTTACCTCCGATTGATTGACTATAACTCACTCAATTCAACTCGAAATTGATTCAAATTCATGCAATTTCGAAGATGTCGAAGTGTAGTTGAAAACGGAAGAAACGGAGATGAAAACTCCAAGTATTTTAAGAGTTATGATGGAAATAGATAGACTCTCGCTTTCGCCTAGCACTTTACAGACCTACCTCCGATTGAATGACCATAACTCACTCAATTCAACCCGGATTTCATTGAAATTTGTTCCATTTCGAAGGAGTCGAAGTGTAGTTTAAAACGGAAGAAACGGAGATTAAAAAAGCCAAGTATTTTGAGAGTTATGGTGTAAATAGTTAGACTCGCACTTTGGTCTAGCAGTTTACAGACCTACCTCCGATTGATTGACCATAACTCACTCAATTCAACTCAGAATTGAATCAAATTCATGGCATTGCGAAGGTGTCGAAGTGTAGTTGGAAATGGAGATGAAAAACTTCAAGTAATTTAAGAGTTATGATGGACATAGTTAGACTCGCGCTTTCGCCTAGCAGTTTACAGACCTACCTCCGAGTGAATGACCATAACTCACTCAATTCAACTCGGAATTCATTGAAATTTGTTCCATTTTGAAGGACTCGAACTGTAGTTTAAAGCGGAAGAAACGGAGATTAAAAAAGCCAAGTATTTTGAGAGTTATGGTGGAAATAGTTTGACTCGCATTTTAGTCTAGCAGTTTACAGATCAACCTGCAATTGATTGACTATAACTTACTCAATTTAACTCGGAATTGATTCAAATGCATGCCATTTTGAAGATGTCGAAGTGTAGTTGAAAACGAAAGAAACAGAGATGAAAAATTCCAAGTATCTTAAGAGTTATGGTGGAAATAGTTAGACTCGCGCTTTGCTCTAGTAGTTTACAGACCTGCTTCCGATTCATTGACCATAAGTCACTCAATTCGACTCGGAATTTATTCAAATTCATGCCATTTGGAAGATGTCGAAGAGTAGCTGAAAACGAAAGAAACGGAGATGAAAAACTACTTGTATTTTGAGAGTTATGATGGAAATAGTTAGATTCGCGCTTTGGTCTAGCAGTTTGCAGACATACCTCCGATTGATTGACCATAACTCACTCAATTCAACTCGGAATTCATTGAAATTTATTCCATTTCGAAGGAGTCGAAGTGTAGTCTAAAACGGAAGAAACAGAGATGAAAAACTCCAAGTATTTTGAGAGTTATGACGGAAATAGTTAGACTCGCGCTTTGGTGTAGCACTTTAGAGACCTACGTCCGGTTGATTGACCATAACTCAGTCAATTCAACTCGGAATTGACTCAAATTCATGCCGTTTCGAAGATGTCGAAGTGTAGTTGAAAACATAAGTAACGGAGATGAAAAACTCCAAGTATTTTAAGAGTTATGACGGAAATAGTTAGACTCGCCCTTTCGCCTAGCAGTTTACAGACCTACCTCCGATTGAATTACCATAACTCACTCAATTCAACCCGGAATTAATTGAAATTTGTTCCATTTCGAATGAGTAGAAGTGTAGTTTAAAACGAAAGAAACGGAGGTTAAAAAAGCCAAGTATTTCGGGAGTTATGATGGAAATAGTTAGACTCGCACTTTAGTGTAGCAGTTTACAAACCTACCTCCGATTGATTGACCATAACTCAGTAAATTCAACTCGAAATTTAGTCAAATTCATGCCGTTTCGAAGATGTCGAAGTGTAGTTGAAAACATAAGAAACGGAGATGAAAAACTCCAAGTATTTTAAGAGTTACGATGGAAATAGTTAGACTCGCGCTTTCGCCTAGCAGTTTACTGACCTACCTCCGATTGAATGACCATAACCCACTCAATTCAACTCGGAATTCATTAAAATTCGTTCCATTACGAAGGAGTCGAAAGTGTAGCTGAAAACGGAAGAAACGGAGATGAAAACTCCAAGTATTTTGAGACTTATGGTGGAAATAGTTAGACTCGCGTTTTCGCCTAGCAGTTTACAGACCTACCTCCGATTGATTGACTATAACTCACTCAATTCCACTCGACATTGATTCAAATTCATGCAATTTCGAAGATATCGAAGTGTAGTTGAAAACGGAAGAAACGGAGATGAAAAACTCCAAGTATTTTAAGAGTTATGATGGAAATAGTTAGACTCTCGCTTTCGCCTAGCAGTTTACAGACCTACCTCCGATTGAATGACCATAACTCACTCAATTCAACCCGGATTTCATTGAAATTTGTTCCATTTCGAAGGAGTCGACGGAGATGCAAAAAGCCAAGTATTTTGAGAGTTATGGTGGAAATAGTTAGACTCGCACTTTGGTCTAGCAGTTTACAGACCTACCTCCGATTGATTGACCATAACTCACTCAATTCAACTCAGAATTGAATCAAATTCATGGCATTGCGAAGATGTCGAAGTGTAGTTGGAAATGGAGATGAAAAACTCCAAGTATTTTAAGAGTTACGATGGAAATAGTTAGACTCGCGCTTTCGCCTAGCAGTTTACTGACCTACCTCCGATTGAATGACCATAACCCACTCAATTCAACTCGGAATTCATTGAAATTCGTTCCATTACGAAGGAGTCGAAAGTGTAGCTGAAAACGGAAGAAACGGAGATGAAAACTCCAAGTATTTTGAGAGTTATGGTGGAAATAGTTAGACTCGCGTTTTCGCCTAGCAGTTTACAGACCTACCTCCGATTGATTGACTATAACTCACTCAATTCCACTCGACATTGATTCAAATTCATGCCATTTCGAAGATGTCGAAGTGTAGCTGAAAACATAAGAAACGGAGATGAAAAACTCCAAGTATTTTAAGAGTTACGATGGAAATAGTTAGACTCGGGCTTTCGCCTAGCAGTTTACTGACCTACCTCCGATTGAATGACCATAACCCACTCAATTCAACTCGGAATTCTTTGAAATTCGTTCCATTACGAAGGAGTCGAAAGTGTAGCTGAAAACGGAAGAAACGGAGATGAAAACTCCAAGTATTTTGAGAGTTATGGTGGAAATAGTTAGACTCGCATTTTCGCCTAGCAGTTTTCAGACCTACCTCCGATTGAATGACCATAAGTCACTAAATTCACCTCGCAATTCATTGAACTTTGTTCCATTTCGAAGGAGTCGAAGTGTAGTTTAAAACAGAAGAAACGGAGATAAAAAAAGCCAAGTATTTTGAGATTTATGGTGGAAAATGTTAGACTCGCACTTTAGTCTAGCAGTTTACAGACTTACCTCCGATTGATTGACTATAACTCACTCAATTCAACTCGAAATTGATTCAAATTCATGCAATTTCGAAGATATCGAAGTGTAGTTGAAAACGGAAGAAACGGAGATGAAAACTCCAAGTATTTTAAGAGTTATGATGGAAATAGATAGACTCTCGCTTTCGCCTAGCACTTTACAGACCTACCTCCGATTGAATGACCATAACTCACTCAATTCAACCCGGATTTCATTGAAATTTGTTCCATTTCGAAGGAGTCGAAGTGTAGTTTAAAACGGAAGAAACGGAGATTAAAAAAGCCAAGTATTTTGAGAGTTATGGTGTAAATAGTTAGACTCGCACTTTGGTCTAGCAGTTTACAGACCTACCTCCGATTGATTGACCATAACTCACTCAATTCAACTCAGAATTGAATCAAATTCATGGCATTGCGAAGGTGTCGAAGTGTAGTTGGAAATGGAGATGAAAAACTTCAAGTAATTTAAGAGTTATGATGGACATAGTTAGACTCGCGCTTTCGCCTAGCAGTTTACAGACCAACCTCCGAGTGAATGACCATAACTCACTCAATTCAACTCGGAATTCATTGAAATTTGTTCCATTTCGAAGGACTCGAACTGTAGTTTAAAGCGGAAGAAACGGAGATTAAAAAAGCCAAGTATTTTGAGAGTTATGGTGGAAATAGTTTGACTCGCATTTTAGTCTAGCAGTTTACAGATCAACCTGCAATTGATTGACTATAACTTACTCAATTTAACTCGGAATTGATTCAAATGCATGCCATTTTGAAGATGTCGAAGTGTAGTTGAAAACGAAAGAAACAGAGATGAAAAATTCCAAGTATCTTAAGAGTTATGGTGGAAATAGTTAGACTCGCGCTTTGCTCTAGTAGTTTACAGACCTGCTTCCGATTCATTGACCATAAGTCACTCAATTCGACTCGGAATTTATTCAAATTCATGCCATTTGGAAGATGTCGAAGAGTAGCTGAAAACGAAAGAAACGGAGATGAAAAACTACTTGTATTTTGAGAGTTATGATGGAAATAGTTAGATTCGCGCTTTGGTCTAGCAGTTTGCAGACATACCTCCGATTGATTGACCATAACTCACTCAATTCAACTCGGAATTCATTGAAATTTATTCCATTTCGAAGGAGTCGAAGTGTAGTCTAAAACGGAAGAAACAGAGATGAAAAACTCCAAGTATTTTGAGAGTTATGACGGAAATAGTTAGACTCGCGCTTTGGTGTAGCACTTTAGAGACCTACGTCCGGTTGATTGACCATAACTCAGTCAATTCAACTCGGAATTGAGTCAAATTCATGCCGTTTCGAAGATGTCGAAGTGTAGTTGAAAACATAAGTAACGGAGATGAAAAACTCCAAGTATTTTAAGAGTTATGACGGAAATAGTTAGACTCGCCCTTTCGCCTAGCAGTTTACAGACCTACCTCCGATTGAATTACCATAACTCACTCAATTCAACCCGGAATTAATTGAAATTTGTTCAATTTCGAATGAGTAGAAGTGTAGTTTAAAACGAAAGAAACGGAGGTTAAAAAAGCCAAGTATTTCGGGAGTTATGATGGAAATAGTTAGACTCGCACTTTAGTGTAGCAGTTTACAAACCTACCTCCGATTGATTGACCATAACTCAGTAAATTCAACTCGAAATTTAGTCAAATTCATGCCGTTTCGAAGATGTCGAAGTGTAGTTGAAAACATAAGAAACGGAGATGAAAAACTCCAAGTATTTTAAGAGTTACGATGGAAATAGTTAGACTCGCGCTTTCGCCTAGCAGTTTACTGACCTACCTCCGATTGAATGACCATAACCCACTCAATTCAACTCGGAATTCATTAAAATTCGTTCCATTACGAAGGAGTCGAAAGTGTAGCTGAAAACGGAAGAAACGGAGATGAAAACTCCAAGTATTTTGAGACTTATGGTGGAAATAGTTAGACTCGCGTTTTCGCCTAGCAGTTTACAGACCTACCTCCGATTGATTGACTATAACTCACTCAATTCCACTCGACATTGATTCAAATTCATGCAATTTCGAAGATATCGAAGTGTAGTTGAAAACGGAAGAAACGGAGATGAAAAACTCCAAGTATTTTAAGAGTTATGATGGAAATAGTTAGACTCTCGCTTTCGCCTAGCAGTTTACAGACCTACCTCCGATTGAATGACCATAACTCACTCAATTCAACCCGGATTTCATTGAAATTTGTTCCATTTCGAAGGAGTCGACGGAGATGCAAAAAGCCAAGTATTTTGAGAGTTATGGTGGAAATAGTTAGACTCGCACTTTGGTCTAGCAGTTTACAGACCTACCTCCGATTGATTGACCATAACTCACTCAATTCAACTCAGAATTGAATCAAATTCATGGCATTGCGAAGATGTCGAAGTGTAGTTGGAAATGGAGATGAAAAACTCCAAGTATTTTAAGAGTTACGATGGAAATAGTTAGACTCGCGCTTTCGCCTAGCAGTTTACTGACCTACCTCCGATTGAATGACCATAACCCACTCAATTCAACTCGGAATTCATTGAAATTCGTTCCATTACGAAGGAGTCGAAAGTGTAGCTGAAAACGGAAGAAACGGAGATGAAAACTCCAAGTATTTTGAGAGTTATGGTGGAAATAGTTAGACTCGCGTTTTCGCCTAGCAGTTTACAGACCTACCTCCGATTGATTGACTATAACTCACTCAATTCCACTCGACATTGATTCAAATTCATGCCATTTCGAAGATGTCGAAGTGTAGCTGAAAACATAAGAAACGGAGATGAAAAACTCCAAGTATTTTAAGAGTTACGATGGAAATAGTTAGACTCGGGCTTTCGCCTAGCAGTTTACTGACCTACCTCCGATTGAATGACCATAACCCACTAAATTCAACTCGGAATTCTTTGAAATTCGTTCCATTACGAAGGAGTCGAAAGTGTAGCTGAAAACGGAAGAAACGGAGATGAAAACTCCAAGTATTTTGAGAGTTATGGTGGAAATAGTTAGACTCGCATTTTCGCCTAGCAGTTTTCAGACCTACCTCCGATTGAATGACCATAAGTCACTAAATTCACCTCGCAATTCATTGAACTTTGTTCCATTTCGAAGGAGTCGAAGTGTAGTTTAAAACAGAAGAAACGGAGATAAAAAAAGCCAAGTATTTTGAGATTTATGGTGGAAAATGTTAGACTCGCACTTTAGTCTAGCAGTTTACAGACTTACCTCCGATTGATTGACTATAACTCACTCAATTCAACTCGAAATTGATTCAAATTCATGCAATTTCGAAGATGTCGAAGTGTAGTTGAAAACGGAAGAAACGGAGATGAAAACTCCAAGTATTTTAAGAGTTATGATGGAAATAGATAGACTCTCGCTTTCGCCTAGCACTTTACAGACCTACCTCCGATTGAATGACCATAACTCACTCAATTCAACCCGGATTTCATTGAAATTTGTTCCATTTCGAAGGAGTCGAAGTGTAGTTTAAAACGGAAGAAACGGAGATTAAAAAAGCCAAGTATTTTGAGAGTTATGGTGTAAATAGTTAGACTCGCACTTTGGTCTAGCAGTTTACAGACCTACCTCCGATTGATTGACCATAACTCACTCAATTCAACTCAGAATTGAATCAAATTCATGGCATTGCGAAGGTGTCGAAGTGTAGTTGGAAATGGAGATGAAAAACTTCAAGTAATTTAAGAGTTATGATGGACATAGTTAGACTCGCGCTTTCGCCTAGCAGTTTACAGACCAACCTCCGAGTGAATGACCATAACTCACTCAATTCAACTCGGAATTCATTGAAATTTGTTCCATTTCGAAGGACTCGAACTGTAGTTTAAAGCGGAAGAAACGGAGATTAAAAAAGCCAAGTATTTTGAGAGTTATGGTGGAAATAGTTTGACTCGCATTTTAGTCTAGCAGTTTACAGATCAACCTGCAATTGATTGACTATAACTTACTCAATTTAACTCGGAATTGATTCAAATGCATGCCATTTTGAAGATGTCGAAGTGTAGTTGAAAACGAAAGAAACAGAGATGAAAAATTCCAAGTATCTTAAGAGTTATGGTGGAAATAGTTAGACTCGCGCTTTGCTCTAGTAGTTTACAGACCTGCTTCCGATTCATTGACCATAAGTCACTCAATTCGACTCGGAATTTATTCAAATTCATGCCATTTGGAAGATGTCGAAGAGTAGCTGAAAACGAAAGAAACGGAGATGAAAAACTACTTGTATTTTGAGAGTTATGATGGAAATAGTTAGATTCGCGCTTTGGTCTAGCAGTTTGCAGACATACCTCCGATTGATTGACCATAACTCACTCAATTCAACTCGGAATTCATTGAAATTTATTCCATTTCGAAGGAGTCGAAGTGTAGTCTAAAACGGAAGAAACAGAGATGAAAAACTCCAAGTATTTTGAGAGTTATGACGGAAATAGTTAGACTCGCGCTTTGGTGTAGCACTTTAGAGACCTACGTCCGGTTGATTGACCATAACTCAGTCAATTCAACTCGGAATTGAGTCAAATTCATGCCGTTTCGAAGATGTCGAAGTGTAGTTGAAAACATAAGTAACGGAGATGAAAAACTCCAAGTATTTTAAGAGTTATGACGGAAATAGTTAGACTCGCCCTTTCGCCTAGCAGTTTACAGACCTACCTCCGATTGAATTACCATAACTCACTCAATTCAACCCGGAATTAATTGAAATTTGTTCAATTTCGAATGAGTAGAAGTGTAGTTTAAAACGAAAGAAACGGAGGTTAAAAAAGCCAAGTATTTCGGGAGTTATGATGGAAATAGTTAGACTCGCACTTTAGTGTAGCAGTTTACAAACCTACCTCCGATTGATTGACCATAACTCAGTAAATTCAACTCGAAATTTAGTCAAATTCATGCCGTTTCGAAGATGTCGAAGTGTAGTTGAAAACATAAGAAACGGAGATGAAAAACTCCAAGTATTTTAAGAGTTACGATGGAAATAGTTAGACTCGCGCTTTCGCCTAGCAGTTTACTGACCTACCTCCGATTGAATGACCATAACCCACTCAATTCAACTCGGAATTCATTAAAATTCGTTCCATTACGAAGGAGTCGAAAGTGTAGCTGAAAACGGAAGAAACGGAGATGAAAACTCCAAGTATTTTGAGACTTATGGTGGAAATAGTTAGACTCGCGTTTTCGCCTAGCAGTTTACAGACCTACCTCCGATTCATTGACTATAACTCACTCAATTCCACTCGACATTGATTCAAATTCATGCAATTTCGAAGATATCGAAGTGTAGTTGAAAACGGAAGAAACGGAGATGAAAAACTCCAAGTATTTTAAGAGTTATGATGGAAATAGTTAGACTCTCGCTTTCGCCTAGCAGTTTACAGACCTACCTCCGATTGAATGACCATAACTCACTCAATTCAACCCGGATTTCATTGAAATTTGTTCCATTTCGAAGGAGTCGACGGAGATGCAAAAAGCCAAGTATTTTGAGAGTTATGGTGGAAATAGTTAGACTCGCACTTTGGTCTAGCAGTTTACAGACCTACCTCCGATTGATTGACCATAACTCACTCAATTCAACTCAGAATTGAATCAAATTCATGGCATTGCGAAGATGTCGAAGTGTAGTTGGAAATGGAGATGAAAAACTCCAAGTATTTTAAGAGTTACGATGGAAATAGTTAGACTCGCGCTTTCGCCTAGCAGTTTACTGACCTACCTCCGATTGAATGACCATAACCCACTCAATTCAACTCGGAATTCATTGAAATTCGTTCCATTACGAAGGAGTCGAAAGTGTAGCTGAAAACGGAAGAAACGGAGATGAAAACTCCAAGTATTTTGAGAGTTATGGTGGAAATAGTTAGACTCGCGTTTTCGCCTAGCAGTTTACAGACCTACCTCCGATTGATTGACTATAACTCACTCAATTCCACTCGACATTGATTCAAATTCATGCCATTTCGAAGATGTCGAAGTGTAGCTGAAAACATAAGAAACGGAGATGAAAAACTCCAAGTATTTTAAGAGTTACGATGGAAATAGTTAGACTCGGGCTTTCGCCTAGCAGTTTACTGACCTACCTCCGATTGAATGACCATAACCCACTCAATTCAACTCGGAATTCTTTGAAATTCGTTCCATTACGAAGGAGTCGAAAGTGTAGCTGAAAACGGAAGAAACGGAGATGAAAACTCCAAGTATTTTGAGAGTTATGGTGGAAATAGTTAGACTCGGATTTTCGCCTAGCAGTTTTCAGACCTACCTCCGATTGAATGACCATAAGTCACTAAATTCACCTCGAAATTCATTGAACTTTGTTCCATTTCGAAGGAGTCGAAGTGTAGTTTAAAACAGAAGAAACGGAGATAAAAAAAGCCAAGTATTTTGAGATTTATGGTGGAAAATGTTAGACTCGCACTTTAGTCTAGCAGTTTACAGACTTACCTCCGATTGATTGACTATAACTCACTCAATTCAACTCGAAATTGATTCAAATTCATGCAATTTCGAAGATGTCGAAGTGTAGTTGAAAACGGAAGAAACGGAGATGAAAACTCCAAGTATTTTAAGAGTTATGATGGAAATAGATAGACTCTCGCTTTCGCCTAGCACTTTACAGACCTACCTCCGATTGAATGACCATAACTCACTCAATTCAACCCGGATTTCATTGAAATTTGTTCCATTTCGAAGGAGTCGAAGTGTAGTTTAAAACGGAAGAAACGGAGATTAAAAAAGCCAAGTATTTTGAGAGTTATGGTGTAAATAGTTAGACTCGCACTTTGGTCTAGCAGTTTACAGACCTACCTCCGATTGATTGACCATAACTCACTCAATTCAACTCAGAATTGAATCAAATTCATGGCATTGCGAAGGTGTCGAAGTGTAGTTGGAAATGGAGATGAAAAACTTCAAGTAATTTAAGAGTTATGATGGACATAGTTAGACTCGCGCTTTCGCCTAGCAGTTTACAGACCAACCTCCGAGTGAATGACCATAACTCACTCAATTCAACTCGGAATTCATTGAAATTTGTCCCATTTCGAAGGACTCGAACTGTAGTTTAAAGCGGAAGAAACGGAGATTAAAAAAGCCAAGTATTTTGAGAGTTATGGTGGAAATAGTTTGACTCGCATTTTAGTCTAGCAGTTTACAGATCAACCTGCAATTGATTGACTATAACTTACTCAATTTAACTCGGAATTGATTCAAATGCATGCCATTTTGAAGATGTTGAAGTGTAGTTGAAAACGAAAGAAACGGAGATGAAAAACTCCAAGTATTTTAAGAGTTACGATGGAAATAGTTAGACTCGCGCTTTCGCCTAGCAGTTTACTGACCTACCTCCGATTGAATGACCATAACCCACTCAATTCAACTCGGAATTCATTGAAATTCGTTCCATTACGAAGGAGTCGAAAGTGTAGCTGAAAACGGAAGAAACGGAGATGAAAACTCCAAGTATTTTGAGAGTTATGGTGGAAATAGTTAGACTCGCGTTTTCGCCTAGCAGTTTACAGACCTACCTCCGATTGATTGACTATAACTCACTCAATTCCACTCGACATTGATTCAAATTCATTCAATTTCGAAGATGTCGAAGTGTAGTTGAAAACGGAAGAAACGGAGATGAAAAACTCCAAGTATTTTAAGAGTTATGATGGAAATAGTTAGACTCTCGCTTTCGCCTAGCAGTTTACAGACCTACCTCCGATTGAATGACCATAACTCACTCAATTCAACCCGGATTTCATTGAAATTTGTTCCATTTCGAAGGAGTCGACGGAGATGCAAAAAGCCAAGTATTTTGAGAGTTATGGTGGAAATAGTTAGACTCGCACTTTGGTCTAGCAGTTTACAGACCTACCTCCGATTGATTGACCATAACTCACTCAATTCAACTCAGAATTGAATCAAATTCATGGCATTGCGAAGATGTCGAAGTGTAGTTGGAAATGGAGATGAAAAACTCCAAGTATTTTAAAAGTTACGATGGAAATAGTTAGACTCGCGCTTTCGCCTAGCAGTTTACTGACCTACCTCCGATTGAATGACCATAACCCACTCAATTCAACTCGGAATTCATTGAAATTCATTCCATTACGAAGGAGTCGAAAGTGTAGCTGAAAACGGAAGAAACGGAGATGAAAACTCCAAGTATTTTGAGAGTTATGGTGGAAATAGTTAGACTCGCGTTTTCGCCTAGCAGTTTACAGACCTACCTCCGATTGATTGACTATAACTCACTCAATTCCACTCGACATTGATTCAAATTCATGCCATTTCGAAGATGTCGAAGTGTAGCTGAAAACATAAGAAACGGAGATGAAAAACTCCAAGTATTTTAAGAGTTACGATGGAAATAGTTAGACTCGCGCTTTCGCCTAGCAGTTTACTGACCTACCTCCGATTGAATGACCATAACCCACTCAATTCAACTCGGAATTCTTTGAAATTCGTTCGATTACGAAGGAGTCGAAAGTGTAGCTGAAAACGAAAGAAACAGAGATGAAAAACGCCAAGTATTTTGAGAGTTATGGTGTAAATAGTTAGACTCGCACTTTGGTCTAGCAGTTTACAGACCTACCTCCGATTGATTGACCATAACTCACTCAATTCAACTCAGAATTGAATCAAATTCATGGCATTGCGAAGATGTCGAAGTGTAGTTGGAAATGGAGATGAAAAACTTCAAGTAATTTAAGAGTTATGATGGACATAGTTAGACTCGCGCTTTCACCTAGCAGTTTACAGACCTACCTCCGAGTGAATGACCATAACTCACTCAATTCAACTCGAAATTCATTGAAATTTGTTCCACTTCGAAGGACTCGAACTGTAGTTTAAAGCGGAAGAAACGGAGATTAAAAAAGCGAAGTATTTTGAGAGTTATGGTGGAAATAGTTTGACTCGCATTTTAGTCTAGCAGTTTACAGACCAACCTGCAATTGATTGAGTATAACTTACTCAATTTAACTCGGAATTGATTCAAATGCATGCCATTTTGAAGATGTCGAAGTGTAGTTGAAAACGAAAGAAACAGAGATGAAAAATTCCAAGTATCTTAAGAGTTATGATGGAAATAGTTAGACTCGCGTTTTGCTCTAGTAGTTTACATACCTGCTTCCGATTCATTGACCATAAGTCACTCAATTCGACTCGGAATTTATTCAAATTCATGCCATTTGGAAGATGTCGAAGAGTAGCTGAAAACGAAAGAAACGGAGATGAAAAACTTCAAGTATTTTAAGAGTTATGATAGAAATAGTTAGACTCGCGCTTTCGCCTAGCAGTTTACAGACCTACCTCCGATTTAATGACCACAACGTACTCAATTGAACATGTAATTCAATGAAATTTGTTGCATTTCGAAGGAGTCGAAGTGTAGTTTAAAACAGAAGAAACGGAGATGAAAAAACTACTTGTATTTTGAGAGTTATGATGGAAATAGTTAGATTCGCGCTTTGGTCTAGCAGTTTGCAGACATACCTCCGATTGATTGACCATAACTCACTCAATTCAACTCGGAATTCATTGAAATTTATTCCATTTCGAAGGAGTCGAAGTGTAGTCTAAAACGGAAGAAACAGAGATGAAAAACTCCAAGTATTTTGAGAGTTATGACGGAAATAGTTAGACTCGCGCTTTGGTCTAGCACTTTAGAGACCTACGTCCGGTTGATTGACCATAACTCAGTCAATTCAACTCGGAATTGAGTCAAATTCATGCCGTTTCGAAGATGTCGAAGTGTAGTTGAAAACATAAGTAACGGAGATGAAAAACTCCAAGTATTTTAAGAGTTATGACGGAAATAGTTAGACTCGCCCTTTCGCCTAGCAGTTTACAGACCTACCTCCGATTGAATGACCATAACTCACTCAATTCTACCCGGAATTAATTGAAATTTGTTCCATTTCGAATGAGTAGAAGTGTAGTTTAAAACGAAAGAAACGGAGGTTAAAAAAGCCAAGTATTTCGGGAGTTATGATGGAAATAGTTAGACTCGCACTTTAGTGTAGCAGTTTACAGACCTACCTCCGATTGATTGACCATAACTCAGTAAATTCAACTCGAAATTTAGTCAAATTCATGCCGTTTCGAAGATGTCGAAGTGTAGTTGAAAACATAAGAAACGGAGATGAAAAACTCCAAGTATTTTAAGAGTTACGATGGAAATAGTTAGACTCGCGCTTTCGCCTAGCAGTTTACTGACCTACCTCCGATTGAATGACCATAACCCACTCAATTCAACTCGGAATTCATTGAAATTCGTTCCATTACGAAGGAGTCGAAAGTGTAGCTGAAAACGGAAGAAACGGAGATGAAAACTCCAAGTATTTTGAGAGTTATGGTGGAAATAGTTAGACTCGCGTTTTCGCCTAGCAGTTTACAGACCTACCTCCGATTGATTGACTATAACTCACTCAATTCCACTCGACATTGATTCAAATTCATGCAATTTCGAAGATGTCGAAGTGTAGTTGAAAACGGAAGAAACGGAGATGAAAAACTCCAAGTATTTTAAGAGTTATGATGGAAATAGTTAGACTCTCGCTTTCGCCTAGCAGTTTACAGACCTACCTCCGATTGAATGACCATAACTCACTCAATTCAACCCGGATTTCATTGAAATTTGTTCCATTTCGAAGGAGTCGACGGAGATGCAAAAAGCCAAGTATTTTGAGAGTTATGGTGGAAATAGTTAGACTCGCACTTTGGTCTAGCAGTTTACAGACCTACCTCCGATTGATTGACCATAACTCACTCAATTCAACTCAGAATTGAATCAAATTCATGGCATTGCGAAGATGTCGAAGTGTAGTTGGAAATGGAGATGAAAAACTTCAAGTATTTTAAGAGTTACGATGGAAATAGTTAGACTCGCGCTTTCGCCTAGCAGTTTACTGACCTACCTCCGATTGAATGACCATAACCCACTCAATTCAACTCGGAATTCATTGAAATTCATTCCATTACGAAGGAGTCGAAAGTGTAGCTGAAAACGGAAGAAACGGAGATGAAAACTCCAAGTATTTTGAGAGTTATGGTGGAAATAGTTAGACTCGCGTTTTCGCCTAGCAGTTTACAGACCTACCTCCGATTGATTGACTATAACTCACTCAATTCCACTCGACATTGATTCAAATTCATGCCATTTCGAAGATGTCGAAGTGTAGCTGAAAACATAAGAAACGGAGATGAAAAACTCCAAGTATTTTAAGAGTTACGATGGAAATAGTTAGACTCGCGCTTTCGCCTAGCAGTTTACTGACCTACCTCCGATTGAATGACCATAACCCACTCAATTCAACTCGGAATTCTTTGAAATTTGTTCCATTACGAAGGAGTCGAAAGTGTAGCTGAAAACGAAAGAAACAGAGATGAAAAACGCCAAGTATTTTGAGAGTTATGGTGTAAATAGTTAGACTCGCACTTTGGTCTAGCAGTTTACAGACCTACCTCCGATTGATTGACCATAACTCACTCAATTCAACTCAGAATTGAATCAAATTCATGGCATTGCGAAGATGTCGAAGTGTAGTTGGAAATGGAGATGAAAAACTTCAAGTAATTTAAGAGTTATGATGGACATAGTTAGACTCGCGCTTTCGCCTAGCAGTTTAGAGACCTACCTCCGGTTGATTGACCATAACTCACTCAATTCAACTCGGAATTCAGTCAAATTCATGCCGTTTCGAAGATGTCGAAGTGCAGTTGAAAAGATAAGAAACGGAGATGAAAAACTCGAAGTATTTTAAGAGTTATGACGGAAATAGTTAGACTCGCCCTTTCGCCTAGCAGTTTACAGACCTACCTCCGATTGAATGACCATAACTCACTCAATTCAACCCGGATTTCATTAAAATTTGTTCCATTTCGAAGGAGTCGAAGTGTAGTTTAAACCGGAAGAAACGGAGATGCAAACAGCCAAGTATTTTGAGAGTTATGGTGGAAATAGTTAGACTCGCACTTTGGTCTAGTAGTTTACAGACCTACCTTCGATTGATTGACCATAACTCACTCAATTCAACTCAGAATTGAATCAAATTCATGGCATTGCGAAGATGTCGAAGTGTAGTTGGAAATGGAGATGAAAAACTCCAAGTAATTTAAGAGTTATGATGGACATAGTTAGACTCGCGCTTTCGCCTAGCAGTTTACAGACCAACCTCCGAGTGAATGACCATAACATCACTCAATCCAACTCGGAATTCATTAAAAATTTTCCAATTCGAAGGACTCGTACTGTAGTTTAAAACGGAAGAAACGGATATGAAAAAAGCCAAGTATTTTGAGAGTTATGGTGGAAATAGTTAGACTCGCACTTTGGTCTAGCAGTTTACAGACTAACCTGCAATTGATTGACCATAACTTACTCAATTTAACTCGGAATTGATTCAAATTCATGCCATTTTGAAGATGTCGAAGTGTAGTTTGAAAACGAAAGAAACAGAGATGAAAAATTCCAAGTATCTTAAGAGTTATGGTGGAAATAGTTAGACTCGCGCTTTGGTCTAGCAGTTTACAGACCTGCTTCCGATTCATTGACCATAAGTCACTCAATTCGACTCGGAATTTATTCAAATTCATGCCATTTGGAAGATGTCGAAGAGTAGCTGAAAACGAAAGAAACGGAGATGAAAAACTCCAAGTATTTTAAGATTTATGATAGAAATAGTTAGACTCGCGCTTTCGCCTAGCAGTTTACAGACCTACCTCCGATTTAATGACCACAACTCACTCAATTGAACATGTAACTCAATGAAATTTGTTGCATTTCGAAGGAGTCGAAGTGTAGTTTAAAACGGAAGAAACGGAGATGAAAAACTACTTGTATTTTGAGAGTTATGATGAAATAGTTAGATTCGCGCTTTGGTCTAGCAGTTTGCAGACATACCTCCGATTGATTGACCATAACTCACTCAATTCAACTCGGAATTCATTAAAATTTATTCCATTTCGAAGGAGTCGAAGTGTAGTCTAAAAGGGAAGAAACAGAGATGAAAAACTCGAAGTATTTTGAGAGTTATGACGGAAATAGTTAGACTCGCGCTTTGGTCTAGCAGTTTAGAGACCTACGTCCGGTTGATTGACCATAACTCAGTCAATTCAACTCGGAATTGAGTCAAATTCATGCCGTTTCGAAGATGTCGAAGTGTAGTTGAAAACATAAGAAAATGAGATGAAAAACTCCAAGTATTTTAAGAGTTATGATGGAAATAGTTAGACTCTTTCTTTCGCCTAGCAGTTTACAGACCTACCTCCGATTGAATGACCATAACTCACTAAATTCAACCCGGATTTCATTAAAATTTGTTCCATTTCGAAGGAGTCGAAGTGTAGTTTAAAACGGAAGAAACAGAGTTGCAAAAAGCCAAGTATTTTGAGAGTTATGGTGGAAATAGTTAGACTCGCACTTTGGTCTAGTAGTTTATAGACCTACCTCCGATTGATTGACCATAACTCACTCAATTCAACTCAGAATTGAATCAAATTCATGGCATTGCGAAGATGTCGAAGTGTAGTTGGAAATGGAGATGAAAAACTCCAAGTAATTTAAGAGTTATGATGGACATAGTTAGACTCGCGCTTTCGCCTAGCAATTTACAGACCTTCCTCCGAGTGAATGACCATAACTTACTCAATTTAACTCGGAATTGATTCAAATTCATGCCATTTTGAAGATGTCGAAGTGTAGTTTGAAAACGAAAGAAACAGAGATGAAAAATTCCAAGTATCTTAAGAGTTATGATGGAAATAGTTAGACTCGCGCTTTGGTCTAGCAGTTTACAGACCTGCTTCCGATTCATTGACCATAAGTCACTCAATTCGACTCGGAATTTATTCAAATTCATGCCATTTGGAAGATGTCGAAGAGTAGCTAAAAACGAAAGAAACGGAGATGAAAAACTCTAAGTATTTTAAGATTTATGATAGAAATAGTTAGACTCGCGCTTTCGCCTAGCAGTTTACAGACCTACCTCCGATTTAATGACCACAACTCACTCAATTGAACATGTAACTCAATAAAATTTGTTGCATTTCGAAGGAGTCGAAGTGTAGTTTAAAACGGAAGAAACGGAGATGAAAAACTACTTGTATTTTGAGAGTTATGATGAAATAGTTAGATTCGCGCTTTGGTCTAGCAGTTTGCAGACCTACCTCCGATTGAATGACCATAACTCACTCAATTCAACCCGGAATTAATTGAATTTGTTCCATTTCGAATGAGTAGAAGTGTAGTTTAAAACGAAAGAAACAGAGGTTAAAAAAGCCAAGTATTTTGGGAGTTATGATGGAAATAGTTAGACTCGCACTTTAGTGTAGCAGTTTACAGACCTACCTCCGATTGATTGACCATAACTCAGTCAATTCAACTCGGAATGGAGTCAAATTCATGCTGTTTCGAAGATGTCGAAGTGTAGTTGAAAACATAAGAAACGGAGATGAAAAACTCCAAGTATTTTAAGAGTTACGATGGAAATAGTTAGACTCGCGCTTTCGCCTAGCAGTTTACTGACTTACCTCCGATTGAATGACCATAACCCACTCAATTCAACTCGGAATTCATTGAAATTTGTTCCATTACGAAAGAGTCGAAAGTGTAGCTGAAAACGGAAGAAACGGAGATGAAAACTCCAAGTATTTTGAGTGTTATGGTGGAAATAGTTAGACTCGCATTTTCGCCTAGCAGTTTACAGACCTACCTCCGATTGAATGACCATAAGTCACTAAATTCAACTCGGAATTCATTGAACTTTGTTCCATTTCGAAGGAGTCGAAGTGTAGTTTAAAACAGAAGAAACGGAGATAAAAAAAGCCAAGTATTTTGAGATTTATGGTGCAAATTGTTAGACTCGCACTTTAGTCTAGCAGTTTACAGACTTACCTCCGATTGATTGACTATAACTCACTCAATTCAACTCGAAATTGATTCAAATTCATGCAATTTCAAAGATGTCGAAGTGTAGTTGAAAACGGAAGAAACGGAGATGAAAACTCCAAGTATTTTAAGAGTTATGATGGAAATAGATAGACTCTCGCTTTCGCCTAGCACTTTACAGACCTACCTCCGATTGAATGACCATAACTCACTCAATTCAACCCGGATTTCATTGAAATTTGTTCCATTTCGAAGGAGTCGAAGTGTAGTTTAAAACGGAAGAAACGGAGATTAAAAAAGCCAAGTATTTTGAGAGTTATGGTGTAAATAGTTAGACTCGCACTTTGGTCTAGCAGTTTACAGACCTACCTCCGATTGATTGACCATAACTCACTAAATTCAACTCAGAATTGAATCAAATTCATGGCATTGCGAAGATGTCGAAGTGTAGTTGGAAATGGAGATGAAAAACTTCAAGTAATTTAAGAGTTATGATGGACATAGTTAGACTCGCGCTTTCGCCTAGCAGTTTACAGACCTACCTCCGAGTGAATGACCATAACTCACTCAATTCAACTCGGAATTCATTGAAATTTGTTCCATTTCGAAGGACTCGAACTGTAGTTTAAAGCGGAAGAAACGGAGATTAAAAAAGCCAAGTATTTTGAGAGTTATGGTGGAAATAGTTTGACTCGCATTTTAGTCTAGCAGTTTACAGACCGACCTGCAATTGATTGAGTATAACTTACTCAATTTAACTCGGAATTGATTCAAATGCATGCCATTTTGAAGATGTCGAAGTGTAGTTGAAAACGAAAGAAACAGAGATGAAAAATTCCAAGTATCTTAAGAGTTATGATGGAAATAGTTAGACTCGCGCTTTGCTCTAGTAGTTTACAGACCTGCTTCCGATTGAATGACCATAACTCACTCAATTCAACCCGGAATTAATTGAAATTTGTTCCATTTCGAATGAGTAGAAGTGTAGTTTAAAACGAAAGAAACGGAGGTTAAAAAAGCCAAGTATTTCGGGATGGAAATAGTTAGACTCGCACTTTAGTGTAGCAGTTTACAGACCTACCTCCGATTGATTGACCATAACTCAGTAAATTCAACTCGAAATTTAGTCAAATTCATGCCGTTTCGAAGATGTCGAAGTGTAGTTGAAAACATAAGAAACGGAGATGAAAAACTCCAAGTATTTTAAGAGTTACGATGGAAATAGTTAGACTCGCGCTTTCGCCTAGCAGTTTACTGACCTACCTCCGATTGAATGACCATAACCCACTCAATTCAACTCGGAATTCTTTGAAATTCGTTCCATTACGAAGGAGTCGAAAGTGTAGCTGAAAACGAAAGAAACAGAGATGAAAAAAGCCAAGTATTTTGAGAGTTACGGTGTAAATAGTTAGACTCGCACTTTGGTCTAGCAGTTTACAGACCTACCTCCGATTGATTGACCATAACTCACTCAATTCAACTCAGAATTGAATCAAATTCATGGCATTGCGAAGATGTCGAAGTGTAGTTGGAAATGGAGATGAAAAACTTCAAGTAATTTATGAGTTATGATGGACATAGTTAGACTCGCGCTTTCGCCTAGCAGTTTACAGACCTACCTCCGAGTGAATGACCATAACTCACTCAATTCAACTCGGAATTCATTGAAATTTGTTCCATTTCGAAGGACTCGAACTGTAGTTTAAAGCGGAAGAAACGGAGATTAAAAAAGCCAAGTATTTTGAGAGTTTTGGTGGAAATAGTTTGACTCGCATTTTAGTCTACCAGTTTACAGACCAACCTGCAATTGATTGAGTATAACTTACTCAATTTAACTCGGAATTGATTCAAATGCATGCCATTTTGAAGATGTCGAAGTGTAGTTGAAAACGAAAGAAACAGAGATGAAAAATTCCAAGTATCTTAAGAGTTATGATGGAAATAGTTAGACTCGCGCTTTGCTCTAGTAGTTTATAGACCTGCTTCCGATTCATTGACCATAAGTCACTCAATTCGACTCGGAATTTATTCAAATTCATGCCATTTGGAAGATGTCGAAGAGTAGCTGAAAACGAAAGAAACGGAGATGAAAAACTTCAAGTATTTTAAGAGTTATGATAGAAATAGTTAGACTCGCGCTTTCGCCTAGCAGTTTACAGACCTACCTCCGATTTAATGACCACAACGCACTCAATTGAACATGTAATTCAATGAAATTTGTTACATTTCGAAGGAGTCGAAGTGTAGTTTAAAACAGAAGAAACGGAGATGAAAAACTACTTGTATTTTGAGAGTTATGATGGAAATAGTTAGATTCGCGCTTTGGTCTAGCAGTTTGCAGACATACCTCCGATTGATTGACCATAACTCACTCAATTCAACTCGAAATTCAATGAAATTTATTCCATTTCGAAGGAGTCGAAGTGTAGTCTAAAACGGAAGAAACAGAGATGAAAAACTCCAAGTATTTTGAGAGTTATGACGGAAATAGTTAGACTCGCGCTTTGGTCTAGCAGTTTATAGACCTACGTCCGGTTGATTGACCATAACTCAGTCAATTCAACTCGGAATTGAGTCAAATTCATGCCATTTCGAAGATGTCGAAGTGTAGTTGAAAATATTAGAAACGGAGATGAAAAATTCCAAGTATTTTAAGAGTTATGACGGAAATAGTTAGACTCGCCCTTTCGCCTAGCAGTTTACAGACCTATCTCCGATTGAATGACCATAACTCACTCAATTCAACTCGAAATTGATTCAAATTCATGCAATTTCGAAGATGTCGAAGTGAAGTTGAAAACGGAAGAAACGGAGATGAAACACTCCAAGTATTTTAAGAGTTATGATGGAAATAGTTGGACTCTTGCTTTCGCCTAGCAGTTTCCAGACCTACCTCCGATTGAATGACCATAACTCACTCAATTCAACCCGGATTTCATTGAAATTTGTTCCATTTCGAAGGAGTCGAAGTGTAGTTTAAAACGGAAGAAACGGAGATGCAAAAAGCCAAGTATTTTGAGAGTTATGGTGGAAATAGTTAGACTCGCACTTTGGTCTAGTAGTTTACAGACCTACCTCCGATTGATTGACCATAACTCAGTCAATTCAACTCGGAATTTAGTCAAATTCATGCCGTTTCGAAGATGTCGAAGTGTAGTTGGAAATGGAGATGAAAAACTCCAAGTAATTTAAGAGTTATGATGGACATAGTTAGACTCGCGCTTTCGCCTAGCAGTTTACAGACCTACCTCCGAGTCAATGACCATAACTCACTCAATTCAACTCGGAATTCATTGAAATTTGTTCCATTTCGAAGGACTCGAACTGTAGTTTAAAACGGAAGAAACGGAGATGAAAAAAGCAAGTATTCTGAGAGTTATGGTGGAAATAGTTACACTCGCACTTTGGTCTAGCAGTTTACAGACCAACCTGCAATTGATTGACCATAACTTACTCAATTTAACTCGGAATTGATTCAAATTCATGCCATTTTGAAGGTGTGGAAGTGTAGTTGAAAACGAAAGAAACAGAGATGAAAAATTCCAAGTATCTTAAGAGTTATGATGGAAATAGTTAGACTCGCGCTTTGGTCTAGCAGTTTACAGACCTGCTTCCGATTCATTGACCATAAGTCACTCAATTCGACTCGGAATTTATTCAAATTCATGCCATTTGGAAGATGTCGAAGAGTAGCTGAAAATGAAAGAAACGGAGACGAAAAACTCCAAGTATTTTAAGAGTTATGATTGAAATAGTTAGACTCGCGCTTTCGCCTAGCAGTTTACAGACCTACCTCCGATTTAATGACCACAACTCACTCAATTGAACATGTAATTCAATGAAATTTGTTGCATTTCGAAGTAGTCGAAGTGTAGTTTAAAACGGAAGAAACGGAGATGAAAAACTGCTTGTATTTTGAGAGTTATGATGGAAATAGTTAGATTCGCGCTTTGGTCTAGCAGTTTGCAGACATACCTCCGATTGAATGACCATAACTCACTCAATTCAACCCGGAATTCATTGAAATTTATTCCAATTCGAAGGAGTCGAAGTGTAGTCTAAAACGGAAGAAACAGAGATGAAAAAGTCCTAGTATTTTGAGAGTTATGACGGAAATAGTTAGACTCGCGCTTTGGTCTAGCAGTTTATAGACCTACGTCCGGTTGATTGACCATAACTCAGTCAATTCAACTCGGAATTGAGTCAAATTCATGCCATTTCGAAGATGTCGAAGTGTAGTTGAAAATATTAGAAACGGAGATGAAAAACTCCAAGTATTTTAAGAGTTATGACGGAAATAGTTAGACTCGCCCTTTCGCCTAGCAGTTTACAGACCTATCTCCGATTGAATGACCATAACTCACTCAATTCAACCCGGAATTAATTGAAATTTGTTCCATTTCGAATGAGTGGAAGTGTAGTTTAAAAAGAAATAAACGGAGGTTAAAAAAGCCGAGTATTTCGGGAGTTATGATGGAAATAGTTAGACTCGCACTTTAGTGTAGCAGTTTACAGACCTACCTCCGATTGATTGACATAACTCTGTCAATTCAACTCGGAATTTAGTCAAATTCATGCCGTTTCGAAGATGTCGAAGTGTAGTTGAAAACATAAGAAACGGAGATAAAAAACTCCAAGTATTTTAAGAGTTACGATGGAAATAGTTAGACTCGCGCTTTCGCCTAGCAGTTTACTGACCTACCTCCGATTGAATGACCATAACCCACTCAATTCAACTCGGAATTCATTGAAATTCGTTCCATTACGAAGGAGTCGAAAGTGTAGCTGATAACGGAAGAAACGGAGATGAAAACTCCAAGTATTTTGAGAGTTATGGTGGAAATAGTTAGACTCGTGTTTTCGCCTAGCAGTTTACAGACCTACCTCCGATTGAATGACCATAAGTCACTAAATTCAACTCGGATTTCATTGAAATTTGTTCCATTTCGAAGGAGTCGAAGTGTAGTTTATAACGGAAGAAACAGAGATGCAAAAAGCCAAGTATTTTAATAGTTATGGTGGAAATATTTAGACTCGCACTTTGGTCTAGGAGTTTACAGACCTACCTCCGATTGATTGACCATAACTCACTCAATTCAACTCAGAATTGAATCAAATTCATGGCATTGCGAAGATGTCGAAGTGTAGTTGGAAATGGAGATGAAAAACTCCAAGTAATTTAAGAGTTATGATGGACATAGTTAGACTCGCGCTTTCGCCTAGCAGTTTACAGACATACCTCCGAGTCAATGATCATAACTCACTCAATTCAACTCGGAATTCATTGAAATTTGTTCCATTTCGAAGGACTCGAACTGTAGTTTAAAACGGAAGAAACAGAGATGAAAAAAGCCAAGTATTGTGAGAGTTATGGTGGAAATAGTTAGACTCGCACTTTGGTCTAGCAGTTTACAGACCAACCTGCAATTGATTGACCATAACTTACTCAATTTAACTCGGAATTTATTCAAATTCATGCCATTTTGAAGGTGTGGAAGTGTAGTTGAAAACGAAAGAAACAGAGATAAAAAATTCCAAGTATCTTAAGAGTTATGATGGAAATAGTTAGACTCGCGCTTTGGTCTAGCAGTTTACAGACCTGCTTCCGATTCATTCACCATAAGTCACTCAATTCGACTCGGAATTTATTCAAATTCATGTCATTTGGAAGATGTCGAAGAGTAGCTGAAAACGAAAGAAACGGAGACGAAAAACTCCAAGTATTTTAAGAGTTACGATGGAAATAGTTAGACTCGCGCTTTCGCCTAGCAGTTTACTGACCTACCTCCGATTTAATGACCACAACTCACTCAATTCAACTCGGAATTCATTGAAATTCGTTCCATTACGAAGGAGTCGAAAGTGTAGCTGAAAACGGAAGAAACGGGGATGAAAACTCCAAGTATTTTGAGAGTTATGGTGGAAATAGTTAGACTCGCGTTTTCGCCTAGCAGTTTACAGACCTACCTCCGATTGAATGACCATAAGTCACTAAAATTTAACTCGGAATTCATTGAACTTTGTTCCATTTCGAAGGAGTCGAAGTGTAGTTTAAAACAGAAGAAACGGAGATAAAAAAAACCAAGTATTTTGAGATTTATGGTGGAAATTGTTAGACTCGCACTTTGGTCTAGCAGTTTACAGACATACCTCCGATTGATTGACTATAACTCACTCAATTCAACTCGAAATTGATTCAAATTCATGCAATTTCGAAGATGTCGAAGTGAAGTTGAAAACGGAAGAAACGGAGATGAAACACTCCAAGTATTTTAAGAGTTATGATGGAAATAGTTGGACTCTTGCTTTCGCCTAGCAGTTTCCAGACCTACCTCCGATTGAATGACCATAACTCACTCAATTCAACCCGGATTTCATTGAAATTTGTTCCATTTCGAAGGAGTCGAAGTGTAGTTTAAAACGGAAGAAACGGAGATGCAAAAAGCCAAGTATTTTGAGAGTTATGATGGAAATAGTTAGACTCGCACTTTGGTCTAGTAGTTTACAGACCTACCTCCGATTGATTGACCATAACTCACTCAATTCAACTCGAAATTTAGTCAAATTCATGCCGTTTCGAAGATGTCGAAGTGTAGTTGGAAATGGAGATGAAAAACTCCAAGTAATTTAAGAGTTATGATGGACATAGTTAGACTCGCGCTTTCGCCTAGCAGTTTACAGACCTACCTCCGAGTCAATGACCATAACTCACTCAATTCAACTCGAAATTCATTGAAATTTGTTCCATTTCGAAGGACTCGAACTGTAGTTTAAAACGGAAGAAACGGAGATGAAAAAAGCAAGTATTCTGAGAGTTATGGTGGAAATAGTTACACTCGCACTTTGGTCTAGCAGTTTACAGACCAACCTGCAATTGATTGACCATAACTTACTCAATTTAACTCGGAATTGATTCAAATTCATGCCATTTTGAAGGTGTGGAAGTGTAGTTGAAAACGAAAGAAACAAAGATGAAAAATTCCAAGTATCTTAAGAGTTATGATGGAAATAGTTAGACTCGCGCTTTGGTCTAGCAGTTTACAGACCTGCTTCCGATTCATTGACCATAAGTCACTCAATTCGACTCGGAATTTATTCAAATTCATGCCATTTGGAAGATGTCGAAGAGTAGCTGAAAACGAAAGAAACGGAGACGAAAAACTCCAAGTATTTTAAGAGTTATGATAGAAATAGTTAGACTCGCGCTTTCGCCTAGCAGTTTACAGACCTACCTCCGATTTAATGACCACAACTCACTCAATTGAACATGTAATTCAATGAAATTTGTTGCATTTCGAAGTAGTCGAAGTGTAGTTTAAAACGGAAGAAACGGAGATGAAAAACTACTTGTATTTTGAGAGTTATGATGGAAATAGTTAGATTCGCGCTTTGGTCTAGCAGTTTGCAGACATACCTCCGATTGAATGACCATAACTCACTCAATTCAACCCGGAATTCATTGAAATTTATTCCATTTCTAAGGAGTCGAAGTGTAGTCTAAAACGGAAGAAACAGAGATGAAAAAGTCCTAGTATTTTGAGAGTTATGACGGGAATAGTTAGACTCGCGCTTTGGTCTAGCAGTTTATAGACCTACGTCCGGTTGATTGACCATAACTCAGTCAATTCAACTCGGAATTGAGTCAAATTCATGCCATTTCGAAGATGTCGAAGTGTAGTTGAAAACATTAGAAACGGAGATGAAAAACTCCAAGTATTTTAAGAGTTATGACGGAAATAGTTAGACTCGCCCTTTCGCCTAGCAGTTTACAGACCTATCTCCGATTGAATGACCATAACTCACTCAATTCAACCCGGAATTAATTGAAATTTGTTCCATTTCGAATGAGTAGAAGTGTAGTTTAAAAAGAAAGAAACGGAGGTTAAAAAAGCCAAGTATTTCGGGAGTTATGATGGAAATAGTTAGACTCGCACTTTAGTGTAGCAGTTTACAGACCTACCTCCGATTGATTGACATAACTCTGTCAATTCAACTCGGAATTTAGTCAAATTCATGCCGTTTCGAAGATGTCGAAGTGTAGTTGAAAACATAAGAAACGAAGATGAAAAACTCCAAGTATTTTAAGAGTTACGATGGAAATAGTTAGACTCGCGCTTTCGCCTAGCAGTTTACTGACCTACCTCCGATTGAATGACCATAACCCACTCAATTCAACTCGGAATTCATTGAAATTCGTTCCATTACGAAGGAGTCGAAAGTGTAGCTGAAAACATAAGAAACGGAGATGAAAACTCCAAGTATTTTGAGAGTTATGGTGGAAATAGTTAGACTCGTGTTTTCGCCTAGCAGTTTACAGACCTACCTCCGATTGAATGACCATAAGTCACTAAATTCAACTCGGATTTCATTGAAATTTGTTCCATTTCGAAGGAGTCGAAGTGTAGTTTATAACGGAAGAAACGGAGATGCAAAAAGCCAAGTATTTTGAGAGTTATGGTGGAAATAGTTAGACTCGCACTTTGGTCTAGTAGTTTACAGACCTACCTCCGATTGATTGACCATAACTCACTCAATTCAACTCAGAATTGAATCAAATTCATGGCATTGCGAAGATGTCGAAGTGTAGTTGGAAATGGAGATGAAAAACTCCAAGTAATTTAAGAGTTATGATGGACATAGTTAGACTCGCGCTTTCGCCTAGCAGTTTACAGACCTACCTCCGAGTCAATGACCATAACTCACTCAATTCAACTCGGAATTCATTGAAATTTGTTCCATTTCGAAGGACTCGAACTGTAGTTTAAAACGGAAGAAACGGAGATGAAAAAAGCAAGTATTCTGAGAGTTATGGTGGAAATAGTTACACTCGCACTTTGGTCTAGCAGTTTACAGACCAACCTGCAATTGATTGACCATAACTTACTCAATTTAACTCGGAATTGATTCAAATTCATGCCATTTTGAAGGTGTGGAAGTGTAGTTGAAAACGAAAGAAACAGAGATGAAAAATTCCAAGTATCTTAAGAGTTATGATGGAAATAGTTAGACTCGCGCTTTAGTCTAGCAGTTTACAGACCTGCTTCCGATTCATTCACCATAAGTCACTCAATTCGACTCGGAATTTATTCAAATTCATGCCATTTGGAAGATGTCGAAGAGTAGCTGAAAACGAAAGAAACGGAGACGAAAAACTCCAAGTATTTTAAGAGTTACGATGGAAATAGTTAGACTCGCGCTTTCGCCTAGCAGTTTACTGACCTACCTCCGATTTAATGACCACAACTCACTCAATTCAACTCGGAATTCATTGAAATTCGTTCCATTACGAAGGAGTCGAAAGTGTAGCTGAAAACGGAAGAAACGGAGATGAAAACTCCAAGTATTTTGAGAGTTATGGTGGAAATAGTTAGACTCGCGTTTTCGCCTAGCAGTTTACAGACCTACCTCCGATTGAATGACCATAAGTCACTAAAATTCAACTCGGAATTCATTGAACTTTGTTCCATTTCGAAGGAGTCGAAGTGTAGTTTAAAACAGAAGAAACGGAGATGCAAAAAGCCAAGTATTTTGAGAGTTATGGTGGAAATAGTTAGACTCGAACTTTGGTCTAGTAGTTTACAGACCTACCTCCGATTGATTGACCATAACCCACTCAATTCAACTCGGAATTCATTGAAATTCGTTCCATTACGAAGGAGTCGAAAGTGTAGCTGAAAACGGAAGAAACGGAGATGAAAACTCCAAGTATTTTGAGAGTTATGGTGGAAATAGTTAGACTCGTGTTTTCGCCTAGCACTTTACAGACCTACCTCCGATTGAATGACCATAAGTCACTAAATTCAACTCGGATTTCATTGAAATTTGTTCCATTTCGAAGGAGTCGAAGTGTAGTTTATAACGGAAGAAACGGGGATGCAAAAAGCCAAGTATTTTGAGAGTTATGGTGGAAATAGTTAGACTCGCACTTTGGTCTACGAGTTTACAGACCTACCTCCGATTGATTGACCATAACTCACTCAATTCAACTCAGAATTGAATCAAATTCATGGCATTGCGAAGATGTCGAAGTGTAGTTGGAAATGGAGATGAAAAACTCCAAGTAATTTAAGAGTTATGATGGACATAGTTAGACTCGCGCTTTCGCCTAGCAGTTTACAGACATACCTCCGAGTCAATGACCATAACTCACTCAATTCAACTCGGAATTCATTGAAATTTGTTCCATTTCGAAGGACTCGAACTGTAGTTTAAAACGGAAGAAACAGAGATGAAAAAAGCCAAGTATTGTGAGAGTTATGGTGGAAATAGTTAGACTCGCACTTTGGTCTAGCAGTTTACAGACCAACCTGCAATTGATTGACCATAACTTACTCAATTTAACTCGGAATTGATTCAAATTCATGCCATTTTGAAGGTGTGGAAGTGTAGTTGAAAACGAAAGAAACAGAGATGAAAAATTCCAAGTATCTTAAGAGTTATGATGGAAATAGTTAGACTCGCGCTTTGGTCTAGCAGTTTACAGACCTGCTTCCGATTCATTGACCATAAGTCACTCAATTCGACTCGGAATTTATTCAAATTCATGCCATTTGGAAGATGTCGAAGAGTAGCTGAAAACGAAAGAAACGGAGACGAAAAACTCCAAGTATTTTAAGAGTTACGATGGAAATAGTTAGACTCGCGCTTTCGCCTAGCAGTTTACTGACCTACCTCCGATTTAATGACCACAACTCACTCAATTCAACTCGGAATTCATTGAAATTCGTTCCATTACGAAGGAGTCGAAAGTGTAGCTGAAAACGGAAGAAACGGAGATGAAAACTCCAAGTATTTTGAGAGTTATGGTGGAAATAGTTAGACTCGCGTTTTCGCCTAGCAGTTTACAGACCTACCTCCGATTGAATGACCATAAGTCACTAAAATTCAACTCGGAATTCATTGAACTTTGTTCCATTTCGAAGGAGTCGAAGTGTAGTTTAAAACAGAAGAAACGGAGATGCAAAAAGCCAAGTATTTTGAGAGTTATGGTGGAAATAGTTAGACTCGCACTTTGGTCTAGTAGTTTACAGACCTACCTCCGATTGATTGACCATAACTCAGTCAATTCAACTCGGAATTTAGTCAAATTCATGCCGTTTCGAAGATGTCGAAGTGTAGTTGGAAATGGAGATGAAAAACTCCAAGTAATTTAAGAGTTATGATGGACATCGTTAGACTCGCGCTTTCGCCTAGCAGTTTACAGACCTACCTCCGAGTCAATGACCATAACTCACTCAATTCAACTCGGAATTCATTGAAATTTGTTCCATTTCGAAGGACTCGAACTGTAGTTTAAAACGGAAGAAACGGAGATGAAAAAAGCAAGTATTCTGAGAGTTATGGTGGAAATAGTTACACTCGCACTTTGGTCTAGCAGTTTACAGACCAACCTGCAATTGATTGACCATAACTTACTCAATTTAACTCGGAATTGATTCAAATTCATGCCATTTTGAAGGTGTGGAAGTGTAGTTGAAAACGAAAGAAACAGAGATGAAAAATTCCAAGTATCTTAAGAGTTATGATGGAAATAGTTAGACTCGCGCTTTGGTCTAGCAGTTTACAGACCTGCTTCCGATTCATTGACCATAAGTCACTCAATTCGACTCGGAATTTATTCAAATTCATGCCATTTGGAAGATGTCGAAGAGTAGCTGAAAACGAAAGAAACGGAGACGAAAAACTCCAAGTATTTTAAGAGTTATGATAGAAATAGTTAGACTCGCGCTTTCGCCTAGCAGTTTACAGACCTACCTCCGATTTAATGACCACAACTCACTCAATTGAACATGTAATTCAATGAAATTTGTTGCATTTCGAAGTAGTCGAAGTGTAGTTTAAAACGGAAGAAACGGAGATGAAAAACTACTTGTATTTTGAGAGTTATGATGGAAATAGTTAGATTCGCGCTTTGGTCTAGCAGTTTGCAGACATACCTCCGATTGAATGACCATAACTCACTCAATTCAACCCGGAATTCATTGAAATTTATTCCATTTCTAAGGAGTCGAAGTGTAGTCTAAAACGGAAGAAACAGAGATGAAAAAGTCCTAGTATTTTGAGAGTTATGACGGAAATAGTTAGACTCGCGCTTTGGTCTAGCAGTTTATAGACCTACATCCGGTTGATTGACCATAACTCAGTCAATTCAACTCGGAATTGAGTCAAATTCATGCCATTTCGAAGATGTCGAAGTGTAGTTGAAAACATTAGAAACGGAGATGAAAAACTCCAAGTATTTTAAGAGTTATGACGGAAATAGTTAGACTCGCCCTTTCGCCTAGCAGTTTACAGACCTATCTCCGATTGAATGACCATAACTCACTCAATTCAACCCGGAATTAATTGAAATTTGTTCCATTTCGAATGAGTAGAAGTGTAGTTTAAAAAGAAAGAAACGGAGGTTAAAAAAGCCGAGTATTTCGGGAGTTATGATGGAAATAGTTAGACTCGCACTTTAGTGTAGCAGTTTACAGACCTACCTCCGATTGATTGACATAACTCTGTCAATTCAACTCGGAATTTAGTCAAATTCATGCCGTTTCGAAGATGTCGAAGTGTAGTTGAAAACATAAGAAACGAAGATGAAAAACTCCAAGTATTTTAAGAGTTACGATGGAAATAGTTAGACTCGCGCTTTCGCCTAGCAGTTTACTGACCTACCTCCGATTGAATGACCATAACCCACTCAATTCAACTCGGAATTCATTGAAATTCGTTCCATTACGAAGGAGTCGAAAGTGTAGCTGAAAACATAAGAAACGGAGATGAAAACTCCAAGTATTTTGAGAGTTATGGTGGAAATAGTTAGACTCGTGTTTTCGCCTAGCAGTTTACAGACCTACCTCCGATTGAATGACCATAAGTCACTAAATTCAACTCGGATTTCATTGAAATTTGTTCCATTTCGAAGGAGTCGAAGTGTAGTTTATAACGGAAGAAACGGAGATTCAAAAAGCCAAGTATTTTGAGAGTTATGGTGGAAATAGTTAGACTCGCACTTTGGCCTAGTAGTTTACAGACCTACCTCCGATTGATTGACCATAACTCACTCAATTCAACTCAGAATTGAATCAAATTCATGGCATTGCGAAGATGTCGAAGTGTAGTTGGAAATGGAGATGAAAAACTCCAAGTAATTTAAGATTTATGATGGACATAGTTAGACTCGCGCTTTCGCCTAGCAGTTTACAGACCTACCTCCGAGTCAATGACCATAACTCACTCAATTCAACTCGGAATTCATTGAAATTTGTTCCATTTCGAAGGACTCGAACTGTAGTTTAAAACGGAAGAAACGGAGATGAAAAAAGCAAGTATTCTGAGAGTTATGGTGGAAATAGTTACACTCGCACTTTGGTCTAGCAGTTTACAGACCAACCTGCAATTGATTGACCATAACTTACTCAATTTAACTCGGAATTGATTCAAATTCATGCCATTTTGAAGGTGTGGAAGTGTAGTTGAAAACGAAAGAAACAGAGATGAAAAATTCCAAGTATCTTAAGAGTTATGATGGAAATAGTTAGACTCGCGCTTTGGTCTAGCAGTTTACAGACCTGCTTCCGATTCATTGACCATAAGTCACTCAATTCGACTCGGAATTTATTCAAATTCATGCCATTTGGAAGATGTCGAAGAGTAGCTGAAAACGAAAGAAACGGAGACGAAAAACTCCAAGTATTTTAAGAGTTATGATAGAAATAGTTAGACTCGCGCTTTCGCCTAGCAGTTTACAGACCTACCTCCGATTTAATGACCACAACTCACTCAATTGAACATGTAATTCAATGAAATTTGTTGCATTTCGAAGTAGTCGAAGTGTAGTTTAAAACGGAAGAAACGGAGATGAAAAACTACTTGTATTTTGAGAGTTATGATGGAAATAGTTAGATTCGCGCTTTGGTCTAGCAGTTTGCAGACATACCTCCGATTGAATGACCATAACTCACTCAATTCAACCCGGAATTCATTGAAATTTATTCCATTTCGAAGGAGTCGAAGTGTAATCTAAAATGGAAGAAACAGAGATGAAAAAGTCCTAGTATTTTGAGAGTTATGACGGAAATAGTTAGACTCGCGCTTTGGTCTAGCAGTTTATAGACCTACGTCCGGTTGATTGACCATAACTCAGTCAATTCAACTCGGAATTGAGTCAAATTCATGCCATTTCCAAGATGTCGAAGTGTAGTTGAAAACATTAGAAACGGAGATGAAAAACTCCAAGTATTTTAAGAGTTATGACGGAAATAGTTAGACTCGCCCTTTCGCCTAGCAGTTTACAGACCTATCTCCGATTGAATGACCATAACTCACTCAATTCAACCCGGAATTAATTGAAATTTGTTCCATTTCGAATGAGTAGAAGTGTAGTTTAAAAAGAAAGAAACGGAGGTTAAAAAAGCCGAGTATTTCGGGAGTTATGATGGAAATAGTTAGACTCGCACTTTAGTGTAGCAGTTTACAGACCTACCTCCGATTGATTGACCATAACTCTTTCAATTCAACTCGGAATTTAGTCAAATTCATGCCGTTTCGAAGATGTCGAAGTGTAGTTGAAAACATAAGAAACGGAGATGAAAAACTCCAAGTATTTTAAGAGTTACGATGGAAATAGTTAGACTCGCGCTTTCGCCTAGCAGTTTACTGACCTACCTCCGATTGAATGACCATAACCCACTCAATTCAACTCGGAATTCATTGAAATTCGTTCCATTACGAAGGAGTCGAAAGTGTAGCTGAAAACGGAAGAAACGGAGATGAAAACTCCAAGTATTTTGAGAGTTATGGTGGAAATAGTTAGACTCGTGTTTTCGCCTAGCACTTTACAGACCTACCTCCGATTGAATGACCATAAGTCACTAAATTCAACTCGGATTTCATTGAAATTTGTTCCATTTCGAAGGAGTCGAAGTGTAGTTTATAACGGAAGAAACGGGGATGCAAAAAGCCAAGTATTTTGAGAGTTATGGTGGAAATAGTTAGACTCGCACTTTGGTCTACGAGTTTACAGACCTACCTCCGATTGATTGACCATAACTCACTCAATTCAACTCAGAATTGAATCAAATTCATGGCATTGCGAAGATGTCGAAGTGTAGTTGGAAATGGAGATGAAAAACTCCAAGTAATTTAAGAGTTATGATGGACATAGTTAGACTCGCGCTTTCGCCTAGCAGTTTACAGACATACCTCCGAGTCAATGACCATAACTCACTCAATTCAACTCGGAATTCATTGAAATTTGTTCCATTTCGAAGGACTCGAACTGTAGTTTAAAACGGAAGAAACAGAGATGAAAAAAGCCAAGTATTGTGAGAGTTATGGTGGAAATAGTTAGACTCGCACTTTGGTCTAGCAGTTTACAGACCAACCTGCAATTGATTGACCATAACTTACTCAATTTAACTCGGAATTGATTCAAATTCATGCCATTTTGAAGGTGTGGAAGTGTAGTTGAAAACGAAAGAAACAGAGATGAAAAATTCCAAGTATCTTAAGAGTTATGATGGAAATAGTTAGACTCGCGCTTTGGTCTAGCAGTTTACAGACCTGCTTCCGATTCATTGACCATAAGTCACTCAATTCGACTCGGAATTTATTCAAATTCATGCCATTTGGAAGATGTCGAAGAGTAGCTGAAAACGAAAGAAACGGAGACGAAAAACTCCAAGTATTTTAAGAGTTACGATGGAAATAGTTAGACTCGCGCTTTCGCCTAGCAGTTTACTGACCTACCTCCGATTTAATGACCACAACTCACTCAATTCAACTCGGAATTCATTGAAATTCGTTCCATTACGAAGGAGTCGAAAGTGTAGCTGAAAACGGAAGAAACGGAGATGAAAACTCCAAGTATTTTGAGAGTTATGGTGGAAATAGTTAGACTCGCGTTTTCGCCTAGCAGTTTACAGACCTACCTCCGATTGAATGACCATAAGTCACTAAAATTCAACTCGGAATTCATTGAACTTTGTTCCATTTCGAAGGAGTCGAAGTGTAGTTTAAAACAGAAGAAACGGAGATGCAAAAAGCCAAGTATTTTGAGAGTTATGGTGGAAATAGTTAGACTCGCACTTTGGTCTAGTAGTTTACAGACCTACCTCCGATTGATTGACCATAACTCAGTCAATTCAACTCGGAATTTAGTCAAATTCATGCCGTTTCGAAGATGTCGAAGTGTAGTTGGAAATGGAGATGAAAAACTCCAAGTAATTTAAGAGTTATGATGGACATCGTTAGACTCGCGCTTTCGCCTAGCAGTTTACAGACCTACCTCCGAGTCAATGACCATAACTCACTCAATTCAACTCGGAATTCATTGAAATTTGTTCCATTTCGAAGGACTCGAACTGTAGTTTAAAACGGAAGAAACGGAGATGAAAAAAGCAAGTATTCTGAGAGTTATGGTGGAAATAGTTACACTCGCACTTTGGTCTAGCAGTTTACAGACCAACCTGCAATTGATTGACCATAACTTACTCAATTTAACTCGGAATTGATTCAAATTCATGCCATTTTGAAGGTGTGGAAGTGTAGTTGAAAACGAAAGAAACAGAGATGAAAAATTCCAAGTATCTTAAGAGTTATGATGGAAATAGTTAGACTCGCGCTTTGGTCTAGCAGTTTACAGACCTGCTTCCGATTCATTGACCATAAGTCACTCAATTCGACTCGGAATTTATTCAAATTCATGCCATTTGGAAGATGTCGAAGAGTAGCTGAAAACGAAAGAAACGGAGACGAAAAACTCCAAGTATTTTAAGAGTTATGATAGAAATAGTTAGACTCGCGCTTTCGCCTAGCAGTTTACAGACCTACCTCCGATTTAATGACCACAACTCACTCAATTGAACATGTAATTCAATGAAATTTGTTGCATTTCGAAGTAGTCGAAGTGTAGTTTAAAACGGAAGAAACGGAGATGAAAAACTACTTGTATTTTGAGAGTTATGATGGAAATAGTTAGATTCGCGCTTTGGTCTAGCAGTTTGCAGACATACCTCCGATTGAATGACCATAACTCACTCAATTCAACCCGGAATTCATTGAAATTTATTCCATTTCTAAGGAGTCGAAGTGTAGTCTAAAACGGAAGAAACAGAGATGAAAAAGTCCTAGTATTTTGAGAGTTATGACGGAAATAGTTAGACTCGCGCTTTGGTCTAGCAGTTTATAGACCTACATCCGGTTGATTGACCATAACTCAGTCAATTCAACTCGGAATTGAGTCAAATTCATGCCATTTCGAAGATGTCGAAGTGTAGTTGAAAACATTAGAAACGGAGATGAAAAACTCCAAGTATTTTAAGAGTTATGACGGAAATAGTTAGACTCGCCCTTTCGCCTAGCAGTTTACAGACCTATCTCCGATTGAATGACCATAACTCACTCAATTCAACCCGGAATTAATTGAAATTTGTTCCATTTCGAATGAGTAGAAGTGTAGTTTAAAAAGAAAGAAACGGAGGTTAAAAAAGCCGAGTATTTCGGGAGTTATGATGGAAATAGTTAGACTCGCACTTTAGTGTAGCAGTTTACAGACCTACCTCCGATTGATTGACATAACTCTGTCAATTCAACTCGGAATTTAGTCAAATTCATGCCGTTTCGAAGATGTCGAAGTGTAGTTGAAAACATAAGAAACGAAGATGAAAAACTCCAAGTATTTTAAGAGTTACGATGGAAATAGTTAGACTCGCGCTTTCGCCTAGCAGTTTACTGACCTACCTCCGATTGAATGACCATAACCCACTCAATTCAACTCGGAATTCATTGAAATTCGTTCCATTACGAAGGAGTCGAAAGTGTAGCTGAAAACATAAGAAACGGAGATGAAAACTCCAAGTATTTTGAGAGTTATGGTGGAAATAGTTAGACTCGTGTTTTCGCCTAGCAGTTTACAGACCTACCTCCGATTGAATGACCATAAGTCACTAAATTCAACTCGGATTTCATTGAAATTTGTTCCATTTCGAAGGAGTCGAAGTGTAGTTTATAACGGAAGAAACGGAGATTCAAAAAGCCAAGTATTTTGAGAGTTATGGTGGAAATAGTTAGACTCGCACTTTGGCCTAGTAGTTTACAGACCTACCTCCGATTGATTGACCATAACTCACTCAATTCAACTCAGAATTGAATCAAATTCATGGCATTGCGAAGATGTCGAAGTGTAGTTGGAAATGGAGATGAAAAACTCCAAGTAATTTAAGATTTATGATGGACATAGTTAGACTCGCGCTTTCGCCTAGCAGTTTACAGACCTACCTCCGAGTCAATGACCATAACTCACTCAATTCAACTCGGAATTCATTGAAATTTGTTCCATTTCGAAGGACTCGAACTGTAGTTTAAAACGGAAGAAACGGAGATGAAAAAAGCAAGTATTCTGAGAGTTATGGTGGAAATAGTTACACTCGCACTTTGGTCTAGCAGTTTACAGACCAACCTGCAATTGATTGACCATAACTTACTCAATTTAACTCGGAATTGATTCAAATTCATGCCATTTTGAAGGTGTGGAAGTGTAGTTGAAAACGAAAGAAACAGAGATGAAAAATTCCAAGTATCTTAAGAGTTATGATGGAAATAGTTAGACTCGCGCTTTGGTCTAGCAGTTTACAGACCTGCTTCCGATTCATTGACCATAAGTCACTCAATTCGACTCGGAATTTATTCAAATTCATGCCATTTGGAAGATGTCGAAGAGTAGCTGAAAACGAAAGAAACGGAGACGAAAAACTCCAAGTATTTTAAGAGTTATGATAGAAATAGTTAGACTCGCGCTTTCGCCTAGCAGTTTACAGACCTACCTCCGATTTAATGACCACAACTCACTCAATTGAACATGTAATTCAATGAAATTTGTTGCATTTCGAAGTAGTCAAAGTGTAGTTTAAAACGGAAGAAAGAGAGATGAAAAACTACTTGTATTTTGAGAGTTATGATGGAAATAGTTAGATTCGCGCTTTGGTCTAGCAGTTTGCAGACATACCTCCGATTGAATGACCATAACTCACTCAATTCAACCCGGAATTCATTGAAATTTATTCCATTTCGAAGGAGTCGAAGTGTAATCTAAAATGGAAGAAACAGAGATGAAAAAGTCCTAGTATTTTGAGAGTTATGACGGAAATAGTTAGACTCGCGCTTTGGTCTAGCAGTTTATAGACCTACGTCCGGTTGATTGACCATAACTCAGTCAATTCAACTCGGAATTGAGTCAAATTCATGCCATTTCCAAGATGTCGAAGTGTAGTTGAAAACATTAGAAACGGAGATGAAAAACTCCAAGTATTTTAAGAGTTATGACGGAAATAGTTAGACTCGCCCTTTCGCCTAGCAGTTTACAGACCTATCTCCGATTGAATGACCATAACTCACTCAATTCAACCCGGAATTAATTGAAATTTGTTCCATTTCGAATGAGTAGAAGTGTAGTTTAAAAAGAAAGAAACGGAGGTTAAAAAAGCCGAGTATTTCGGGAGTTATGATGGAAATAGTTAGACTCGCACTTTAGTGTAGCAGTTTACAGACCTACCTCCGATTGATTGACCATAACTCTTTCAATTCAACTCGGAATTTAGTCAAATTCATGCCGTTTCGAAGATGTCGAAGTGTAGTTGAAAACATAAGAAACGGAGATGAAAAACTCCAAGTATTTTAAGAGTTACGATGGAAATAGTTAGACTCGCGCTTTCGCCTAGCAGTTTACTGACCTACCTCCGATTGAATGACCATAACCCACTCAATTCAACTCGGAATTCATTGAAATTCGTTCCATTACGAAGGAGTCGAAAGTGTAGCTGAAAACGGAAGAAACGGAGATGAAAACTCCAAGTATTTTGAGAGTTATGGTGGAAATAGTTAGACTCGTGTTTTCGCCTAGCACTTTACAGACCTACCTCCGATTGAATGACCATAAGTCACTAAATTCAACTCGGATTTCATTGAAATTTGTTCCATTTCGAAGGAGTCGAAGTGTAGTTTATAACGGAAGAAACGGGGATGCAAAAAGCCAAGTATTTTGAGAGTTATGGTGGAAATAGTTAGACTCGCACTTTGGTCTACGAGTTTACAGACCTACCTCCGATTGATTGACCATAACTCACTCAATTCAACTCAGAATTGAATCAAATTCATGGCATTGCGAAGATGTCGAAGTGTAGTTGGAAATGGAGATGAAAAACTCCAAGTAATTTAAGAGTTATGATGGACATAGTTAGACTCGCGCTTTCGCCTAGCAGTTTACAGACATGCCTCCGAGTCAATGACCATAACTCACTCAATTCAACTCGGAATTCATTGAAATTTGTTCCATTTCGAAGGACTCGAACTGTAGTTTAAAACGGAAGAAACAGAGATGAAAAAAGCCAAGTATTGTGAGAGTTATGGTGGAAATAGTTAGACTCGCACTTTGGTCTAGCAGTTTACAGACCAACCTGCAATTGATTGACCATAACTTACTCAATTTAACTCGGAATTGATTCAAATTCATGCCATTTTGAAGGTGTGGAAGTGTAGTTGAAAACGAAAGAAACAGAGATGAAAAATTCCAAGTATCTTAAGAGTTATGATGGAAATAGTTAGACTCGCGCTTTGGTCTAGCAGTTTACAGACCTGCTTCCGATTCATTGACCATAAGTCACTCAATTCGACTCGGAATTTATTCAAATTCATGCCATTTGGAAGATGTCGAAGAGTAGCTGAAAACGAAAGAAACGGAGACGAAAAACTCCAAGTATTTTAAGAGTTACGATGGAAATAGTTAGACTCGCGCTTTCGCCTAGCAGTTTACTGACCTACCTCCGATTTAATGACCACAACTCACTCAATTCAACTCGGAATTCATTGAAATTCGTTCCATTACGAAGGAGTCGAAAGTGTAGCTGAAAACGGAAGAAACGGAGATGAAAACTCCAAGTATTTTGAGAGTTATGGTGGAAATAGTTAGACTCGTGTTTTCGCCTAGCAGTTTACAGACCTACCTCCGATTGAATGACCATAAGTCACTAAATTCAACTCGGATTTCATTGAAATTTGTTCCATTTCGAAGGAGTCGAAGTGTAGTTTATAACGGAAGAAACGGAGATGCAAAAAGCCAAGTATTTTGAGAGTTATGGTGGAAATAGTTAGACTCGCACTTTGGCCTAGTAGTTTACAGACCTACCTCCGATTGATTGACCATAACTCACTCAATTCAACTCAGAATTGAATCAAATTCATGGCATTGCGAAGATGTCGAAGTGTAGTTGGAAATGGAGATGAAAAACTCCAAGTAATTTAAGAGTTATGATGGACATAGTTAGACTCGCGCTTTCGCCTAGCAGTTTACAGACCTACCTCCGAGTCAATGACCATAACTCACTCAATTCAACTCGGAATTCATTGAAATTTGTTCCATTTCGAAGGACTCGAACTGTAGTTTAAAACGGAAGAAACGGAGATGAAAAAAGCAAGTATTCTGAGAGTTATGGTGGAAATAGTTACACTCGCACTTTGGTCTAGCAGTTTACAGACCTACGTCCGATTGATTGACATAACTCTGTCAATTAGACTCGGAATTTAGTCAAATTCATGCCGTTTCGAAGATGTCGAAGTGTAGTTGAAAACATAAGAAACGAAGATGAAAAACTCCAAGTATTTTAAGAGTTACGATGGAAATAGTTAGACTCGCGCTTTCGCCTAGCAGTTTACTGACCTACCTCCGATTGAATGACCATAACCCACTCAATTCAACTCGGAATTCATTGAAATTCGTTCCATTACGAAGGAGTCGAAAGTGTAGCTGAAAACATAAGAAACGGAGATGAAAACTCCAAGTATTTTGAGAGTTATGGTGGAAATAGTTAGACTCGTGTTTTCGCCTAGCAGTTTACAGACCTACCTCCGATTGAATGACCATAAGTCACTAAATTCAACTCGGATTTCATTGAAATTTGTTCCATTTCGAAGGAGTCGAAGTGTAGTTTATAACGGAAGAAACGGAGATGCAAAAAGCCAAGTATTTTGAGAGTTATGGTGGAAATAGTTAGACTCGCACTTTGGCCTAGTAGTTTACAGACCTACCTCCGATTGATTGACCATAACTCACTCAATTCAACTCAGAATTGAATCAAATTCATGGCATTGCGAAGATGTCGAAGTGTAGTTGGAAATGGAGATGAAAAACTCCAAGTAATTTAAGAGTTATGATGGACATAGTTAGACTCGCGCTTTCGCCTAGCAGTTTACAGACCTACCTCCGAGTCAATGACCATAACTCACTCAATTCAACTCGGAATTCATTGAAATTTGTTCCATTTCGAAGGACTCGAACTGTAGTTTAAAACGGAAGAAACGGAGATGAAAAAAGCAAGTATTCTGAGAGTTATGGTGGAAATAGTTACACTCGCACTTTGGTCTAGCAGTTTACAGACCAACCTGCAATTGATTGACCATAACTTACTCAATTTAACTCGGAATTGATTCAAATTCATGCCATTTTGAAGGTGTGGAAGTGTAGTTGAAAACGAAAGAAACAGAGATGAAAAATTCCAAGTATCTTAAGAGTTATGATGGAAATAGTTAGACTCGCGCTTTGGTCTAGCAGTTTACAGACCTGCTTCCGATTCATTGACCATAAGTCACTCAATTCGACTCGGAATTTATTCAAATTCATGCCATTTGGAAGATGTCGAAGAGTAGCTGAAAACGAAAGAAACGGAGACGAAAAACTCCAAGTATTTTAAGAGTTATGATAGAAATAGTTAGACTCGCGCTTTCGCCTAGCAGTTTACAGACCTACCTCCGATTTAATGACCACAACTCACTCAATTGAACATGTAATTCAATGAAATTTGTTGCATTTCGAAGTAGTCGAAGTGTAGTTTAAAACGGAAGAAAGAGAGATGAAAAACTACTTGTATTTTGAGAGTTATGATGGAAATAGTTAGATTCGCGCTTTGGTCTAGCAGTTTGCAGACATACCTCCGATTGAATGACCATAACTCACTCAATTCAACCCGGAATTCATTGAAATTTATTCCATTTCGAAGGAGTCGAAGTGTAATCTAAAACGGAAGAAACAGAGATGAAAAAGTCCTAGTATTTTGAGAGTTATGACGGAAATAGTTAGACTCGCGCTTTGGTCTAGCAGTTTATAGACCTACGTCCGGTTGATTGACCATAACTCAGTCAATTCAACTCGGAATTGAGTCAAATTCATGCCATTTCGAAGATGTCGAAGTGTAGTTGAAAACATTAGAAACGGAGATGAAAAACTCCAAGTATTTTAAGAGTTATGACGGAAATAGTTAGACTCGCCCTTTCGCCTAGCAGTTTACAGACCTATCTCCGATTGAATGACCATAACTCACTCAATTCAACCCGGAATTAATTGAAATTTGTTCCATTTCGAATGAGTAGAAGTGTAGTTTAAAAAGAAAGAAACGGAGGTTAAAAAAGCCGAGTATTTCGGGAGTTATGATGGAAATAGTTAGACTCGCACTTTAGTGTAGCAGTTTACAGACCTACCTCCGATTGATTGACCATAACTCTGTCAATTCAACTCGGAATTTAGTCAAATTCATGCCGTTTTGAAGATGTCGAAGTGTAGTTGAAAACATAAGAAACGGAGATGAAAAACTCCAAGTATTTTAAGAGTTACGATGGAAATAGTTAGACTCGCGCTTTCGCCTAGCAGTTTACTGACCTACCTCCGATTGAATGACCATAACCCACTCAATTCAACTCGGAATTCATTGAAATTCGTTCCATTACGAAGGAGTCGAAAGTGTAGCTGAAAACGGAAGAAACGGAGATGAAAACTCCAAGTATTTTGAGAGTTATGGTGGAAATAGTTAGACTCGTGTTTTCGCCTAGCACTTTACAGACCTACCTCCGATTGAATGACCATAAGTCACTAAATTCAACTCGGATTTCATTAAAATTTGTTCCATTTCGAAGGAGTCGAAGTGTAGTTTATAACGGAAGAAACGGGGATGCAAAAAGCCAAGTATTTTGAGCGTTATGGTGGAAATAGTTAGACTCGCACTTTGGTCTACGAGTTTACAGACCTACCTCCGATTGATTGACCATAACTCACTCAATTCAACTCAGAATTGAATCAAATTCATGGCATTGCGAAGATGTCGAAGTGTAGTTGGAAATGGAGATTAAAAACTCCAAGTAATTTAAGAGTTATGATGGACATAGTTAGACTCGCGCTTTCGCCTAGCAGTTTACAGACATACCTCCGAGTCAATGACCATAACTCACTCAATTCAACTCGGAATTCATTGAAATTTGTTCCATTTCGAAGGACTCGAACTGTAGTTTAAAACGGAAGAAACAGAGATGAAAAAAGCCAAGTATTGTGAGAGTTATGGTGGAAATAGTTAGACTCACACTTTGGTCTAGCAGTTTACAGACCAACCTGCAATTGATTGACCATAACTTACTCAATTTAACTCGGAATTGATTCAAATTCATGCCATTTTGAAGGTGTGGAAGTGTAGTTGAAAACGAAAGAAACAGAGATGAAAAATTCCAAGTATCTTAAGAGTTATGATGGAAATAGTTAGACTCGCGCTTTGGTCTAGCAGTTTACAGACCTGCTTCCGATTCATTCACCATAAGTCACTCAATTCGACTCGGAATTTATTCAAATTCATGCCATTTGGAAGATGTCGAAGAGTAGCTGAAAACGAAAGAAACGGAGACGAAAAACTCCAAGTATTTTAAGAGTTACGATGGAAATAGTTAGACTCGCGCTTTCGCCTAGCAGTTTACTGACCTACCTCCGATTTAATGACCACAACTCACTCAATTCAACTCGGAATTCATTGAAATTCGTTCCATTACGAAGGAGTCGAAAGTGTAGCTGAAAACGGAAGAAACGGAGATGAAAACTCCAAGTATTTTGAAAGTTATGGTGGAAATAGTTAGACTCGCGTTTTCGCCTAGCAGTTTACAGACCTACCTCCGATTGAATGACCATAAGTCACTAAAATTCAACTCGGAATTCATTGAACTTTGTTCCATTTCGAAGGAGTCGAAGTGTAGTTTAAAACAGAAGAAACGGAGATGCAAAAAGCCAAGTATTTTGAGAGTTATGGTGGAAATAGTTAGACTCGCACTTTGGTCTAGTAGTTTACAGACCTACCTCCGATTGATTGACCATAACTCAGTCAATTCAACTCGGAATTTAGTCAAATTCATGCCGTTTCGAAGATGTCGAAGTGTAGTTGGAAATGGAGATGAAAAACTCCAAGTAATTTAAGAGTTATGATGGACATCGTTAGACTCGCGCTTTCGCCTAGCAGTTTACAGACCTACCTCCGAGTCAATGACCATAACTCACTCAATTCAACTCAGAATTCATTGAAATTTGTTCCATTTCGAAGGACTCGAACTGTAGTTTAAAAAGGAAGAAACGGAGATGAAAAAAGCAAGTATTCTGAGAGTTATGGTGGAAATAGTTACACTCGCACTTTGGTCTAGCAGTTTACAGACCAACCTGCAATTGATTGACCATAACTTACTCAATTTAACTCGGAATTGATTCAAATTCATGCCATTTTGAAGGTGTGGAAGTGTAGTTGAAAACGAAAGAAACAGAGATGAAAAATTCCAAGTATCTTAAGAGTTATGATGGAAATAGTTAGACTCGCGCTTTGGTCTAGCAGTTTACAGACCTGCTTCCGATTCATTGACCATAAGTCACTCAATTCGACTCGGAATTTATTCAAATTCATGCCATTTGGAAGATGTCGAAGAGTAGCTGAAAACGAAAGAAACGGAGACGAAAAACTCCAAGTATTTTAAGAGTTATGATAGAAATAGTTAGACTCGCGCTTTCGCCTAGCAGTTTACAGACCTACCTCCGATTTAATGACCACAACTCACTCAATTGAACATGTAATTCAATGAAATTTGTTGCATTTCGAAGTAGTCGAAGTGTAGTTTAAAACGGAAGAAAGAGAGATGAAAAACTACTTGTATTTTGAGAGTTATGATGGAAATAGTTAGATTCGCGCTTTGGTCTAGCAGTTTGCAGACATACCTCCGATTGAATGACCATAACTCACTCAATTCAACCCGGAATTCATTGAAATTTATTCCATTTCGAAGGAGTCGAAGTGTAATCTAAAACGGAAGAAACAGAGATGAAAAAGTCCTAGTATTTTGAGAGTTATGACGGAAATAGTTAGACTCGCGCTTTGGTCTAGCAGTTTATAGACCTACGTCCGGTTGATTGACCATAACTCCGTCAATTCAACTCGGAATTGAGTCAAATTCATGCCATTTCGAAGATGTCGAAGTGTAGTTGAAAACATTAGAAACGGAGATGAAAAACTCCAAGTATTTAAAGAGTTATGACGGAAATAGTTAGACTCGCCCTTTCGCCTAGCAGTTTACAGACCTATCTCCGATTGAATGACCATAACTCACTCAATTCAACCCGGAATTAATTGAAATTTGTTCCATTTCGAATGAGTAGAAGTGTAGTTTAAAAAGAAAGAAACGGAGGTTAAAAAAGCCGAGTATTTCGGGAGTTATGATGGAAATAGTTAGACTCGCACTTTAGTGTAGCAGTTTACAGACCTACCTCCGATTGATTGACATAACTCTGTCAATTCAACTCGGAATTTAGTCAAATTCATGCCGTTTCGAAGATGTCGAAGTGTAGTTGAAAACATAAGAAACGAAGATGAAAAACTCCAAGTATTTTAAGAGTTACGATGGAAATAGTTAGACTCGCGCTTTCGCCTAGCAGTTTACTGACCTACCTCCGATTGAATGACCATAACCCACTCAATTCAACTCGGAATTCATTGAAATTCGTTCCATTACGAAGGAGTCGAAAGTGTAGCTGAAAACATAAGAAACGGAGATGAAAACTCCAAGTATTTTGAGAGTTATGGTGGAAATAGTTAGACTCGTGTTTTCGCCTAGCAGTTTACAGACCTACCTCCGATTGAATGACCATAAGTCACTAAATTCAACTCGGATTTCATTGAAATTTGTTCCATTTCGAAGGAGTCGAAGTGTAGTTTATAACGGAAGAAACGGAGATGCAAAAAGCCAAGTATTTTGAGAGTTATGGTGGAAATAGTTAGACTCGCACTTTGGCCTAGTAGTTTACAGACCTACCTCCGATTGATTGACCATAACTCACTCAATTCAACTCAGAATTGAATCAAATTCATGGCATTGCGAAGATGTCGAAGTGTAGTTGGAAATGGAGATGAAAAACTCCAAGTAATTTAAGAGTTATGATGGACATAGTTAGACTCGCGCTTTCGCCTAGCAGTTTACAGACCTACCTCCGAGTCAATGACCATAACTCACTCAATTCAACTCGGAATTCATTGAAATTTGTTCCATTTCGAAGGACTCGAACTGTAGTTTAAAACGGAAGAAACGGAGATGAAAAAAGCAAGTATTCTGAGAGTTATGGTGGAAATAGTTAGACTCGCACTTTGGTCTAGCAGTTTACAGACCAACCTGCAATTGATTGGCCATAACTTACTCAATTTAACTCGGAATTGATTCAAATTCATGCCATTTTGAAGGTGTGGAAGTGTAGTTGAAAACGAAAGAAACAGAGATGAAAAATTCCAAGTATCTTAAGAGTTATGATGGAAATAGTTAGACTCGCGCTTTGGTCTAGCAGTTTACAGACCTGCTTCCGATTCATTGACCATAAGTCACTCAATTCGACTCGGAATTTATTCAAATTCATGCCATTTGGAAGATGTCGAAGAGTAGCTGAAAACGAAAGAAACGGAGACGAAAAACTCCAAGTATTTTAAGAGTTATGATAGAAATAGTTAGACTCGCGCTTTCGCCTAGCAGTTTACAGACCTACCTCCGATTTAATGACCACAACTCACTCAATTGAACATGTAATTCAATGAAATTTGTTGCATTTCGAAGTAGTCGAAGTGTAGTTTAAAACGGAAGAAAGAGAGATGAAAAACTACTTGTATTTTGAGAGTTATGATGGAAATAGTTAGATTCGCGCTTTGGTCTAGCAGTTTGCAGACATACCTCCGATTGAATGACCATAACTCACTCAATTCAACCCGGAATTCATTGAAATTTATTCCATTTCGAAGGAGTCGAAGTGTAATCTAAAACGGAAGAAACAGAGATGAAAAAGTCCTAGTATTTTGAGAGTTATGACGGAAATAGTTAGACTCGCGCTTTGGTCTAGCAGTTTATAGACCTACGTCCGGTTGATTGACCATAACTCAGTCAATTCAACTCGGAATTGAGTCAAATTCATGCCATTTCGAAGATGTCGAAGTGTAGTTGAAAACATTAGAAACGGAGATGAAAAACTCCAAGTATTTTAAGAGTTATGACGGAAATAGTTAGACTCGCCCTTTCGCCTAGCAGTTTACAGACCTATCTCCGATTGAATGACCATAACTCACTCAATTCAACCCGGAATTAATTGAAATTTGTTCCATTTCGAATGAGTAGAAGTGTAGTTTAAAAAGAAAGAAACGGAGGTTAAAAAAGCCGAGTATTTCGGGAGTTATGATGGAAATAGTTAGACTCGCACTTTAGTGTAGCAGTTTACAGACCTACCTCCGATTGATTGACCATAACTCTGTCAATTCAACTCGGAATTTAGTCAAATTCATGCCGTTTCGAAGATGTCGAAGTGTAGTTGAAAACATAAGAAACGGAGATGAAAAACTCCAAGTATTTTAAGAGTTACGATGGAAATAGTTAGACTCGCGCTTTCGCCTAGCAGTTTACTGACCTACCTCCGATTGAATGACCATAACCCACTCAATTCAACTCGGAATTCATTGAAATTCGTTCCATTACGAAGGAGTCGAAAGTGTAGCTGAAAACGAAAGAAACGGAGATGAAAACTCCAAGTATTTTGAGAGTTATGGTGGAAATAGTTAGACTCGTGTTTTCGCCTAGCACTTTACAGACCTACCTCCGATTGAATGACCATAAGTCACTAAATTCAACTCGGATTTCATTGAAATTTGTTCCATTTCGAAGGAGTGAAGTGTAGTTTATAACGGAAGAAACGGGGATGCAAAAAGCCAAGTATTTTGAGAGTTATGGTGGAAATAGTTAGACTCGCACTTTGGTCTACGAGTTTACAGACCTACCTCCGATTGATTGACCATAACTCACTCAATTCAACTCAGAATTGAATCAAATTCATGGCATTGCGAAGATGTCGAAGTGTAGTTGGAAATGGAGATGAAAAACTCCAAGTAATTTAAGAGTTATGATGGACATAGTTAGACTCGCGCTTTCGCCTAGCAGTTTACAGACATACCTCCGAGTCAATGACCATAACTCACTCAATTCAACTCGGAATTCATTGAAATTTGTTCCATTTCGAAGGACTCGAACTGTAGTTTAAAACGGAAGAAACAGAGATGAAAAAAGCCAAGTATTGTGAGAGTTATGGTGGAAATAGTTAGACTCGCACTTTGGTCTAGCAGTTTACAGACCAACCTGCAATTGATTGACCATAACTTACTCAATTTAACTCGGAATTGATTCAAATTCATGCCATTTTGAAGGTGTGGAAGTGTAGTTGAAAACGAAAGAAACAGAGATGAAAAATTCCAAGTATCTTAAGAGTTATGATGGAAATAGTTAGACTCGCGCTTTGGTCTAGCAGTTTACAGACCTGCTTCCGATTCATTGACCATAAGTCACTCAATTCGACTCGGAATTTATTCAAATTCATGCCATTTGGAAGATGTCGAAGAGTAGCTGAAAACGAAAGAAACGGAGACGAAAAACTCCAAGTATTTTAAGAGTTATGATAGAAATAGTTAGACTCGCGCTTTCGCCTAGCAGTTTACAGACCTACCTCCGATTTAATGACCACAACTCACTCAATTGAACATGTAATTCAATGAAATTTGTTGCATTTCGAAGTAGTCGAAGTGTAGTTTAAAACGGAAGAAAGAGAGATGAAAAACTACTTGTATTTTGAGAGTTATGATGGAAATAGTTAGATTCGCGCTTTGGTCTAGCAGTTTGCAGACATACCTCCGATTGAATGACCATAACTCACTCAATTCAACCCGGAATTCATTGAAATTTATTCCATTTCGAAGGAGTCGAAGTGTAATCTAAAACGGAAGAAACAGAGATGAAAAAGTCCTAGTATTTTGAGAGTTATGACGGAAATAGTTAGACTCGCGCTTTGGTCTAGCAGTTTATAGACCTACGTCCGGTTGATTGACCATAACTCAGTCAATTCAACTCGGAATTGAGTCAAATTCATGCCATTTCGAAGATGTCGAAGTGTAGTTGAAAACATTAGAAACGGAGATGAAAAACTCCAAGTATTTTAAGAGTTATGACGGAAATAGTTAGACTCGCCCTTTCGCCTAGCAGTTTACAGACCTATCTCCGATTGAATGACCATAACTCACTCAATTCAACCCGGAATTAATTGAAATTTGTTCCATTTCGAATGAGTAGAAGTGTAGTTTAAAAAGAAAGAAACGGAGGTTAAAAAAGCCGAGTATTTCGGGAGTTATGATGGAAATAGTTAGACTCGCACTTTAGTGTAGCTGTTTACAGACCTACCTCCGATTGATTGACATAACTCTGTCAATTAGACTCGGAATTTAGTCAAATTCATGCCGTTTCGAAGATGTCGAAGTGTAGTTGAAAACATAAGAAACGAAGATGAAAAACTCCAAGTATTTTAAGAGTTACGATGGAAATAGTTAGACTCGCGCTTTCGCCTAGCAGTTTACTGACCTACCTCCGATTGAATGACCATAACCCACTCAATTCAACTCGGAATTCATTGAAATTCGTTCCATTACGAAGGAGTCGAAAGTGTAGCTGAAAACATAAGAAACGGAGATGAAAACTCCAAGTATTTTGAGAGTTATGGTGGAAATAGTTAGACTCGTGTTTTCGCCTAGCAGTTTACAGACCTACCTCCGATTGAATGACCATAAGTCACTAAATTCAACTCGGATTTCATTGAAATTTGTTCCATTTCGAAGGAGTCGAAGTGTAGTTTATAACGGAAGAAACGGAGATGCAAAAAGCCAAGTATTTTGAGAGTTATGGTGGAAATAGTTAGACTCGCACTTTGGCCTAGTAGTTTACAGACCTACCTCCGATTGATTGACCATAACTCACTCAATTCAACTCAGAATTGAATCAAATTCATGGCATTGCGAAGATGTCGAAGTGTAGTTGGAAATGGAGATGAAAAACTCCAAGTAATTTAAGAGTTATGATGGACATAGTTAGACTCGCGCTTTCGCCTAGCAGTTTACAGACCTACCTCCGAGTCAATGACCATAACTCACTCAATTCAACTCGGAATTCATTGAAATTTGTTCCATTTCGAAGGACTCGAACTGTAGTTTAAAACGGAAGAAACGGAGATGAAAAAAGCAAGTATTCTGAGAGTTATGGTGGAAATAGTTACACTCGCACTTTGGTCTAGCAGTTTACAGACCAACCTGCAATTGATTGACCATAACTTACTCAATTTAACTCGGAATTGATTCAAATTCATGCCATTTTGAAGGTGTGGAAGTGTAGTTGAAAACGAAAGAAACAGAGATGAAAAATTCCAAGTATCTTAAGAGTTATGATGGAAATAGTTAGACTCGCGCTTTGGTCTAGCAGTTTACAGACCTGCTTCCGATTCATTGACCATAAGTCACTCAATTCGACTCGGAATTTATTCAAATTCATGCCATTTGGAAGATGTCGAAGAGTAGCTGAAAACGAAAGAAACGGAGACGAAAAACTCCAAGTATTTTAAGAGTTATGATAGAAATAGTTAGACTCGCGCTTTCGCCTAGCAGTTTACAGACCTACCTCCGATTTAATGACCACAACTCACTCAATTGAACATGTAATTCAATGAAATTTGTTGCATTTCGAAGTAGTCGAAGTGTAGTTTAAAACGGAAGAAAGAGAGATGAAAAACTACTTGTATTTTGAGAGTTATGATGGAAATAGTTAGATTCGCGCTTTGGTCTAGCAGTTTGCAGACATACCTCCGATTGAATGACCATAACTCACTCAATTCAACCCGGAATTCATTGAAATTTATTCCATTTCGAAGGAGTCGAAGTGTAATCTAAAACGGAAGAAACAGAGATGAAAAAGTCCTAGTATTTTGAGAGTTATGACGGAAATAGTTAGACTCGCGCTTTGGTCTAGCAGTTTATAGACCTACGTCCGGTTGATTGACCATAACTCCGTCAATTCAACTCGGAATTGAGTCAAATTCATGCCATTTCGAAGATGTCGAAGTGTAGTTGAAAACATTAGAAACGGAGATGAAAAACTCCAAGTATTTAAAGAGTTATGACGGAAATAGTTAGACTCGCCCTTTCGCCTAGCAGTTTACAGACCTATCTCCGATTGAATGACCATAACTCACTCAATTCAACCCGGAATTAATTGAAATTTGTTCCATTTCGAATGAGTAGAAGTGTAGTTTAAAAAGAAAGAAACGGAGGTTAAAAAAGCCGAGTATTTCGGGAGTTATGATGGAAATAGTTAGACTCGCACTTTAGTGTAGCAGTTTACAGACCTACCTCCGATTGATTGACATAACTCTGTCAATTCAACTCGGAATTTAGTCAAATTCATGCCGTTTCGAAGATGTCGAAGTGTAGTTGAAAACATAAGAAACGAAGATGAAAAACTCCAAGTATTTTAAGAGTTACGATGGAAATAGTTAGACTCGCGCTTTCGCCTAGCAGTTTACTGACCTACCTCCGATTGAATGACCATAACCCACTCAATTCAACTCGGAATTCATTGAAATTCGTTCCATTACGAAGGAGTCGAAAGTGTAGCTGAAAACATAAGAAACGGAGATGAAAACTCCAAGTATTTTGAGAGTTATGGTGGAAATAGTTAGACTCGTGTTTTCGCCTAGCAGTTTACAGACCTACCTCCGATTGAATGACCATAAGTCACTAAATTCAACTCGGATTTCATTGAAATTTGTTCCATTTCGAAGGAGTCGAAGTGTAGTTTATAACGGAAGAAACGGAGATGCAAAAAGCCAAGTATTTTGAGAGTTATGGTGGAAATAGTTAGACTCGCACTTTGGCCTAGTAGTTTACAGACCTACCTCCGATTGATTGACCATAACTCACTCAATTCAACTCAGAATTGAATCAAATTCATGGCATTGCGAAGATGTCGAAGTGTAGTTGGAAATGGAGATGAAAAACTCCAAGTAATTTAAGAGTTATGATGGACATAGTTAGACTCGCGCTTTCGCCTAGCAGTTTACAGACCTACCTCCGAGTCAATGACCATAACTCACTCAATTCAACTCGGAATTCATTGAAATTTGTTCCATTTCGAAGGACTCGAACTGTAGTTTAAAACGGAAGAAACGGAGATGAAAAAAGCAAGTATTCTGAGAGTTATGGTGGAAATAGTTAGACTCGCACTTTGGTCTAGCAGTTTACAGACCAACCTGCAATTGATTGGCCATAACTTACTCAATTTAACTCGGAATTGATTCAAATTCATGCCATTTTGAAGGTGTGGAAGTGTAGTTGAAAACGAAAGAAACAGAGATGAAAAATTCCAAGTATCTTAAGAGTTATGATGGAAATAGTTAGACTCGCGCTTTGGTCTAGCAGTTTACAGACCTGCTTCCGATTCATTGACCATAAGTCACTCAATTCGACTCGGAATTTATTCAAATTCATGCCATTTGGAAGATGTCGAAGAGTAGCTGAAAACGAAAGAAACGGAGACGAAAAACTCCAAGTATTTTAAGAGTTATGATAGAAATAGTTAGACTCGCGCTTTCGCCTAGCAGTTTACAGACCTACCTCCGATTTAATGACCACAACTCACTCAATTGAACATGTAATTCAATGAAATTTGTTGCATTTCGAAGTAGTCGAAGTGTAGTTTAAAACGGAAGAAAGAGAGATGAAAAACTACTTGTATTTTGAGAGTTATGATGGAAATAGTTAGATTCGCGCTTTGGTCTAGCAGTTTGCAGACATACCTCCGATTGAATGACCATAACTCACTCAATTCAACCCGGAATTCATTGAAATTTATTCCATTTCGAAGGAGTCGAAGTGTAATCTAAAACGGAAGAAACAGAGATGAAAAAGTCCTAGTATTTTGAGAGTTATGACGGAAATAGTTAGACTCGCGCTTTGGTCTAGCAGTTTATAGACCTACGTCCGGTTGATTGACCATAACTCAGTCAATTCAACTCGGAATTGAGTCAAATTCATGCCATTTCGAAGATGTCGAAGTGTAGTTGAAAACATTAGAAACGGAGATGAAAAACTCCAAGTATTTTAAGAGTTATGACGGAAATAGTTAGACTCGCCCTTTCGCCTAGCAGTTTACAGACCTATCTCCGATTGAATGACCATAACTCACTCAATTCAACTCGGAATTAATTGAAATTTGTTCCATTTCGAATGAGTAGAAGTGTAGTTTAAAAAGAAAGAAACGGAGGTTAAAAAAGCCGAGTATTTCGGGAGTTATGATGGAAATAGTTAGACTCGCACTTTAGTGTAGCAGTTTACAGACCTACCTCCGATTGATTGACCATAACTCTGTCAATTCAACTCGGAATTTAGTCAAATTCATGCCGTTTCGAAGATGTCGAAGTGTAGTTGAAAACATAAGAAACGGAGATGAAAAACTCCAAGTATTTTAAGAGTTACGATGGAAATAGTTAGACTCGCGCTTTCGCCTAGCAGTTTACTGACCTACCTCCGATTGAATGACCATAACCCACTCAATTCAACTCGGAATTCATTGAAATTCGTTCCATTACGAAGGAGTCGAAAGTGTAGCTGAAAACGAAAGAAACGGAGATGAAAACTCCAAGTATTTTGAGAGTTATGGTGGAAATAGTTAGACTCGTGTTTTCGCCTAGCACTTTACAGACCTACCTCCGATTGAATGACCATAAGTCACTAAATTCAACTCGGATTTCATTGAAATTTGTTCCATTTCGAAGGAGTGAAGTGTAGTTTATAACGGAAGAAACGGGGATGCAAAAAGCCAAGTATTTTGAGAGTTATGGTGGAAATAGTTAGACTCGCACTTTGGTCTACGAGTTTACAGACCTACCTCCGATTGATTGACCATAACTCACTCAATTCAACTCAGAATTGAATCAAATTCATGGCATTGCGAAGATGTCGAAGTGTAGTTGGAAATGGAGATGAAAAACTCCAAGTAATTTAAGAGTTATGATGGACATAGTTAGACTCGCGCTTTCGCCTAGCAGTTTACAGACATACCTCCGAGTCAATGACCATAACTCACTCAATTCAACTCGGAATTCATTGAAATTTGTTCCATTTCGAAGGACTCGAACTGTAGTTTAAAACGGAAGAAACAGAGATGAAAAAAGCCAAGTATTGTGAGAGTTATGGTGGAAATAGTTAGACTCGCACTTTGGTCTAGCAGTTTACAGACCAACCTGCAATTGATTGACCATAACTTACTCAATTTAACTCGGAATTGATTCAAATTCATGCCATTTTGAAGGTGTGGAAGTGTAGTTGAAAACGAAAGAAACAGAGATGAAAAATTCCAAGTATCTTAAGAGTTATGATGGAAATAGTTAGACTCGCGCTTTGGTCTAGCAGTTTACAGACCTGCTTCCGATTCATTGACCATAAGTCACTCAATTCGACTCGGAATTTATTCAAATTCATGCCATTTGGAAGATGTCGAAGAGTAGCTGAAAACGAAAGAAACGGAGACGAAAAACTCCAAGTATTTTAAGAGTTATGATAGAAATAGTTAGACTCGCGCTTTCGCCTAGCAGTTTACAGACCTACCTCCGATTTAATGACCACAACTCACTCAATTGAACATGTAATTCAATGAAATTTGTTGCATTTCGAAGTAGTCGAAGTGTAGTTTAAAACGGAAGAAAGAGAGATGAAAAACTACTTGTATTTTGAGAGTTATGATGGAAATAGTTAGATTCGCGCTTTGGTCTAGCAGTTTGCAGACATACCTCCGATTGAATGACCATAACTCACTCAATTCAACCCGGAATTCATTGAAATTTATTCCATTTCGAAGGAGTCGAAGTGTAATCTAAAACGGAAGAAACAGAGATGAAAAAGTCCTAGTATTTTGAGAGTTATGACGGAAATAGTTAGACTCGCGCTTTGGTCTAGCAGTTTATAGACCTACGTCCGGTTGATTGACCATAACTCAGTCAATTCAACTCGGAATTGAGTCAAATTCATGCCATTTCGAAGATGTCGAAGTGTAGTTGAAAACATTAGAAACGGAGATGAAAAACTCCAAGTATTTTAAGAGTTATGACGGAAATAGTTAGACTCGCCCTTTCGCCTAGCAGTTTACAGACCTATCTCCGATTGAATGACCATAACTCACTCAATTCAACCCGGAATTAATTGAAATTTGTTCCATTTCGAATGAGTAGAAGTGTAGTTTAAAAAGAAAGAAACGGAGGTTAAAAAAGCCGAGTATTTCGGGAGTTATGATGGAAATAGTTAGACTCGCACTTTAGTGTAGCAGTTTACAGACCTACCTCCGATTGATTGACATAACTCTGTCAATTAGACTCGGAATTTAGTCAAATTCATGCCGTTTCGAAGATGTCGAAGTGTAGTTGAAAACATAAGAAACGAAGATGAAAAACTCCAAGTATTTTAAGAGTTACGATGGAAATAGTTAGACTCGCGCTTTCGCCTAGCAGTTTACTGACCTACCTCCGATTGAATGACCATAACCCACTCAATTCAACTCGGAATTCATTGAAATTCGTTCCATTACGAAGGAGTCGAAAGTGTAGCTGAAAACATAAGAAACGGAGATGAAAACTCCAAGTATTTTGAGAGTTATGGTGGAAATAGTTAGACTCGTGTTTTCGCCTAGCAGTTTACAGACCTACCTCCGATTGAATGACCATAAGTCACTAAATTCAACTCGGATTTCATTGAAATTTGTTCCATTTCGAAGGAGTCGAAGTGTAGTTTATAACGGAAGAAACGGAGATGCAAAAAGCCAAGTATTTTGAGAGTTATGGTGGAAATAGTTAGACTCGCACTTTGGCCTAGTAGTTTACAGACCTACCTCCGATTGATTGACCATAACTCACTCAATTCAACTCAGAATTGAATCAAATTCATGGCATTGCGAAGATGTCGAAGTGTAGTTGGAAATGGAGATGAAAAACTCCAAGTAATTTAAGAGTTATGATGGACATAGTTAGACTCGCGCTTTCGCCTAGCAGTTTACAGACCTACCTCCGAGTCAATGACCATAACTCACTCAATTCAACTCGGAATTCATTGAAATTTGTTCCATTTCGAAGGACTCGAACTGTAGTTTAAAACGGAAGAAACGGAGATGAAAAAAGCAAGTATTCTGAGAGTTATGGTGGAAATAGTTACACTCGCACTTTGGTCTAGCAGTTTACAGACCAACCTGCAATTGATTGACCATAACTTACTCAATTTAACTCGGAATTGATTCAAATTCATGCCATTTTGAAGGTGTGGAAGTGTAGTTGAAAACGAAAGAAACAGAGATGAAAAATTCCAAGTATCTTAAGAGTTATGATGGAAATAGTTAGACTCGCGCTTTGGTCTAGCAGTTTACAGACCTGCTTCCGATTCATTGACCATAAGTCACTCAATTCGACTCGGAATTTATTCAAATTCATGCCATTTGGAAGATGTCGAAGAGTAGCTGAAAACGAAAGAAACGGAGACGAAAAACTCCAAGTATTTTAAGAGTTATGATAGAAATAGTTAGACTCGCGCTTTCGCCTAGCAGTTTACAGACCTACCTCCGATTTAATGACCACAACTCACTCAATTGAACATGTAATTCAATGAAATTTGTTGCATTTCGAAGTAGTCGAAGTGTAGTTTAAAACGGAAGAAAGAGAGATGAAAAACTACTTGTATTTTGAGAGTTATGATGGAAATAGTTAGATTCGCGCTTTGGTCTAGCAGTTTGCAGACATACCTCCGATTGAATGACCATAACTCACTCAATTCAACCCGGAATTCATTGAAATTTATTCCATTTCGAAGGAGTCGAAGTGTAATCTAAAACGGAAGAAACAGAGATGAAAAAGTCCTAGTATTTTGAGAGTTATGACGGAAATAGTTAGACTCGCGCTTTGGTCTAGCAGTTTATAGACCTACGTCCGGTTGATTGACCATAACTCAGTCAATTCAACTCGGAATTGAGTCAAATTCATGCCATTTCGAAGATGTCGAAGTGTAGTTGAAAACATTAGAAACGGAGATGAAAAACTCCAAGTATTTTAAGAGTTATGACGGAAATAGTTAGACTCGCCCTTTCGCCTAGCAGTTTACAGACCTATCTCCGATTGAATGACCATAACTCACTCAATTCAACCCGGAATTAATTGAAATTTGTTCCATTTCGAATGAGTAGAAGTGTAGTTTAAAAAGAAAGAAACGGAGGTTAAAAAAGCCGAGTATTTCGGGAGTTATGATGGAAATAGTTAGACTCGCACTTTAGTGTAGCAGTTTACAGACCTACCTCCGATTGATTGACCATAACTCTGTCAATTCAACTCGGAATTTAGTCAAATTCATGCCGTTTCGAAGATGTCGAAGTGTAGTTGAAAACATAAGAAACGGAGATGAAAAACTCCAAGTATTTTAAGAGTTACGATGGAAATAGTTAGACTCGCGCTTTCGCCTAGCAGTTTACTGACCTACCTCCGATTGAATGACCATAACCCACTCAATTCAACTCGGAATTCATTGAAATTCGTTCCATTACGAAGGAGTCGAAAGTGTAGCTGAAAACGGAAGAAACGGAGATGAAAACTCCAAGTATTTTGAGAGTTATGGTGGAAATAGTTAGACTCGTGTTTTCGCCTAGCACTTTACAGACCTACCTCCGATTGAATGACCATAAGTCACTAAATTCAACTCGGATTTCATTGAAATTTGTTCCATTTCGAAGGAGTCGAAGTGTAGTTTATAACGGAAGAAACGGGGATGCAAAAAGCCAAGTATTTTGAGAGTTATGGTGGAAATAGTTAGACTCGCACTTTGGTCTACGAGTTTACAGACCTACCTCCGATTGATTGACCATAACTCACTCAATTCAACTCAGAATTGAATCAAATTCATGGCATTGCGAAGATGTCGAAGTGTAGTTGGAAATGGAGATGAAAAACTCCAAGTAATTTAAGAGTTATGATGGACATAGTTAGACTCGCGCTTTCGCCTAGCAGTTTACAGACATACCTCCGAGTCAATGACCATAACTCACTCAATTCAACTCGGAATTCATTGAAATTTGTTCCATTTCGAAGGACTCGAACTGTAGTTTAAAACGGAAGAAACAGAGATGAAAAAAGCCAAGTATTGTGAGAGTTATGGTGGAAATAGTTAGACTCGCACTTTGGTCTAGCAGTTTACAGACCAACCTGCAATTGATTGACCATAACTTACTCAATTTAACTCGGAATTGATTCAAATTCATGCCATTTTGAAGGTGTGGAAGTGTAGTTGCAAACGAAAGAAACAGAGATGAAAAATTCCAAGTATCTTAAGAGTTATGATGGAAATAGTTAGACTCGCGCTTTGGTGTAGCAGTTTACAGACCTGCTTCCGATTCATTCACCATAAGTCACTCAATTCGACTCGGAATTTATTCAAATTCATGCCATTTGGAAGATGTCGAAGAGTAGCTGAAAACGAAAGAAACGGAGACGAAAAACTCCAAGTATTTTAAGAGTTACGATGGAAATAGTTAGACTCGCGCTTTCGCCTAGCAGTTTACTGACCTACCTCCGATTTAATGACCACAACTCACTCAATTCAACTCGGAATTCATTGAAATTCGTTCCATTACGAAGGAGTCGAAAGTGTAGCTGAAAACGGAAGAAACGGAGATGAAAACTCCAAGTATTTTGAGAGTTATGGTGGAAATAGTTAGACTCGCGTTTTCGCCTAGCAGTTTACAGACCTACCTCCGATTGAATGACCATAAGTCACTAAAATTCAACTTGGAATTCATTGAACTTTGTTCCATTTCGAAGGAGTCGAAGTGTAGTTTAAAACAGAAGAAACGGAGATGCAAAAAGCCAAGTATTTTGAGAGTTATGGTGGAAATAGTTAGACTCGCACTTTGGTCTAGTAGTTTACAGACCTACCTCCGATTGATTGACCATAACTCAGTCAATTCAACTCGGAATTTAGTCAAATTCATGCCGTTTCGAAGATGTCGAAGTGTAGTTGGAAATGGAGATGAAAAACTCCAAGTAATTTAAGAGTTATGATGGACATCGTTAGACTCGCGCTTTCGCCTAGCAGTTTACAGACCTACCTCCGAGTCAATGACCATAACTCACTCAATTCAACTCGGAATTCATTGAAATTTGTTCCATTTCGAAGGACTCGAACTGTAGTTTAAAACGGAAGAAACGGAGATGAAAAAAGCAAGTATTCTGAGAGTTATGGTGGAAATAGTTACACTCGCACTTTGGTCTAGCAGTTTACAGACCAACCTGCAATTGATTGACCATAACTTACTCAATTTAACTCGGAATTGATTCAAATTCATGCCATTTTGAAGGTGTGGAAGTGTAGTTGAAAACGAAAGAAACAGAGATGAAAAATTCCAAGTATCTTAAGAGTTATGATGGAAATAGTTAGACTCGCTCTTTGGTCTAGCAGTTTACAGACCTGCTTCCGATTCATTGACCATAAGTCACTCAATTCGACTCGGAATTTATTCAAATTCATGCCATTTGGAAGATGTCGAAGAGTAGCTGAAAACGAAAGAAACGGAGACGAAAAACTCCAAGTATTTTAAGAGTTATGATAGAAATAGTTAGACTCGCGCTTTCGCCTAGCAGTTTACAGACCTACCTCCGATTTAATGACCACAACTCACTCAATTGAACATGTAATTCAATGAAATTTGTTGCATTTCGAAGTAGTCGAAGTGTAGTTTAAAACGGAAGAAACGGAGATGAAAAACTACTTGTATTTTGAGAGTTATGATGGAAATAGTTAGATTCGCGCTTTGGTCTAGCAGTTTGCAGACATACCTCCGATTGAATGACCATAACTCACTCAATTCAACCCGGAATTCATTGAAATTTATTCCATTTCTAAGGAGTCGAAGTGTAGTCTAAAACGGAAGAAACAGAGATGAAAAAGTCCTAGTATTTTGAGAGTTATGACGGAAATAGTTAGACTCGCGCTTTGGTCTAGCAGTTTATAGACCTACGTCCGGTTGATTGACCATAACTCAGTCAATTCAACTCGGAATTGAGTCAAATTCATGCCATTTCGAAGATGTCGAAGTGTAGTTGAAAACATTAGAAACGGAGATGAAAAACTCCAAGTATTTTAAGAGTTATGACGGAAATAGTTAGACTCGCCCTTTCGCCTAGCAGTTTACAGACCTATCTCCGATTGAATGACCATAACTCACTCAATTCAACCCGGAATTAATTGAAATTTGTTCCATTTCGAATGAGTAGAAGTGTAGTTTAAAAAGAAAGAAACGGAGGTTAAAAAAGCCAAGTATTTCGGGAGTTATGATGGAAATAGTTAGACTCGCACTTTAGTGTAGCAGTTTACAGACCTACCTCCGATTGATTGACATAACTCTGTCAATTCAACTCGGAATTTAGTCAAATTCATGCCGTTTCGAAGATGTCGAAGTGTAGTTGAAAACATAAGAAACGAAGATGAAAAACTCCAAGTATTTTAAGAGTTACGATGGAAATAGTTAGACTCGCGCTTTCGCCTAGCAGTTTACTGACCTACCTCCGATTGAATGACCATAACCCACTCAATTCAACTCGGAATTCATTGAAATTCGTTCCATTACGAAGGAGTCGAAAGTGTAGCTGAAAACATAAGAAACGGAGATGAAAACTCCAAGTATTTTGAGAGTTATGGTGGAAATAGTTAGACTCGTGTTTTCGCCTAGCAGTTTACAGACCTACCTCCGATTGAATGACCATAAGTCACTAAATTCAACTCGGATTTCATTAAAATTTGTTCCATTTCGAAGGAGTCGAAGTGTAGTTTATAACGGAAGAAACGGAGATGCAAAAAGCCAAGTATTTTGAGAGTTATGGTGGAAATAGTTAGACTCGCACTTTGGCCTAGTAGTTTACAGACCTACCTCCGATTGATTGACCATAACTCACTCAATTCAACTCAGAATTGAATCAAATTCATGGCATTGCGAAGATGTCGAAGTGTAGTTGGAAATGGAGATGAAAAACTCCAAGTAATTTAAGAGTTATGATGGACATAGTTAGACTCGCGCTTTCGCCTAGCAGTTTACAGACCTACCTCCGAGTCAATGACCATAACTCACTCAATTCAACTCGGAATTCATTGAAATTTGTTCCATTTCGAAGGACTCGAACTGTAGTTTAAAACGGAAGAAACGGAGATGAAAAAAGCAAGTATTCTGAGAGTTATGGTGGAAATAGTTACACTCGCACTTTGGTCTAGCAGTTTACAGACCAACCTGCAATTGATTGACCATAACTTACTCAATTTAACTCGGAATTGATTCAAATTCATGCCATTTTGAAGGTGTGGAAGTGTAGTTGAAAACGAAAGAAACAGAGATGAAAAATTCCAAGTATCTTAAGAGTTATGATGGAAATAGTTAGACTCGCGCTTTGGTCTAGCAGTTTACAGACCTGCTTCCGATTCATTGACCATAAGTCACTCAATTCGACTCGGAATTTATTCAAATTCATGCCATTTGGAAGATGTCGAAGAGTAGCTGAAAACGAAAGAAACGGAGACGAAAAACTCCAAGTATTTTAAGAGTTATGATAGAAATAGTTAGACTCGCGCTTTCGCCTAGCAGTTTACAGACCTACCTCCGATTTAATGACCACAACTCACTCAATTGAACATGTAATTCAATGAAATTTGTTGCATTTCGAAGTAGTCGAAGTGTAGTTTAAAACGGAAGAAAGAGAGATGAAAAACTACTTGTATTTTGAGAGTTATGATGGAAATAGTTAGATTCGCGCTTTGGTCTAGCAGTTTGCAGACATACCTCCGATTGAATGACCATAACTCACTCAATTCAACCCGGAATTCATTGAAATTTATTCCATTTCGAAGGAGTCGAAGTGTAATCTAAAACGGAAGAAACAGAGATGAAAAAGTCCTAGTATTTTGAGAGTTATGACGGAAATAGTTAGACTCGCGCTTTGGTCTAGCAGTTTATAGACCTACGTCCGGTTGATTGACCATAACTCAGTCAATTCAACTTGGAATTGAGTCAAATTCATGCCATTTCGAAGATGTCGAAGTGTAGTTGAAAACATTAGAAACGGAGATGAAAAACTCCAAGTATTTTAAGAGTTATGACGGAAATAGTTAGACTCGCCCTTTCGCCTAGCAGTTTACAGACCTATCTCCGATTGAATGACCATAACTCACTCAATTCAACCTGGAATTAATTGAAATTTGTTCCATTTCGAATGAGTAGAAGTGTAGTTTAAAAAGAAAGAAACGGAGGTTAAAAAAGCCGAGTATTTCGGGAGTTATGATGGAAATAGTTAGACTCGCACTTTAGTGTAGCAGTTTACAGACCTACCTCCGATTGATTGACCATAACTCTGTCAATTCAACTCGGAATTTAGTCAAATTCATGCCGTTTCGAAGATGTCGAAGTGTAGTTGAAAACATAAGAAACGGAGATGAAAAACTCCAAGTATTTTAAGAGTTACGATGGAAATAGTTAGACTCGCGCTTTCGCCTAGCAGTTTACTGACCTACCTCCGATTGAATGACCATAACCCACTCAATTCAACTCGGAATTCATTGAAATTCGTTCCATTACGAAGGAGTCGAAAGTGTAGCTGAAAACGGAAGAAACGGAGATGAAAACTCCAAGTATTTTGAGAGTTATGGTGGAAATAGTTAGACTCGTGTTTTCGCCTAGCACTTTACAGACCTACCTCCGATTGAATGACCATAAGTCACTAAATTCAACTCGGATTTCATTGAAATTTGTTCCATTTCGAAGGAGTCGAAGTGTAGTTTATAACGGAAGAAACGGGGATGCAAAAAGCCAAGTATTTTGAGAGTTATGGTGGAAATAGTTAGACTCGCACTTTGGTCTACGAGTTTACAGACCTACCTCCGATTGATTGACCATAACTCACTCAATTCAACTCAGAATTGAATCAAATTCATGGCATTGCGAAGATGTCGAAGTGTAGTTGGAAATGGAGATGAAAAACTCCAAGTAATTTAAGAGTTATGATGGACATAGTTAGACTCGCGCTTTCGCCTAGCAGTTTACAGACATACCTCCGAGTCAATGACCATAACTCACTCAATTCAACTCGGAATTCATTGAAATTTGTTCCATTTCGAAGGACTCGAACTGTAGTTTAAAACGGAAGAAACAGAGATGAAAAAAGCCAAGTATTGTGAGAGTTATGGTGGAAATAGTTAGACTCGCACTTTGGTCTAGCAGTTTACAGACCAACCTGCAATTGATTGACCATAACTTACTCAATTTAACTCGGAATTGATTCAAATTCATGCCATTTTGAAGGTGTGGAAGTGTAGTTGCAAACGAAAGAAACAGAGATGAAAAATTCCAAGTATCTTAAGAGTTATGATGGAAATAGTTAGACTCGCGCTTTGGTGTAGCAGTTTACAGACCTGCTTCCGATTCATTCACCATAAGTCACTCAATTCGACTCGGAATTTATTCAAATTCATGCCATTTGGAAGATGTCGAAGAGTAGCTGAAAACGAAAGAAACGGAGACGAAAAACTCCAAGTATTTTAAGAGTTACGATGGAAATAGTTAGACTCGCGCTTTCGCCTAGCAGTTTACTGACCTACCTCCGATTTAATGACCACAACTCACTCAATTCAACTCGGAATTCATTGAAATTCGTTCCATTACGAAGGAGTCGAAAGTGTAGCTGAAAACGGAAGAAACGGAGATGAAAACTCCAAGTATTTTGAGAGTTATGGTGGAAATAGTTAGACTCGCGTTTTCGCCTAGCAGTTTACAGACCTACCTCCGATTGAATGACCATAAGTCACTAAAATTCAACTTGGAATTCATTGAACTTTGTTCCATTTCGAAGGAGTCGAAGTGTAGTTTAAAACAGAAGAAACGGAGATGCAAAAAGCCAAGTATTTTGAGAGTTATGGTGGAAATAGTTAGACTCGCACTTTGGTCTAGTAGTTTACAGACCTACCTCCGATTGATTGACCATAACTCAGTCAATTCAACTCGGAATTTAGTCAAATTCATGCCGTTTCGAAGATGTCGAAGTGTAGTTGGAAATGGAGATGAAAAACTCCAAGTAATTTAAGAGTTATGATGGACATCGTTAGACTCGCGCTTTCGCCTAGCAGTTTACAGACCTACCTCCGAGTCAATGACCATAACTCACTCAATTCAACTCGGAATTCATTGAAATTTGTTCCATTTCGAAGGACTCGAACTGTAGTTTAAAACGGAAGAAACGGAGATGAAAAAAGCAAGTATTCTGAGAGTTATGGTGGAAATAGTTACACTCGCACTTTGGTCTAGCAGTTTACAGACCAACCTGCAATTGATTGACCATAACTTACTCAATTTAACTCGGAATTGATTCAAATTCATGCCATTTTGAAGGTGTGGAAGTGTAGTTGAAAACGAAAGAAACAGAGATGAAAAATTCCAAGTATCTTAAGAGTTATGATGGAAATAGTTAGACTCGCTCTTTGGTCTAGCAGTTTACAGACCTGCTTCCGATTCATTGACCATAAGTCACTCAATTCGACTCGGAATTTATTCAAATTCATGCCATTTGGAAGATGTCGAAGAGTAGCTGAAAACGAAAGAAACGGAGACGAAAAACTCCAAGTATTTTAAGAGTTATGATAGAAATAGTTAGACTCGCGCTTTCGCCTAGCAGTTTACAGACCTACCTCCGATTTAATGACCACAACTCACTCAATTGAACATGTAATTCAATGAAATTTCTTGCATTTCGAAGTAGTCGAAGTGTAGTTTAAAACGGAAGAAACGGAGATGAAAAACTACTTGTATTTTGAGAGTTATGATGGAAATAGTTAGATTCGCGCTTTGGTCTAGCAGTTTGCAGACATACCTCCGATTGAATGACCATAACTCACTCAATTCAACCCGGAATTCATTGAAATTTATTCCATTTCTAAGGAGTCGAAGTGTAGTCTAAAACGGAAGAAACAGAGATGAAAAAGTCCTAGTATTTTGAGAGTTATGACGGAAATAGTTAGACTCGCGCTTTGGTCTAGCAGTTTATAGACCTACGTCCGGTTGATTGACCATAACTCAGTCAATTCAACTCGGAATTGAGTCAAATTCATGCCATTTCGAAGATGTCGAAGTGTAGTTGAAAACATTAGAAACGGAGATGAAAAATTCCAAGTATTTTAAGAGTTATGACGGAAATAGTTAGACTCGCCCTTTCGCCTAGCAGTTTACAGACCTATCTCCGATTGAATGACCATAACTCACTCAATTCAACCCGGAATTAATTGAAATTTGTTCCATTTCGAATGAGTAGAAGTGTAGTTTAAAAAGAAAGAAACGGAGGTTAAAAAAGCCAAGTATTTCGGGAGTTATGATGGAAATAGTTAGACTCGCACTTTAGTGTAGCAGTTTACAGACCTACCTCCGATTGATTGACATAACTCTGTCAATTCAACTCGGAATTTAGTCAAATTCATGCCGTTTCGAAGATGTCGAAGTGTAGTTGAAAACATAAGAAACGAAGATGAAAAACTCCAAGTATTTTAAGAGTTACGATGGAAATAGTTAGACTCGCGCTTTCGCCTAGCAGTTTACTGACCTACCTCCGATTGAATGACCATAACCCACTCAATTCAACTCGGAATTCATTGAAATTCGTTCCATTACGAAGGAGTCGAAAGTGTAGCTGAAAACATAAGAAACGGAGATGAAAACTCCAAGTATTTTGAGAGTTATGGTGGAAATAGTTAGACTCGTGTTTTCGCCTAGCAGTTTACAGACCTACCTCCGATTGAATGACCATAAGTCACTAAATTCAACTCGGATTTCATTAAAATTTGTTCCATTTCGAAGGAGTCGAAGTGTAGTTTATAACGGAAGAAACGGAGATGCAAAAACCCAAGTATTTTGAGAGTTATGGTGGAAATAGTTAGACTCGCACTTTGGTCTAGTAGTTTACAGACCTACCTCCGATTAATTGACCATAACTCACTCAATTCAACTCAGAATTGAATCAAATTCATGGCATTGCGAAGATGTCGAAGTGTAGTTGGAAATGGAGATGAAAAACTCCAAGTAATTTAAGAGTTATGATGGACATAGTTAGACTCGCGCTTTCGCCTAGCAGTTTACAGACCTACCTCCGAGTCAATGACCATAACTCACTCAATTCAACTCGGAATTCATTGAAATTTGTTCCATTTCGAAGGACTCGAACTGTAGTTTAAAACGGAAGAAACGGAGATGAAAAAAGCAAGTATTCTGAGAGTTATGGTGGAAATAGTTAGACTCGCACTTTGGTCTAGCAGTTTACAGACCAACCTGCAATTGATTGACCATAACTTACTCAATTTAACTCGGAATTGATTCAAATTCATGCCATTTTGAAGGTGTGGAAGTGTAGTTGAAAACGAAAGAAACAGAGATGAAAAATTCCAAGTATCTTAAGAGTTATGATGGAAATAGTTAGACTCGCGCTTTGGTCTAGCAGTTTACAGACCTGCTTCCGATTCATTGACCATAAGTCACTCAATTCGACTCGGAATTTATTCAAATTCATGCCATTTGGAAGATGTCGAAGAGTAGCTGAAAACGAAAGAAACGGAGACGAAAAACTCCAAGTATTTTAAGAGTTATGATAGAAATAGTTAGACTCGCGCTTTCGCCTAGCAGTTTACAGACCTACCTCCGATTTAATGACCACAACTCACTCAATTGAACATGTAATTCAATGAAATTTGTTGCATTTCGAAGTAGTCGAAGTGTAGTTTAAAACGGAAGAAAGAGAGATGAAAAACTACTTGTATTTTGAGAGTTATGATGGAAATAGTTAGATTCGCGCTTTGGTCTAGCAGTTTGCAGACATACCTCCGATTGAATGACCATAACTCACTCAATTCAACCCGGAATTCATTGAAATTTATTCCATTTCGAAGGAGTCGAAGTGTAATCTAAAACGGAAGAAACAGAGATGAAAAAGTCCTAGTATTTTGAGAGTTATGACGGAAATAGTTAGACTCGCGCTTTGGTCTAGCAGTTTATAGACCTACGTCCGGTTGATTGACCATAACTCAGTCAATTCAACTTGGAATTGAGTCAAATTCATGCCATTTCGAAGATGTCGAAGTGTAGTTGAAAACATTAGAAACGGAGATGAAAAACTCCAAGTATTTTAAGAGTTATGACGGAAATAGTTAGACTCGCCCTTTCGCCTAGCAGTTTACAGACCTATCTCCGATTGAATGACCATAACTCACTCAATTCAACCTGGAATTAATTGAAATTTGTTCCATTTCGAATGAGTAGAAGTGTAGTTTAAAAAGAAAGAAACGGAGGTTAAAAAAGCCGAGTATTTCGGGAGTTATGATGGAAATAGTTAGACTCGCACTTTAGTGTAGCAGTTTACAGACCTACCTCCGATTGATTGACCATAACTCTGTCAATTCAACTCGGAATTTAGTCAAATTCATGCCGTTTCGAAGATGTCGAAGTGTAGTTGAAAACATAAGAAACGGAGATGAAAAACTCCAAGTATTTTAAGAGTTACGATGGAAATAGTTAGACTCGCGCTTTCGCCTAGCAGTTTACTGACCTACCTCCGATTGAATGACCATAACCCACTCAATTCAACTCGGAATTCATTGAAATTCGTTCCATTACGAAGGAGTCGAAAGTGTAGCTGAAAACGGAAGAAACGGAGATGAAAACTCCAAGTATTTTGAGAGTTATGGTGGAAATAGTTAGACTCGTGTTTTCGCCTAGCACTTTACAGACCTACCTCCGATTGAATGACCATAAGTCACTAAATTCAACTCGGATTTCATTGAAATTTGTTCCATTTCGAAGGAGTCGAAGTGTAGTTTATAACGGAAGAAACGGGGATGCAAAAAGCCAAGTATTTTGAGAGTTATGGTGGAAATAGTTAGACTCGCACTTTGGTCTACGAGTTTACAGACCTACCTCCGATTGATTGACCATAACTCACTCAATTCAACTCAGAATTGAATCAAATTCATGGCATTGCGAAGATGTCGAAGTGTAGTTGGAAATGGAGATGAAAAACTCCAAGTAATTTAAGAGTTATGATGGACATAGTTAGACTCGCGCTTTCGCCTAGCAGTTTACAGACATACCTCCGAGTCAATGACCATAACTCACTCAATTCAACTCGGAATTCATTGAAATTTGTTCCATTTCGAAGGACTCGAACTGTAGTTTAAAACGGAAGAAACAGAGATGAAAAAAGCCAAGTATTGTGAGAGTTATGGTGGAAATAGTTAGACTCGCACTTTGGTCTAGCAGTTTACAGACCAACCTGCAATTGATTGACCATAACTTACTCAATTTAACTCGGAATTTATTCAAATTCATGCCATTTTGAAGGTGTGGAAGTGTAGTTGAAAACGAAAGAAACAGAGATGAAAAATTCCAAGTATCTTAAGAGTTATGATGGAAATAGTTAGACTCCCGCTTTGGTCTAGCAGTTTACAGACCTGCTTCCGATTCATTCACCATAAGTCACTCAATTCGACTCGGAATTTATTCAAATTCATGCCATTTGGAAGATGTCGAAGAGTAGCTGAAAACGAAAGAAACGGAAACGAAAAACTCCAAGTATTTTAAGAGTTACGATGGAAATAGTTAGACTCGCGCTTTCGCCTAGCAGTTTACTGACCTACCTCCGATTTAATGACCACAACTCACTCAATTCAACTCGGAATTCATTGAAATTCGTTCCATTACGAAGGAGTCGAAAGTGTAGCTGAAAACGGAAGAAACGGAGATGAAAACTCCAAGTATTTTGAGAGTTATGGTGGAAATAGTTAGACTCGCGTTTTCGCCTAGCAGTTTACAGACCTACCTCCGATTGAATGACCATAAGTCACTAAAATTCAACTCGGAATTCATTGAACTTTGTTCCATTTCGAAGGAGTCGAAGTGTAGTTTAAAACAGAAGAAACGGAGATGCAAAAAGCCAAGTATTTTGAGAGTTATGGTGGAAATAGTTAGACTCGCACTTTGGTCTAGTAGTTTACAGACCTACCTCCGATTGATTGACCATAACTCAGTCAATTCAACTCGGAATTTAGTCAAATTCATGCCGTTTCGAAGATGTCGAAGTGTAGTTGGAAATGGAGATGAAAAACTCCAAGTAATTTAAGAGTTATGATGGACATCGTTAGACTCGCGCTTTCGCCTAGCAGTTTACAGACCTACCTCCGAGTCAATGACCATAACTCACTCAATTCAACTCGGAATTCATTGAAATTTGTTCCATTTCGAAGGACTCGAACTGTAGTTTAAAACGGAAGAAACGGAGATGAAAAAAGCAAGTATTCTGAGAGTTATGGTGGAAATAGTTACACTCGCACTTTGGTCTAGCAGTTTACAGACCAACCTGCAATTGATTGACCATAACTTACTCAATTTAACTCGGAATTGATTCAAATTCATGCCATTTTGAAGGTGTGGAAGTGTAGTTGAAAACGAAAGAAACAGAGATGAAAAATTCCAAGTATCTTAAGAGTTATGATGGAAATAGTTAGACTCGCGCTTTGGTCTAGCAGTTTACAGACCTGCTTCCGATTCATTCACCATAAGTCACTCAATTCGACTCGGAATTTATTCAAATTCAGGCCATTTGGAAGATGTCGAAGAGTAGCTGAAAACGAAAGAAACGGAGACGAAAAACTCCAAGTATTTTAAGAGTTATGATAGAAATAGTTAGACTCGCGCTTTCGCCTAGCAGTTTACAGACCTACCTCCGATTTAATGACCACAACTCACTCAATTGAACATGTAATTCAATGAAATTTGTTGCATTTCGAAGTAGTCGAAGTGTAGTTTAAAACGGAAGAAACGGAGATGAAAAACTACTTGTATTTTGAGAGTTATGATGGAAATAGTTAGATTCGCGCTTTGGTCTAGCAGTTTGCAGACATACCTCCGATTGAATGACCATAACTCACTCAATTCAACCCGGAATTCATTGAAATTTATTCCATTTCTAAGGAGTCGAAGTGTAGTCTAAAACGGAAGAAACAGAGATGAAAAAGTCCTAGTATTTTGAGAGTTATGACGGAAATAGTTAGACTCGCGCTTTGGTCTAGCAGTTTATAGACCTACGTCCGGTTGATTGACCATAACTCAGTCAATTCAACTCGGAATTGAGTCAAATTCATGCCATTTCGAAGATGTCGAAGTGTAGTTGAAAACATTAGAAACGGAGATGAAAAACTCCAAGTATTTTAAGAGTTATGACGGAAATAGTTAGACTCGCCCTTTCGCCTAGCAGTTTACAGACCTATCTCCGATTGAATGACCATAACTCACTCAATTCAACCCGGAATTAATTGAAATTTGTTCCATTTCGAATGAGTAGAAGTGTAGTTTAAAAAGAAAGAAACGGAGGTTAAAAAAGCCAAGTATTTCGGGAGTTATGATGGAAATAGTTAGACTCGCACTTTAGTGTAGCAGTTTACAGACCTACCTCCGATTGATTGACATAACTCTGTCAATTCAACTCGGAATTTAGTCAAATTCATGCCGTTTCGAAGATGTCGAAGTGTAGTTGAAAACATAAGAAACGAAGATGAAAAACTCCAAGTATTTTAAGAGTTACGATGGAAATAGTTAGACTCGCGCTTTCGCCTAGCAGTTTACTGACCTACCTCCGATTGAATGACCATAACCCACTCAATTCAACTCGGAATTCATTGAAATTCGTTCCATTACGAAGGAGTCGAAAGTGTAGCTGAAAACATAAGAAACGGAGATGAAAACTCCAAGTATTTTGAGAGTTATGGTGGAAATAGTTAGACTCGTGTTTTCGCCTAGCAGTTTACAGACCTACCTCCGATTGAATGACCATAAGTCACTAAATTCAACTCGGATTTCATTGAAATTTGTTCCATTTCGAAGGAGTCGAAGTGTAGTTTATAACGGAAGAAACGGAGATGCAAAAAGCCAAGTATTTTGAGAGTTATGGTGGAAATAGTTAGACTCGTACTTTGGTCTAGTAGTTTACAGACCTACCTCCGATTGATTGACCATAACTCACTCAATTCAACTCAGAATTGAATCAAATTCATGGCATTGCGAAGATGTCGAAGTGTAGTTGGAAATGGAGATGAAAAACTCCAAGTAATTTAAGAGTTATGATGGACATAGTTAGACTCGCGCTTTCGCCTAGCAGTTTACAGACCTACCTCCGAGTCAATGACCATAACTCACTCAATTCAACTCGAAATTCATTGAAATTTGTTCCATTTCGAAGGACTCGAACTGTAGTTTAAAACGGAAGAAACGGAGATGAAAAAAGCAAGTATTCTGAGAGTTATGGTGGAAATAGTTACACTCGCACTTTGGTCTAGCAGTTTACAGACCAACCTGCAATTGATTGACCATAACTTACTCAATTTAACTCGGAATTGATTCAAATTCATGCCATTTTGAAGGTGTGGAAGTGTAGTTGAAAACGAAAGAAACAGAGATGAAAAATTCCAAGTATCTTAAGAGTTATGATGGAAATAGTTAGACTCGCGCTTTGGTCTAGCAGTTTACAGACCTGCTTCCGATTCATTGACCATAAGTCACTCAATTCGACTCGGAATTTATTCAAATTCATGCCATTTGGAAGATGTCGAAGAGTAGCTGAAAACGAAAGAAACGGAGACGAAAAACTCCAAGTATTTTAAGAGTTATGATAGAAATAGTTAGACTCCCGCTTTCGCCTAGCAGTTTACAGACCTACCTCCGATTTAATGACCACAACTCACTCAATTGAACATGTAATTCAATGAAATTTGTTGCATTTCGAAGTAGTCGAAGTGTAGTTTAAAACGGAAGAAAGAGAGATGAAAAACTACTTGTATTTTGAGAGTTATGATGGAAATAGTTAGATTCGCGCTTTGGTCTAGCAGTTTGCAGACATACCTCCGATTGAATGACCATAACTCACTCAATTCAACCCGGAATTCATTGAAATTTATTCCATTTCGAAGGAGTCGAAGTGTAATCTAAAACGGAAGAAACAGAGATGAAAAAGTCCTAGTATTTTGAGAGTTATGACGGAAATAGTTAGACTCGCGCTTTGGTCTAGCAGTTTATAGACCTACGTCCGGTTGATTGACCATAACTCAGTCAATTCAACTTGGAATTGAGTCAAATTCATGCCATTTCGAAGATGTCGAAGTGTAGTTGAAAACATTAGAAACGGAGATGAAAAACTCCAAGTATTTTAAGAGTTATGACGGAAATAGTTAGACTCGCCCTTTCGCCTAGCAGTTTACAGACCTATCTCCGATTGAATGACCATAACTCACTCAATTCAACCTGGAATTAATTGAAATTTGTTCCATTTCGAATGAGTAGAAGTGTAGTTTAAAAAGAAAGAAACGGAGGTTAAAAAAGCCGAGTATTTCGGGAGTTATGATGGAAATAGTTAGACTCGCACTTTAGTGTAGCAGTTTACAGACCTACCTCCGATTGATTGACCATAACTCTGTCAATTCAACTCGGAATTTAGTCAAATTCATGCCGTTTCGAAGATGTCGAAGTGTAGTTGAAAACATAAGAAACGGAGATGAAAAACTCCAAGTATTTTAAGAGTTACGATGGAAATAGTTAGACTCGCGCTTTCGCCTAGCAGTTTACTGACCTACCTCCGATTGAATGACCATAACCCACTCAATTCAACTCGGAATTCATTGAAATTCGTTCCATTACGAAGGAGTCGAAAGTGTAGCTGAAAACGGAAGAAACGGAGATGAAAACTCCAAGTATTTTGAGAGTTATGGTGGAAATAGTTAGACTCGTGTTTTCGCCTAGCACTTTACAGACCTACCTCCGATTGAATGACCATAAGTCACTAAATTCAACTCGGATTTCATTGAAATTTGTTCCATTTCGAAGGAGTCGAAGTGTAGTTTATAACGGAAGAAACGGGGATGCAAAAAGCCAAGTATTTTGAGAGTTATGGTGGAAATAGTTAGACTCGCACTTTGGTCTACGAGTTTACAGACCTACCTCCGATTGATTGACCATAACTCACTCAATTCAACTCAGAATTGAATCAAATTCATGGCATTGCGAAGATGTCGAAGTGTAGTTGGAAATGGAGATGAAAAACTCCAAGTAATTTAAGAGTTATGATGGACATAGTTAGACTCGCGCTTTCGCCTAGCAGTTTACAGACATACCTCCGAGTCAATGACCATAACTCACTCAATTCAACTCGGAATTCATTGAAATTTGTTCCATTTCGAAGGACTCGAACTGTAGTTTAAAACGGAAGAAACAGAGATGAAAAAAGCCAAGTATTGTGAGAGTTATGGTGGAAATAGTTAGACTCGCACTTTGGTCTAGCAGTTTACAGACCAACCTGCAATTGATTGACCATAACTTACTCAATTTAACTCGGAATTGATTCAAATTCATGCCATTTTGAAGGTGTGGAACTGTAGTTGAAAACGAAAGAAACATAGATGAAAAATTCCAAGTATCTTAAGAGTTATGATGGAAATAGTTAGACTCGCGCTTTGGTCTAGCAGTTTACAGACCTGCTTCCGATTCATTCACCATAAGTCACTCAATTCGACTCGGAATTTATTCAAATTCATGCCATTTGGAAGATGTCGAAGAGTAGCTGAAAACGAAAGAAACGGAGACGAAAAACTCCAAGTATTTTAAGAGTTACGATGGAAATAGTTAGACTCGCGCTTTCGCCTAGCAGTTTACTGACCTACCTCCGATTTAATGACCACAACTCACTCAATTCAACTCGGAATTCATTGAAATTCGTTCCATTACGAAGGAGTCGAAAGTGTAGCTGAAAACGGAAGAAACGGAGATGAAAACTCCAAGTATTTTGAGAGTTATGGTGGAAATAGTTAGACTCGCGTTTTCGCCTAGCAGTTTACAGACCTACCTCCGATTGAATGACCATAAGTCACTAAAATTCAACTCGGAATTCATTGAACTTTGTTCCATTTCGAAGGAGTCGAAGTGTAGTTTAAAACAGAAGAAACGGAGATGCAAAAAGCCAAGTATTTTGAGAGTTATGGTGGAAATAGTTAGACTCGCACTTTGGTCTAGTAGTTTACAGACCTACCTCCGATTGATTGACCATAACTCAGTCAATTCAACTCGGAATTTAGTCAAATTCATGCCGTTTCGAAGATGTCGAAGTGTAGTTGGAAATGGAGATGAAAAACTCAAAGTAATTTAAGAGTTATGATGGACATAGTTAGACTCGCGCTTTCGCCTAGCAGTTTACAGACCTACCTCCGAGTCAATGACCATAACTCACTCAATTCAACTCGGAATTCATTGAAATTTGTTCCATTTCGAAGGACTCGAACTGTAGTTTAAAACGGAAGAAACGGAGATGAAAAAAGCAAGTATTCTGAGAGTTATGGTGGAAATAGTTACACTCGCACTTTGGTCTAGCAGTTTACAGACCAACCTGCAATTGATTGACCATAACTTACTCAATTTAACTCGGAATTGATTCAAATTCATGCCATTTTGAAGGTGTGGAAGTGTAGTTGAAAACGAAAGAAACAGAGATGAAAAATTCCAAGTATCTTAAGAGTTATGATGGAAATAGTTAGACTCGCGCTTTGGTCTAGCAGTTTACAGACCTGCTTCCGATTCATTCACCATAAGTCACTCAATTCGACTCGGAATTTATTCAAATTCAGGCCATTTGGAAGATGTCGAAGAGTAGCTGAAAACGAAAGAAACGGAGACGAAAAACTCCAAGTATTTTAAGAGTTATGATAGAAATAGTTAGACTCGCGCTTTCGCCTAGCAGTTTACAGACCTACCTCCGATTTAATGACCACAACTCACTCAATTGAACATGTAATTCAATGAAATTTGTTGCATTTCGAAGTAGTCGAAGTGTAGTTTAAAACGGAAGAAACGGAGATGAAAAACTACTTGTATTTTGAGAGTTATGATGGAAATAGTTAGATTCGCGCTTTGGTCTAGCAGTTTGCAGACATACCTCCGATTGAATGACCATAACTCACTCAATTCAACCCGGAATTCATTGAAATTTATTCCATTTCTAAGGAGTCGAAGTGTAGTCTAAAACGGAAGAAACAGAGATGAAAAAGTCCTAGTATTTTGAGAGTTATGACGGAAATAGTTAGACTCGCGCTTTGGTCTAGCAGTTTATAGACCTACGTCCGGTTGATTGACCATAACTCAGTCAATTCAACTCGGAATTGAGTCAAATTCATGCCATTTCGAAGATGTCGAAGTGTAGTTGAAAACATTAGAAACGGAGATGAAAAACTCCAAGTATTTTAAGAGTTATGACGGAAATAGTTAGACTCGCCCTTTCGCCTAGCAGTTTACAGACCTATCTCCGATTGAATGACCATAACTCACTCAATTCAACCCGGAATTAATTGAAATTTGTTCCATTTCGAATGAGTAGAAGTGTAGTTTAAAAAGAAAGAAACGGAGGTTAAAAAAGCCAAGTATTTCGGGAGTTATGATGGAAATAGTTAGACTCGCACTTTAGTGTAGCAGTTTACAGACCTACCTCCGATTGATTGACATAACTCTGTCAATTCAACTCGGAATTTAGTCAAATTCATGCCGTTTCGAAGATGTCGAAGTGTAGTTGAAAACATAAGAAACGAAGATGAAAAACTCCAAGTATTTTAAGAGTTACGATGGAAATAGTTAGACTCGCGCTTTCGCCTAGCAGTTTACTGACCTACCTCCGATTGAATGACCATAACCCACTCAATTCAACTCGGAATTCATTGAAATTCGTTCCATTACGAAGGAGTCGAAAGTGTAGCTGAAAACATAAGAAACGGAGATGAAAACTCCAAGTATTTTGAGAGTTATGGTGGAAATAGTTAGACTCGTGTTTTCGCCTAGCAGTTTACAGACCTACCTCCGATTGAATGACCATAAGTCACTAAATTCAACTCGGATTTCATTAAAATTTGTTCCATTTCGAAGGAGTCGAAGTGTAGTTTATAACGGAAGAAACGGAGATGCAAAAAGCCAAGTATTTTGAGAGTTATGGTGGAAATAGTTAGACTCGCACTTTGGTCTAGTAGTTTACAGACCTACCTCCGATTGATTGACCATAACTCACTCAATTCAACTCAGAATTGAATCAAATTCATGGCATTGCGAAGATGTCGAAGTGTAGTTGGAAATGGAGATGAAAAACTCCAAGTAATTTAAGAGTTATGATGGACATAGTTAGACTCGCGCTTTCGCCTAGCAGTTTACAGACCTACCTCCGAGTCAATGACCATAACTCACTCAATTCAACTCGGAATTCATTGAAATTTGTTCCATTTCGAAGGACTCGAACTGTAGTTTAAAACGGAAGAAACAGAGATGAAAAAAGCAAGTATTCTGAGAGTTATGGTGGAAATAGTTACACTCGCACTTTGGTCTAGCAGTTTACAGACCAACCTGCAATTGATTGACCATAACTTACTCAATTTAACTCGGAATTGATTCAAATTCATGCCATTTTGAAGGTGTGGAAGTGTAGTTGAAAACGAAAGAAACAGAGATGAAAAATTCCAAGTATCTTAAGAGTTATGATGGAAATAGTTAGACTCGCGCTTTGGTCTAGCAGTTTACAGACCTGCTTCCGATTCATTGACCATAAGTCACTCAATTCGACTCGGAATTTATTCAAATTCATGCCATTTGGAAGATGTCGAAGAGTAGCTGAAAACGAAAGAAACGGAGACGAAAAACTCCAAGTATTTTAAGAGTTATGATAGAAATAGTTAGACTCGCGCTTTCGCCTAGCAGTTTACAGACCTACCTCCGATTTAATGACCACAACTCACTCAATTGAACATGTAATTCAATGAAATTTGTTGCATTTCGAAGTAGTCGAAGTGTAGTTTAAAACGGAAGAAAGAGAGATGAAAAACTACTTGTATTTTGAGAGTTATGATGGAAATAGTTAGATTCGCGCTTTGGTCTAGCAGTTTGCAGACATACCTCCGATTGAATGACCATAACTCACTCAATTCAACCCGGAATTCATTGAAATTTATTCCATTTCGAAGGAGTCGAAGTGTAATCTAAAACGGAAGAAACAGAGATGAAAAAGTCCTAGTATTTTGAGAGTTATGACGGAAATAGTTAGACTCGCGCTTTGGTCTAGCAGTTTATAGACCTACGTCCGGTTGATTGACCATAACTCAGTCAATTCAACTTGGAATTGAGTCAAATTCATGCCATTTCGAAGATGTCGAAGTGTAGTTGAAAACATTAGAAACGGAGATGAAAAACTCCAAGTATTTTAAGAGTTATGACGGAAATAGTTAGACTCGCCCTTTCGCCTAGCAGTTTACAGACCTATCTCCGATTGAATGACCATAACTCACTCAATTCAACCTGGAATTAATTGAAATTTGTTCCATTTCGAATGAGTAGAAGTGTAGTTTAAAAAGAAAGAAACGGAGGTTAAAAAAGCCGAGTATTTCGGGAGTTATGATGGAAATAGTTAGACTCGCACTTTAGTGTAGCAGTTTACAGACCTACCTCCGATTGATTGACCATAACTCTGTCAATTCAACTCGGAATTTAGTCAAATTCATGCCGTTTCGAAGATGTCGAAGTGTAGTTGAAAACATAAGAAACGGAGATGAAAAACTCCAAGTATTTTAAGAGTTACGATGGAAATAGTTAGACTCGCGCTTTCGCCTAGCAGTTTACTGACCTACCTCCGATTGAATGACCATAACCCACTCAATTCAACTCGGAATTCATTGAAATTCGTTCCATTACGAAGGAGTCGAAAGTGTAGCTGAAAACGGAAGAAACGGAGATGAAAACTCCAAGTATTTTGAGAGTTATGGTGGAAATAGTTAGACTCGTGTTTTCGCCTAGCACTTTACAGACCTACCTCCGATTGAATGACCATAAGTCACTAAATTCAACTCGGATTTCATTGAAATTTGTTCCATTTCGAAGGAGTCGAAGTGTAGTTTATAACGGAAGAAACGGGGATGCAAAAAGCCAAGTATTTTGAGAGTTATGGTGGAAATAGTTAGACTCGCACTTTGGTCTACGAGTTTACAGACCTACCTCCGATTGATTGACCATAACTCACTCAATTCAACTCAGAATTGAATCAAATTCATGGCATTGCGAAGATGTCGAAGTGTAGTTGGAAATGGAGATGAAAAACTTCAAGTAATTTAAGAGTTATGATGGACATAGTTAGACTCGCGCTTTCGCCTAGCAGTTTACAGACATACCTCCGAGTCAATGACCATAACTCACTCAATTCAACTCGGAATTCATTGAAATTTGTTCCATTTCGAAGGACTCGAACTGTAGTTTAAAACGGAAGAAACAGAGATGAAAAAAGCCAAGTATTGTGAGAGTTATGGTGGAAATAGTTAGACTCGCACTTTGGTCTAGCAGTTTACAGACCAACCTGCAATTGATTGACCATAACTTACTCAATTTAACTCGGAATTTATTCAAATTCATGCCATTTTGAAGGTGTGGAAGTGTAGTTGAAAACGAAAGAAACAGAGATGAAAAATTCCAAGTATCTTAAGAGTTATGATGGAAATAGTTAGACTCCCGCTTTGGTCTAGCAGTTTACAGACCTGCTTCCGATTCATTCACCATAAGTCACTCAATTCGACTCGGAATTTATTCAAATTCATGCCATTTGGAAGATGTCGAAGAGTAGCTGAAAACGAAAGAAACGGAAACGAAAAACTCCAAGTATTTTAAGAGTTACGATGGAAATAGTTAGACTCGCGCTTTCGCCTAGCAGTTTACTGACCTACCTCCGATTTAATGACCACAACTCACTCAATTCAACTCGGAATTCATTGAAATTCGTTCCATTACGAAGGAGTCGAAAGTGTAGCTGAAAACGGAAGAAACGGAGATGAAAACTCCAAGTATTTTGAGAGTTATGGTGGAAATAGTTAGACTCGCGTTTTCGCCTAGCAGTTTACAGACCTACCTCCGATTGAATGACCATAAGTCACTAAAATTCAACTCGGAATTCATTGAACTTTGTTCCATTTCGAAGGAGTCGAAGTGTAGTTTAAAACAGAAGAAACGGAGATGCAAAAAGCCAAGTATTTTGAGAGTTATGGTGGAAATAGTTAGACTCGCACTTTGGTCTAGTAGTTTACAGACCTACCTCCGATTGATTGACCATAACTCAGTCAATTCAACTCGGAATTTAGTCAAATTCATGCCGTTTCGAAGATGTCGAAGTGTAGTTGGAAATGGAGATGAAAAACTCCAAGTAATTTAAGAGTTATGATGGACATCGTTAGACTCGCGCTTTCGCCTAGCAGTTTACAGACCTACCTCCGAGTCAATGACCATAACTCACTCAATTCAACTCGGAATTCATTGAAATTTGTTCCATTTCGAAGGACTCGAACTGTAGTTTAAAACGGAAGAAACGGAGATGAAAAAAGCAAGTATTCTGAGAGTTATGGTGGAAATAGTTACACTCGCACTTTGGTCTAGCAGTTTACAGACCAACCTGCAATTGATTGACCATAACTTACTCAATTTAACTCGGAATTGATTCAAATTCATGCCATTTTGAAGGTGTGGAAGTGTAGTTGAAAACGAAAGAAACAGAGATGAAAAATTCCAAGTATCTTAAGAGTTATGATGGAAATAGTTAGACTCGCGCTTTGGTCTAGCAGTTTACAGACCTGCTTCCGATTCATTCACCATAAGTCACTCAATTCGACTCGGAATTTATTCAAATTCATGCCATTTGGAAGATGTCGAAGAGTAGCTGAAAACGAAAGAAACGGAGACGAAAAACTCCAAGTATTTTAAGAGTTATGATAGAAATAGTTAGACTCGCGCTTTCGCCTAGCAGTTTACAGACCTACCTCCGATTTAATGACCACAACTCACTCAATTGAACATGTAATTCAATGAAATTTGTTGCATTTCGAAGTAGTCGAAGTGTAGTTTAAAACGGAAGAAACGGAGATGAAAAACTACTTGTATTTTGAGAGTTATGATGGAAATAGTTAGATTCGCGCTTTGGTCTAGCAGTTTGCAGACATACCTCCGATTGAATGACCATAACTCACTCAATTCAACCCGGAATTCATTGAAATTTATTCCATTTCTAAGGAGTCGAAGTGTAGTCTAAAACGGAAGAAACAGAGATGAAAAAGTCCTAGTATTTTGAGAGTTATGACGGAAATAGTTAGACTCGCGCTTTGGTCTAGCAGTTTATAGACCTACGTCCGGTTGATTGACCATAACTCAGTCAATTCAACTCGGAATTGAGTCAAATTCATGCCATTTCGAAGATGTCGAAGTGTAGTTGAAAACATTAGAAACGGAGATGAAAAACTCCAAGTATTTTAAGAGTTATGACGGAAATAGTTAGACTCGCCCTTTCGCCTAGCAGTTTACAGACCTATCTCCGATTGAATGACCATAACTCACTCAATTCAACCCGGAATTAATTGAAATTTGTTCCATTTCGAATGAGTAGAAGTGTAGTTTAAGAAGAAAGAAACGGAGGTTAAAAAAGCCAAGTATTTCGGGAGTTATGATGGAAATAGTTAGACTCGCACTTTAGTGTAGCAGTTTACAGACCTACCTCCGATTGATTGACATAACTCTGTCAATTCAACTCGGAATTTAGTCAAATTCATGCCGTTTCGAAGATGTCGAAGTGTAGTTGAAAACATAAGAAACGAAGATGAAAAACTCCAAGTATTTTAAGAGTTACGATGGAAATAGTTAGACTCGCGCTTTCGCCTAGCAGTTTACTGACCTACCTCCGATTGAATGACCATAACCCACTCAATTCAACTCGGAATTCATTGAAATTCGTTCCATTACGAAGGAGTCGAAAGTGTAGCTGAAAACATAAGAAACGGAGATGAAAACTCCAAGTATTTTGAGAGTTATGGTGGAAATAGTTAGACTCGTGTTTTCGCCTAGCAGTTTACAGACCTACCTCCGATTGAATGACCATAAGTCACTAAATTCAACTCGGATTTCATTGAAATTTGTTCCATTTCGAAGGAGTCGAAGTGTAGTTTATAACGGAAGAAACGGAGATGCAAAAAGCCAAGTATTTTGAGAGTTATGGTGGAAATAGTTAGACTCGTACTTTGGTCTAGTAGTTTACAGACCTACCTCCGATTGATTGACCATAACTCACTCAATTCAACTCAGAATTGAATCAAATTCATGGCATTGCGAAGATGTCGAAGTGTAGTTGGAAATGGAGATGAAAAACTCCAAGTAATTTAAGAGTTATGATGGACATAGTTAGACTCGCGCTTTCGCCTAGCAGTTTACAGACCTACCTCCGAGTCAATGACCATAACTCACTCAATTCAACTCGAAATTCATTGAAATTTGTTCCATTTCGAAGGACTCGAACTGTAGTTTAAAACGGAAGAAACGGAGATGAAAAAAGCAAGTATTCTGAGAGTTATGGTGGAAATAGTTACACTCGCACTTTGGTCTAGCAGTTTACAGACCAACCTGCAATTGATTGACCATAACTTACTCAATTTAACTCGGAATTGATTCAAATTCATGCCATTTTGAAGGTGTGGAAGTGTAGTTGAAAACGAAAGAAACAGAGATGAAAAATTCCAAGTATCTTAAGAGTTATGATGGAAATAGTTAGACTCGCGCTTTGGTCTAGCAGTTTACAGACCTGCTTCCGATTCATTGACCATAAGTCACTCAATTCGACTCGGAATTTATTCAAATTCATGCCATTTGGAAGATGTCGAAGAGTAGCTGAAAACGAAAGAAACGGAGACGAAAAACTCCAAGTATTTTAAGAGTTATGATAGAAATAGTTAGACTCCCGCTTTCGCCTAGCAGTTTACAGACCTACCTCCGATTTAATGACCACAACTCACTCAATTGAACATGTAATTCAATGAAATTTGTTGCATTTCGAAGTAGTCGAAGTGTAGTTTAAAACGGAAGAAAGAGAGATGAAAAACTACTTGTATTTTGAGAGTTATGATGGAAATAGTTAGATTCGCGCTTTGGTCTAGCAGTTTGCAGACATACCTCCGATTGAATGACCATAACTCACTCAATTCAACCCGGAATTCATTGAAATTTATTCCATTTCGAAGGAGTCGAAGTGTAATCTAAAACGGAAGAAACAGAGATGAAAAAGTCCTAGTATTTTGAGAGTTATGACGGAAATAGTTAGACTCGCGCTTTGGTCTAGCAGTTTATAGACCTACGTCCGGTTGATTGACCATAACTCAGTCAATTCAACTTGGAATTGAGTCAAATTCATGCCATTTCGAAGATGTCGAAGTGTAGTTGAAAACATTAGAAACGGAGATGAAAAACTCCAAGTATTTTAAGAGTTATGACGGAAATAGTTAGACTCGCCCTTTCGCCTAGCAGTTTACAGACCTATCTCCGATTGAATGACCATAACTCACTCAATTCAACCTGGAATTAATTGAAATTTGTTCCATTTCGAATGAGTAGAAGTGTAGTTTAAAAAGAAAGAAACGGAGGTTAAAAAAGCCGAGTATTTCGGGAGTTATGATGGAAATAGTTAGACTCGCACTTTAGTGTAGCAGTTTACAGACCTACCTCCGATTGATTGACCATAACTCTGTCAATTCAACTCGGAATTTAGTCAAATTCATGCCGTTTCGAAGATGTCGAAGTGTAGTTGAAAACATAAGAAACGGAGATGAAAAACTCCAAGTATTTTAAGAGTTACGATGGAAATAGTTAGACTCGCGCTTTCGCCTAGCAGTTTACTGACCTACCTCCGATTGAATGACCATAACCCACTCAATTCAACTCGGAATTCATTGAAATTCGTTCCATTACGAAGGAGTCGAAAGTGTAGCTGAAAACGGAAGAAACGGAGATGAAAACTCCAAGTATTTTGAGAGTTATGGTGGAAATAGTTAGACTCGTGTTTTCGCCTAGCACTTTACAGACCTACCTCCGATTGAATGACCATAAGTCACTAAATTCAACTCGGATTTCATTGAAATTTGTTCCATTTCGAAGGAGTCGAAGTGTAGTTTATAACGGAAGAAACGGGGATGCAAAAAGCCAAGTATTTTGAGAGTTATGGTGGAAATAGTTAGACTCGCACTTTGGTCTACGAGTTTACAGACCTACCTCCGATTGATTGACCATAACTCACTCAATTCAACTCAGAATTGAATCAAATTCATGGCATTGCGAAGATGTCGAAGTGTAGTTGGAAATGGAGATGAAAAACTCCAAGTAATTTAAGAGTTATGATGGACATAGTTAGACTCGCGCTTTCGCCTAGCAGTTTACAGACATACCTCCGAGTCAATGACCATAACTCACTCAATTCAACTCGGAATTCATTGAAATTTGTTCCATTTCGAAGGACTCGAACTGTAGTTTAAAACGGAAGAAACAGAGATGAAAAAAGCCAAGTATTGTGAGAGTTATGGTGGAAATAGTTAGACTCGCACTTTGGTCTAGCAGTTTACAGACCAACCTGCAATTGATTGACCATAACTTACTCAATTTAACTCGGAATTGATTCAAATTCATGCCATTTTGAAGGTGTGGAACTGTAGTTGAAAACGAAAGAAACATAGATGAAAAATTCCAAGTATCTTAAGAGTTATGATGGAAATAGTTAGACTCGCGCTTTGGTCTAGCAGTTTACAGACCTGCTTCCGATTCATTCACCATAAGTCACTCAATTCGACTCGGAATTTATTCAAATTCATGCCATTTGGAAGATGTCGAAGAGTAGCTGAAAACGAAAGAAACGGAGACGAAAAACTCCAAGTATTTTAAGAGTTACGATGGAAATAGTTAGACTCGCGCTTTCGCCTAGCAGTTTACTGACCTACCTCCGATTTAATGACCACAACTCACTCAATTCAACTCGGAATTCATTGAAATTCGTTCCATTACGAAGGAGTCGAAAGTGTAGCTGAAAACGGAAGAAACGGAGATGAAAACTCCAAGTATTTTGAGAGTTATGGTGGAAATAGTTAGACTCGCGTTTTCGCCTAGCAGTTTACAGACCTACCTCCGATTGAATGACCATAAGTCACTAAAATTCAACTCGGAATTCATTGAACTTTGTTCCATTTCGAAGGAGTCGAAGTGTAGTTTAAAACAGAAGAAACGGAGATGCAAAAAGCCAAGTATTTTGAGAGTTATGGTGGAAATAGTTAGACTCGCACTTTGGTCTAGTAGTTTACAGACCTACCTCCGATTGATTGACCATAACTCAGTCAATTCAACTCGGAATTTAGTCAAATTCATGCCGTTTCGAAGATGTCGAAGTGTAGTTGGAAATGGAGATGAAAAACTCAAAGTAATTTAAGAGTTATGATGGACATAGTTAGACTCGCGCTTTCGCCTAGCAGTTTACAGACCTACCTCCGAGTCAATGACCATAACTCACTCAATTCAACTCGGAATTCATTGAAATTTGTTCCATTTCGAAGGACTCGAACTGTAGTTTAAAACGGAAGAAACGGAGATGAAAAAAGCAAGTATTCTGAGAGTTATGGTGGAAATAGTTACACTCGCACTTTGGTCTAGCAGTTTACAGACCAACCTGCAATTGATTGACCATAACTTACTCAATTTAACTCGGAATTGATTCAAATTCATGCCATTTTGAAGGTGTGGAAGTGTAGTTGAAAACGAAAGAAACAGAGATGAAAAATTCCAAGTATCTTAAGAGTTATGATGGAAATAGTTAGACTCGCGCTTTGGTCTAGCAGTTTACAGACCTGCTTCCGATTCATTCACCATAAGTCACTCAATTCGACTCGGAATTTATTCAAATTCAGGCCATTTGGAAGATGTCGAAGAGTAGCTGAAAACGAAAGAAACGGAGACGAAAAACTCCAAGTATTTTAAGAGTTATGATAGAAATAGTTAGACTCGCGCTTTCGCCTAGCAGTTTACAGACCTACCTCCGATTTAATGACCACAACTCACTCAATTGAACATGTAATTCAATGAAATTTGTTGCATTTCGAAGTAGTCGAAGTGTAGTTTAAAACGGAAGAAACGGAGATGAAAAACTACTTGTATTTTGAGAGTTATGATGGAAATAGTTAGATTCGCGCTTTGGTCTAGCAGTTTGCAGACATACCTCCGATTGAATGACCATAACTCACTCAATTCAACCCGGAATTCATTGAAATTTATTCCATTTCTAAGGAGTCGAAGTGTAGTCTAAAACGGAAGAAACAGAGATGAAAAAGTCCTAGTATTTTGAGAGTTATGACGGAAATAGTTAGACTCGCGCTTTGGTCTAGCAGTTTATAGACCTACGTCCGGTTGATTGACCATAACTCAGTCAATTCAACTCGGAATTGAGTCAAATTCATGCCATTTCGAAGATGTCGAAGTGTAGTTGAAAACATTAGAAACGGAGATGAAAAACTCCAAGTATTTTAAGAGTTATGACGGAAATAGTTAGACTCGCCCTTTCGCCTAGCAGTTTACAGACCTATCTCCGATTGAATGACCATAACTCACTCAATTCAACCCGGAATTAATTGAAATTTGTTCCATTTCGAATGAGTAGAAGTGTAGTTTAAAAAGAAAGAAACGGAGGTTAAAAAAGCCAAGTATTTCGGGAGTTATGATGGAAATAGTTAGACTCGCACTTTAGTGTAGCAGTTTACAGACCTACCTCCGATTGATTGACATAACTCTGTCAATTCAACTCGGAATTTAGTCAAATTCATGCCGTTTCGAAGATGTCGAAGTGTAGTTGAAAACATAAGAAACGAAGATGAAAAACTCCAAGTATTTTAAGAGTTACGATGGAAATAGTTAGACTCGCGCTTTCGCCTAGCAGTTTACTGACCTACCTCCGATTGAATGACCATAACCCACTCAATTCAACTCGGAATTCATTGAAATTCGTTCCATTACGAAGGAGTCGAAAGTGTAGCTGAAAACATAAGAAACGGAGATGAAAACTCCAAGTATTTTGAGAGTTATGGTGGAAATAGTTAGACTCGTGTTTTCGCCTAGCAGTTTACAGACCTACCACCGATTGAATGACCATAAGTCACTAAATTCAACTCGGATTTCATTGAAATTTGTTCCATTTCGAAGGAGTCGAAGTGTAGTTTATAACGGAAGAAACGGAGATGCAAAAAGCCAAGTATTTTGAGAGTTATGGTGGAAATAGTTAGACTCGCACTTTGGTCTAGTAGTTTACAGACCTACCTCCGATTGATTGACCATAACTCACTCAATTCAACTCAGAATTGAATCAAATTCATGGCATTGCGAAGATGTCGAAGTGTAGTTGGAAATGGAGATGAAAAACTCCAAGTAATTTAAGAGTTATGATGGACATAGTTAGACTCGCGCTTTCGCCTAGCAGTTTACAGACATACCTCCGAGTCAATGACCATAACTCACTCAATTCAACTCGGAATTCATTGAAATTTGTTCCATTTCGAAGGACTCAAACTGTAGTTTAAAACGGAAGAAACAGAGATGAAAAAAGCCAAGTATTGTGAGAGTTATGGTGGAAATAGTTAGACTCGCACTTTGGTCTAGCAGTTTACAGACCAACCTGCAATTGATTGACCATAACTTACTCAATTTAACTCGGAATTTATTCAAATTCATGCCATTTTGAAGGTGTGGAACTGTAGTTGAAAACGAAAGAAACAGAGATGAAAAATTCCAAGTATCTTAAGAGTTATGATGGAAATAGTTAGACTCGCGCTTTGGTCTAGCAGTTTACAGACCTGCTTCCGATTCATTAACCATAAGTCACTCAATTCGACTCGGAATTTATTCAAATTCATGCCATTTGGAAGATGTCGAAGAGTAGCTGAAAACGAAAGAAACGGAGACGAAAAACTCCAAGTATTTTAAGAGTTATGATAGAAATAGTTAGACTCCCGCTTTCGCCTAGCAGTTTACAGACCTACCTCCGATTTAATGACCACAACTCACTCAATTGAACATGTAATTCAATGAAATTTGTTGCATTTCGAAGTAGTCAAAGTGTAGTTTAAAACGGAAGAAAGAGAGATGAAAAACTACTTGTATTTTGAGAGTTATGATGGAAATAGTTAGATTCGCGCTTTGGTCTAGCAGTTTGCAGACATACCTCCGATTGAATGACCATAACTCACTCAATTCAACCCGGAATTCATTGAAATTTATTCCATTTCGAAGGAGTCGAAGTGTAATCTAAAACGGAAGAAACAGAGATGAAAAAGTCCTAGTATTTTGAGAGTTATGACGGAAATAGTTAGACTCGCGCTTTGGTCTAGCAGTTTATAGACCTACGTCCGGTTGATTGACCATAACTCAGTCAATTCAACTTGGAATTGAGTCAAATTCATGCCATTTCGAAGATGTCGAAGTGTAGTTGAAAACATTAGAAACGGAGATGAAAAACTCCAAGTATTTTAAGAGTTATGACGGAAATAGTTAGACTCGCCCTTTCGCCTAGCAGTTTACAGACCTATCTCCGATTGAATGACCATAACTCACTCAATTCAACCTGGAATTAATTGAAATTTGTTCCATTTCGAATGAGTAGAAGTGTAGTTTAAAAAGAAAGAAACGGAGGTTAAAAAAGCCGAGTATTTCGGGAGTTATGATGGAAATAGTTAGACTCGCACTTTAGTGTAGCAGTTTACAGACCTACCTCCGATTGATTGACCATAACTCTGTCAATTCAACTCGGAATTTAGTCAAATTCATGCCGTTTCGAAGATGTCGAAGTGTAGTTGAAAACATAAGAAACGGAGATGAAAAACTCCAAGTATTTTAAGAGTTACGATGGAAATAGTTAGACTCGCGCTTTCGCCTAGCAGTTTACTGACCTACCTCCGATTGAATGACCATAACCCACTCAATTCAACTCGGAATTCATTGAAATTCGTTCCATTACGAAGGAGTCGAAAGTGTAGCTGAAAACGGAAGAAACGGAGATGAAAACTCCAAGTATTTTGAGAGTTATGGTGGAAATAGTTAGACTCGTGTTTTCGCCTAGCACTTTACAGACCTACCTCCGATTGAATGACCATAAGTCACTAAATTCAACTCGGATTTCATTGAAATTTGTTCCATTTCGAAGGAGTCGAAGTGTAGTTTATAACGGAAGAAACGGGGATGCAAAAAGCCAAGTATTTTGAGAGTTATGGTGGAAATAGTTAGACTCGCACTTTGGTCTACGAGTTTACAGACCTACCTCCGATTGATTGACCATAACTCACTCAATTCAACTCAGAATTGAATCAAATTCATGGCATTGCGAAGATGTCGAAGTGTAGTTGGAAATGGAGATGAAAAACTCCAAGTAATTTAAGAGTTATGATGGACATAGTTAGACTCGCGCTTTCGCCTAGCAGTTTACAGACATACCTCCGAGTCAATGACCATAACTCACTCAATTCAACTCGGAATTCATTGAAATTTGTTCCATTTCGAAGGACTCGAACTGTAGTTTAAAACGGAAGAAACAGAGATGAAAAAAGCCAAGTATTGTGAGAGTTATGGTGGAAATAGTTAGACTCGCACTTTGGTCTAGCAGTTTACAGACCAACCTGCAATTGATTGACCATAACTTACTCAATTTAACTCGGAATTTATTCAAATTCATGCCATTTTGAAGGTGTGGAACTGTAGTTGAAAACGAAAGAAACAGAGATGAAAAATTCCAAGTATCTTAAGAGTTATGATGGAAATAGTTAGACTCGCGCTTTGGTCTAGCAGTTTACAGACCTGCTTCCGATTCATTAACCATAAGTCACTCAATTCGACTCGGAATTTATTCAAATTCATGCCATTTGGAAGATGTCGAAGAGTAGCTGAAAACGAAAGAAACGGAGACGAAAAACTCCAAGTATTTTAAGAGTTATGATAGAAATAGTTAGACTCCCGCTTTCGCCTAGCAGTTTACAGACCTACCTCCGATTTAATGACCACAACTCACTCAATTGAACATGTAATTCAATGAAATTTGTTGCATTTCGAAGTAGTCGAAGTGTAGTTTAAAACGGAAGAAAGAGAGATGAAAAACTACTTGTATTTTGAGAGTTATGATGGAAATAGTTAGATTCGCGCTTTGGTCTAGCAGTTTGCAGACATACCTCCGATTGAATGACCATAACTCACTCAATTCAACCCGGAATTCATTGAAATTTATTCCATTTCGAAGGAGTCGAAGTGTAATCTAAAACGGAAGAAACAGAGATGAAAAAGTCCTAGTATTTTGAGAGTTATGACGGAAATAGTTAGACTCGCGCTTTGGTCTAGCAGTTTATAGACCTACGTCCGGTTGATTGACCATAACTCAGTCAATTCAACTTGGAATTGAGTCAAATTCATGCCATTTCGAAGATGTCGAAGTGTAGTTGAAAACATTAGAAACGGAGATGAAAAACTCCAAGTATTTTAAGAGTTATGACGGAAATAGTTAGACTCGCCCTTTCGCCTAGCAGTTTACAGACCTATCTCCGATTGAATGACCATAACTCACTCAATTCAACCTGGAATTAATTGAAATTTGTTCCATTTCGAATGAGTAGAAGTGTAGTTTAAAAAGAAAGAAACGGAGGTTAAAAAAGCCGAGTATTTCGGGAGTTATGATGGAAATAGTTAGACTCGCACTTTAGTGTAGCAGTTTACAGACCTACCTCCGATTGATTGACCATAACTCTGTCAATTCAACTCGGAATTTAGTCAAATTCATGCCGTTTCGAAGATGTCGAAGTGTAGTTGAAAACATAAGAAACGGAGATGAAAAACTCCAAGTATTTTAAGAGTTACGATGGAAATAGTTAGACTCGCGCTTTCGCCTAGCAGTTTACTGACCTACCTCCGATTGAATGACCATAACCCACTCAATTCAACTCGGAATTCATTGAAATTCGTTCCATTACGAAGGAGTCGAAAGTGTAGCTGAAAACGGAAGAAACGGAGATGAAAACTCCAAGTATTTTGAGAGTTATGGTGGAAATAGTTAGACTCGTGTTTTCGCCTAGCACTTTACAGACCTACCTCCGATTGAATGACCATAAGTCACTAAATTCAACTCGGATTTCATTGAAATTTGTTCCATTTCGAAGGAGTCGAAGTGTAGTTTATAACGGAAGAAACGGGGATGCAAAAAGCCAAGTATTTTGAGAGTTATGGTGGAAATAGTTAGACTCGCACTTTGGTCTACGAGTTTACAGACCTACCTCCGATTGATTGACCATAACTCACTCAATTCAACTCAGAATTGAATCAAATTCATGGCATTGCGAAGATGTCGAAGTGTAGTTGGAAATGGAGATGAAAAACTCCAAGTAATTTAAGAGTTATGATGGACATAGTTAGACTCGCGCTTTCGCCTAGCAGTTTACAGACATACCTCCGAGTCAATGACCATAACTCACTCAATTCAACTCGGAATTCATTGAAATTTGTTCCATTTCGAAGGACTCGAACTGTAGTTTAAAACGGAAGAAACAGAGATGAAAAAAGCCAAGTATTGTGAGAGTTATGGTGGAAATAGTTAGACTCGCACTTTGGTCTAGCAGTTTACAGACCAACCTGCAATTGATTGACCATAACTTACTCAATTTAACTCGGAATTTATTCAAATTCATGCCATTTTGAAGGTGTGGAACTGTAGTTGAAAACGAAAGAAACAGAGATGAAAAATTCCAAGTATCTTAAGAGTTATGATGGAAATAGTTAGACTCACGCTTTGGTCTAGCAGTTTACAGACCTGCTTCCGATTCATTCACCATAAGTCACTCAATTCGACTCGGAATTTATTCAAATTCATGCCATTTGGAAGATGTCGAAGAGTAGCTGAAAACGAAAGAAACGGAGATGAAAAACTCCAAGTATTTTAAGAGTTACGATGGAAATAGTTAGACTCGCGCTTTCGCCTAGCAGTTTACTGACCTACCTCCGATTTAATGACCACAACTCACTCAATTCAACTCGGAATTCATTGAAATTCGTTCCATTACGAAGGAGTCGAAAGTGTAGCTGAAAACGGAAGAAACGGAGATGAAAACTCCAAGTATTTTGAGAGTTATGGTGGAAATAGTTAGACTCGCGTTTTCGCCTAGCAGTTTACAGACCTACCTCCGATTGAATGACCATAAGTCACTAAAATTCAACTCGGAATTCATTGAACTTTGTTCCATTTCGAAGGAGTCGAAGTGTAGTTTAAAACAGAAGAAACGGAGATGCAAAAAGCCAAGTGTTTTGAGAGTTATGGTGGAAATAGTTAGACTCGCACTTTGGTCTAGTAGTTTACAGACCTACCTCCGATTGATTGACCATAACTCAGTCAATTCAACTCGGAATTTAGTCAAATTCATGCCGTTTCGAAGATGTCGAAGTGTAGTTGGAAATGGAGATGAAAAACTCCAAGTAATTTAAGAGTTATGATGGACATAGTTAGACTCGCGCTTTCGCCTAGCAGTTTACAGACCTACCTCCGAGTCAATGACCATAACTCACTCAATTCAACTCGGAATTCATTGAAATTTGTTCCATTTCGAAGGACTCGAACTGTAGTTTAAAACGGAAGAAACGGAGATGAAAAAAGCAAGTATTCTGAGAGTTATGGTGGAAATAGTTAGACTCGCACTTTGGTCTAGCAGTTTACAGACCAACCTGCAATTGATTGACCATAACTTACTCAATTTAACTCGGAATTGATTCAAATTCATGCCATTTTGAAGGTGTGGAAGTGTAGTTGAAAACCAAAGAAACAGAGATGAAAAATTCCAAGTATCTTAAGAGTTATGATGGAAATAGTTAGACTCGCGCTTTGGTCTAGCAGTTTACAGACCTGCTTCCGATTCATTGACCATAAGTCACTCAATTCGACTCGGAATTTATTCAAATTCATGCCATTTGGAAGATGTCGAAGAGTAGCTGAAAACGAAAGAAACGGAGACGAAAAACTCCAAGTATTTTAAGAGTTATGATAGAAATAGTTAGACTCCCGCTTTCGCCTAGCAGTTTACAGACCTACCTCCGATTTAATGACCACAACTCACTCAATTGAACATGTAATTCAATGAAATTTGTTGCATTTCGAAGTAGTCGAAGTGTAGTTTAAAACGGAAGAAAGAGAGATGAAAAACTACTTGTATTTCGAGAGTTATGATGGAAATAGTTAGATTCGCGCTTTGGTCTAGCAGTTTGCAGACATACCTCCGATTGAATGACCATAACTCACTCAATTCAACCCGGAATTCATTGAAATTTATTCCATTTCGAAGGAGTCGAAGTGTAATCTAAAACGGAAGAAACAGAGATGAAAAAGTCCTAGTATTTTGAGAGTTATGACGGAAATAGTTAGACTCGCGCTTTGGTCTAGCAGTTTATAGACCTACGTCCGGTTGATTGACCATAACTCAGTCAATTCAACTTGGAATTGAGTCAAATTCATGCCATTTCGAAGATGTCGAAGTGTAGTTGAAAACATTAGAAACGGAGATGAAAAACTCCAAGTATTTTAAGAGTTATGACGGAAATAGTTAGACTCGCCCTTTCGCCTAGCAGTTTACAGACCTATCTCCGATTGAATGACCATAACTCACTCAATTCAACCTGGAATTAATTGAAATTTGTTCCATTTCGAATGAGTAGAAGTGTAGTTTAAAAAGAAAGAAATGGAGGTTAAAAAAGCCGAGTATTTCGGGAGTTATGATGGAAATAGTTAGACTCGCACTTTAGTGTAGCAGTTTACAGACCTACCTCCGATTGATTGACCATAACTCTGTCAATTCAACTCGGAATTTAGTCAAATTCATGCCGTTTCGAAGATGTCGAAGTGTAGTTGAAAACATAAGAAACGGAGATGAAAAACTCCAAGTATTTTAAGAGTTACGATGGAAATAGTTAGACTCGCGCTTTCGCCTAGCAGTTTACTGACCTACCTCCGATTGAATGACCATAACCCACTCAATTCAACTCGGAATTCATTGAAATTCGTTCCATTACGAAGGAGTCGAAAGTGTAGCTGAAAACGGAAGAAACGGAGATGAAAACTCCAAGTATTTTGAGAGTTATGGTGGAAATAGTTAGACTCGTGTTTTCGCCTAGCACTTTACAGACCTACCTCCGATTGAATGACCATAAGTCACTAAATTCAACTCGGATTTCATTGAAATTTGTTCCATTTCGAAGGAGTCGAAGTGTAGTTTATAACGGAAGAAACGGGGATGCAAAAAGCCAAGTATTTTGAGAGTTATGGTGGAAATAGTTAGACTCGCACTTTGGTCTACGAGTTTACAGACCTACCTCCGATTGATTGACCATAACTCACTCAATTCAACTCAGAATTGAATCAAATTCATGGCATTGCGAAGATGTCGAAGTGTAGTTGGAAATGGAGATGAAAAACTCCAAGTAATTTAAGAGTTATGATGGACATAGTTAGACTCGCGCTTTCGCCTAGCAGTTTACAGACATACCTCCGAGTCAATGACCATAACTCACTCAATTCAACTCGGAATTCATTGAAATTTGTTCCATTTCGAAGGACTCGAACTGTAGTTTAAAACGGAAGAAACAGAGATGAAAAAAGCCAAGTATTGTGAGAGTTATGGTGGAAATAGTTAGACTCGCACTTTGGTCTAGCAGTTTACAGACCAACCTGCAATTGATTGACCATAACTTACTCAATTTAACTCGGAATTTATTCAAATTCATGCCATTTTGAAGGTGTGGAACTGTAGTTGAAAACGAAAGAAACAGAGATGAAAAATTCCAAGTATCTTAAGAGTTATGATGGAAATAGTTAGACTCGCGCTTTGGTCTAGCAGTTTACAGACCTGCTTCCGATTCATTCACCATAAGTCACTCAATTCGACTCGGAATTTATTCAAATTCATGCCATTTGGAAGATGTCGAAGAGTAGCTGAAAACGAAAGAAACGGAGACGAAAAACTCCAAGTATTTTAAGAGTTACGATGGAAATAGTTAGACTCGCGCTTTCGCCTAGCAGTTTACTGACCTACCTCCGATTTAATGACCACAACTCACTCAATTCAACTCGGAATTCATTGAAATTCGTTCCATTACGAAGGAGTCGAAAGTGTAGCTGAAAACGGAAGAAACGGAGATGAAAACTCCAAGTATTTTGAGAGTTATGGTGGAAATAGTTAGACTCGCGTTTTCGCCTAGCAGTTTACAGACCTACCTCCGATTGAATGACCATAAGTCACTAAAATTCAACTCGGAATTCATTGAACTTTGTTCCATTTCGAAGGAGTCGAAGTGTAGTTTAAAACAGAAGAAACGGAGATGCAAAAAGCCAAGTGTTTTGAGAGTTATGGTGGAAATAGTTAGACTCGCACTTTGGTCTAGTAGTTTACAGACCTACCTCCGATTGATTGACCATAACTCAGTCAATTCAACTCGGAATTTAGTCAAATTCATGCCGTTTCGAAGATGTCGAAGTGCAGTTGGAAATGGAGATGAAAAACTCCAAGTAATTTAAGAGTTATGATGGACATAGTTAGACTCGCGCTTTCGCCTAGCAGTTTACAGACCTACCTCCGAGTCAATGACCATAACTCACTCAATTCAACTCGGAATTCATTGAAATTTGTTCCATTTCGAAGGACTCGAACTGTAGTTTAAAACGGAAGAAACGGAGATGAAAAAAGCAAGTATTCTGAGAGTTATGGTGGAAATAGTTACACTCGCACTTTGGTCTAGCAGTTTACAGACCAACCTGCAATTGATTGACCATAACTTACTCAATTTAACTCGGAATTGATTCAAATTCATGCCATTTTGAAGGTGTGGAAGTGTAGTTGAAAACGAATGAAACAGAGATGAAAAATTCCAAGTATCTTAAGAGTTATGATGGAAATAGTTAGACTCGCGCTTTGGTCTAGCAGTTTACAGACCTGCTTCCGATTCATTGACCATAAGTCACTCAATTCGACTCGGAATTTATTCAAATTCATGCCATTTGGAAGATGTCGAAGAGTAGCTGAAAACGAAAGAAACGGAGACGAAAAACTCCAAGTATTTTAAGAGTTATGATAGAAATAGTTAGACTCGCGCTTTCGCCTAGCAGTTTACAGACCTACCTCCGATTTAATGACCACAACTCACTCAATTGAACATGTAATTCAATGAAATTTGTTGCATTTCGAAGTAGTCGAAGTGTAGTTTAAAACGGAAGAAACGGAGATGAAAAACTACTTGTATTTTGAGAGTTATGATGGAAATAGTTAGATTCGCGCTTTGGTCTAGCAGTTTGCAGACATACCTCCGATTGAATGACCATAACTCACTCAATTCAACCCGGAATTCATTGAAATTTATTCCATTTCTAAGGAGTCGAAGTGTAGTCTAAAACGGAAGAAACAGAGATGAAAAAGTCCTAGTATTTTGAGAGTTATGACGGAAATAGTTAGACTCGCGCTTTGGTCTAGCAGTTTATAGACCTACGTCCGGTTGATTGACCATAACTCAGTCAATTCAACTCGGAATTGAGTCAAATTCATGCCATTTCGAAGATGTCGAAGTGTAGTTGAAAACATTAGAAACGGAGATGAAAAACTCCAAGTATTTTAAGAGTTATGACGGAAATAGTTAGACTCGCCCTTTCGCCTAGCAGTTTACAGACCTATCTCCGATTGAATGACCATAACTCACTCAATTCAACCCGGAATTAATTGAAATTTGTTCCATTTCGAATGAGTAGAAGTGTAGTTTAAAAAGAAAGAAACGGAGGTTAAAAAAGCCGAGTATTTCGGGAGTTATGATGGAAATAGTTAGACTCGCACTTTAGTGTAGCAGTTTACAGACCTACCTCCGATTGATTGACATAACTCTGTCAATTCAACTCGGAATTTAGTCAAATTCATGCCGTTTCGAAGATGTCGAAGTGTAGTTGAAAACATAAGAAACGGAGATGAAAAACTCCAAGTATTTTAAGAGTTACGATGGAAATAGTTAGACTCGCGCTTTCGCCTAGCAGTTTACTGACCTACCTCCGATTGAATGACCATAACCCACTCAATTCAACTCGGAATTCATTGAAATTCGTTCCATTACGAAGGAGTCGAAAGTGTAGCTGAAAACGGAAGAAACGGAGATGAAAACTCCAAGTATTTTGAGAGTTATGGTGGAAATAGTTAGACTCGTGTTTTCGCCTAGCAGTTTACAGACCTACCTCCGATTGAATGACCATAAGTCACTAAATTCAACTCGGATTTCATTGAAATTTGTTCCATTTCGAAGGAGTCGAAGTGTAGTTTATAACGGAAGAAACGGAGATGCAAAAAGCCAAGTATTTTGAGAGTTATGGTGGAAATAGTTAGACTCGCACTTTGGTCTAGTAGTTTACAGACCTACCTCCGATTGATTGACCATAACTCACTCAATTCAACTCAGAATTGAATCAAATTCATGGCATTGCGAAGATGTCGAAGTGTAGTTGGAAATGGAGATGAAAAACTCCAAGTAATTTAAGAGTTATGATGGACATAGTTAGACTCGCGCTTTCGCCTAGCAGTTTACAGACCTACCTCCGAGTCAATGACCATAACTCACTCAATTCAACTCGGAATTCATTGAAATTTGTTCCATTTCGAAGGACTCGAACTGTAGTTTAAAACGGAAGAAACGGAGATGAAAAAAGCAAGTATTCTGAGAGTTATGGTGGAAATAGTTACACTCGCACTTTGGTCTAGCAGTTTACAGACCAACCTGCAATTGATTGACCATAACTTACTCAATTTAACTCGGAATTGATTCAAATTCATGCCATTTTGAAGGTGTGGAAGTGTAGTTGAAAACGAAAGAAACAGAGATGAAAAATTCCAAGTATCTTAAGAGTTATGATGGAAATAGTTAGACTCGCGCTTTGGTCTAGCAGTTTACAGACCTGCTTCCGATTCATTGACCATAAGTCACTCAATTCGACTCGGAATTTATTCAAATTCATGCCATTTGGAAGATGTCGAAGAGTAGCTGAAAACGAAAGAAACGGAGACGAAAAACTCCAAGTATTTTAAGAGTTATGATAGAAATAGTTAGACTCCCGCTTTCGCCTAGCAGTTTACAGACCTACCTCCGATTTAATGACCACAACTCACTCAATTGAACATGTAATTCAATGAAATTTGTTGCATTTCGAAGTAGTCGAAGTGTAGTTTAAAACGGAAGAAAGAGAGATGAAAAACTACTTGTATTTTGAGAGTTATGATGGAAATAGTTAGATTCGCGCTTTGGTCTAGCAGTTTGCAGACATACCTCCGATTGAATGACCATAACTCACTCAATTCAACCCGGAATTCATTGAAATTTATTCCATTTCGAAGGAGTCGAAGTGTAATCTAAAACGGAAGAAACAGAGATGAAAAAGTCCTAGTATTTTGAGAGTTATGACGGAAATAGTTAGACTCGCGCTTTGGTCTAGCAGTTTATAGACCTACGTCCGGTTGATTGACCATAACTCAGTCAATTCAACTTGGAATTGAGTCAAATTCATGCCATTTCGAAGATGTCGAAGTGTAGTTGAAAACATTAGAAACGGAGATGAAAAACTCCAAGTATTTTAAGAGTTATGACGGAAATAGATAGACTCGCCCTTTCGCCTAGCAGTTTACAGACCTATCTCCGATTGAATGACCATAACTCACTCAATTCAACCTGGAATTAATTGAAATTTGTTCCATTTCGAATGAGTAGAAGTGTAGTTTAAAAAGAAAGAAACGGAGGTTAAAAAAGCCGAGTATTTCGGGAGTTATGATGGAAATAGTTAGACTCGCACTTTAGTGTAGCAGTTTACAGACCTACCTCCGATTGATTGACCATAACTCTGTCAATTCAACTCGGAATTTAGTCAAATTCATGCCGTTTCGAAGATGTCGAAGTGTAGTTGAAAACATAAGAAACGGAGATGAAAAACTCCAAGTATTTTAAGAGTTACGATGGAAATAGTTAGACTCGCGCTTTCGCCTAGCAGTTTACTGACCTACCTCCGATTGAATGACCATAACCCACTCAATTCAACTCGGAATTCATTGAAATTCGTTCCATTACGAAGGAGTCGAAAGTGTAGCTGAAAACGGAAGAAACGGAGATGAAAACTCCAAGTATTTTGAGAGTTATGGTGGAAATAGTTAGACTCGTGTTTTCGCCTAGCACTTTACAGACCTACCTCCGATTGAATGACCATAAGTCACTAAATTCAACTCGGATTTCATTGAAATTTGTTCCATTTCGAAGGAGTCGAAGTGTAGTTTATAACGGAAGAAACGGGGATGCAAAAAGCCAAGTATTTTGAGAGTTATGGTGGAAATAGTTAGACTCGCACTTTGGTCTACGAGTTTACAGACCTACCTCCGATTGATTGACCATAACTCACTCAATTCAACTCAGAATTGAATCAAATTCATGGCATTGCGAAGATGTCGAAGTGTAGTTGGAAATGGAGATGAAAAACTCCAAGTAATTTAAGAGTTATGATGGACATAGTTAGACTCGCGCTTTCGCCTAGCAGTTTACAGACATACCTCCGAGTCAATGACCATAACTCACCCAATTCAACTCGGAATTCATTGAAATTTGTTCCATTTCGAAGGACTCGAACTGTAGTTTAAAACGGAAGAAACAGAGATGAAAAAAGCCAAGTATTGTGAGAGTTATGGTGGAAATAGTTAGACTCGCACTTTGGTCTAGCAGTTTACAGACCAACCTGCAATTGATTGACCATAACTTACTCAATTTAACTCGGAATTTATTCAAATTCATGCCATTTTGAAGGTGTGGAACTGTAGTTGAAAACGAAAGAAACAGAGATGAAAAATTCCAAGTATCTTAAGAGTTATGATGGAAATAGTTAGACTCGCGCTTTGGTCTAGCAGTTTACAGACCTGCTTCCGATTCATTCACCATAAGTCACTCAATTCGACTCGGAATTTATTCAAATTCATGCCATTTGGAAGATGTCGAAGAGTAGCTGAAAACGAAAGAAACGGAGACGAAAAACTCCAAGTATTTTAAGAGTTACGATGGAAATAGTTAGACTCGCGCTTTCGCCTAGCAGTTTACTGACCTACCTCCGATTTAATGACCACAACTCACTCAATTCAACTCGGAATTCATTGAAATTCGTTCCATTACGAAGGAGTCGAAAGTGTAGCTGAAAACGGAAGAAACGGAGATGAAAACTCCAAGTATTTTGAGAGTTATGGTGGAAATAGTTAGACTCGCGTTTTCGCCTAGCAGTTTACAGACCTACCTCCGATTGAATGACCATAAGTCACTAAAATTCGACTCGGAATTCATTGAACTTTGTTCCATTTCGAAGGAGTCGAAGTGTAGTTTAAAACAGAAGAAACGGAGATGCAAAAAGCCAAGTATTTTGAGAGTTATGGTGGAAATAGTTAGACTCGCACTTTGGTCTAGTAGTTTACAGACCTACCTCCGATTGATTGACCATAACTCAGTCAATTCAACTCGGAATTTAGTCAAATTCATGCCGTTTCGAAGATGTCGAAGTGTAGTTGGAAATGGAGATGAAAAACTCCAAGTAATTTAAGAGTTATGATGGACATAGTTAGACTCGCGCTTTCGCCTAGCAGTTTACAGACCTACCTCCGAGTCAATGACCATAACTCACTCAATTCAACTCGGAATTCATTGAAATTTGTTCCATTTCGAAGGACTCGAACTGTAGTTTAAAACGGAAGAAACGGAGATGAAAAAAGCAAGTATTCTGAGAGTTATGGTGGAAATAGTTACACTCGCACTTTGGTCTAGAAGTTTACAGACCAACCTGCAATTGATTGACCATAACTTACTCAATTTAACTCGGAATTGATTCAAATTCATGCCATTTTGAAGGTGTGGAAGTGTAGTTGAAAACGAAAGAAACAGAGATGAAAAATTCCAAGTATCTTAAGAGTTATGATGGAAATAGTTAGACTCGCGCTTTGGTCTAGCAGTTTACAGACCTGCTTCCGATTCATTGACCATAAGTCACTCAATTCGACTCGGAATTTATTCAAATTCATGCCATTTGGAAGATGTCGAAGAGTAGCTGAAAACGAAAGAAACGGAGACGAAAAACTCCAAGTATTTTAAGAGTTATGATAGAAATAGTTAGACTCGCGCTTTCGCCTAGCAGTTTACAGACCTACCTCCGATTTAATGACCACAACTCACTCAATTGAACATGTAATTCAATGAAATTTGTTGCATTTCGAAGTAGTCGAAGTGTAGTTTAAAACGGAAGAAACGGAGATGAAAAACTACTTGTATTTTGAGAGTTATGATGGAAATAGTTAGATTCGCGCTTTGGTTTAGCAGTTTGCAGACATACCTCCGATTGAATGACCATAACTCACTCAATTCAACCCGGAATTCATTGAAATTTATTCCATTTCTAAGGAGTCGAAGTGTAGTCTAAAACGGAAGAAACAGAGATGAAAAAGTCCTAGTATTTTGAGAGTTATGACGGAAATAGTTAGACTCGCGCTTTGGTCTAGCAGTTTATAGACCTACGTCCGGTTGATTGACCATAACTCAGTCAATTCAACTCGGAATTGAGTCAAATTCATGCCATTTCGAAGATGTCGAAGTGTAGTTGAAAACATTAGAAACGGAGATGAAAAACTCCAAGTATTTTAAGAGTTATGACGGAAATAGTTAGACTCGGTCTTTCGCCTAGCAGTTTACAGACCTATCTCCGATTGAATGACCATAACTCACTCAATTCAACCCGGAATTAATTGAAATTTGTTCCATTTCGAATGAGTAGAAGTGTAGTTTAAAAAGAAAGAAACGGAGGTTAAAAAAGCCAAGTATTTCGGGAGTTATGATGGAAATAGTTAGACTCGCACTTTAGTGTAGCAGTTTACAGACCTACCTCCGATTGATTGACATAACTCTGTCAATTCAACTCGGAATTTAGTCAAATTCATGCCGTTTCGAAGATGTCGAAGTGTAGTTGAAAACATAAGAAACGAAGATGAAAAACTCCAAGTATTTTAAGAGTTACGATGGAAATAGTTAGACTCGCGCTTTCGCCTAGCAGTTTACTGACCTACCTCCGATTGAATGACCATAACCCACTCAATTCAACTCGGAATTCATTGAAATTCGTTCCATTACGAAGGAGTCGAAAGTGTAGCTGAAAACATAAGAAACGGAGATGAAAACTCCAAGTATTTTGAGAGTTATGGTGGAAATAGTTAGACTCGTGTTTTCGCCTAGCAGTTTACAGACCTACCTCCGATTGAATGACCATAAGTCACTAAATTCAACTCGGATTTCATTGAAATTTGTTCCATTTCGAAGGAGTCGAAGTGTAGTTTATAACGGAAGAAACGGAGATGCAAAAAGCCAAGTATTTTGAGAGTTATGGTGGAAATAGTTAGACTCGCACTTTGGTCTAGTAGTTTACAGACCTACCTCCGATTGATTGACCATAACTCACTCAAATCAACTCAGAATTGAATCAAATTCATGGCATTGCGAAGATGTCGAAGTGTAGTTGGAAATGGAGATGAAAAACTCCAAGTAATTTAAGAGTTATGATGGACATAGTTAGACTCGCGCTTTCGCCTAGCAGTTTACAGACCTACCTCCGAGTCAATGACCATAACTCACTCAATTCAACTCGGAATTCATTGAAATTTGTTCCATTTCAAAGGACTCGAACTGTAGTTTAAAACGGAAGAAACGGAGATGAAAAAAGCAAGTATTCTGAGAGTTATGGTGGAAATAGTTACACTCGCACTTTGGTCTAGCAGTTTACAGACCAACCTGCAATTGATTGACCATAACTTACTCAATTTAACTCGGAATTGATTCAAATTAATGCCATTTTGAAGGTGTGGAAATGTAGTTGAAAACGAAAGAAACAGAGATGAAAAATTCCAAGTATCTTAAGAGTTATGATGGAAATAGTTAGACTCGCGCTTTGGTCTAGCAGTTTACAGACCTGCTTCCGATTCATTGACCATAAGTCACTCAATTCGACTCGGAATTTATTCAAATTCATGCCATTTGGAAGATGTCGAAGAGTAGCTGAAAACGAAAGAAACGGAGACGAAAAACTCCAAGTATTTTAAGAGTTATGATAGAAATAGTTAGACTCCCGCTTTCGCCTAGCAGTTTACAGACCTACCTCCGATTTAATGACCACAACTCACTCAATTGAACATGTAATTCAATGAAATTTGTTGCATTTCGAAGTAGTCGAAGTGTAGTTTAAAACGGAAGAAAGAGAGATGAAAAACTACTTGTATTTTGAGAGTTATGATGGAAATAGTTAGATTCGCGCTTTGGTCTAGCAGTTTGCAGACATACCTCCGATTGAATGACCATAACTCACTCAATTCAACCCGGAATTCATTGAAATTTATTCCATTTCGAAGGAGTCGAAGTGTAATCTAAAACGGAAGAAACAGAGATGAAAAAGTCCTAGTATTTTGAGAGTTATGACGGAAATAGTTAGACTCGCGCTTTGGTCTAGCAGTTTATAGACCTACGTCCGGTTGATTGACCATAACTCAGTCAATTCAACTTGGAATTGAGTCAAATTCATGCCATTTCGAAGATGTCGAAGTGTAGTTGAAAACATTAGAAACGGAGACGAAAAACTCCAAGTATTTTAAGAGTTATGACGGAAATAGTTAGACTCGCCCTTTCGCCTAGCAGTTTACAGACCTATCTCCGATTGAATGACCATAACTCACTCAATTCAACCTGGAATTAATTGAAATTTGTTCCATTTCGAATGAGTAGAAGTGTAGTTTAAAAAGAAAGAAACGGAGGTTAAAAAAGCCGAGTATTTCGGGAGTTATGATGGAAATAGTTAGACTCGCACTTTAGTGTAGCAGTTTACAGACCTACCTCCGATTGATTGACCATAACTCTGTCAATTCAACTCGGAATTTAGTCAAATTCATGCCGTTTCGAAGATGTCGAAGTGTAGTTGAAAACATAAGAAACGGAGATGAAAAACTCCAAGTATTTTAAGAGTTACGATGGAAATAGTTAGACTCGCGCTTTCGCCTAGCAGTTTACTGACCTACCTCCGATTGAATGACCATAACCCACTCAATTCAACTCGGAATTCATTGAAATTCGTTCCATTACGAAGGAGTCGAAAGTGTAGCTGAAAACGAAAGAAACGGAGATGAAAACTCCAAGTATTTTGAGAGTTATGGTGGAAATAGTTAGACTCGTGTTTTCGCCTAGCACTTTACAGACCTACCTCCGATTGAATGACCATAAGTCACTAAATTCAACTCGGATTTCATTGAAATTTGTTCCATTTCGAAGGAGTCGAAGTGTAGTTTATAACGGAAGAAACGGGGATGCAAAAAGCCAAGTATTTTGAGAGTTATGGTGGAAATAGTTAGACTCGCACTTTGGTCTACGAGTTTACAGACCTACCTCCGATTGATTGACCATAACTCACTCAATTCAACTCAGAATTGAATCAAATTCATGGCATTGCGAAGATGTCGAAGTGTAGTTGGAAATGGAGATGAAAAACTCTAAGTAATTTAAGAGTTATGATGGACATAGTTAGACTCGCGCTTTCGCCTAGCAGTTTACAGACATACCTCCGAGTCAATGACCATAACTCACTCAATTCAACTCGGAATTCATTGAAATTTGTTCCATTTCGAAGGACTCGAACTGTAGTTTAAAACGGAAGAAACAGAGATGAAAAAAGCCAAGTATTGTGAGAGTTATGGTGGAAATAGTTAGACTCGCACTTTGGTCTAGCAGTTTACAGACCAACCTGCAATTGATTGACCATAACTTACTCAATTTAACTCGGAATTTATTCAAATTCATGCCATTTTGAAGGTGTGGAACTGTAGTTGAAAACGAAAGAAACAGAGATGAAAAATTCCAAGTATCTTAAGAGTTATGATGGAAATAGTTAGACTCGCGCTTTGGTCTAGCAGTTTACAGACCTGCTTCCGATTCATTCACCATAAGTCACTCAATTCGACTCGGAATTTATTCAAATTCATGCCATTTGGAAGATGTCGAAGAGTAGCTGAAAACGAAAGAAACGGAGACGAAAAACTCCAAGTATTTTAAGAGTTACGATGGAAATAGTTAGACTCGCGCTTTCGCCTAGCAGTTTACTGACCTACCTCCGATTTAATGACCACAACTCACTCAATTCAACTCGGAATTCATTGAAATTCGTTCCATTACGAAGGAGTCGAAAGTGTAGCTGAAAACGGAAGAAACGGAGATGAAAACTCCAAGTATTTTGAGAGTTATGGTGGAAATAGTTAGACTCGCGTTTTCGCCTAGCAGTTTACAGACCTACCTCCGATTGAATGACCATAACTCACTCAATTCAACCCGGAATTAATTGAAATTTGTTCCATTTCGAATGAGTAGAAGTGTAGTTTAAAAAGAAAGAAACGGAGGTTAAAAAAGCCAAGTATTTCGGGAGTTATGATGGAAATAGTTAGACTCGCACTTTAGTGTAGCAGTTTACAGACCTACCTCCGATTGATTGACATAACTCTGTCAATTCAACTCGGAATTTAGTCAAATTCATGCCGTTTCGAAGATGTCGAAGTGTAGTTGAAAACATAAGAAACGAAGATGAAAAACTCCAAGTATTTTAAGAGTTACGATGGAAATAGTTAGACTCGCGCTTTCGCCTAGCAGTTTACTGACCTACCTCCGATTGAATGACCATAACCCACTCAATTCAACTCGGAATTCATTGAAATTTATTCCATTTCTAAGGAGTCGAAGTGTAGTCTAAAACGGAAGAAACAGAGATGAAAAAGTCCTAGTATTTTGAGAGTTATGACGGAAATAGTTAGACTCGCGCTTTGGTCTAGCAGTTTGCAGACATACCTCCGATTGAATGACCATAACTCACTCAATTCAACCCGGAATTCATTGAAATTTATTCCATTTCTAAGGAGTCGAAGTGTAGTCTAAAACGGAAGAAACAGAGATGAAAAAGTCCTAGTATTTTGAGAGTTATGACGGAAATAGTTAGACTCGCGCTTTGGTCTAGCAGTTTATAGACCTACGTCCGGTTGATTGACCATAACTCAGTCAATTCAACTCGGAATTGAGTCAAATTCATGCCATTTCGAAGATGTCGAAGTGTAGTTGAAAACATTAGAAACGGAGATGAAAAACTCCAAGTATTTTAAGAGTTATGACGGAAATAGTTAGACTCGCCCTTTCGCCTAGCAGTTTACAGACCTATCTCCGATTGAATGACCATAACTCACTCAATTCAACCCGGAATTAATTGAAATTTGTTCCATTTCGAATGAGTAGAAGTGTAGTTTAAAAAGAAAGAAACGGAGGTTAAAAAAGCCAAGTATTTCGGGAGTTATGATGGAAATAGTTAGACTCGCACTTTAGTGTAGCAGTTTACAGACCTACCTCCGATTGATTGACATAACTCTGTCAATTCAACTCGGAATTTAGTCAAATTCATGCCGTTTCGAAGATGTCGAAGTGTAGTTGAAAACATAAGAAACGAAGATGAAAAACTCCAAGTATTTTAAGAGTTACGATGGAAATAGTTAGACTTCGCCTAGCAGTTTACTGACCTACCTCCGATTGAATGACCATAACCCACTCAATTCAACTCGGAATTCATTGAAATTCGTTCCATTACGAAGGAGTCGAAAGTGTAGCTGAAAACATAAGAAACGGAGATGAAAACTCCAAGTATTTTGAGAGTTATGGTGGAAATAGTTAGACTCGTGTTTTCGTCTAGCAGTTTACAGACCTACCTCCGATTGAATGACCATAAGTCACTAAATTCAACTCGGATTTCATTGAAATTTGTTCCATTTCGAAGGAGTCGAAGTGTAGTTTATAACGAAAGAAACGGAGATGCAAAAAGCCAAGTATTTTGAGAGTTATGGTGGAAATAGTTAGACTCGCACTTTGGTCTAGTAGTTTACAGACCTACCTCCGATTGATTGACCATAACTCACTCAATTCAACTCAGAATTGAATCAAATTCATGGCATTGCGAAGATGTCGAAGTGTAGTTGGAAATGGAGATGAAAAACTCCAAGTAATTTAAGAGTTATGATGGACATAGTTAGACTCGCGCTTTCGCCTAGCAGTTTACAGACCTACCTCCGAGTCAATGACCATAACTCACTCAATTCAACTCGGAATTCATTGAAATTTGTTCCATTTCGAAGGACTCGAACTGTAGTTTAAAACGGAAGAAACAGAGATGAAAAAAGCAAGTATTCTGAGAGTTATGGTGGAAATAGTTACACTCGCACTTTGGTCTAGCAGTTTACAGACCAACCTGCAATTGATTGACCATAACTTACTCAATTTAACTCGGAATTGATTCAAATTCATGCCATTTTGAAGGTGTGGAAGTGTAGTTGAAAACGAAAGAAACAGAGATGAAAAATTCCAAGTATCTTAAGAGTTATGATGGAAATAGTTAGACTCGCGCTTTGGTCTAGCAGTTTACAGACCTGCTTCCGATTCATTCACCATAAGTCACTCAATTCGACTCGGAATTTATTCAAATTCATGCCATTTGGAAGATGTCGAAGAGTAGCTGAAAACGAAAGAAACGGAGACGAAAAACTCCAAGTATTTTAAGAGTTACGATGGAAATAGTTAGACTCGCGCTTTCGCCTAGCAGTTTACTGACCTACCTCCGATTTAATGACCACAACTCACTCAATTCAACTCGGAATTCATTGAAATTCGTTCCATTACGAAGGAGTCGAAAGTGTAGCTGAAAACGGAAGAAACGGAGATGAAAACTCCAAGTATTTTGAGAGTTATGGTGGAAATAGTTAGACTCGCGTTTTCGCCTAGCAGTTTACAGACCTACCTCCGATTGAATGACCATAACTCACTCAATTCAACCCGGAATTAATTGAAATTTGTTCCATTTCGAATGAGTAGAAGTGTAGTTTAAAAAGAAAGAAACGGAGGTTAAAAAAGCCAAGTATTTCGGGAGTTATGATGGAAATAGTTAGACTCGCACTTTAGTGTAGCAGTTTACAGACCTACCTCCGATTGATTGACATAACTCTGTCAATTCAACTCGGAATTTAGTCAAATTCATGCCGTTTCGAAGATGTCGAAGTGTAGTTGAAAACATAAGAAACGAAGATGAAAAACTCCAAGTATTTTAAGAGTTACGATGGAAATAGTTAGACTCGCGCTTTCGCCTAGCAGTTTACTGACCTACCTCCGATTGAATGACCATAACCCACTCAATTCAACTCGGAATTCATTGAAATTTATTCCATTTCTAAGGAGTCGAAGTGTAGTCTAAAACGGAAGAAACAGAGATGAAAAAGTCCTAGTATTTTGAGAGTTATGACGGAAATAGTTAGACTCGCGCTTTGGTCTAGCAGTTTGCAGACATACCTCCGATTGAATGACCATAACTCACTCAATTCAACCCGGAATTCATTGAAATTTATTCCATTTCTAAGGAGTCGAAGTGTAGTCTAAAACGGAAGAAACAGAGATGAAAAAGTCCTAGTATTTTGAGAGTTATGACGGAAATAGTTAGACTCGCGCTTTGGTCTAGCAGTTTATAGACCTACGTCCGGTTGATTGACCATAACTCAGTCAATTCAACTCGGAATTGAGTCAAATTCATGCCATTTCGAAGATGTCGAAGTGTAGTTGAAAACATTAGAAACGGAGATGAAAAACTCCAAGTATTTTAAGAGTTATGACGGAAATAGTTAGACTCGCCCTTTCGCCTAGCAGTTTACAGACCTATCTCCGATTGAATGACCATAACTCACTCAATTCAACCCGGAATTAATTGAAATTTGTTCCATTTCGAATGAGTAGAAGTGTAGTTTAAAAAGAAAGAAACGGAGGTTAAAAAAGCCAAGTATTTCGGGAGTTATGATGGAAATAGTTAGACTCGCACTTTAGTGTAGCAGTTTACAGACCTACCTCCGATTGATTGACATAACTCTGTCAATTCAACTCGGAATTTAGTCAAATTCATGCCGTTTCGAAGATGTCGAAGTGTAGTTGAAAACATAAGAAACGAAGATGAAAAACTCCAAGTATTTTAAGAGTTACGATGGAAATAGTTAGACTTCGCCTAGCAGTTTACTGACCTACCTCCGATTGAATGACCATAACCCACTCAATTCAACTCGGAATTCATTGAAATTCGTTCCATTACGAAGGAGTCGAAAGTGTAGCTGAAAACATAAGAAACGGAGATGAAAACTCCAAGTATTTTGAGAGTTATGGTGGAAATAGTTAGACTCGTGTTTTCGTCTAGCAGTTTACAGACCTACCTCCGATTGAATGACCATAAGTCACTAAATTCAACTCGGATTTCATTGAAATTTGTTCCATTTCGAAGGAGTCGAAGTGTAGTTTATAACGAAAGAAACGGAGATGCAAAAAGCCAAGTATTTTGAGAGTTATGGTGGAAATAGTTAGACTCGCACTTTGGTCTAGTAGTTTACAGACCTACCTCCGATTGATTGACCATAACTCACTCAATTCAACTCAGAATTGAATCAAATTCATGGCATTGCGAAGATGTCGAAGTGTAGTTGGAAATGGAGATGAAAAACTCCAAGTAATTTAAGAGTTATGATGGACATAGTTAGACTCGCGCTTTCGCCTAGCAGTTTACAGACCTACCTCCGAGTCAATGACCATAACTCACTCAATTCAACTCGGAATTCATTGAAATTTGTTCCATTTCGAAGGACTCGAACTGTAGTTTAAAACGGAAGAAACAGAGATGAAAAAAGCAAGTATTCTGAGAGTTATGGTGGAAATAGTTACACTCGCACTTTGGTCTAGCAGTTTACAGACCAACCTGCAATTGATTGACCATAACTTACTCAATTTAACTCGGAATTGATTCAAATTCATGCCATTTTGAAGGTGTGGAAGTGTAGTTGAAAACGAAAGAAACAGAGATGAAAAATTCCAAGTATCTTAAGAGTTATGATGGAAATAGTTAGACTCGCGCTTTGGTCTAGCAGTTTACAGACCTGCTTCCGATTCATTGACCATAAGTCACTCAATTCGACTCGGAATTTATTCAAATTCATGCCATTTGGAAGATGTCGAAGAGTAGCTGAAAACGAAAGAAACGGAGACGAAAAACTCCAAGTATTTTAAGAGTTATGATAGAAATAGTTAGACTCCCGCTTTCGCCTAGCAGTTTACAGACCTACCTCCGATTTAATGACCACAACTCACTCAATTGAACATGTAATTCAATGAAATTTGTTGCATTTCGAAGTAGTCGAAGTGTAGTTTAAAACGGAAGAAAGAGAGATGAAAAACTACTTGTATTTTGAGAGTTATGATGGAAATAGTTAGATTCGCGCTTTGGTCTAGCAGTTTGCAGACATACCTCCGATTGAATGACCATAACTCACTCAATTCAACCCGGAATTCATTGAAATTTATTCCATTTCGAAGGAGTCGAAGTGTAATCTAAAACGGAAGAAACAGAGATGAAAAAGTCCTAGTATTTTGAGAGTTATGACGGAAATAGTTAGACTCGCGCTTTGGTCTAGCAGTTTATAGACCTACGTCCGGTTGATTGACCATAACTCAGTCAATTCAACTTGGAATTGAGTCAAATTCATGCCATTTCGAAGATGTCGAAGTGTAGTTGAAAACATTAGAAACGGAGATGAAAAACTCCAAGTATTTTAAGAGTTATGACGGAAATAGTTAGACTCGCCCTTTCGCCTAGCAGTTTACAGACCTATCTCCGATTGAATGACCATAACTCACTCAATTCAACCTGGAATTAATTGAAATTTGTTCCATTTCGAATGAGTAGAAGTGTAGTTTAAAAAGAAAGAAACGGAGGTTAAAAAAGCCGAGTATTTCGGGAGTTATGATGGAAATAGTTAGACTCGCACTTTAGTGTAGCAGTTTACAGACCTACCTCCGATTGATTGACCATAACTCTGTCAATTCAACTCGGAATTTAGTCAAATTCATGCCGTTTCGAAGATGTCGAAGTGTAGTTGAAAACATAAGAAACGGAGATGAAAAACTCCAAGTATTTTAAGAGTTACGATGGAAATAGTTAGACTCGCGCTTTCGCCTAGCAGTTTACTGACCTACCTCCGATTGAATGACCATAACCCACTCAATTCAACTCGGAATTCATTGAAATTCGTTCCATTACGAAGGAGTCGAAAGTGTAGCTGAAAACGGAAGAAACGGAGATGAAAACTCCAAGTATTTTGAGAGTTATGGTGGAAATAGTTAGACTCGCGTTTTCGCCTAGCAGTTTACAGACCTACCTCCGATTGAATGACCATAAGTCACTAAAATTCAACTCGGAATTCATTGAACTTTGTTCCATTTCGAAGGAGTCGAAGTGTAGTTTAAAACAGAAGAAACGGAGATGCAAAAAGCCAAGTATTTTGAGAGTTATGGTGGAAATAGTTAGACTCGCACTTTGGTCTAGTAGTTTACAGACCTACCTCCGATTGATTGACCATAACTCAGTCAATTCAACTCGGAATTTAGTCAAATTCATGCCGTTTCGAAGATGTCGAAGTGTAGTTGGAAATGGAGATGAAAAACTCCAAGTAATTTAAGAGTTATGATGGACATAGTTAGACTCGCGCTTTCGCCTAGCAGTTTACAGACCTACCTCCGAGTCAATGACCATAACTCACTCAATTCAACTCGGAATTCATTGAAATTTGTTCCATTTCGAAGGACTCGAACTGTAGTTTAAAACGGAAGAAACGGAGATGAAAAAGCAAGTATTCTGAGAGTTATGGTGGAAATAGTTACACTCGCACTTTGGTCTAGCAGTTTACAGACCAACCTGCAATTGATTGACCATAACTTACTCAATTTAACTCGGAATTGATTCAAATTCATGCCATTTTGAAGGTGTGGAAGTGTAGTTGAAAACGAAAGAAACAGAGATGAAAAATTCCAAGTATCTTAAGAGTTATGATGGAAATAGTTAGACTCGCGCTTTGGTCTAGCAGTTTACAGACCTGCTTCCGATTCATTGACCATAAGTCACTCAATTCGACTCGGAATTTATTCAAATTCATGCCATTTGGAAGATGTCGAAGAGTAGCTGAAAACGAAAGAAACGGAGACGAAAAACTCCAAGTATTTTAAGAGTTATGATAGAAATAGTTAGACTCCCGCTTTCGCCTAGCAGTTTACAGACCTACCTCCGATTTAATGACCACAACTCACTCAATTGAACATGTAATTCAATGAAATTTGTTGCATTTCGAAGTAGTCGAAGTGTAGTTTAAAACGGAAGAAAGAGAGATGAAAAACTACTTGTATTTTGAGAGTTATGATGGAAATAGTTAGATTCGCGCTTTGGTCTAGCAGTTTGCAGACATACCTCCGATTGAATGACCATAACTCACTCAATTCAACCCGGAATTCATTGAAATTTATTCCATTTCGAAGGAGTCGAAGTGTAATCTAAAACGGAAGAAACAGAGATGAAAAATTCCTAGTATTTTGAGAGTTATGACGGAAATAGTTAGACTCGCGCTTTGGTCTAGCAGTTTATAGACCTACGTCCGGTTGATTGACCATAACTCAGTCAATTCAACTTGGAATTGAGTCAAATTCATGCCATTTCGAAGATGTCGAAGTGTAGTTGAAAACATTAGAAACGGAGACGAAAAACTCCAAGTATTTTAAGAGTTATGACGGAAATAGTTAGACTCGCCCTTTCGCCTAGCAGTTTACAGACCTATCTCCGATTGAATGACCATAACTCACTCAATTCAACCTGGAATTAATTGAAATTTGTTCCATTTCGAATGAGTAGAAGTGTAGTTTAAAAAGAAAGAAACGGAGGTTAAAAAAGCCGAGTATTTCGGGAGTTATGATGGAAATAGTTAGACTCGCACTTTAGTGTAGCAGTTTACAGACCTACCTCCGATTGATTGACCATAACTCTGTCAATTCAACTCGGAATTTAGTCAAATTCATGCCGTTTCGAAGATGTCGAAGTGTAGTTGAAAACATAAGAAACGGAGATGAAAAACTCCAAGTATTTTAAGAGTTACGATGGAAATAGTTAGACTCGCGCTTTCGCCTAGCAGTTTACTGACCTACCTCCGATTGAATGACCATAACCCACTCAATTCAACTCGGAATTCATTGAAATTCGTTCCATTACGAAGGAGTCGAAAGTGTAGCTGAAAACGAAAGAAACGGAGATGAAAACTCCAAGTATTTTGAGAGTTATGGTGGAAATAGTTAGACTCGTGTTTTCGCCTAGCACTTTACAGACCTACCTCCGATTGAATGACCATAAGTCACTAAATTCAACTCGGATTTCATTGAAATTTGTTCCATTTCGAAGGAGTCGAAGTGTAGTTTATAACGGAAGAAATGGGGATGCAAAAAGCCAAGTATTTTGAGAGTTATGGTGGAAATAGTTAGACTCGCACTTTGGTCTACGAGTTTACAGACCTACCTCCGATTGATTGACCATAACTCACTCAATTCAACTCAGAATTGAATCAAATTCATGGCATTGCGAAGATGTCGAAGTGTAGTTGGAAATGGAGATGAAAAACTCTAAGTAATTTAAGAGTTATGATGGACATAGTTAGACTCGCGCTTTCGCCTAGCAGTTTACAGACATACCTCCGAGTCAATGACCATAACTCACTCAATTCAACTCGGAATTCATTGAAATTTGTTCCATTTCGAAGGACTCGAACTGTAGTTTAAAACGGAAGAAACAGAGATGAAAAAAGCCAAGTATTGTGAGAGTTATGGTGGAAATAGTTAGACTCGCACTTTGGTCTAGCAGTTTACAGACCAACCTGCAATTGATTGACCATAACTTACTCAATTTAACTCGGAATTTATTCAAATTCATGCCATTTTGAAGGTGTGGAACTGTAGTTGAAAACGAAAGAAACAGAGATGAAAAATTCCAAGTATCTTAAGAGTTATGATGGAAATAGTTAGACTCGCGCTTTGGTCTAGCAGTTTACAGACCTGCTTCCGATTCATTCACCATAAGTCACTCAATTCGACTCGGAATTTATTCAAATTCATGCCATTTGGAAGATGTCGAAGAGTAGCTGAAAACGAAAGAAACGGAGACGAAAAACTCCAAGTATTTTAAGAGTTACGATGGAAATAGTTAGACTCGCGCTTTCGCCTAGCAGTTTACTGACCTACCTCCGATTTAATGACCACAACTCACTCAATTCAACTCGGAATTCATTGAAATTCGTTCCATTACGAAGGAGTCGAAAGTGTAGCTGAAAACGGAAGAAACGGAGATGAAAACTCCAAGTATTTTGAGAGTTATGGTGGAAATAGTTAGACTCGCGTTTTCGCCTAGCAGTTTACAGACCTACCTCCGATTGAATGACCATAACTCACTCAATTCAACCCGGAATTAATTGAAATTTGTTCCATTTCGAATGAGTAGAAGTGTAGTTTAAAAAGAAAGAAACGGAGGTTAAAAAAGCCAAGTATTTCGGGAGTTATGATGGAAATAGTTAGACTCGCACTTTAGTGTAGCAGTTTACAGACCTACCTCCGATTGATTGACATAACTCTGTCAATTCAACTCGGAATTTAGTCAAATTCATGCCGTTTCGAAGATGTCGAAGTGTAGTTGAAAACATAAGAAACGAAGATGAAAAACTCCAAGTATTTTAAGAGTTACGATGGAAATAGTTAGACTCGCGCTTTTGCCTAGCAGTTTACTGACCTACCTCCGATTGAATGACCATAACCCACTCAATTCAACTCGGAATTCATTGAAATTTATTCCATTTCTAAGGAGTCGAAGTGTAGTCTAAAACGGAAGAAACAGAGATGAAAAAGTCCTAGTATTTTGAGAGTTATGACGGAAATAGTTAGACTCGCGCTTTGGTCTAGCAGTTTGCAGACATACCTCCGATTGAATGACCATAACTCACTCAATTCAACCCGGAATTCATTGAAATTTATTCCATTTCTAAGGAGTCGAAGTGTAGTCTAAAACGGAAGAAACAGAGATGAAAAAGTCCTAGTATTTTGAGAGTTATGACGGAAATAGTTAGACTCGCGCTTTGGTCTAGCAGTTTATAGACCTACGTCCGGTTGATTGACCATAACTCAGTCAATTCAACTCGGAATTGAGTCAAATTCATGCCATTTCGAAGATGTCGAAGTGTAGTTGAAAACATTAGAAACGGAGATGAAAAACTCCAAGTATTTTAAGAGTTATGACGGAAATAGTTAGACTCGCCCTTTCGCCTAGCAGTTTACAGACCTATCTCCGATTGAATGACCATAACTCACTCAATTCAACCCGGAATTAATTGAAATTTGTTCCATTTCGAATGAGTAGAAGTGTAGTTTAAAAAGAAAGAAACGGAGGTTAAAAAAGCCAAGTATTTCGGGAGTTATGATGGAAATAGTTAGACTCGCACTTTAGTGTAGCAGTTTACAGACCTACCTCCGATTGATTGACATAACTCTGTCAATTCAACTCGGAATTTAGTCAAATTCATGCCGTTTCGAAGATGTCGAAGTGTAGTTGAAAACATAAGAAACGAAGATGAAAAACTCCAAGTATTTTAAGAGTTACGATGGAAATAGTTAGACTCGCGCTTTCGCCTAGCAGTTTACTGACCTACCTCCGATTGAATGACCATAACCCACTCAATTCAACTCGGAATTCATTGAAATTCGTTCCATTACGAAGGAGTCGAAAGTGTAGCTGAAAACATAAGAAACGGAGATGAAAACTCCAAGTATTTTGAGAGTTATGGTGGAAATAGTTAGACTCGTGTTTTCGTCTAGCAGTTTACAGACCTACCTCCGATTGAATGACCATAAGTCACTAAATTCAACTCGGATTTCATTGAAATTTGTTCCATTTCGAAGGAGTCGAAGTGTAGTTTATAACGGAAGAAACGGAGATGCAAAAAGCCAAGTATTTTGAGAGTTATGGTGGAAATAGTTAGACTCGCACTTTGGTCTAGTAGTTTACAGACCTACCTCCGATTGATTGACCATAACTCACTCAATTCAACTCAGAATTGAATCAAATTCATGGCATTGCGAAGATGTCGAAGTGTAGTTGAAAATGGAGATGAAAAACTCCAAGTAATTTAAGAGTTATGATGGACATAGTTAGACTCGCGCTTTCGCCTAGCAGTTTACAGACCTACCTCCGAGTCAATGACCATAACTCACCCAATTCAACTCGGAATTCATTGAAATTTGTTCCATTTCGAAGGACTCGAACTGTAGTTTAAAACGGAAGAAACAGAGATGAAAAAAGCAAGTATTCTGAGAGTTATGGTGGAAATAGTTACACTCGCACTTTGGTCTAGCAGTTTACAGACCAACCTGCAATTGATTGACCATAACTTACTCAATTTAACTCGGAATTGATTCAAATTCATGCCATTTTGAAGGTGTGGAAGTGTAGTTGAAAACGAAAGAAACAGAGATGAAAAATTCCAAGTATCTTAAGAGTTATGATGGAAATAGTTAGACTCGCGCTTTGGTCTAGCAGTTTACAGACCTGCTTCCGATTCATTGACCATAAGTCACTCAATTCGACTCGGAATTTATTCAAATTCATGCCATTTGGAAGATGTCGAAGAGTAGCTGAAAACGAAAGAAACGGAGACGAAAAACTCCAAGTATTTTAAGAGTTATGATAGAAATAGTTAGACTCCCGCTTTCGCCTAGCAGTTTACAGACCTACCTCCGATTTAATGACCACAACTCACTCAATTGAACATGTAATTCAATGAAATTTGTTGCATTTCGAAGTAGTCGAAGTGTAGTTTAAAACGGAAGAAAGAGAGATGAAAAACTACTTGTATTTTGAGAGTTATGATGGAAATAGTTAGATTCGCGCTTTGGTCTAGCAGTTTGCAGACATACCTCCGATTGAATGACCATAACTCACTCAATTCAACCCGGAATTCATTGAAATTTATTCCATTTCGAAGGAGTCGAAGTGTAATCTAAAACGGAAGAAACAGAGATGAAAAAGTCCTAGTATTTTGAGAGTTATGACGGAAATAGTTAGACTCGCGCTTTGGTCTAGCAGTTTATAGACCTACGTCCGGTTGATTGACCATAACTCAGTCAATTCAACTTGGAATTGAGTCAAATTCATGCCATTTCGAAGATGTCGAAGTGTAGTTGAAAACATTAGAAACGGAGATGAAAAACTCCAAGTATTTTAAGAGTTATGACGGAAATAGTTAGACTCCCCCTTTCGCCTAGCAGTTTACAGACCTATCTCCGATTGAATGACCATAACTCACTCAATTCAACCTGGAATTAATTGAAATTTGTTCCATTTCGAATGAGTAGAAGTGTAGTTTAAAAAGAAAGAAACGGAGGTTAAAAAAGCCGAGTATTTCGGGAGTTATGATGGAAATAGTTAGACTCGCACTTTAGTGTAGCAGTTTACAGACCTACCTCCGATTGATTGACCATAACTCTGTCAATTCAACTCGGAATTTAGTCAAATTCATGCCGTTTCGAAGATGTCGAAGTGTAGTTGAAAACATAAGAAACGGAGATGAAAAACTCCAAGTATTTTAAGAGTTACGATGGAAATAGTTAGACTCGCGCTTTCGCCTAGCAGTTTACTGACCTACCTCCGATTGAATGACCATAACCCACTCAATTCAACTCGGAATTCATTGAAATTCGTTCCATTACGAAGGAGTCGAAAGTGTAGCTGAAAACGGAAGAAACGGAGATGAAAACTCCAAGTATTTTGAGAGTTATGGTGGAAATAGTTAGACTCGCGTTTTCGCCTAGCAGTTTACAGACCTACCTCCGATTGAATGACCATAAGTCACTAAAATTCAACTCGGAATTCATTGAACTTTGTTCCATTTCGAAGGAGTCGAAGTGTAGTTTAAAACAGAAGAAACGGAGATGCAAAAAGCCAAGTATTTTGAGAGTTATGGTGGAAATAGTTAGACTCGCACTTTGGTCTAGTAGTTTACAGACCTACCTCCGATTGATTGACCATAACTCAGTCAATTCAACTCGGAATTTAGTCAAATTCATGCCGTTTCGAAGATGTCGAAGTGTAGTTGGAAATGGAGATGAAAAACTCCAAGTAATTTAAGAGTTATGATGGACATAGTTAGACTCGCGCTTTCGCCTAGCAGTTTACAGACCTACCTCCGAGTCAATGACCATAACTCACTCAATTCAACTCGGAATTCATTGAAATTTGTTCCATTTCGAAGGACTCGAACTGTAGTTTAAAACGGAAGAAACGGAGATGAAAAAGCAAGTATTCTGAGAGTTATGGTGGAAATAGTTACACTCGCACTTTGGTCTAGCAGTTTACAGACCAACCTGCAATTGATTGACCATAACTTACTCAATTTAACTCGGAATTGATTCAAATTCATGCCATTTTGAAGGTGTGGAAGTGTAGTTGAAAACGAAAGAAACAGAGATGAAAAATTCCAAGTATCTTAAGAGTTATGATGGAAATAGTTAGACTCGCGCTTTGGTCTAGCAGTTTACAGACCTGCTTCCGATTCATTGACCATAAGTCACTCAATTCGACTCGGAATTTATTCAAATTCATGCCATTTGGAAGATGTCGAAGAGTAGCTGAAAACGAAAGAAACGGAGACGAAAAACTCCAAGTATTTTAAGAGTTATGATAGAAATAGTTAGACTCGCGCTTTCGCCTAGCAGTTTACAGACCTACCTCCGATTTAATGACCACAACTCACTCAATTGAACATGTAATTCAATGAAATTTGTTGCATTTCGAAGTAGTCGAAGTGTAGTTTAAAACGGAAGAAACGGAGATGAAAAACTACTTGTATTTTGAGAGTTATGATGGAAATAGTTAGATTCGCGCTTTGGTCTAGCAGTTTGCAGACATACCTCCGATTGAATGACCATAACTCACTCAATTCAACCCGGAATTCATTGAAATTTATTCCATTTCTAAGGAGTCGAAGTGTAGTCTAAACCGGAAGAAACAGAGATGAAAAAGTCCTAGTATTTTGAGAGTTATGACGGAAATAGTTAGACTCGCGCTTTGGTCTAGCAGTTTATAGACCTACGTCCGGTTGATTGACCATAACTCAGTCAATTCAACTCGGAATTGAGTCAAATTCATGCCATTTCGAAGATGTCGAAGTGTAGTTGAAAACATTAGAAACGGAGATGAAAAACTCCAAGTATTTTAAGAGTTATGACGGAAATAGTTAGACTCGCCCTTTCGCCTAGCAGTTTACAGACCTATCTCCGATTGAATGACCATAACTCACTCAATTCAACCCGGAATTAATTGAAATTTGTTCCATTTCGAATGAGTAGAAGTGTAGTTTAAAAAGAAAGAAACGGAGGTTAAAAAAGCCAAGTATTTCGGGAGTTATGATGGAAATAGTTAGACTCGCACTTTAGTGTAGCAGTTTACAGACCTACCTCCGATTGATTGACATAACTCTGTCAATTCAACTCGGAATTTAGTCAAATTCATGCCGTTTCGAAGATGTCGAAGTGTAGTTGAAAACATAAGAAACGAAGATGAAAAACTCCAAGTATTTTAAGAGTTACGATGGAAATAGTTAGACTCGCGCTTTCGCCTAGCAGTTTACTGACCTACCTCCGATTGAATGACCATAACCCACTCAATTCAACTCGGAATTCATTGAAATTCGTTCCATTACGAAGGAGTCGAAAGTGTAGCTGAAAACATAAGAAACGGAGATGAAAACTCCAAGTATTTTGAGAGTTATGGTGGAAATAGTTAGACTCGTGTTTTCGCCTAGCAGTTTACAGACCTACCTCCGATTGAATGACCATAAGTCACTAAATTCAACTCGAATTTCATTGAAATTTGTTCCATTTCGAAGGAGTCGAAGTGTAGTTTATAACGGAAGAAACGGAGATGCAAAAAGCCAAGTATTTTGAGAGTTATGGTGGAAATAGTTAGACTCGCACTTTGGTCTAGTAGTTTACAGACCTACCTCCGATTGATTGACCATAACTCACTCAATTCAACTCAGAATTGAATCAAATTCATGGCATTGCGAAGATGTCGAAGTGTAGTTGGAAATGGAGATGAAAAACTCCAAGTAATTTAAGAGTTATGATGGACATAGTTAGACTCGCGCTTTCGCCTAGCAGTTTACAGACCTACCTCCGAGTCAATGACCATAACTCACTCAATTCAACTCGGAATTCATTGAAATTTGTTCCATTTCGAAGGACTCGAACTGTAGTTTAAAACGGAAGAAACGGAGATGAAAAAAGCAAGTATTCTGAGAGTTATGGTGGAAATAGTTACACTCGCACTTTGGTCTAGCAGTTTACAGACCAACCTGCAATTGATTGACCATAACTTACTCAATTTAACTCGGAATTGATTCAAATTCATGCCATTTTGAAGGTGTGGAAGTGTAGTTGAAAATGAAAGAAACAGAGATGAAAAATTCCAAGTATCTTAAGAGTTATGATGGAAATAGTTAGACTCGCGCTTTGGTCTAGCAGTTTACAGACCTGCTTCCGATTCATTGACCATAAGTCACTCAATTCGACTCGGAATTTATTCAAATTCATGCCATTTGGAAGATGTCGAAGAGTAGCTGAAAACGAAAGAAACGGAGACGAAAAACTCCAAGTATTTTAAGAGTTATGATAGAAATAGTTAGACTCCCGCTTTCGCCTAGCAGTTTACAGACCTACCTCCGATTTAATGACCACAACTCACTCAATTGAACATGTAATTCAATGAAATTTGTTGCATTTCGAAGTAGTCGAAGTGTAGTTTAAAACGGAAGAAAGAGGGATGAAAAACTACTTGTATTTTGAGAGTTATGATGGAAATAGTTAGATTCGCGCTTTGGTCTAGCAGTTTGCAGACATACCTCCGATTGAATGACCATAACTCACTCAATTCAACCCGGAATTCATTGAAATTTATTCCATTTCGAAGGAGTCGAAGTGTAATCTAAAACGGAAGAAACAGAGATGAAAAAGTCCTAGTATTTTGAGAGTTATGACGGAAATAGTTAGACTCGCGCTTTGGTCTAGCAGTTTATAGACCTACGTCCGGTTGATTGACCATAACTCAGTCAATTCAACTTGGAATTGAGTCAAATTCATGCCATTTCGAAGATGTCGAAGTGTAGTTGAAAACATTAGAAACGGAGACGAAAAACTCCAAGTATTTTAAGAGTTATGACGGAAATAGTTAGACTCGCCCTTTCGCCTAGCAGTTTACAGACCTATCTCCGATTGAATGACCATAACTCACTCAATTCAACCCGGAATTAATTGAAATTTGTTCCATTTCGAATGAGTAGAAGTGTAGTTTAAAAAGAAAGAAACGGAGGTTAAAAAAGCCAAGTATTTCGGGAGTTATGATGGAAATAGTTAGACTCGCACTTTAGTGTAGCAGTTTACAGACCTACCTCCGATTGATTGACATAACTCTGTCAATTCAACTCGGAATTTAGTCAAATTCATGCCGTTTCGAAGATGTCGAAGTGTAGTTGAAAACATAAGAAACGAAGATGAAAAACTCCAAGTATTTTAAGAGTTACGATGGAAATAGTTAGACTTCGCCTAGCAGTTTACTGACCTACCTCCGATTGAATGACCATAACCCACTCAATTCAACTCGGAATTCATTGAAATTCGTTCCATTACGAAGGAGTCGAAAGTGTAGCTGAAAACATAAGAAACGGAGATGAAAACTCCAAGTATTTTGAGAGTTATGGTGGAAATAGTTAGACTCGTGTTTTCGTCTAGCAGTTTACAGACCTACCTCCGATTGAATGACCATAAGTCACTAAATTCAACTCGGATTTCATTGAAATTTGTTCCATTTCGAAGGAGTCGAAGTGTAGTTTATAACGGAAGAAACGGAGATGCAAAAAGCCAAGTATTTTGAGAGTTATGGTGGAAATAGTTAGACTCGCACTTTGGTCTAGTAGTTTACAGACCTACCTCCGATTGATTGACCATAACTCACTCAATTCAACTCAGAATTGAATCAAATTCATGGCATTGCGAAGATGTCGAAGTGTAGTTGGAAATGGAGATGAAAAACTCCAAGTAATTTAAGAGTTATGATGGACATAGTTAGACTCGCGCTTTCGCCTAGCAGTTTACAGACCTACCTCCGAGTCAATGACCATAACTCACTCAATTCAACTCGGAATTCATTGAAATTTGTTCCATTTCGAAGGACTCGAACTGTAGTTTAAAACGGAAGAAACAGAGATGAAAAAAGCAAGTATTCTGAGAGTTATGGTGGAAATAGTTACACTCGCACTTTGGTCTAGCAGTTTACAGACCAACCTGCAATTGATTGACCATAACTTACTCAATTTAACTCGGAATTGATTCAAATTCATGCCATTTTGAAGGTGTGGAAGTGTAGTTGAAAACGAAAGAAACAGAGATGAAAAATTCCAAGTATCTTAAGAGTTATGATGGAAATAGTTAGACTCGCGCTTTGGTCTAGCAGTTTACAGACCTGCTTCCGATTCATTGACCATAAGTCACTCAATTCGACTCGGAATTTATTCAAATTCATGCCATTTGGAAGATGTCGAAGAGTAGCTGAAAACGAAAGAAACGGAGACGAAAAACTCCAAGTATTTTAAGAGTTATGATAGAAATAGTTAGACTCCCGCTTTCGCCTAGCAGTTTACAGACCTACCTCCGATTTAATGACCACAACTCACTCAATTGAACATGTAATTCAATGAAATTTGTTGCATTTCGAAGTAGTCGAAGTGTAGTTTAAAACGGAAGAAAGAGAGATGAAAAACTACTTGTATTTTGAGAGTTATGATGGAAATAGTTAGATTCGCGCTTTGGTCTAGCAGTTTGCAGACATACCTCCGATTGAATGACCATAACTCACTCAATTCAACCCGGAATTCATTGAAATTTATTCCATTTCGAAGGAGTCGAAGTGTAATCTAAAACGGAAGAAACAGAGATGAAAAAGTCCTAGTATTTTGAGAGTTATGACGGAAATAGTTAGACTCGCGCTTTGGTCTAGCAGTTTATAGACCTACGTCCGGTTGATTGACCATAACTCAGTCAATTCAACTTGGAATTGAGTCAAATTCATGCCATTTCGAAGATGTCGAAGTGTAGTTGAAAACATTAGAAACGGAGATGAAAAACTCCAAGTATTTTAAGAGTTATGACGGAAATAGTTAGACTCGCCCTTTCGCCTAGCAGTTTACAGACCTATCTCCGATTGAATGACCATAACTCACTCAATTCAACCTGGAATTAATTGAAATTTGTTCCATTTCGAATGAGTAGAAGTGTAGTTTAAAAAGAAAGAAACGGAGGTTAAAAAAGCCGAGTATTTCGGGAGTTATGATGGAAATAGTTAGACTCGCACTTTAGTGTAGCAGTTTACAGACCTACCTCCGATTGATTGACCATAACTCTGTCAATTCAACTCGGAATTTAGTCAAATTCATGCCGTTTCGAAGATGTCGAAGTGTAGTTGAAAACATAAGAAACGGAGATGAAAAACTCCAAGTATTTTAAGAGTTACGATGGAAATAGTTAGACTCGCGCTTTCGCCTAGCAGTTTACTGACCTACCTCCGATTGAATGACCATAACCCACTCAATTCAACTCGGAATTCATTGAAATTCGTTCCATTACGAAGGAGTCGAAAGTGTAGCTGAAAACGGAAGAAACGGAGATGAAAACTCCAAGTATTTTGAGAGTTATGGTGGAAATAGTTAGACTCGCGTTTTCGCCTAGCAGTTTACAGACCTACCTCCGATTGAATGACCATAAGTCACTAAAATTCAACTCGGAATTCATTGAACTTTGTTCCATTTCGAAGGAGTCGAAGTGTAGTTTAAAACAGAAGAAACGGAGATGCAAAAAGCCAAGTATTTTGAGAGTTATGGTGGAAATAGTTAGACTCGCACTTTGGTCTAGTAGTTTACAGACCTACCTCCGATTGATTGACCATAACTCAGTCAATTCAACTCGGAATTTAGTCAAATTCATGCCGTTTCGAAGATGTCGAAGTGTAGTTGGAAATGGAGATGAAAAACTCCAAGTAATTTAAGAGTTATGATGGACATAGTTAGACTCGCGCTTTCGCCTAGCAGTTTACAGACCTACCTCCGAGTCAATGACCATAACTCACTCAATTCAACTCGGAATTCATTGAAATTTGTTCCATTTCGAAGGACTCGAACTGTAGTTTAAAACGGAAGAAACGGAGATGAAAAAGCAAGTATTCTGAGAGTTATGGTGGAAATAGTTACACTCGCACTTTGGTCTAGCAGTTTACAGACCAACCTGCAATTGATTGACCATAACTTACTCAATTTAACTCGGAATTGATTCAAATTCATGCCATTTTGAAGGTGTGGAAGTGTAGTTGAAAACGAAAGAAACAGAGATGAAAAATTCCAAGTATCTTAAGAGTTATGATGGAAATAGTTAGACTCGCGCTTTGGTCTAGCAGTTTACAGACCTGCTTCCGATTCATTGACCATAAGTCACTCAATTCGACTCGGAATTTATTCAAATTCATGCCATTTGGAAGATGTCGAAGAGTAGCTGAAAACGAAAGAAACGGAGACGAAAAACTCCAAGTATTTTAAGAGTTATGATAGAAATAGTTAGACTCCCGCTTTCGCCTAGCAGTTTACAGACCTACCTCCGATTTAATGACCACAACTCACTCAATTGAACATGTAATTCAATGAAATTTGTTGCATTTCGAAGTAGTCGAAGTGTAGTTTAAAACGGAAGAAAGAGAGATGAAAAACTACTTGTATTTTGAGAGTTATGATGGAAATAGTTAGATTCGCGCTTTGGTCTAGCAGTTTGCAGACATACCTCCGATTGAATGACCATAACTCACTCAATTCAACCCGGAATTCATTGAAATTTATTCCATTTCGAAGGAGTCGAAGTGTAATCTAAAACGGAAGAAACAGAGATGAAAAAGTCCTAGTATTTTGAGAGTTATGACGGAAATAGTTAGACTCGCGCTTTGGTCTAGCAGTTTATAGACCTACGTCCGGTTGATTGACCATAACTCAGTCAATTCAACTTGGAATTGAGTCAAATTCATGCCATTTCGAAGATGTCGAAGTGTAGTTGAAAACATTAGAAACGGAGACGAAAAACTCCAAGTATTTTAAGAGTTATGACGGAAATAGTTAGACTCGCCCTTTCGCCTAGCAGTTTACAGACCTATCTCCGATTGAATGACCATAACTCACTCAATTCAACCTGGAATTAATTGAAATTTGTTCCATTTCGAATGAGTAGAAGTGTAGTTTAAAAAGAAAGAAACGGAGGTTAAAAAAGCCGAGTATTTCGGGAGTTATGATGGAAATAGTTAGACTCGCACTTTAGTGTAGCAGTTTACAGACCTACCTCCGATTGATTGACCATAACTCTGTCAATTCAACTCGGAATTTAGTCAAATTCATGCCGTTTCGAAGATGTCGAAGTGTAGTTGAAAACATAAGAAACGGAGATGAAAAACTCCAAGTATTTTAAGAGTTACGATGGAAATAGTTAGACTCGCGCTTTCGCCTAGCAGTTTACTGACCTACCTCCGATTGAATGACCATAACCCACTCAATTCAACTCGGAATTCATTGAAATTCGTTCCATTACGAAGGAGTCGAAAGTGTAGCTGAAAACGAAAGAAACGGAGATGAAAACTCCAAGTATTTTGAGAGTTATGGTGGAAATAGTTAGACTCGTGTTTTCGCCTAGCACTTTACAGACCTACCTCCGATTGAATGACCATAAGTCACTAAATTCAACTCGGATTTCATTGAAATTTGTTCCATTTCGAAGGAGTCGAAGTGTAGTTTATAACGGAAGAAATGGGGATGCAAAAAGCCAAGTATTTTGAGAGTTATGGTGGAAATAGTTAGACTCGCACTTTGGTCTACGAGTTTACAGACCTACCTCCGATTGATTGACCATAACTCACTCAATTCAACTCAGAATTGAATCAAATTCATGGCATTGCGAAGATGTCGAAGTGTAGTTGGAAATGGAGATGAAAAACTCTAAGTAATTTAAGAGTTATGATGGACATAGTTAGACTCGCGCTTTCGCCTAGCAGTTTACAGACATACCTCCGAGTCAATGACCATAACTCACTCAATTCAACTCGGAATTCATTGAAATTTGTTCCATTTCGAAGGACTCGAACTGTAGTTTAAAACGGAAGAAACAGAGATGAAAAAAGCCAAGTATTGTGAGAGTTATGGTGGAAATAGTTAGACTCGCACTTTGGTCTAGCAGTTTACAGACCAACCTGCAATTGATTGACCATAACTTACTCAATTTAACTCGGAATTTATTCAAATTCATGCCATTTTGAAGGTGTGGAACTGTAGTTGAAAACGAAAGAAACAGAGATGAAAAATTCCAAGTATCTTAAGAGTTATGATGGAAATAGTTAGACTCGCGCTTTGGTCTAGCAGTTTACAGACCTGCTTCCGATTCATTCACCATAAGTCACTCAATTCGACTCGGAATTTATTCAAATTCATGCCATTTGGAAGATGTCGAAGAGTAGCTGAAAACGAAAGAAACGGAGACGAAAAACTCCAAGTATTTTAAGAGTTACGATGGAAATAGTTAGACTCGCGCTTTCGCCTAGCAGTTTACTGACCTACCTCCGATTTAATGACCACAACTCACTCAATTCAACTCGGAATTCATTGAAATTCGTTCCATTACGAAGGAGTCGAAAGTGTAGCTGAAAACGGAAGAAACGGAGATGAAAACTCCAAGTATTTTGAGAGTTATGGTGGAAATAGTTAGACTCGCGTTTTCGCCTAGCAGTTTACAGACCTACCTCCGATTGAATGACCATAACTCACTCAATTCAACCCGGAATTAATTGAAATTTGTTCCATTTCGAATGAGTAGAAGTGTAGTTTAAAAAGAAAGAAACGGAGGTTAAAAAAGCCAAGTATTTCGGGAGTTATGATGGAAATAGTTAGACTCGCACTTTAGTGTAGCAGTTTACAGACCTACCTCCGATTGATTGACATAACTCTGTCAATTCAACTCGGAATTTAGTCAAATTCATGCCGTTTCGAAGATGTCGAAGTGTAGTTGAAAACATAAGAAACGAAGATGAAAAACTCCAAGTATTTTAAGAGTTACGATGGAAATAGTTAGACTCGCGCTTTCGCCTAGCAGTTTACTGACCTACCTCCGATTGAATGACCATAACCCACTCAATTCAACTCGGAATTCATTGAAATTTATTCCATTTCTAAGGAGTCGAAGTGTAGTCTAAAACGGAAGAAACAGAGATGAAAAAGTCCTAGTATTTTGAGAGTTATGACGGAAATAGTTAGACTCGCGCTTTGGTCTAGCAGTTTGCAGACATACCTCCGATTGAATGACCATAACTCACTCAATTCAACCCGGAATTCATTGAAATTTATTCCATTTCTAAGGAGTCGAAGTGTAGTCTAAAACGGAAGAAACAGAGATGAAAAAGTCCTAGTATTTTGAGAGTTATGACGGAAATAGTTAGACTCGCGCTTTGGTCTAGCAGTTTATAGACCTACGTCCGGTTGATTGACCATAACTCAGTCAATTCAACTCGGAATTGAGTCAAATTCATGCCATTTCGAAGATGTCGAAGTGTAGTTGAAAACATTAGAAACGGAGATGAAAAACTCCAAGTATTTTAAGAGTTATGACGGAAATAGTTAGACTCGCCCTTTCGCCTAGCAGTTTACAGACCTATCTCCGATTGAATGACCATAACTCACTCAATTCAACCCGGAATTAATTGAAATTTGTTCCATTTCGAATGAGTAGAAGTGTAGTTTAAAAAGAAAGAAACGGAGGTTAAAAAAGCCAAGTATTTCGGGAGTTATGATGGAAATAGTTAGACTCGCACTTTAGTGTAGCAGTTTACAGACCTACCTCCGATTGATTGACATAACTCTGTCAATTCAACTCGGAATTTAGTCAAATTCATGCCGTTTCGAAGATGTCGAAGTGTAGTTGAAAACATAAGAAACGAAGATGAAAAACTCCAAGTATTTTAAGAGTTACGATGGAAATAGTTAGACTCGCGCTTTCGCCTAGCAGTTTACTGACCTACCTCCGATTGAATGACCATAACCCACTCAATTCAACTCGGAATTCATTGAAATTCGTTCCATTACGAAGGAGTCGAAAGTGTAGCTGAAAACATAAGAAACGGAGATGAAAACTCCAAGTATTTTGAGAGTTATGGTGGAAATAGTTAGACTCGTGTTTTCGTCTAGCAGTTTACAGACCTACCTCCGATTGAATGACCATAAGTCACTAAATTCAACTCGGATTTCATTGAAATTTGTTCCATTTCGAAGGAGTCGAAGTGTAGTTTATAACGGAAGAAACGGAGATGCAAAAAGCCAAGTATTTTGAGAGTTATGGTGGAAATAGTTAGACTCGCACTTTGGTCTAGTAGTTTACAGACCTACCTCCGATTGATTGACCATAACTCACTCAATTCAACTCAGAATTGAATCAAATTCATGGCATTGCGAAGATGTCGAAGTGTAGTTGAAAATGGAGATGAAAAACTCCAAGTAATTTAAGAGTTATGATGGACATAGTTAGACTCGCGCTTTCGCCTAGCAGTTTACAGACCTACCTCCGAGTCAATGACCATAACTCACTCAATTCAACTCGGAATTCATTGAAATTTGTTCCATTTCGAAGGACTCGAACTGTAGTTTAAAACGGAAGAAACAGAGATGAAAAAAGCAAGTATTCTGAGAGTTATGGTGGAAATAGTTACACTCGCACTTTGGTCTAGCAGTTTACAGACCAACCTGCAATTGATTGACCATAACTTACTCAATTTAACTCGGAATTGATTCAAATTCATGCCATTTTGAAGGTGTGGAAGTGTAGTTGAAAACGAAAGAAACAGAGATGAAAAATTCCAAGTATCTTAAGAGTTATGATGGAAATAGTTAGACTCGCGCTTTGGTCTAGCAGTTTACAGACCTGCTTCCGATTCATTGACCATAAGTCACTCAATTCGACTCGGAATTTATTCAAATTCATGCCATTTGGAAGATGTCGAAGAGTAGCTGAAAACGAAAGAAACGGAGACGAAAAACTCCAAGTATTTTAAGAGTTATGATAGAAATAGTTAGACTCCCGCTTTCGCCTAGCAGTTTACAGACCTACCTCCGATTTAATGACCACAACTCACTCAATTGAACATGTAATTCAATGAAATTTGTTGCATTTCGAAGTAGTCGAAGTGTAGTTTAAAACGGAAGAAAGAGAGATGAAAAACTACTTGTATTTTGAGAGTTATGATGGAAATAGTTAGATTCGCGCTTTGGTCTAGCAGTTTGCAGACATACCTCCGATTGAATGACCATAACTCACTCAATTCAACCCGGAATTCATTGAAATTTATTCCATTTCGAAGGAGTCGAAGTGTAATCTAAAACGGAAGAAACAGAGATGAAAAAGTCCTAGTATTTTGAGAGTTATGACGGAAATAGTTAGACTCGCGCTTTGGTCTAGCAGTTTATAGACCTACGTCCGGTTGATTGACCATAACTCAGTCAATTCAACTTGGAATTGAGTCAAATTCATGCCATTTCGAAGATGTCGAAGTGTAGTTGAAAACATTAGAAACGGAGATGAAAAACTCCAAGTATTTTAAGAGTTATGACGGAAATAGTTAGACTCACCCTTTCGCCTAGCAGTTTACAGACCTATCTCCGATTGAATGACCATAACTCACTCAATTCAACCTGGAATTAATTGAAATTTGTTCCATTTCGAATGAGTAGAAGTGTAGTTTAAAAAGAAAGAAACGGAGGTTAAAAAAGCCGAGTATTTCGGGAGTTATGATGGAAATAGTTAGACTCGCACTTTAGTGTAGCAGTTTACAGACCTACCTCCGATTGATTGACCATAACTCTGTCAATTCAACTCGGAATTTAGTCAAATTCATGCCGTTTCGAAGATGTCGAAGTGTAGTTGAAAACATAAGAAACGGAGATGAAAAACTCCAAGTATTTTAAGAGTTACGATGGAAATAGTTAGACTCGCGCTTTCGCCTAGCAGTTTACTGACCTACCTCCGATTGAATGACCATAACCCACTCAATTCAACTCGGAATTCATTGAAATTCGTTCCATTACGAAGGAGTCGAAAGTGTAGCTGAAAACGGAAGAAACGGAGATGAAAACTCCAAGTATTTTGAGAGTTATGGTGGAAATAGTTAGACTCGCGTTTTCGCCTAGCAGTTTACAGACCTACCTCCGATTGAATGACCATAAGTCACTAAAATTCAACTCGGAATTCATTGAACTTTGTTCCATTTCGAAGGAGTCGAAGTGTAGTTTAAAACAGAAGAAACGGAGATGCAAAAAGCCAAGTATTTTGAGAGTTATGGTGGAAATAGTTAGACTCGCACTTTGGTCTAGTAGTTTACAGACCTACCTCCGATTGATTGACCATAACTCAGTCAATTCAACTCGGAATTTAGTCAAATTCATGCCGTTTCGAAGATGTCGAAGTGTAGTTGGAAATGGAGATGAAAAACTCCAAGTAATTTAAGAGTTATGATGGACATAGTTAGACTCGCGCTTTCGCCTAGCAGTTTACAGACCTACCTCCGAGTCAATGACCATAACTCACTCAATTCAACTCGGAATTCATTGAAATTTGTTCCATTTCGAAGGACTCGAACTGTAGTTTAAAACGGAAGAAACGGAGATGAAAAAGCAAGTATTCTGAGAGTTATGGTGGAAATAGTTACACTCGCACTTTGGTCTAGCAGTTTACAGACCAACCTGCAATTGATTGACCATAACTTACTCAATTTAACTCGGAATTGATTCAAATTCATGCCATTTTGAAGGTGTGGAAGTGTAGTTGAAAACGAAAGAAACAGAGATGAAAAATTCCAAGTATCTTAAGAGTTATGATGGAAATAGTTAGACTCGCGCTTTGGTCTAGCAGTTTACAGACCTGCTTCCGATTCATTGACCATAAGTCACTCAATTCGACTCGGAATTTATTCAAATTCATGCCATTTGGAAGATGTCGAAGAGTAGCTGAAAACGAAAGAAACGGAGACGAAAAACTCCAAGTATTTTAAGAGTTATGATAGAAATAGTTAGACTCCCGCTTTCGCCTAGCAGTTTACAGACCTACCTCCGATTTAATGACCACAACTCACTCAATTGAACATGTAATTCAATGAAATTTGTTGCATTTCGAAGTAGTCGAAGTGTAGTTTAAAACGGAAGAAAGAGGGATGAAAAACTACTTGTATTTTGAGAGTTATGATGGAAATAGTTAGATTCGCGCTTTGGTCTAGCAGTTTGCAGACATACCTCCGATTGAATGACCATAACTCACTCAATTCAACCCGGAATTCATTGAAATTTATTCCATTTCGAAGGAGTCGAAGTGTAATCTAAAACGGAAGAAACAGAGATGAAAAAGTCCTAGTATTTTGAGAGTTATGACGGAAATAGTTAGACTCGCGCTTTGGTCTAGCAGTTTATAGACCTACGTCCGGTTGATTGACCATAACTCAGTCAATTCAACTTGGAATTGAGTCAAATTCATGCCATTTCGAAGATGTCGAAGTGTAGTTGAAAACATTAGAAACGGAGACGAAAAACTCCAAGTATTTTAAGAGTTATGACGGAAATAGTTAGACTCGCCCTTTCGCCTAGCAGTTTACAGACCTATCTCCGATTGAATGACCATAACTCACTCAATTCAACCTGGAATTATTTGAAATTTGTTCCATTTCGAATGAGTAGAAGTGTAGTTTAAAAAGAAAGAAACGGAGGTTAAAAAAGCCGAGTATTTCGGGAGTTATGATGGAAATAGTTAGACTCGCACTTTAGTGTAGCAGTTTACAGACCTACCTCCGATTGATTGACCATAACTCTGTCAATTCAACTCGGAATTTAGTCAAATTCATGCCGTTTCGAAGATGTCGAAGTGTAGTTGAAAACATAAGAAACGGAGATGAAAAACTCCAAGTATTTTAAGAGTTACGATGGAAATAGTTAGACTCGCGCTTTCGCCTAGCAGTTTACTGACCTACCTCCGATTGAATGACCATAACCCAATCAATTCAACTCGGAATTCATTGAAATTCGTTCCATTACGAAGGAGTCGAAAGTGTAGCTGAAAATGGAAGAAACGGAGATGAAAACTCCAAGTATTTTGAGAGTTATGGTGGAAATAGTTAGACTCGTGTTTTCGCCTAGCACTTTACAGACCTACCTCCGATTGAATGACCATAAGTCACTAAATTCAACTCGGATTTCATTGAAATTTGTTCCATTTCGAAGGAGTCGAAGTGTAGTTTATAACGGAAGAAACGGGGATGCAAAAAGCCAAGTATTTTGAGAGTTATGGTGGAAATAGTTAGACTCGCACTTTGGTCTACGAGTTTACAGACCTACCTCCGATTGATTGACCATAACTCACTCAATTCAACTCAGAATTGAATCAAAGTCATGGCATTGCGAAGATGTCGAAGTGTAGTTGGAAATGGAGATGAAAAACTCCAAGTAATTTAAGAGTTATGATGGACATAGTTAGACTCGCGCTTTCGCCTAGCAGTTTACAGACATACCTCCGAGTCAATGACCATAACTCACTCAATTCAACTCGGAATTCATTGAAATTTGTTCCATTTCGAAGGACTCGAACTGTAGTTTAAAACGGAAGAAACAGAGATGAAAAAAGCCAAGTATTGTGAGAGTTATGGTGGAAATAGTTAGACTCGCGCTTTGGTCTAGCAGTTTACAGACCTGCTTCCGATTCATTCACCATAAGTCACTCAATTCGACTCGGAATTTATTCAAATTTATGCCATTTGGAAGATGTCGAAGAGTAGCTGAAAACGAAAGAAACGGAGACGAAAAACTCCAAGTATTTTAAGAGTTACGATGGAAATAGTTAGACTCGCGCTTTCGCCTAGCAGTTTACTGACCTACCTCCGATTTAATGACCACAACTCACTCAATTCAACTCGGAATTCATTGAAATTCGTTCCATTACGAAGGAGTCGAAAGTGTAGCTGAAAACGGAAGAAACGGAGATGAAAACTCCAAGTATTTTGAGAGTTATGGTGGAAATAGTTAGACTCGCGTTTTCGCCTAGCAGTTTACAGACCTACCTCCGATTGAATGACCATAAGTCACGAAAATTCAACTCGGAATTCATTGAACTTTGTTCCATTTCGAAGGAGTTGAAGTGTAGTTTAAAACAGAAGAAACGGAGATGCAAAAAGCCAAGTATTTTGAGAGTTATGGTGGAAATAGTTAGACTCGCACTTTGGTCTAGTTTACAGACCTACCTCCGATTGATTGACCATAACTCAGTCAATTCAACTCGGAATTTAGTCAAATTCATGCCGTTTCGAAGATGTCGAAGTGTAGTTGGAAATGGAGATGAAAAACTCCAAGTAATTTAAGAGTTATGATGGACATAGTTAGACTCGCGCTTTCGCCTAGCAGTTTACAGACCTACCTCCGAGTCAATGACCATAACTCACTCAATTCAACTCGGAATTCATTGAAATTTGTTCCATTTCGAAGGACTCGAACTGTAGTTTAAAACGGAAGAAACGGAGATGAAAAAAGCAAGTATTCTGAGAGTTATGGTGGAAATAGTTACACTCGCACTTTGGTCTAGCAGTTTACAGACCAACCTGCAATCGATTGACCATAACTTACTCAATTTAACTCGGAATTGATTCAAATTCATGCCATTTTGAAGGTGTGGAAGTGTAGTTGAAAACGAAAGAAACAGAGATGAAAAATTCCAAGTATCTTAAGAGTTATGATGGAAATAGATAGACACGCGCTTTGGTCTAGCAGTTTACAGACCTGCTTCCGATTCATTGACCATAAGCCACTTAATTCGACTCGGAATTTATTCAAATTCATGCCATTTGGAAGATGTCGAAGAGTAGCTGAAAACGAAAGGAACGGAGACGAAAAACTCCAAGTATTTTAAGAGTTATGATAGAAATAGTTAGACTCGCGCTTTCGCCTAGCAGTTTACAGACCTACCTCCGATTTAATGACCACAACTCACTCAATTGAACATGTAATTCAATGAAATTTGTTGCATTTCGAAGTAGTCGAAGTGTAGTTTAAAACGGAAGAAACGGAGATGAAAAACTACTTGTATTTTGAGAGTTATGATGGAAATAGTTAGATTCGCGCTTTGGTCTAGCAGTTTGCAGACATACCTCCGATTGAATGACCATAACTCACTCAATTCAACCCGGAATTTATTGAAATTTATTCCATTTCTAAGGAGTCGAAGTGTAGTCTAAAACGGAAGAAACAGAGATGAAAAAGTCCTAGTATTTTGAGAGTTATGACGGAAATAGTTAGACTCGCGCTTTGGTCTAGCAGTTTATAGACCTACGTCCGGTTGATTGACCATAACTCAGTCAATTCAACTCGGAATTGAGTCAAATTCATGCCATTTCGAAGATGTCGAAGTGTAGTTGAAAACATTAGAAACGGAGATGAAAAACTCCAAGTATTTTAAGAGTTATGACGGAAATAGTTAGACTCGCCCTTTCGCCTAGCAGTTTACAGACCTATCTCCGATTGAATGACCATAACTCACTCAATTCAACCCGGAATTAATTGAAATTTATTCCATTTCGAATGAGTAGAAGTGTAGTTTAAAAAGAAAGAAACGGAGGTTAAAAAAGCCAAGTATTTCAGGAGTTATGATGGAAATAGTTAGACTCGCACTTTAGTGTAGCAGTTTACAGACCTACCTCCGATTGATTGACATAACTCTGTGAATTCAACTCGGAATTTAGTCAAATTCATGCCGTTTCGAAGATGTCGAAGTGTAGTTGAAAACATAAGAAACGAAGATGAAAAACTCCAAGTATTTTAAGAGTTACGATGGAAATAGTTAGACTCGCGCTTTCGCCTAGCAGTTTACTGACCTACCTCCAATTGAATGACCATAACCCACTCAATTCAACTCGGAATTCATTGAAATTCGTTCCATTACGAAGGAGTCGAAAGTGTAGCTGAAAACATAAGAAACGGAGATGAAAACTCCAAGTATTTTGAGAGTTATGGTGGAAATAGTTAGACTCGTGTTTTCGCCTAGCAGTTTACAGACCTACCTCCGATTGAATGACCATAAGTCACTAAATTCAACTCGGATTTCATTGAAATTTGTTACATTTCGAAGGAGTCGAAGTGTAGTTTATAACGGAAGAAACGGAGATGCAAAAAGCCAAGTATTTTGAGAGTTATGGTGGAAATAGTTAGACTCGCACTTTGGTCTAGTAGTTTACAGACCTACCTCCGATTGATTGACCATAACTCACTCAATTCAACTCAGAATTGAATCAAATTCATGGCATTGCGAAGATGTCGAAGTGTAGTTGGAAATGGAGATGAAAAACTCCAAGTAATTTAAGAGTTATGATGGACATAGTTAGACTCGCGCTTTCGCCTAGCAGTTTACAGACCTACCTCCGAGTCAATGACCATAACTCACTCAATTCAACTCGGAATTCATTGAAATTTGTTCCATTTCGAAGGACTCGAACTGTAGTTTAAAACGGAAGAAACGGAGATGAAAAAAGCAAGTATTCTGAGAGTTATGGTGGAAATAGTTACACTCGCACTTTGGTCTAGCAGTTTACAGACCAACCTGCAATTGATTGACCATAACTTACTCAATTTAACTCGGAATTGATTCAAATTCATGCCATTTTGAAGGTGTGGAAGTGTAGTTGAAAACGAAAGAAACAGAGATGAAAAATTCCAAGTATCTTAAGAGTTATGATGGAAATAGTTAGACTCGCGCTTTGGTCTAGCAGTTTACAGACCTGCTTCCGATTCATTGACCATAAGTCACTCAATTCGACTCGGAATTTATTCAAATTCATGCCATTTGGAAGATGTCGAAGAGTAGCTGAAAACGAAAGAAACGGAGACGAAAAACTCCAAGTATTTTAAGAGTTATGATAGAAATAGTTAGACTCCCGCTTTCGCCTAGCAGTTTACAGACCTACCTCCGATTTAATGACCACAACTCACTCAATTGAACATGTAATTCAATGAAATTTGTTGCATTTCGAAGTAGTCGAAGTGTAGTTTAAAACGGAAGAAAGAGAGATGAAAAACTACTTGTATTTTGAGAGTTATGATGGAAATAGTTAGATTCGCGCTTTGGTCTAGCAGTTTGCAGACATACCTCCGATTGAATGACCATAACTCACTCAATTCAACCCGGAATTCAATGAAATTTATTCCATTTCGAAGGAGTCGAAGTGTAATCTAAAACGGAAGAAACAGAGATGAAAAAGTCCTAGTATTTTGAGAGATATGACGGAAATAGTTAGACTCGCGCTTTGGTCTAGCAGTTTAAAGACCTACGTCCGGTTGATTGACCATAACTCAGTCAATTCAACTCGGAATTTAGTCAAATTCATGCCATTTCAAAGATGTCGAAGTGTAGTTGA